>NC_066633.1:24430377-25104158 GCF_025201925.1 Gopherus flavomarginatus
GGGGTTCCACTAGCATGGTTGGGGCTGGGGCACCTCTGACCAGCCGGCCTTCTGCCAGCCCAATGTGGCCGGGGTCCCTCCTGCTGGTCCAGCACGGCAAGGACAGGGTATCTGCTGCTGGGGTTAATAGTTGAAGTCGGTTAATTCGTAAGCCTAATGCTTACGGGTTAACCTTTTACATCCCTAAATGGGACTATTAAAAAGCACATATTTTTGCTTTTAAAAAATAGTGGTAACTCATAACTGAGCAGAGACAAAGACTCTGTTGATACAACAACATGTGGCTTAAATCTGAAAGGAGAAAGAAAGCTGTTCTGTTAAACCGACAGCTCTACACACAGGGCTTATATTTTAACTGGTGTAATAAATCACGGAAAAAGAGTTCTGTTTGGCCGAAAGAAGCATTTATTCGGACAGGGAACAAGAGTGTTTTAAAATCACTCTGGACACTGTACACAAAATTATTTATTCATTTTACTTTCTTTAAATATTTCCCAAAAGTTTTGCATTTGTTCTGCTTAGAGCTATTTACTCTTTGGTATTTAATCTATTCCATGTCAGGCTGCCAAAACCATTGAGCTCTTATCTAAACAGCTCCTCTCTACTCATTGTGGGGGTTAGATCTCACTCAAAGGAGCATTGCGGGTGACAAGAAAGCAGCTCACTCAATTTGCATTATCACATTAGACCCTGCCATTTTCCTGCATTAATCCAGATGAAGGACCAACACAGAGTCCATGTTTTCCTCTAACCAACAGCCAATCCCTCTCTTCCTCTACTGTTTTCCCTCCTTTTTACTAGCACGTGCCCTATTTTCTTCCAAATAGCTTTTGGCACGTTTTCTTTTCAGATATACATTCTTATTTATGTATAAGCCTTTGTGCAGTGGCTGCCGCTGCCTGTCCACATCAGCACAGTATCTTAATACACAGGGTGTACTGAAACCAACAAAAACACATGAGACTCAAAATCCTTAGGCACTGGTTCTCCCAGTAACTTTAAAGAGGTGCTCAAGAAGTTACCATCATTACTCCATCCTTGGAACTCCACCAGAAACACCCTCATTGGTCTCTAGATCCTAAACAGTTGCACCATTGCTGATGTATACTAAAAAATGAGGAGAAGAACTTGGCAGAACATTCTAAGCACAATACTGAAATGTAACTGGAGATGGGACTAAGGACTGTAGCAGTCTATTTAAATAAAAATCAGATGGTACCTGGAACTGATTACAGCCCTCAAGGAAGGAGGATGCTGGAGCATATTAATGACATTTAACACTCATATGTCATTGTTAAGTTATTGGCTAACACATGCAAACATGTCATTATACAACTCAGATGAGTCTTCAAAGATGCAAACCAGAATATAAACTGTGCCACAAAACTAAATTAGCCTTTCCAGTTAGTTTGTGGAACTGAACTGTGAGAAAAAATATCGTAGGAGACAGTATGCCACAGAAAAGTATTTCATACAAGCATCTGGGGCTTCCTTTGACCATCTTGTATGGAGAATCATATTCCATGATTTTGTTCCACAATGCCCACCTTGTGTGTGTGGTAAAGTAGGGAGAAGATGAGTAAGTGTGACATGGCATAGTATGTAAGTAAGGTGAGAATTTTTGAGATACAAGTTTTTGTCATTCAAATTCTGTAATCACTGATGGGAATCATGAGGGTAAAGCCCTTCAGGAAGAGTTAAAACCACCCCCTTCCTACCCCTAAGTGGGAATATGATATAAAAATGTCACCTCAGAATCCTATCTGGAAAATCTGCACTTATGCCATTTCACGTTTGCCATTCTGGCACAAAAGATTTTTTTCTTAGAAGATGAAGATACGACGACGATTGTGATACCACCATCTAACATTTAGATGCTGACACTACCTTTCATTCTGGAATATCCCAAAACATTTCAGAACAATACATACATTATTCATTTTGCCTCTCACTGAAAAGCAGCCACCTCTGGAACAAAGCTAAGAAGCTGTTTATGAGTTCAGAACCCCAAGCTTTTAATACAATTGCAGGAATTAAATGCTTTTAAAGCTCTGGCCATGGTCTTCGACTGCCCTGAGCAGGAGAATTCCACTTTGCAAGGCTGGCCAGTTGAGTCCCTGCTGAACAGGGATTCAGTTCCACCAGTTCTTGGCTCATCAACTGCATGGAGGTCTGTGTGAGGGGCTCAAGACCCCATCCTTCCCACAGTTCAGTAGTCAGTCACATCAGGGGTCAGTTCCTGCTTTCCTCCCATTGCCATCATCTGATCAGTGGAAGTAGGGGAGGACTTGTGGGCAGTAAGTTCTCTGTCTCCCCTCCCCTCCAAATTGCTGCACTTCCTTCCTACAATGATTATGGAGCAGTACTAGAGAGAGAGAGGGCATCTGCTGGAGGCCTCCCATTCTTACAGAGAAAACCTGGGGAAAGCAGGAGAGGGGAGGGGATAGGGTGGGCAGTACTTCATCTTTAAAAATTAGTTTGCATCTCAAAAATAAAATTACAGACCTGTAGCATTTTAGGAGTTCACAGCAAATGACAGAACTCTTTAAGGCACAAAGCAAAGAATGATCTGGTGGCTAAAGCACAGGATCTGGAGTCAGGAGATATGAATTCCATGGAAGGTTCAGAGACACATGTCCTCAGTGACCTCAGGCAAATCACATAACCACTCACCATCTGTGTAATACAGATAACGCCTACTTCTTAAGAGGCTCTGAAGCATTTCTGAGAGGCTCTGCTGAAAGACACTATGAAGCAGTGTGGCCCAGCAAACAGGGAAGAATGGGGTTCTGTTCCCAGCTTTGTCACTGACCTATTGTATGATTTAGGCCAATTCACTATCTCTTTCTGTACTTGAGTTTCCCCATCTGTAAAAGGAAATAAAAATATTGGCCCATCTTTGTGAAGTGCTTTGAGGTCTGTAGATGAAAATGGCTATACAGCAACTAATGAATATTACTGACACTGGAGAGGGAATTTACAGTTACGGTAAAGCAATGCACTGAAATTGGTATACAGCCATGGGTCTGGTATATGACATAAGTGCCATTTACTTAAGTAAGACTACTCAATCTGGGTATGATCCAATGTGAATTATTCAGAAACTATATCAAATTAAACAGAGTGGGTATGAACTTTTTAAAAAAAATCAGTGTCAGTAAGTCATAGAGTATAGTCACAGAAAAGCCATGACTCCTAAATGCGAATACAGCTGGTCTTATGAGACAATAGCTAGGAAACTCAAAGCTAAAGCAAATTACTTCCCTTTACTTTAAAGCAGGGATCGGCAACCTGTCAGAAGTGCTGTGCCGAGTCTTCATTCATCCGCTCTAATTTAAGGCTTTGCGTGCCAGTAATACATTTTAACGTTCTTAGAAGGTCTGTTTCTATGAGTCTATAATATATAACTAAACTATTGTTGTATGTAAGGTAAATAAGGTTTTTAAAACATTTAAGAAGATTCATTTAAAATTAAATTAAAATGCAGAGACCGCCGGACCGGTGGCAAGGACCCAGGCAGTGTGAGTGCCACTGAAAATCAGCTTACGTGCCGCCTTCGGCACCCGTGCCATAGGTTGCCTACCCCTGCTTTAAAGTATTAAAAGAACAAAACACAAAATCCCACCCCTCACTGGTAAGAGTTAAGGAGGGAGCACTTGTTTTAATTTTGATTTTCCTAGCTTTTGCCACTTTTCTCAACACTTCAATAATACTTAACACTATAAACACTTTTCAATTTCAAAGCACTTTATGCACATTAATTAATTCATTCTCACAATCTCCTTGTAAGGTAGGAATTATTATCCTGCATATTATAAATGGGAATCTGAAGAAGAGACATTAAATGAATTGCCCAAAGTCATAGAGGGAGTCAGGGCTGGGATTAGAGCCCAAGAGTTAATGGAGGTGGTTTTTGGTGCTCTATACTTAAAGAGGATTTATTATTATTATTATTTTTTAAGAAATGATGATGGGAGCATTAAAAAATACAAAAGGAACTGTAACAGCTCTCAAGTGAACACATGCATGAGGTCATGCCAATCCATAATGTAACGACACTGACAAAAGCATATTATTTAGATAATTAAACCCATAGTTAAGAAAGTGTGATAATTTGCTGATAGACTGCTAGTATCTCCCACACACAGTATGAGCGATATCCCAGAGCCTAAACTTTGTACTCTGCAGAACATCAAATTAAGAATTATGTTTACATCGGTATCTGTCTCTCTAACAGAAATGTAATCTTGCTAATGCTGATCTGGGTGGCAGTCCAAATATTTTTAATATGCAAGTCCGCCCCCTAGTGAAATTAAAGATGAAGTTTTAGAATATGTATGGCGGTGACTGCTCAGAATGGAATCAGATTTTATGGCATTTTAATAACTATGCCACACTTCATTCCCACTTGAACAACAGGAAAAAATAAATCAAATAGAGCTAATTTGTGAATTACTCCTTTGCAAATGTCTTTGGTTACTTTTTAATCCACAGGCCCTGCTGGGGGGATGGCTTGGTAGTCTAAACTTCAGATTAAAAATACCTAGAACCACACACATAAACACCTGAAACCAAAGCTCCAATAGCTCAGTGTCGCCCTTCCAAGGCAGATAAACTGAGTTCTACACAATTTACCAGGGCTTTGGAGCAGAGCCTGGAGCTGGAGCGCGGACCAGTAGATTTTATGCCTGGAGCTGGAGCAAAACAAAAATTTGATTGCTCCAAATCCCTGCAATTTACTATGTCTATGAGGAACTGGAGTGAGGTGGTCATTTTGAAGACACCTTATAAACTGATATCCTATTTGCTTAGCATGGACATGTGAGATCCTCTAGGCTTCTCTAGCTGGGCTTCTACTCTGTTCAAAGGAGTCTGAATGTACTAAATATGGAAATTCATTCTAACATTCTGGATCATGAAATGAAATGGCATGCTTCAGACACAGATGAATTCAACCTTTGCAATGCCAATGGGAATCGCAAATGAAGTCCACAGATCAAAAGGTATAGGAACCTCCCAAATCTGTTCCCAGTTATGACTGCTATATCATAAAACACAGCTCATTCGAAAGGATATCACCAGTAAGAATGGCCATATAAACAATAATGGTGGTGAGCAAGTTCTTGCTACAAGCTTTCACAGCTGTGACTTTGCCGATGTTCAGGTTTGCTTTAATGCATCTACATGAACAAAATATGCTAGCAAAACACCTTGCAAACATGCTACATGTGCTTTTTGATCTGATGCAGTCCCATCATGAACAAACTCTACACTGGACAAGTCATGATAAAATTGATCTTCAGAGCAGAGTTTATTTTTTAAATTTCACTGTCAGACTATGAAAACAGAGTCATCCAGCTTGCAAAACTACCCATCAATATTAGCTTAAATAAATTTAGGTCTAGTGGACCAGCAAACTTACCCAGAAGGAGGACAGGGCATGTGTTGTCTGTTCAGTGATGACAGAATAATTCCACCTCTGTATACCACTAAAAGGAATTAAGCAAACCTGTTAGCGTTTACTCATTTCTCTACATACTTAGTCCCTAATTCAGGACAGCCCTTACACACAAGTACAAGTCCCACTGAGGTCAATGGAATTTAAGCACATGCTTAATGTTAAGCAAGTACTTAAGTGCTAACCTGAAAAGTGTTAATTGCTTTCCTGAAATGGGGCCATAAACACTTGCTAACATCTCTACAACTTACTAAATGCAAAATCTCCACTAATGTAATATTAGGGTTGCACAGTTAAATTCACTAAAGAGTAAAAAATACAAAAGTTAAGCATTTTAAAAGCAATGTTAACTGTGCCACATTTCCACATCCCACATGGACCACAGCTTAGCAGAGAGACCATCTCCCTCCCGTTCACACTCATGTAATGTCCCTCTGGCAACTGCAGTAATTGCTTATCGGAAAAAATATTTTTCAAATATGTGGTGAATTTTTATCAAACTTCTCACGGGTCTCTTTCCCTCTGAGGGCTAGCTATAACATGCTTTCCTTCGAGTTTGTAACACTGATCATTTCTGAGTTGAAAGTAAAAAAGCTGCAATTCTGTCCCATAATTCAAAAAGACAAAATCAATCCATTTCCAAGAAAATTCCCCTTTATTTCCAAAAATGTGAAGTTTCAATCCCAAATGGATACAATCCTACTTTTGTTTGTACAGTACTACTGTTTGGCCCTCAGGCACTACCATAATCAATATGATTATTAATAATAGTTTCCCAAAAGTTATAAGCCATTTTATATCTGACAAAAAACAAAGTGAGTCAGTTGTATCCAGCAAATATTTAAATGTGCATTTTGCAAGCAGTGGAAAATTCCTACTGTGCTCAATCCCATGTGCATTGATTTTGTTATTTTCCACTCAATTCTTTTTCTGACTTAACAACTCCTTCCTTGAGGAAGACTACTTTTAAAAGATCAGCAGTGGAAAGACAGTCTCCTGCATGTTCTTAAAGTGGGAATTTTTATTTCAGAGACACATAACCCAAACATGACTAAAAGAATTCACTTGAAACTTATTTTAAGTAATCATCTTAGAACATATACCAAGCATGGAAACTTTCAGTCCAGAATGAGAATTCTGGGGAAAGACATGAGTAAAAGAAAATACAAGATGATAATGAAAACCTTTTGCAACCTTAACTGTTGCTACCAGAGAAACCACAGCCTTACACTATATCCTGGTGAGTTTCTGGAGACAGTTATTTACCAGCTACTCCTCTCATCTGATAAGCCGATGAAAGAGCAAGACATGCACGTCAGAAATTCATGATAGTGAGGTTCAATAAAGTATGCCTATAGTCTAGTTACTATACATCCCATCTATAAAACAGATCTGCACAGCTAGGTTAATGTGCCATTAAGTGCACTGTGATATGTTCACCCAAATGTCAACAATGTCCACAAATAAACTGCACTGTAAGACTGTAGTAAAGAACGTCAATGAGAGCACAGAGTATGTTAACAAGAAAGGAACTGCTCTACAACGTCAGTACCTTCATATTTACATTATTTGGTCACAGCTGCATAATGAAGAGCAGGAGCTGATTAAAAGACAAAGAGCACATGTACACATATGTGAATATCAGTTTATCCCTTTTCTATTATATGAAATATCTAACAAGCACCTTGATCATTAAAATTCTAATGTGATATATACCGAATACAGTGATCATGTTTCTATTCTCACATAGGGCTACTTTCTTCCAAGGGCTATGCTCATTTCATCTTTGCATTTCACCTTTAACACAGTTCATTTTAAGGACTAACAAAAACTGTTAAGTGTCTTTAGAAAAGAAACTTTTTGTGGCATGGACGTACACAAAACCTTCAAAGCAAAACTTTGTGGGGTTTAGGTTTCCTTCTCTGAACTCACAAATGAGTTCTGTGCATAATGTTAATCTGACGCAGTTTCAGATGAGCTGTTCAAACCCTTCCCCTGACTATGTTAGAATAAAAACAGATTTTTTTTAACAAAAACTTTCTGTTAAATTACTGCAAGTGCAAAACTACAACAAAAAGTGATTATAAAACTATCTGTGCATCAGGTGAGCCAAATATGGCTCCTTCTTCTGCACATAATTACTGCAGATTCTATCTCCCCATCTACAAAAGACTGTCTGAGGAACTCATATCCAGGCATACATTGGATTTTTGGGAAGCATTTCACTATATATTGGAGTATCTTCTTGTTCCATGTGTGCAAGTGTTAGAAAAAGCACTGGAAATTACCCATGTTACCTGTTGTCTGACCATAAGCAAGTCACTTCCCTCAGAGTAAAAAAGTGGATAACAAGCTGTCTAGAGTACCTGGCAGGAGAACTGTGAAGCGTTTTGAGATGTGAAGTATTATATAAAAGGACAAAGTATTATTACTAATAAAGTCACTGAACCTTATCTGTTTTTTAAATAAAAACCATAGCTCTGGCCCAATGGCATTAAAAAAAAATCAACATTTTAATTTTTAGAGACTTCCATATGCATCAAAGATTTCTCTGTTTCTGAGACAATGGTTATTCTGTCTTGGAGATGACAGCTCAGAAAAGATAGTGTGAAACACTGCATTGATCACTTGCATATACTGTTGTTCAGCAATGACAAGATTCTGTCAAGCCCATGGTTTATATATTGATCAGATGGGGCAGATGTGTTTGTTTTTGAGGAATTTCAACGTAGTTCAGAAAAAGTTCTATAATGGGACAGCTTCTTTGCATCTACTGCTTAGTTTCAGCATTTGGACGCTACTTTCAATCTTGCAATGTGTCATTAATTCTGTGCTTTTCTGCTGGCATAATTAAACCACCCCAATGAGCAGTGTTAGCTATGCTGGCAGGAGAGTATCTCCTGCCAACATAGCACTGTCCACACTAGCACTTTTGCCGGTGAAACTTATGTTGGTCAAAGGTGTGTTTTTTCACACCCTTGACTGGTTTGCCAACAAAAGTGCTAATGTAGACAAAGCCTATTTCTTCCTATTTAAACCCCTGCATCTTGTGATTAGCACAATAATATTCCCGATAACATCACCTGTTTGCACTCCTTATTCTGCCTCAACTAACTGGAATGCTGTCAGCTGAGGCAATTTCTTTTTTAAACCCCCAACTGTAAATCTTTCTTTTCTCTTTTCCCTAAAGCATTCTGTGATGCTGTGTCAGAAGAATGCTACATAAATATTGAACTGTATATGGTCTTACATTGGGCAACTCTCCTAGCTCCTTAGTGCCATACTGACATCTAATGGCAGCGCTGAAAAATTGCAAATTCACATCACTGCTTAAAGCAAGGTACATCACTGTGCCAGGAAACGAGGGATTGATGGTAGTGATATATTTTCATCATTTTATTTCAACAACTGCTTACAGATGAAGGGTGATAATAAACCCCACCAGAGATTACAACATAAAAATATTGACAATTAGTGGCTTTCTGTGGTAAGAATGGGAAACTTCATGAATTTAGCTAGTAGTGTGTTAGCAAGAAGCGCTGCATGGCAACTTTCATTAAGGCATCAGCTGCCAACTAATAAGTTTCAGTTCTGTTTTACAAACCCAAACGATCCCCACAACCCCTCAAAAAGAACAGGTCGGTTCCTATTGTCTCCCGAAGCTGGTTTTTTGTCTCCAAAAACACCGAAGTCCTTTGGCCACCCTCGTATGTTCAATCAACACCGTATGTTCAGTCTCCCCTTTGGACGTCTCAAGTTTGTATTCACCAAGCGAAGCCCCAATGAAAAGTTTGTGAGGTGCTTAATGTTGCGCCGACTGCAGCCCGCCCAAGCGCCCGCTTAGCGCTGGGGGGAGAGCGGGAGGGGCTTGCCGAAGCCCCAGGACCCAGTCACGGGCCACCCGCCTCTCAGCACCGAGCGGCGCGGCCCAGGAGCGGCACCCCGCTGAGGGCTCCGTGCAGCCAGCAGCGCGCCGCCGAGGGACGCCAGGGGCGGGGGGGGCGGACCCAGCACTGCCCGGCCTCGGGGGCCGCTGGGACCTGCCGTGCCTGGGGCTGCTCCCGCCCCGGGGCTCGGCACCGCACAGAGACGAGCCGCTCCCTGCTCTGCCCCCAGCCAGGCAGGGTCTGGGCTCCGCCTCCCCGGCCCGGCCCGGCCCATGGCGGGCTGCGGGGATCTGCGGAGCTGCTCCGGCCACTCACCTGACGCCGCGCCGGAAGCCGGTAACAGCGAGCGGGCTCTGTGGTGCGGCGCCCAAATCCTTCCCCGCAGCCCGGCGGCGCGGGTTCCCTGTGACACACGCCGCTCGCCGCAGCGCCCCCTGCCGGCCTCCGCTCGGGGGCCCCCCACAACGGTGCAGAAACGTGCCGGGCTGAATAGCGCCCCCAGGCGGAGCCTGCCCGGCCCCTCCCTCGTGCCCGCGTCCCGGCGGGTTGTCCGGGGGTGGGGCGTTCTCAGGGACCTGCTCTTTCGCCTCAGGCCCCACGTTGTACAGCGCCTGTGGAATGGCCGCGCGTTATGCAAATAGCAAATGAGGCTCCCAGTGTCCTGCCCCTCTCATGTCCCCTCTTCTCATCGCCCCTGTGCAGGCCCGAGCTCCTGAGTCTGACCTCCTATGCAGCCCTTCCAGTCCCCGCCCTTTGTTGCCTGTCTCAGTCAATAGGAAAACCCCACAGCAGTGAGTCGCAGAGCCTGGGGCAACTGACTTGGATTTGCAGCAGCAGGACTCCTGCTACTGGACTGAAAATAGCAGTGTAGATATTTGGATTGGGCTAGAATCCAGGCTCCAAAACCTGGGGAGGATGGAGAGTCTCAGAGCCCAGATTCCAGCCCATCAGGAGCATCCATATTGCTCTTTTTAGACTAAATCTCAGTTGACTCCAGACTTCCAGCCCCGCTGTAATGGGGTTTTGTTTTTGTTTTCTGCAGGGTTCTCAGTTCCCTTTGTTTCTGCTCTGTCTTTTTTCAGTTTGGGTATCTACTCGGCATTCTAAATAAAAATATAACATCAATTTATATAATGGTTTTAGTATTGTTTTCTCTCCCGTTATTTTGATTACCTAATATTTTATTTGCTTTTTGACTTCTGCTATGTATTGAACAGAAGTTTTCATTGAACTATCCACAGTGATATCCAGGTCTTTCCCCTGAGTGCTTACATTTCATTTAGATCCCAGCAATGTGTATGAATGGGCTAAATTATTTCTTATTGTGCACAACCTTTCATTCGCCAGTGTATCTTGTCTGCCATCAAACTGCCCGGTCAGATAGTTTTGTTAGATCCCTATGCAGTTCCTCACAGTCTTACCTAGTCTTGACTAAAACTAAATAATCTTGTGTCATTGACCAATATTGCCAGCTCCCTGTCACCCCTCATTCCAGATCGTTTACATATTAAACCACTCCAGTTCTAATACAGACCTTAGGGTAACTCACTGTTAATCTTTTGCCATTTTGAAGATCAATCATTAGTTCAAACTTCTTGTTTTCTCCTAGCTGTCAATATCTAATGAGACAAAACTTCACCTCTCATCCCATGATTACTTAGTTTTCTTAAGAGCCTGTTGTAAGAGACTTTGCATAATTAGCACAGGAAAAATATAAAATTCTGATGTGAGATGTAAATACAGAAGTATGGCTTCCAAAAGCCGCTAATCAACAGAACTGTTTTCTTGCCAGAAAGAAAGGAGAGCAGCTGCAGTTCTCAGGTGATGCTCTGGCACACCAATGATTTATGGAATTCCTAGTCTGCAGAATTTTTGTAAAATGAGCAATAAGTGATTGGGGTGTATTTGACAGGATATGGCCCCATAGAAAGATCTGTCTCTTATCTTATAAAATGCCCCACAAAATGACTCAGTTGGAGATCAGCTATTTGACAGAACCTGTTGCTACAGGCACAGGAAAGAAACCTTCCAAACAGCATGTAAGGAGAGCTGTTCTTCCTCTCCCTGAAAATAAAATGGAGATGGTTCTTAATTGTAAGTGGGCTCTTGATACTGCCATTCAACCCGAATATCCCCAGAAAGAGGGACTAGGACTTGACTGTCATTCCAAAACACTAAGCAGAGGAACCCACTGATTCACTAGGCCACAACATCATTCAATACAAAAAAGCTGCACAAACAGGGAGACCTATTTGTACTCTTCTTGTCTCTAATCAAATTGGCTCTTTGTTTCTCAGAACACACACCCACTCTTTGCAGCCACATACTCTAGGTGGATTCAGCAGGCTTACAATTGTGGGGGTCTCTCCAAGTAAGAAAATGGCTCCAAACTGGCAAAGGAGCCAGGACTTGTCTTCCTCTGGTCCAAATTCCAGAGAGGAAGATTGGGCAGTGAGCAGGAATGGCTCCAGGCACCAGCACGCCAAGCGCGTGCCTGGGGCGGCAAGCCACGGGGGGGGTGATCTGCCAGTCGCTGCAAGGGCGGCAGGCAGGTTGCCTTCGGCGGCATGCCTGCAGAGGGTCTGCTGATCCCGCGGCTTCGACGGACCTCCCACAGGCGTGCCGCCAAATCCGCAGGACCGGGGACATCCCACAGGCAAGCCGCCGAAGGCAGCCTGCCAGCTGTGCTTGGGGCGGCAAAATACCTAGAGCCGCCTCTGGCGGTGAGTTACCTCTCCTACTGCTGAATTGGCTTAGTAACTGTTTATCTGCCTATCCTTCTTGTGCTGCTGAAGGAGATTGCTGTGTTATCCCACCCTCTGACTTCACCACCTCAATCAAGCTTCACAATTATCGTTGCTGTGTACAGTATTAAATTGTTTGTTTAAAACTTATACTGTGTGTATGTGTGTGTGTGTATACACATATATATATATATAGTCTTTTGTCTGGTGAAAAAAATTTCCCTGGAACCTAACCCCCCTTATTTACATTAAATCTTATGGGGAAATTGGATTCGCTTAACATTATTTCGCTTAAAGTCACATTTTTCAGGAACATAACTACAACGTTAAGCAAGGAGTTACTGTATTATATTGATATGATTTTTTTATTTTTGACTGTGTACAGAAGCTTACCAGGGTCTTCGCAGAACACAGAGAAAGGCATAGCACCTGGCCAGAAGTGCTTACTATCTAATTTTATGCATTCCACCTTTTCTTTGTGAAATTCAGTGAAATACTTGGAGTACAATGCAATAGGTGAACAAATCTGTGTTTTATGTGCTTTATACAGATTTGAGGCCAGACCTGCATTCAGTTATACACAAATGTGTGCAACCGAGATGGCAATCTCAACATCTATGTTCAGGCAGAGATTAAACAGTCTCCTCTGTCAATATTTAGGTTGACTCCGCCTACTTTTGCTCATTTCCTTTAAATCTTTGTGTTTCTGAACCCATTGAGTAATAAAGGGAGTATTTAGCAAAGTATGACTTACAGGCTGCTAACTTCCTTGTTAGCCCTGAATTCCAGGCAGGTGCACCTGTCTGTCAGCAAAGAGCTGGGTGAGGCTTTAGGCAGCTGCCAAGATATCCAGATCCTGAAGGACTTTAGAGAGGAATCTGTGTGTAAACAGAGAGAAAATGGCATATCGAGACTTAGTGAGAGGCTGGCATGAAGGAATTCTGGCTATGGATAAGGGTGACTGGGACTCTGCCTTGAAAATCTTCTCCAGTATCGAAGAGCCATCCTCCAGGATCTATTTCAACATAGGCTGTGTGCATCTCTTAACAGGGAACCTTGAGGGAGCCTTGCAGGTGAGCAAAAGAAAGAAAAGTAAAGCAAGTCAAAAATATAGGAAGGGAATCTGTGTTTTGTGTTTACTTTTATCTGGGAAAGAGATGGTTAACTCTGAATGGGAAGTGGAAATCTGCAATTATATTATTTCTTACGAGATTTTCAAGTTATTATTATTTGAATTACTATAGCGCAGATAGAATGGGGAAAGAAAATTATACTTTGCTACTGAACAAACCTTACAGAACATATTTCAGAGGAATTTATGGTTGCCTGATTTTGGACAAATCTAATTCTGTTCCTGCTCATGAGTCCAAGAACAAGCCAGATTCTCTTACATTCTGTTTCTCCCCCTTCCTCAGTCAGTAAAGACCTTGATCATTGAAAACTGTGACTTAGATTTATATGTGATGGCACATCTAAGTAAACTCTGGTGGTTTTCCCAATGTGGCTATGAATTAATAATGGCTCATTAATGGTAAATGTATGTAATTGTCACAGTGGGTTACACCCGAGCGGCCAATCTCAGGTCAGACCCTCCAGACTAGTGGTATATTCTATAATTACATACCACCAAACCAATAACAAATCTGCACTCCTGGTTTACTATATTAGCCTCACCCTGCAAAGTAATTCACACTGGAAAACATAATCCCAACTACACATATAAAATGATAGGGTCTAAATTAGCTGTTACCACTCAAGAAAGATCTTGGAGTCATTGTGGATAGTTCTCTGAAAACATCCACTCAATGTGCAGCGGCAGTCAAAAAAGCAAACAGAATGTTGAGAATCATTAAGAAAGGATAGATAATAAGACAGAAAATATCATATTGCCTCTATAAAAATCCATGGTACACCCACATCTTGAATACTGTGTGCAGATGTGGTTGCCCCATCTCAAAAAAAAATCTATTGGGATTGGAAAAGGTTCAGAAAAGGGCAACAAAAATTATTAGGGGTATGGAACACCTTCCATATGAGGAGAGATGAATAAGACTGGGACTTTTCAGCTTGGAAAAGAGGTGACTAAGGGGGGATATGATAGAGGTCTATAAAATCATGACTGGTGTGGAGAAAAAGAATAAGGAAGTGTTATTTACTCCTTCTCATAACACAAGAACTAGGGGTCACCAAATGAAATTAATAGGCAGCAGGTTTAAAACAAAAAAAAGGAAGTATTTTTCACACAATGCACAGTCAACCTGTGGAACTCCTTGCCAGAGGATGTTGTGAAGGCCAAGACTATAACAGGGTTCAAAAAAGACTTAGATAAGTTCATAGAGGATAGATCCATCAATAGCTATTAGCCAGGATGGGCAGGGATGGTGTCCCTAGCAGAGACTAGAAAGTGGGAATGGGTGACAGGGGATGGATCACTTGATGATTCCCTGTTCTGTTCATTCTCTCTGGGGCACCTGGCACTGGCCACTGTCAGAAGATAGGACACTGGGCTAGATAGATCTTTGATGTGACCCAGTATGGCCATTCTTATGTTCACAGAGCCACAGGTAGTGCTCTTGGGCGCTCCACCCAGACAAACTTGGGCGCTCCACCCAGACAAACTCCACTTACCACCCAGACAAACTGGACTTAATGATGAAAGGTTATTACAGCCAATATTCACCACACATTAGGTCAGGGGTGGCCAACTTGTGGCTCCAGAGCCACATGTGGCTTTTCAGAAGTTAATATGCGGCTCCTTGTATAGGCACCAACTCCGGGGCTGGAGCTACAGACATCAATATTTCAATGTGCCAGAGGGCGCTCACTGCTCAACCCCTGGCTCTACCACAGGTCCTGCCCCCACTCCACCCCTTTCTGTCCCCTCCCCTGAGCGGGAGGCACTGATCGGTGGAGCTCCCAGTGGGTGAGAGGCACTGGGAGGTGGGGGGTGGAGCTGACTAGGGGCTGCTGACATATTACTGTGGCTCTTTGGCAATGTACATTGATAAATTCTGGCTCTTTCTCAGGCTCAGGTTGACCACATGTGCATTAGGTTCTTTCAGCCCTCAAAAGTCAGTCACATACCTCAGGTCAAGATATACTCCAGATCTCACCTAAGACAGTGCTGACAGCCAATTTCTTTAGTAAACTAAAGGTTTATTAGCTAAGAAAAGAAAATGAGAGTTACTGGGAGATTTAAAGCAGATAAAATACATTACAGGTGAATTAGTGTTTGTAATGCAAATGATGTAGAGACATAATGTTTGCTATTTTTCCATAAGTTCCTCAGGGTTTCCTAAAATGGCTTTTGGGGACCCCTGTCTTGCATCTGGAACCCTCCGTTCATATGGATCAGAGAGGAAGGATCACTCCCAAGCCATTTTCCTGGCAGGTGTTTCTATCACAACAGTGTTTTCCTCTTCGGAAGAATGGGCAATGTAGACAGTTTGTGAATCTCCATTTTCAAACCAATGACCCTTGCTTTGAAATCCGGAAGCTTCCTAAATTGCAGTTCTAAAGCAGTTTTCATTAAGCTTTCACATCAAATGCATTCTTATCATAAAACGAACACACTTTACACTAGAATTATCTAATTACCGGAGAGTACATACTGGGACAGGCAGAAGCACTCTTCATTAGCTTTTACATTGTCTACGTATTAAGTAAATTCACACCTAAACAATAAATACAGGCTTTCTGACCTAATGTGAATTAAGTAGACTCATACAAATGCGAAGGTAATCACAGAGTTACAAGACATGAAAAAAGACATAGCGACAGTTACCCTAATATACGTCAAACAGGATATAGATCAAGGGTCGGCAACCTATGGCACACGTGCCAAAGATGGCACACGAGCCGATTTTTAATTGCATGCTGCTGCCTGGAGTTCTTTTTCCCTTGCACTGGAGTCCTGGCCAGTGCAAGGGAAAAAGGAAAAAGCATGGAGAGTCTAGACTAGCACAGTGTGTTTGCATTTCTCTATGTGATTGTCACATACCCCTGTAACGGGATTCATAGACCCCATCCCTGGGCTAGCAGAGAAAGAACTAGTCCTTTGTCTAAGGAAGGGCCACATCTGTTTGTATTGATTGCAGGAGAACACACAATGGGGTAGAGACAACTGGAAGGAAGGGGTGGGCTTGCTCGTGCTCAATAATAAAAAGTCAGTTGCTGAAAAAAGCAGAGAGGAAGGAGTGTAATGGGAGAACAGTGCCTGAAGGTATATTTTACTCCAATGAAGGGAGAAGCCTGGCTGGAAGGGCTGTGTGGGCCCTGGGAAGGGTGAAGGGACAGAGCCATGAAGTCCTGCATACCAGAGAAGGAACTGATTGTTCTTTGTGTGGGTCAAGTGAATGTCTGATATTTTCATCTTGTAGGTTAATACAGCGATGTGGAAAAACTGAGGCAGAATGGTGTACCCCATGGAGAGCGGCAGTGACCCTCTGAAAGCCCCACATGGGTGTGCAAATTCAGGAAAGGGAGAGGGCCAAGGAGCCTTCCTGACCTTATAGCCCTTTGTAGTGTGAGGGCACAGTCTGGCTTGGGTCTGTGCTTTTCAACAGCCTTGACACAGCTCCCTTTTCAAATGCACACAGTTCCAGTCTAAACTGTGTACAGAAAATCCAGGATTTCAGGCCTCATCCGTTCTCATCTGCATTTCACTTATTTAAAATCATGGTAAAGGAGATGCACCCCGTACTTTCCAAAAGCACATACTAACTAAAATAACCTTCCTGGATGGGGTTCTGCTTTGACACCCACTGCCATGAATTAAGGTTACCACAGTTATGCAATGGCTCCCTTTATTCATCTGGGAAGTAGGCCCATCTGTGGGTTTAAGATAAGCAGGAATACTGACTTTTATGTGTATGTTGAGGACTCTTTCCATTTTCTCCTTCACATCCCCCACTCTCCATCCTATCACCACCTGCTTTCAATGATCCCCTCTCAAATCAAGTAGTTCCCAAAATGATTTTCCCCATAGCTCACCTGTGTCTGCTCGCAGTGGCCAAGAACAGGCTATACAAGGTGCTTCCAGGTGTGAACAGCCAATTATGCTTCAGGCAAATAGGCCTTCAGATTACAGGAGCCTGGAGCTGCATTACACAATTCTGATTCCTAACAGCATTATTTTAGGAACATTCCATCACTCTCTTCCGGGACTGGTTCTAATCTGCAACATATCATTTTGATTGTTCACATGCATTCTCCCACACACAGGAACTGCTCCTGGCTTTCAGCCACCATGCCCTTCCATAGCTCTAACAAATGCCTTGCAATCATATCTGTCAGGCACTGGCTTTGTTATGTGGTTTAGCTAACTTTTCTCATGTCTGTATTTTTCTTCTTAGGCCTTTGATAAAACAGTTACCAAGGACAACCATCTAGCTATTGGCTTCTTTCAAAGAGGGTTTGTCTGTCTGCAGTTAGAAATGTAAGTGTAAAGCTTGGTTCAATTCACTCTTTGCCTCTCTTTCTTGAATGATATTTCACCCTTCTGAAGTGCATTTTGTCCAGTGTTCTCAACACACTTTGCAAATATCAGTTAATCCTCAGAAGATCTTTGTCAGTTAGGTCAGTATAATCTCCATGTTACAGCTGGGGAGGCTGAGGTTTAGAGAAGGGAAGTGACTTCCCCAAGGCCTCAGAGTGAATCAGTGGTATAGCAAGGTACAGAACACAGACTCTGATTACCATGCTGCATTGTTTGTGTACTCAGACACCACAAAGGCAAAAGGTAATAAACTTAAAGACCATATAACTTGTAGACATAGCATATACACCCTCTCGAAAACTCTGGTATCTGGGTCCATCCAGAATCTTCCAGCCATTGAGCAAAGACCAGAAACATAGAAGTCACCATAGTAAATCAGACAATTGATCTATCAAGTCTGGTATCCCGCTTCCCCAGGAAAGACTGTTTACTACGACTGTCAATTAATCACAGCTAACTCACACAATTAACTCAAAAAAAGTAATCACGATTAAAAACATTAATTGCAGTTTTAATTGCACTGTTAAACAATAGAATACCAATTGAAATTTGTTAAATATTTTGGATTTTCTTCTACATTTTCATATATATTTTATTCTGTGTTGCAATTGAAATCAAAGTATATATTAATTTTGATTACAGAAACCTGGTGGAGTGGGGACAATCAATGGGACACAATCATTCCGGAGTACAAAATATATCAGAAGGACAGAACAGGTCGTGCGGGCAGGGAGGCGGGGGTTGGGGGGAAGCATGGCACTATATGTGAAAGAAAATGTAGAATCAAATGAAGTAAAAATCTTAAATGAATCCACCTATTCCATAGAATCTCTATGGATAGTAATTTCATGCTCTAATAAGAATATAGAAGTAGGGATCTATTATCGACCACTTGACCAGGACAATGATAGTGACGATGAAATGCTAAGAGAGATTAGAGAGGCTATCAAAACAAAGAACTCAATAATAGTGGGGGATTTCAATTATCCCCATATTGACTGGGTACATGTCAGCTCAGGACGAAATGCAGAGGCAAAATTTCTTGATACTTTAAATGACTGCTTCTTGGAGCAGCTGGTACAGAAACCCACAAGGGGAGAGGCTATTCTCGATTTAGGCCTGAGTGGAGTGCAGGATCTGATCCAAGAGGTAACTATGGCCTGGTCTAAACTATGAGTTTATCTCTAATTTAGCAGCGTTAAACCGAATTAACCCTGCACCTGTCCACACAACAAAGCCCTTTATTTCAATGTAAAAGGCTCTTAATATCGATATCTGTACTCCACCCCGACGAGGGGAGTAGCCTGAAATCGGTATCGCCATTTTGAGTTAGGATTAGTGTGGCTGCAATTTGACAGTATTGGCCTCCAGAAGCTATCCCACAGTGCACCATTGTGACCACTCTGGACAGCAATCTGAACTTGGATGCACTGGCCAGGTAGACAGGAAAAGCCCCACAAACTTTTGAATTTCATTTCCTGTTTGCCCAGCGTGGAGTGCTGATCAGCACAGGTGACCAAGCAGTCCCAGAATCAAAAAAGAGCTCCAGCGTGGACCGTACGGGAGATACTGAATCTGATCTCTGTATGGGGAGATGAATCTGTTCTATCAGACTCCGTTCCAATAGACGAAATGCCAAAGCATTTGAAAAAATCTCCGAGGCTATGATGAACAGAGGCCACAACAGGGACTCAACACAGTGCTGAAACTTAAAGAGCTGAGACAAGTGTACTAGAAAGCCAAAGAATGAAATGGACACTCACGGAGGGAGGGGCGACTGACGACTGTAGCTATCCCACAGTTCCCGCACTCTCCGAAAACCATTTGAATTCTTGGCTGAGCTCCCAAAGCCTGAAGGATCAAAAACATTGTTGCAGGTGGTTCAGGGTATATGTCGTCCCCCTCTCCCCCCCGTGAAAGCAAAGGGAAAAAAATCCTTTCTCACCTTTTTTCATTGTCACCGTATGTCTACTGGATGCTGCTGGCAGACGCGGTGCTGCAGCGCTACACAGCAGCATCCTCTTCCCTTCCCTTCCCTTGCCTTGCGGATGGCAGACAGTGCAGTAGGACTGATAGCTGTCATCGTCGTCCTGTGAGTGCTCCTGGCTGGCCTCAGTGAGGTCGGCTGGGGGCGCCTGGGCAAAAATGGGAATGACTCCCAGGTCATTCTCTTCTTTAAGCTTTGTCTAATGGAGATTCACTCCTGCCTGGAATATCATAGCAGCTGGAGGCTCCCCTCCCCTCCCAACTTTGATATCTGCTTGTAGAGGCAATAAAGTCAGTGTTGTTTCTTATTCATGCATTCTTTATTATTTCATCACACAGATGGGGGGATAACTGTCATGGTAGCCCAGGAGGGGTTGGGGAGGAGGGAAGCAATGGGTGGGGTTGTTGCAGGGGCACCTCCTAGAATGGCATGCAGCTCATCATAGAAACAGCATGTCTGGGGCTCTGACTCGGAGCAGCCGTTTGCCTCTCTGGTTCTTTAGTAGGCTTGCCTGATATTCTAGGCAGGACTGACTCTCCATTAGACAAAACTTAAAAGAAGAGAATGACCTGGGGAGTCATTCCCATTTTTGTCCATGCGCCCCCAACCGACCTCACCAAGGCTGGCCAGGGGGACCAATGACTGCAGCAGACGGTACAGTGTGACTGGTAACCGTCATTGTCAACTTGCAAAAGGCAAGGGGATGCTGCTGTGTAGCACTGAAGTACCGCGTCTGTTAGCAACATCCAGTAGACATACGGTGACAGTGAAAAAAGGCCGAAGGGGCTCCATGGTTGCTGTGCTATGGCGTCTGGCCGGGCAATCCAGGGAAAAGGGCGCGAAATGATTGTCTGCCGCAGGGCCGGCTTTAGGCCTATTCCACCAATTGCCCCGAATCGGGCCCTCCACCTAAGAGGGCCCCATGCCCAGTGAGAATCCCTTCCCTGGCTAGAGGCGCCTTTTTAATTTTTACTCACCTGGCAGTGCTCTAGGTCTTCGGTGGCACTTCGGTGTCGGGTTCTTCGCTCGCTCTGGGTCTTCGGAGGCACTTTGGTGGTGCGTCCTTTGCTTGCTCTGGATCTTCAGCAGCGGGTCCTTCAGTGCCGCCCAGGACCTGGAGCGAGTGAAAGACCCGTTGCCGAAGTGCCGCCAAAGACTCGGAGCACTATCCAGTGAGTACAAGCCCCACATGTTTTTTTATATGTGGTTTTTTTTTTTTTTTAGTCATCTGTGCTGGGGGCCGGTCGAAACTGTTTGAATTGGGCCCTGTGCTTCCTAAAGCCAGCCCTGGTCTGCCATTGCTTTCACGGAATGAGGAGATTGAGTGACAACATTTACTCAAAATCACCCGCGACACTGTTTTTGCCCCATCGTGCATTGGGATCTCAACCCAGAATTCCAATGGGCAAGGGAGACTGCGGGGACTATGGGATAGCTATGGGATAGTTACCCACAGTGCAACACTCCGGAAATTGATGCTAGCCTCGGTACATGGATGCTCACTGCCGAATTAATGTGCTTAGTGTGGCCACGTGCACTCAACTTTATACAATCTGTTTCCAAAAGCCGGTTTCTGTAAAATTGGAATAATCCTGTAGTGTAGACATACCCTAAAACAGGACCGCTTGGAAATAGTGACCATAACATAATAACATTTAACGTTCCTATGGTGGGAAGAACACCTCAACAGCCCAACACTGTGGCATTTAATTTCAGAAAGGGGAATTATGCAAAAATTAGGAGGTTAATTAAACAGATATTAAAAGATACAGTGATTAGAGTGAAATCCCTGCAACTTGCATGGACGCTTTTCAAAGACACCATGAGAGAGGCCCAGCTTAAATGTACACCCCAAATTAAAAAACACAGTAAAAGAACTAAAAAAGAGCCACCGTGGCTTAACTACCATGTAAAAGAAGCAATGAGAGATAAAAAGGCTTCTTTTAAAAAGTGGAAGTCAAATTGTAGTGAGGTAAATAGAAAGGAGCATAAACACTGCCAAATTAAGTGTAAAAATGTAATAAGAAAAACCAAAAAGGAGTTTGAAGAACAGCTAGCCAAAAACTCCAAAGGTAATAACAAAATGTTTTTAAGTACATCAAGAAGCAGGAAGCCTCTTAAGCAACCAGTGGGGCCCGTGGATGATCGAGATACAAAAGGAGCACTTAAAGACGATAAAGTCATTGTGGAGAAACCAAATGATTTCTTTGCTTCAGCCTTCACGGCTAAGGATGTTAGGGAGATTCCCAAATCTGAGCCAGCTTTTGTAGGTGACAAATCTGAGGAATTGTCACAGATTGAAGAACAAGTCACCAGGACCAGATGGCATTCACCCAAGAGTTCTGAAAGAACTCAAATGTGAAATTGCAGAACTATTAACTATGGTTTGTAACATGTCCATTAAATCAGCTTCTGTACCCAGTGACTGGAAGATAGCCAACGTAACACCAATATTTAAAAAGGGCTCTAGAAGTGATCCCGGCAATTAATTGAAACAATCGTAAAGAATAAAATTGTCAGACACATAGAAGAACATAAATTGTTGGACAAAAGTCAACATGGTTTCTGTAAAGGGAAATCATGTCTTACTAATCTATTAGCGTTCTTTGAAGGAGTCAACAAACATGTGGACAAGCGTGTCATAAACAGATAGTTAAGGGTTAATGTCTCTTTTAGCTGTAAAGGGTTAAGAAGCTCAGTAAACCTGGCTGACACATGTTCAAAGAACCAATCGGAGGACAAGATACTTTCAAATCTCGGTGGAGGGAAGTCTTTGTTTGTGCTGTTTGTTTTGTTCGTTGTTCGCTCTTGGGACTAAGAGGGACCAGACATACATCCAGGCTCTCCAAATCTTTCTAAATCAGTCTCTCATGTTTCAAACTTGTAAGTAATCAGCCAGGCAAGGCATGTTAGTCTTATGTTTGTTTTCTCAACTTGTAAATGTTTCTTTTTGCTGGAAGGATTTTTACCTCTGTTTGCTGTAATTTTGAATCTAAGGCTAGAGGGGGTTTCCTCTGGGCTGTATGAATCTGAGTACCCTGTAAAGCATTTTCCATCCTGATTTTACAGAGATGATTTTTACTTTTTCTTTCTTTAATTAAAAGCTTTCTTTTTAAGAACCTGATTGATTTTTCCTTGTTTTAAGATCCAAGGGGATCGGATCTGGACTCACCAGGGATTGGTGGGGGGGAAAGGAGGGGGGATAGCTAATTTCTCCTTGTTTTAAGATCCAAGGGGATTGGATCTGGACTCACCAGGAATTGGTGGGGGGAAAGGAGGGGGATGGTTAATTTCTCCTTGTTTTAAGATCCAAGGGGTTTGGATCTGTGTTCACCAGGGATTTGGTGAAGTCCCTCAAGGCAACCCAGGGAGGGGAAAGTTTTGGGGGGACAGAAAGTGCCCCAGACACTGAAATTCTGGGTGGTGGCAGTGTTACGAGATCTAAGCTAGTAATTAAGCTTAGAAGGGTCCATGCAGGTCCCCCACATCTGTACCCTAAGGTTCAAAGTGGGGGAAAGAAACCTTAACAAAGGGGGATCCAGTGGACATAATGTACTTAGATTTCCAGAAAGCCTTTGACAAGGTCCCTCACCAAAGGCTCTTGCATAAATTAAGTTGTTATAGGATAAGAGGGAAGATCCTTTAATGGATTGAGAACTAGTTAAAAGACAGGGAACAAAGGGTAGGAATAAACAGTAAATTTAAAGAATGGAGAGGGGTAATTAGTAGTGTTCCCCAAGGGTCAATCCTAGGACCAATCCTATTCAACGTATTCATAAATGATCTGGAGAAAGGGGTAAACAGTGAGGTGGCAAAGTTTGCAGATAATGCTAAACTGCTCAACATAGTTAAGACCAAAGCAGATTGTGAAGAACTTCAGAAAGATCTCACAAAACTAAGAGACTGGGCAACAAAATGGCAAATGAAATTTAATGTGGATAAATGTAAAGTAACACAAATTGGGAAAATAACCCAACTATACATACAATATGATGGGGGCTAATTTAGCTACAACTAATCAGGAAAAAGATCTTGCAGTCATCGTGGATAGTTCTCTGAAGACATCCACGCAGTGTGCAGCAGCAGTCAAAAAAGCAAACAGGATGTTAGGAATAATTCAAAACGGGAATAAGACAGAGAATATCTTATTGCCCTTATATAAATCCATGGTATATCCACATCTTGAATACTGTGTACAGGTGTGGTCTCATCTCAAAAAAGCTATACTGGCATTAGAAAAGGTTCAGAAAAAGGCAACTAAAATGATTAGGGGGTTATAGTGAGTCTCATATGAGGAGCAATTGAAGAGGCTAGGACATTTCAGCTTGGAAAAGAGGAGACTAAGGGGGGATATGGTAGAGGTGTATAAAATCATGAGTGGTGTGGAGAAAGTGAATAAGGAGAAGTTATTTACTTGTTCCCATAATATAAGAACTAGGGGCCACCAAATAAAATTAATGGGCAGCAGGTTTAAAACAAATAAAAGGAAGTTATTCACACAGCACACAGTCAACCTGTGGAACTCATTGCCTGAGGAGGTTGTGAAGGCTAGGACTATTACAGGGTTTAAAAGAGAACTAGATAAATTCATGGAGGTTAAGTCCATTAATGGCTATTATCCAGGATGGGTAAGGAATGGTGTCCCTAGTCTGTTTCTCAGAGGGTGGTGATGGACGGCAGGAGAGAGATCACTTAGACTCATAGACTCATAGGTCAGAAGGGACCAATCTGATCATCTAGTCTGACCTCCTGCACAAGGCAGGCCACAGAACCCCACCCATCCAATTTTATACAACCCCTATCCCAGGACCGAGTTATTGAAATCCTCAAAAATGGTTTGAAGACCTCAAGCTGCAGAGACACCACCAGCAAGCGACCGGTGCCCCACGCTGCAGGGGAAGGCGAAAAACCTCCAGGGCACCTGCCAATCCGCCCTGGAGGAAAATTCCTTCCCGACCCCAAATATGGCGATCAGCTAAACCCTGAGCATGTGGGCAAGAGTCACCAGCCAGCACCTAAGAAGGAGTTCTCCGCAGCAACTTAGTACCCATCGCATGCAACATCTCCCCGCAGACCATTGAGCAGACCTGTCTGGTGGTAATTCAAGATCAATTGCCCAAATTAACGATCCTATCATAACATCCCCTCCATATACTTATCAAGCTTTGTCTTAAAGCCAGGAAAGTCTTTTGCCCCTACTACTTCCCTCGGAAGGCTATTCCAGAACTTCACTCCCCTAATGGTCAGAAACCTTCGTCTAATTTCAAGTCTAAACTTCCTAATATCCAGTTTATACCCATTCGTCCTCGTGGCTACATTAGTACTAAACTTAAATAATTCCTCTCCCTCCCTAACGTTAACCCCCTTGATATATTTATATAGGGCGAGCATATCCCCCCTCAGCCTTCTTTTGGCCAGGCTAAACAAGCCAAGCTCTTTGAGTCTCCTTTCATAAGGCAGTTTTTCCATTCCTCGGATCATCCTCGTAGCCCGTCTCTGAACCTGTTCCAGTTTGAATTCATCCTTCTTGAACATGGGACACCAGAACTGCACACAGTATTCCAGATGAGGTCTCACCAACGCCGTATACAACGGTACTAACACCTCCTTATCCTTGCAGGAAATACCCTGCCTGATGCATCCCAAAATCGCATTTGCTTTTTTAACAGCCATATCACATTGGCGACTCATAGTCATCCTGCTATCAACCAGTACCCCAAGGTCCTTCTCTTCCTCCGTCGCTTCCAACTGATGCGCCCCCAACGTATATCCAAAATTCTTATTATTAATTCCTAAATGCATGACCTTGCACTTTTCACTATTGTATTTCATCCTATTTCTATTACTCCAGTTTACAAGGTGGTTCAGATCTTCTTGAATAGTATCCCTGTCCTTCTCCGTGTTAGCAATACCCCCCAGCTTCGTGTCATCCGCGAACTTTATTAGCACATTCCCGCTCTTTGTGCCAAGGTCAGTAATAAAAAGGTTAAATAAGATCGGTCCCAAAACCGATCCTTGAGGGACTCCACTGGTGACCTCCTTCCAGTCCGACAGTTCACCTTTCAGTACGACCCTCTGGAGTCTCCCCTTTAACCAGTTCCTTATCCACCTTACAACTTTCATATTCACTCCCAGCTTTTCCAATTTAACTAACAGCTCCCCATGCGGAACCGTGTCGAACGCCTTACTGAAATCTAGGTAAATTATATCTACCGCATTTCCTTTATCTAAGTAATCCGTCACCTTCTCAAAGAAGGAGATCAGATTGGTTTGGCACGATCTACCTTTAGTAAATCCGTGTTGCAATTCGTCCCAATTACCATTGACCTCTATGTCCTTAACTACTTTCTCCCTTAAAATTTTTTCCAAGACCTTACATACTACAGACGTCAAGCTAACAGGCCTATAATTACCCGGATCACTCTTTTTCCCTTTCTTAAAAATAGGAACTACATTAGCAATCCTCCAGTCATACGGCACAACACCCGAGATTGATCATTACCTGTTAGGTTCACTCCCTCTGGGACACCTGGCATTGGCCACTGTCGGTAGACAGGGTACTGGGCTGGATGGACCTTTTGTCTGAGCCAGTATGGCCATTCTTATGTTCTTATGTTATTTGCACTGTAAAATGATAAACAAAAGAAATAGTATTTTTCAGTTCACCTCATACAAGTACTGTAATGCAATCTCTTTATTGTGAAAGTGCAACTTACAAATATAGATTTTTTTGTTATGTAACTGCACTCAAAAACAAAACAATGTAAAACTTTAGATCCTACAAGTCCACTCAGACCTACTTCTCGTTCAGCCAATTGCTAAGACAAACAAGTTTGTTTAGATTTACGGGAGATAATGCTTCCTACTTTTTATTTACAATGTCACCAGAAAGTGAGAACAGGCATTCGCATGGCACTTTTGTAGCTGGCATTGCAAAGTATTTACATGCTAGATATGCTAAACATTCGTATGCCTCTTCATGCTTTGGCCACCATTCCAGAGGACATGCTTCCATGATAATGACGCTTGTTAAAAAAGTAATGAATTAATTAAATTTGTGACTGAACCCCTCGGGAGAGAATTGTATGTCTCTGGCTCTATTTTACCTGCATTCTGCCACTTTTCATGTTATAGCAGTCTCAGATGATGACCCAGCACATGCTGTTTATTTTAAGAACACTTTCACAGCAGATTTGACAAAACGCAAAGAAGGTACCAATGTGAGATTTCTAAAGATAGCTACAGCACTCGACCCAAGGTTTAAGAATCTGAAGTGCCTTCCAAAATCTGCGAGGGATGAGGTGTGAAGCATGCTTTCAGAAGTCTTAAAAGAGCAGCACTCTGATGTGGAAACTATAGAACCTGAACCACCAAAAAAGAAAATCAACCTTCTGCTGGTGGCATCTGACTCGGATAATGAAAATGAACATGCATTGGTCATCACTGCTTTGGATTGTTATCGAGCAGAACCCATCATCAGCATGGACACATGTCCCCTGGAATGGTGGTTGAAGAATGAGGGACATATGAATTTTCACTTCTCAGAGTTCAAGCAGCAGAGAGTGCCTATTCCTTCTTGTCAGATGTTTATATTCTCTTCCCCCAGAGTTCAAGCTGATGGGATGAGTTCACCCGCAGGTCTACTCTCCCTGAGTGTGAGGGGAAGCAATTAACAGTCTTTGTTCTTTAATGTTTCAGTGTGGCTGGCAGACCAGGTCATGCTACAATGTATTCAGATCAATTCACTTTTGTATTATTATAGATCAAAGTTATGGTTAGATGAATGAGTGTATTGGGTTTTTAAACTTCATGGAAGCCAATGGGATGTTATTTGCATTGTTTTCACTTATCTGTTCCAGTTATAATATAATAGCAAACATCTGCATTGTGTACACCTCTGTAACTTAGTAACCCATCAAAGAAATCTTGTGAAACGCTAAAGGAGGAGTTAAGGACTTTAACAGAAAATGCTAATTTCAAAGCAAGTGGCCATTATATATGATGGTTCAAGGTCAAAAGATTAAGTGCATTCCTCACTCTCCATCACCAAAGGAAAAGCCCATGTGGGAAGAGACACTGTCATCTTGTCTTCTGTCAGAAGATATAAGAATGGATTCAGGGAAAGAGCCTTCATGTCTGGACTGTTTGGAATCTTACAGGGAAGTGTACTGGATGCAAAGCAGAGATCCCCAGAGACAATCTGGGTTCCCTGAAAGACTTTTGGGAAACCAGACGTTTATTACATCACTGACACCATTTGGAGTTACAAACTGTGACTCACTTGTGCATATATTTTACCTGCTTTAACCTCAATAACTCTCATTTCCCTTTCTTAGCTAATAAATCTATAAGTTAGTTTACTATAGAATTGGCTGCCAGCCTTGTCTTTAGTGTAAGATCTGGAGTACCAGTTGATCTGGGGGTGACTGGTCTCTTGGGACTGGAAGAAACCTGATGTGATGTGGTATGGGATTTAAAGAATCTTTTATCACAAAGTTGAGCTTGCCTGGGTGGCAAGACAGACTGGAGAGTCTAAGGGGACTGTCTGTGCTTCCATGGTGAGCCTGGTAGAGTGATCCAGGAGTTCACATTTGTTACTGGCTTGGGGAAATGTAATTATAGACCGTACCACCGGTTTGGGGTGTCTGCTCTTGTTTTCTGACAGTCTATCCTGAGGTAGGCACTCACAGTCATGAGCCACTCCAGACAGTGTGACAGTTTCACAATGGCTCCTTTGTGGGTCTTCTTGGTGGGCAGGACCTAACACGTTCTGTAGGAAGCCAGTATTTCTACATTAATTAATGCTCCTTTCTGTTTGATGATTTGCACAATTACAGATGATTACAATGCAAACACCTCATACAATCTTATATACCCTTACGGGGTACAGATGTTGTAAGTAAGATTAATACATACAGCATCCTACAAGTCTTCATAAAGTCCAAACAATAAACACATTCTTACAAATCTAAGTCGTATTTTAACAATACTAATACACAGGTGAGTTAGACTGGTTTCCAGCTGTGCATCTGTCAGTGAGGCCTGGGGCCTTGGCATGAGCCGGCATCTGGGCTCCTAGCAACACATACCTCACTCCCCTTCCCCTCGTCCCTATTATGATTTTAGTTGTTCCCATTGGATGACCTTTGTGTCTCTGTGGCCACTCCCCTTTGTTGAGGGAGGGTGACCATTGCCATTCTTGTCAGTCAAAATGGCTAAGCCAAATTCTGCTCTAAACAACACAGGGTAAATTCAGAGTAGAGCTGGTTGGAGGAACGTCAGTGGAATCATATTCTGTTAGAATGTACCGTTCCATTGAGAAGTTCATTTAGGAAGACAAGGGGGAAAGGTTTAGACAATGTCAAAACAAAACATTTCAATTCTTCATTTTAAAAAGACTATTCATTTTGATTTTTTTAAATTCTGTATAGAAATTAAATGTTTTCAGCAACTTGAAATGAAACAAAAATTTCTTTGCAGAGAACTTCACATTTTTCAAATTTGGAATGAAGACAAATTTAGAACTCTGGAATTCATTCTCCAGGCAGAACGTCCATCCTTTGCACAGCTCTAATTCAGAGCAATTCCACTTGTAGTCAGCGGAGTTCCTCTGTATTTATACATACATTGTTCAGAAAAGACTGATTGTCAGGGTTTGTCTACACAGCAAAGACAAACCCCCAGCTGGTGCTTGGGGGAGGGATAGCTCAGTGGTTTGAGCATTGGCCTGCTAAACCAAGGGTTGTGAGCTCAATCCTTCAGCAGGCCACTTAGTGATCTGGGGCAAAAATCTGTTAGGGAGGTGGTCCTACTTTGAGCAGGGAGTTGGACTAGATAATCTCCTGAGGTCCTTTTGAAACCTGTAAAAGCAGCAAAGAATCCTGTGCTGCTTTTACAGATCCAGACTAACACAGCTACCCCTCTGATTTTGAAACCTGATATTCTATGACTCAGGCTCATGGGGCTTGGCCTGCAGTGCTGTTCCATTGCTGCATAGACTTCTGGGTTTGGCCTACAACCTGAGCTCTGGGACCCTTCCATCCCACAGGGCCCCGGAGACCAGGGTCCACTCCTAGCCTATAAGTCTACACTACAGTTAAACAGGCCAGAATCCAAGACAACTGGCACAGGCCAGCCGCAGGTTTTTTTGAGTCCTTTCCCCTTTAGTTGGGAATTGTTGTCCAATATCAGCATTACCCTTCAGCACTTTCTTTTTCTCTTAAATTTCTGCAAGGACACTAGCTAGGATAAAATTGCAAGGGATCCCAATTCCCATAATTGGAGCATAATGTGAAGTTTCTACAGTTAGCAAGGAAGTGTTAGTCTTTCCACTTTCTCCCATCTCCTCAGTATCATGACAGCATTTTGGATGTCAAAAGTTAACAGACTCAGACAGTGGGATAAGACCAGATCATCATGGAGGAAAGGGAAACAATAGTCTACATTTAGGGATTCCACATGTTTCTCCAGTGAAGCTTCCTCTAACCCAGGCTGCTGGGAAGAGAAGAATCCTCTTTGTTTGTCTGGTTCCTGAGCTTGATACTTTTCCCTGCAAATTTGGGGATTCAGTTCTCATCTTCATCTCTATCCTTGTGCACTGCAGGTATGAAGAAGCTCTGTATGACTTCAGCATGGCCCTCACTCACCTGAGAAATAACCCTTTCATTGACTACAAACAACTGGGACTAAGGCACGTGCTCTGTGCCTGGGAGGTGAGTGTGTGGGTGGGTAGGAGAGAGGTCTTTACTTATCAGCAATGGAAAGCCAACGAGATGCTTTCCAAGCTGTGTCCATCATAATTTCCATGTTTGACCGTAAAACCCTGATGTCCAGATGTATATGAGGATATCAGTGTGCTGCCAGTCCAACTTGCAGAATATTAGCACTGCTCTGGAGCTTACCTGCTAGCTTGGGAAAACTGGGAGAAAGTGGTCTAATTCCAAAATTCAAACAATATTTTTATATTGAGAGAGTGAGATTGTTGAGTTGCAGTTAATCCAGTTAAGGAGTAGAGAGTAGTTCCTGAGAGGCATGGGTTTTTCCTTAAATATAATCCCAGTAGAATCCATATCAGTGTTGCAATGAGCTAAAGATGCTGTCTTTGGCCAGACTGAGGTCTCTGTAGAGACCCCTTGAGACCAATACCAGTGTTGTGCATAAATTTTGAGAATGGAAGCGTGAACAAAAACCACATATCCATGTTCCTGTACACAGAAATGTCACATTAACTGCTGCTTATCACAGGTCCACCTGCCCCGGATTCACAGGGCTGGTCTATGCCCCACGCTGTAACCCACCCCTTGGAAGTGACCCTTTAGTAGTCTGGGCCCCAGGGAACCACACAGTTCCACAGGGCAGGCTGTAGTCTCTCAGTGGTCCCTGTCTCTTTCCATGGCTATCTGCAGCAAATCCAGCCAAGCCAGATGCCTACAGGAGGCTGGTAAGTTTGCCAACCCTCCAGGGTTGTCCTGGAGTCTCCAGGAATGAAAGATTAATCTTTAATTAAAGATTATGTCATATGATGAGACTTCCAGGAATACATCCAACCAAAATTGGAAACCCTACAGGCTGGCACTGTAGCCAGTCAGAGCGCAAGGCTCACAGTGAGTACTTGCAGCAACACAGGCATCCTTTTCAAAACAAGGTAACAATTTATTAATCACCTGGCTACAGAATCGGAGAGTTCTTAGTAACCTAGGAACAGGAAAGTAAAAGTTAAGGCATAGTCTGTCCTGGCCGCGCCAATGCAATGAAAGCTGTTTTCAACTCCAGTTCTGGCTCCAGTTCTTTGCCTTCATTCCATATGAGAGCTGCTGAGTCCCTCTACATGGCAGCCCTTATTCCAGCCACCTGACACCTTTTTGCCTTTGTTCTCCAGCTGAGTTCACATGTTCTGCCTGAGGGGCGGAGTTCCTTCTATGAGGTGTCAGCCATTCAGTCTTCAGGTGGGGGTGGGGGTCTCATTGTCTCTTCACATCCTCTATTGACCTGGATTAGTTTCAACCTGTTCTTTAATGACCCAGCCCAGCAAAGTGGAACACATACCTCATAACTCCTGAGTTGTTCCAGAAGCGCTGTTAACCCTTTTGCACCCACAAGGTAGCAATGCAAAGTATAGAAGGAAACGGAGGCACACATAAATTCCTAAGGATAGGACAGAAAATTCCCATTTCTTCACACATCCCATGGACCTAACTGGAAGACAGGGTCCTAAGAATGCAAATTTTGAACAAATCCCAAGTGGTAGTTTACAAGGCCTCGTCTGCAACTGGTAATGTTATTGGGCACATTTTTTTAAACTCCCCGTCTTCTGTCCAATTATTATAAATGTAAACACAACAAAAATTATTGCTGCACCATATAAAAGAAAGACAATTTATACAACACTGGAAATAATCTTAATGTCTGTGTCTGTTCTTTACTCAGTGTATATATTGGGGATTCTATCCCATGTGTCAGATGTGATGGGTTGTTGCGAGTTCCCCCAGCTCATGCACAGTGAATTCCTGTTTACGCCTCTCTGAGGAATTAAGGGACAGTGGTCACAGACTAGTGCAGTCTGTGTGACAAAGGGGTTTTGAGAAGTGAAGACATTTTAAACACAGATGCAGCTGTTGTACGGGGCATATTTTTAACTAGTCTTTACATTACTTTGTTTCCTGTGTCCTGAGTCTTTTTGGATACACTGAAAATCAGGTAGAAAAAAGAGATAGTTTAATACTTAGACCCCTAAATATGAAAAGAGGCATTGTGTGTCTCCAGTCAGACAGGTCCCAGAACCTGTCAGGCAACTTTATTCATGCATGTGCTCCTTTAAGTGCAATGTGCTAAAGCTTCTATACAGCAGCAGTGTGACTTTATGGATCTCTCCCTGCATTTCCTTCCACTCTGTTGTCATGCCTTTGAAAACAAGGGGTATACCTTTTGAAAGTGCAGGGCCCCAAGCACGTGATCTGAAGGGTGGCTGGGGGAATGGGATTGGTGCACACACTGGCAAGCACAAACATTTATTCATGAAGCATTCTTTAGAAGATATCAAGAGGTGTATTCACACCATGTTGACCCTCTAATGTCCTCTGAAAAGTTTTCACATTTTGCAAAAAATGAAAACAAAATCCCATTGGAGGATTTTACCATCAGCACACATGTATGTCCCCTCCAATGGGAATGGTGGTGATAAATCATCATTTGTGATTAATGCTCTAATGATCTGTTTTCATGTGAGTATCTCAAAGATCTTTATAAAAATAAAGGCTAAACCCAGGTCCCACACAAGCTAATGAGAGTTTTACCACTGAAATCCATTAGACCATAGTTTAGCCCTAATTAATTCCCACAACACCTCTGTGAGGTGCATAGCTATTATTATCCATGTGACAATAACAATGAGGAATAGGACTTAGTTCTTCTGGCTCCTAGTCCTATGATCTCACCGGAAGACCGTGGCCCATCTCATGTTATGTGCTTATCTTCCTCACATCAATTCACTGCTCCAGCATCTGCCACTCAGACAGGGATTTCCCTATAACTGCCCTGAATCCTCCCTCCCACCCCCACCCCGTTTTGTGAACTATTTACAAGTAGTGTTGCCAATTTAGTGATTGTTTGGAAATTTGAATTGAAATTGAAACATTAATATACACTTTAAAAGCATATAAAGTGTATGATAAAATATGTGTATCTGAAAAAATATAATAGATTTGAAAAGTCTGAAAATAGACTAGCTTCCTTATACAGCTGTTGTTTTTTATGACAATGTCAGTACATTCATTTCGGTGATGCTGGCCAACATAATCATTTCAAATGATGATTTGTAAGCAAGTTCTAAATAAGCTCTCCCTGACAGCTAGTGATGAGCTGAGGGGGAAAGGCTTCAGGACCAGATTGTATTTACATTCACACCTAATCTACCTAGGTATCCAGTGAACAGTGCTGTGTTGCCAAAGTGATAGATTTTGGCTGGGGTTGGGTTACAGACCACTTGAATGCGGGGTTGGAATGTAATGAATGTTGTTGTTCTTATTGTATGAGTAAAGGGCAGTAGAACTGTACTTAGCCTGTGCTGATTGAGGGCATCAAGCGAGAGGATGGGGGCAGGCGTTTTGCTTGATGGTCTGCCTGGGTCACAAGTACTGTTTGACCTGCTCCTCTCCACTGTTTAAAGACAGAGCTGATTAGGCTCCACAGATAGTCTTTTGTTTTGTTAAGTGACCACTACAGCTGAAATCACTGATAATCAGGTCCAAGTGCTTAATGCTGCTGTGGGACAGTGTTTCTGTGGAAGAGACGGCCCAGTCTGCACTAGCAGCGAGGTTCCCCCACTGAGAGCTCAGCTGAAATCACTGAGAGCTGGTGGAACCTCAAGAGACCAACTCGCAGAGGTCACAGTGGCAGGTAGCAGCAGAAGGTGACAGCGCAGGGCCATTGGCAACAGAGCGATGGAGTGAATGGTGGCACAATGAACAACAGTGGCCAGAGCGAACAGTGAGCAGCTGGAGGAACAAGCAAGGTGCCTTCTGGCCCCCAACCTGGTTGGTGAACTCATGTGAAAGCACCTCTGAACTCCTTACCAAGGACAATACTGGTGAGTGTTAATGAAGCTGTTAAGAATGCTGGAGACACAACACAGTTCATGCGAACACACATGGCTGTGGCATCATACTTTCTACTTAAGCAAGAGATACCACACTCTACAAACTGGAGGCATAGGTGGCAGGTTATATACATTTGTGGTGCTCGGGCTCCAGGAATATTCAGGGCCGGGTGCCCTGCTCCAGAAATATTTGGAGCTGGGTCTCTACCCTGGCCCTCCCTGGATTGGGCCCCGTCCTCCGTGGGTCTCCCCCCCCGCCGCATCCCTGCCTGGAGCAGGTCCCAGCCCCCACCTGCCACCCCTCCCCCTGTGTGTCCCCCCCCGTCTCGCCGCGTCCCTGCCTGACACCTTAATACTCTGCCCCAGCCCTGAGCATCCCCGCAGCATGAACCTCTCATCCTCAGCCCCACAGCCCTCACCCCACACCCCAACCCTCTGCCCTAGCCCTGAGCCCCCTCCTGCATCATGAACCCCTAATCCCCAGCCGTAGCCAGAACCCTCATCCCCTCGCACCCTAATCCTCTGCCTCAGCCCTGAGCCCCCTCCTGCATCATGAACCCCTCATCCCCCAGCCCCAGCCAGAGCCCTCCTCCCCCCACACCCTAATCCTCAGCCCCAGCCCTGAGCCCCCTCCTGCATCATGAATCCCTCATCCACAGCCCTCACCCCTGCACTCCCTCCTATCCCCAAACTCCCTCCCAGAGGGTGCACCCCCTCCCCCTTCCCACACACCCCTTCCTACCCCCAAACTCCCTCCCAGAGCCTGCACCTCTCACCCCTTCCTATGCCCCCACCCCCAGCCCAGAGCCTGCACCCAAACTCCATCCCAAAGCCTGCACCCCTCACCCCCTCCTGCACACCCACCCCCTGCCCCAGCCCAGAGCCTGCCCCCAGCACCCAAACTCCATCCCAAAGCCTGCACCCTGTACCCCTCCTGCACCCTAATCCCCAGCCCAGGATCTGCACCCTAGATGCCCTCTGCCAAGCCCCCTCCCAGAGCCTTAGGCAGGTGGGAGTGGAGTTTGGGGGGGCAGAGTTGGGGGGGCAGGTTCTGGGCACCACCAAAATTTCTACAAACTTGCCACCCGTGCCAATGTTAAGTGCATTGTCACTTGTTCATCCTGAAGTTGAACACTGGTTCTGAAAAAGCCCAGCAAATGCTCACTATCTTTCTGCAAGAAACTCAACTGACTGGCTAGATGCATGTGGTGCAACAGTGAAAGACTCAACAGTTGAAAAAGTAAAGAACACTTTTACCACATTCAAAAAATTTGCATACATGGCTGATGAATGCACCAATGCAAATGGACATCAAGTATTAAGTCATTGTGTACGTTATCCTGATGTAAGTGGTCGGCCAGTCGATGCATTTCTAGATGTTCAAGTTATAGAAGACACATCGGCTGCATCTGTGACAACCCGCATCTTAGAAGAGTTAAATGCTTGTCAGTTGGACCCCAAACAGATGGCTGGAAGAGAAGTTTGCAGCTCCATCAAACACACAATCATTTTTTTGCTCAGAGAAAAGTGTAACCCTTATCTCTGCTATACACACTGCAGAGGCCATCTACTCCAACTAGCGCTAGTATGAACTGTAGACTCTTCAAAAGACATTAAAAAAGCTATAAATTTAATGCCTTCATTATAGTCTTTTTACAGCAAGAGTCCAAAAAGACTGAATATCTTGGAGAATTTAGAAGATACACTGGGACTGAAGTTCAAATTAGTCCAACCTGGGAAAACCCGCTGGCTTTCTCATGAGCGATCCTTGGCTGTTGTCTTAAAATTACTCCTGGCTTTGGAAAGTATCTACTAAGATGGGATGGATCTAAGTAGGAAATCTGGTGGATTAGATTAGATTCTACTCAACCTCTACGTAGCTTTTACAGATCCCTGTCCTATAAAACACCGACAGTTGAGTGGAGCGAGGCACTACCAGCAATGGGGCTGCCATGTGCTCAGGATAGAATAGAGAATTTGAACACAGAGTGGAATATCATGCGACAAATGAATGAAGATTTGACTTCAACTTATTTTTTATCATCACTAGTGGCTCAACCCGATCTTTGTGTTCTGTTTCCTGGGATGAAAGAAGTAGGAATTAATCTCTTGCTACTCCCAGTCACGACAGCTACAGTTGAGCGTTCTTTTTCATCATTGAATAGAATTTTATGTTCTGAAAGAAGTTGTCTTCTGCCTGATCATGTGAATGAACTACTGAGCATATCAATTGAAGGAAGGGAAGTACCGAACACACGAGAAGCCACCAAAGATGAATGCATTGCATTCAAGAAGTTCATTAACAGAATTGTGCAAAATTATAACAAGAAACCAAGAAGGATGTAGATGTCGTGCTTCATAGAAGGCTTGAGTAGCCAACTTTAATTTGTGTGGTGATTTTAAAACATGAGTTAAATCTAATAAAATGGTCATGAAACATTTTTCCGTTTTTACTGTGGTGCCATAGAGCCCATCTTCACCCTCGCGGTCTCACCCCTCATCGGCCCTGACTTCCCCCCTGTAAATTCGAACACCCCCCCATTTCAATTCTTGGGGAAAACATTGCACTCGGACATCTCCCAAGCTCCATTCCCCTTGGTGCCACTGTCCAACAAGCCACTGCTCTGTCCTCAACTTAAAAGCTAGCTGAGGGGGATCTTCTGATCAACTTTTCCACCATGTTTTTTTCTTCTTTCTTTATCTATTAGAAGAACAGTAGCATTACAGTCTCTCATCTCTGATCAGGAGGATGGGCAGTAAACTATTGAGGCAGGAGCCAGTGCTGCTCCCAAGGTTTGCCAGCAATGCACACTCCTAGGGAAAGCAGGTAATGCTCTTCATTCTTGTGGCCTCCTTAATGCTGCTTATTTCCACTAGCCCAAAGGTTACTTTCAAATCACAGACACAGACCTAACTTTTTATATCCTGGGCCCAGCTTTTCAATGGGGGCATCTTAGAGTTACTTGCAGGTCTCCCATTAGGATGCTTACATTGCCTTTTGGGCTTGTAAATGCCAATTTAATGAGCCTAGAGGTTGATTTGAGCACTAAATGTGGGCATTGGCCACTTTGTTACGAAGCCCACATATGATAACTGGGCCAGGTGTGTTCCATTATAGCGCTGCTAACTGTGTATGTGCTACATGCTCTGCTGCTCATTGTACATGTGTGTGCAGGTCTAACTTGCCATGTTAATAACACGTGGGATCTGGGGAGAGCTTTCCTGAAAAGCGTTGGGTTTTGAGGTCAGAGAGAGCTGCAGGAATGCTACAGGCACCCCATATAACATCTGGCTATTGACATCTGGACCAAGCTTAGCACATCTGGGCCAGCCTCTTCCAGCCAGCATTCAAGACTTGGTGGATCCTCATACTAAATTGCCTGGCTATTGTCTGAACTCTGTAGAAGAGCACATATCTGTCCATGTGACTCCCTACTGCTTTTCCTCCCAGAGTGTGGCTAGTGAATGTGCTGTCGTTGAGCACAGTGTATGCCACAGATAGGGGTCAGCAACCTTTCAGAAGAGCTGTCCTGAGTCTTCATTTATTCACTCTAATTTAAGGTTTTGCGTGCCAGTACTACATTTTAATGTTTTTTAGAAGGTCTCTTTCCACAAGTCTATAATATATAACTAAACTATTGTTGTATGTAAAGTAAATAAGGTTTTTAAAATGTTTAAGAAGCTTCATTTAAAATTAAATTAAAATGCAGAGGCCCCCAGATCGGTGGCAAGGACCTGGGCAGTGTGACTGCCACTGAAAATCAGCTCACATGCTGCCTTTGGCACGCGTGTCAGAGCTTGCCTACCCCTGCCACAGAACAAGAGTATCACAGCAGCAGGATACACGCTGGCAGAAATCCAGGAAACGTGCACAGGGAAAATGTTAGAGCCACTGGTGCCTAGAGAGGGACTAACCTACAGTGCCTCATATGTTGTCAGAGATGATCCTCCTTTGAGAACACTTCCTCTTTTGTGCCCCATGTACCTCTTTGCTTCCAGCACCCTGCTGGCTAGTCCTGATCTGCCCCAAAGGCTCTGAGCCTGCGGTATGCAGCCTAGCAGCATCGCTTTATGAAGCACAGTGTTTATTTTCTCTGACCTCCGTACGTGAAGTTTTGTAAGATAGCTCTCTCAGCAGCATCCCTGTGATCAACAGCAGAGGAAAGGCTGAGCTGGTTGCTGTGTCTGTGATGCTCTGGACACGCCTTTCTGTTTCACTTGGGTTTCTGCACTTGGTTGGCTTCAGTGAACTTCCCATTGCTTTGATTCCCTTGAGTTGCTGGTGAGAGTCTCATCCCCTTACTGCCGGTTTTAGGTGCTGTACAATACTGCAGCAGTGCAGTGCCAACTTGGGCTGTGGCAGGAAGCTAGAATAACCCTGGAGGAGGCTATCAGACAGAGGCCTGAAGGAAGAACCACAAGCCTGGATGTTGCCCTTGACTGGGTGCAGGTGAGACTGACTATAAATAAGGTTACAATTTAGTCATGGAGGTTGCGTCGGTCACAGAATCCATGACTTCCAGTGACTGGTGGTTGGGAGCTGCAGGATCCCCTGCAGTCCTCAGAGGCAGGGAGCTATGGGGTACCCCCACCACCTCTGGCAGCTCCCAGAGCTCGAAGCTGTCACTGGTGGAGGGGGAACCCCAGAGCTCCCGGCCACCATGGGCGGTGGGAGAACTCCCGGAGCTCCCGGCCACCATGGGGGGTGGGAGAACTCCCGGAGCTCCCGGCCACCATGGGCGGTGGGAGAACTCCCGGAGCTCCCGGCCACCATGGGCGGTGGGAGAACTCCCGGAGCTCCCGGCCACCATGGGCGGTGGGAGAACTCCCGGAGCTCCCGGCCACCATGGGCGGTGGGAGAACTCCCGGGGCTCCCGGCCACCATGGGCGGTGGGAGAACTCCCGGGGCTCCCGGCCACCATGGGCGGTGGGAGAACTCCCGGGGCTCCCGGCCACCATGGGCGGTGGGAGAACTCCCGGGGCTCCCGGCCACCATGGGCGGTGGGAGAACTCCCGGGGCTCCCGGCCACCATGGGCGGTGGGAGAACTCCCGGGGCTCCCGGCCACCATGGGCGGTGGGAGAACTCCCGGGGCTCCCGGCCACCATGGGCGGTGGGAGAACTCCCGGAGCTCCCGGCCACCATGGGCGGAGGGAGAACGCCCGGGGCGCCCGGCCACCATGGGCCCCTGGAGCTGCAGGAAGCAGAGGGATCCTGCAGCTCCCAGCTGCAGTGGCGGCAGGGAAACCCTTGAACTCCCGGCCGCTGTGGGTGGTGGGGAAACTCCCGAGCTCCCAGTTGCTATGGGTGGTGGGGCTCACGGAGCTGCTGGAGGCAGGAGAACCCCCAAGCCCTTGGGCAGCAGGGGAACCCCCTATTCCCTGACCACCGTGGGCCCCTGGAGCTGCAGGCGGCGGGGTACCCCACAGCCCCCAGCTGCTGCAGGCAGCTCCTAGCTCCTGTGCAGCTGCCCTGCTTCAGGCAAGGGGGGGACCTGCAGATCCCCATTTTGTCAGGGATATCTTTAGTAAAAGCCAGGAACAGGTCAGGGCTTCCATGAATTTTTCTCTTTTGCCTATGACCTGTCCATGACTATTACTAACAATATCTGTGACAAAATCTTAGCCTTAACTATAAAGGGTTAAACCCTGGGGATTTGAGTCCTGGGGATACATTTCATAGGGCCCAGGTTAAAAAGTCTCCACCTGGGCTATAAGCACTCCAAAGATTGGGGTGTTCCAGCTGTTTTGTCTGCTCCCACCTGCCACCTGCCTACAGTGCCTTTCCCTTCAGAGCATAGAAGTTGTCATAGCCTGTCAGAGCAAATGTCCAGCTACTTTAGTATCCTGTCTCCATCACTACCAGCTGCTTCAGAGGAAGGGGAAAGTAACACCATAGTGGACAGTTATGGAATAATCTGGTCATAGGGGAAGTTTCTTCATAGCTGCTGCCAGTTAGGAATCTGCTTATGTTCTAAAGCAGTGGTTCTCAAAGCTGGTCTGGCGCTCGTTCAGGGAAAGCCCCTGGTGAGCCGGGTCAGTGTGTTTACCTGCCGTGTCCACAGGTTCGGCCGATTGTGGCTCCCACTGGCCGTGGTTCGCCACTCCAGGCCCATGAGGGCTGCAGGAAGTGGCGTGGGCTGAAGGATGTGCTGGCCGCCCTTCCTGCAGCCCCCACTGGCCTGGAGTGGTGAATTGCAGCCAGTGGGAGCCACGATCGGCCGCACCTGCGGACGCAGCAGGTAAACACATCGGCCTGGCCTGCCAGGGGCTTCCCCTGAACAAGCGCCAGACCAGCTTTGAGAACTGCTGTTCTAAAACACCGTGATGTTCTTCCCTATAAAATGCTTTTAAAAACCCTGTTGAATGGAACTCTGTATCCAGAAGCGGCACCAGGGTTTCTGGCGCCCTATGCAGAATTCGAAGGGCGGCATTTTGTGTGCTCCCCATGGGGCACGCAGGAGCTTCTGGTTCTGCTCCCGTCGCACTGCCGAACAGGGTCATTGCAAGGAAGTTTCGCGCCCTAGGCCAAACTTCCAGCTTGCGCCCCCCCAGCCCTGCAGCAGCTCCCTGCCCCCCCGCCCTGAAGTGTGCATCCCGCCCCCGTGGCAGCTCCCCACACCCAGCGGCAGCTCCCCACCCCCTGGCCCGAGGAGCCCTGTGGTACCTTCCCACCCCAGCTCACCTCTGCTCCGCATCCTCTCCAGGCACGACTGCGCAGTGGAACCCCCTGGGCTGCCGGCTGCGCCAGCGGCGCACTGACCCAGAGGACCCCCTGGGCTGCCAGCGGCGGCGCGCTGACCCAGCGGAACCCCTGGGCTGCCGGCTGCTGGCAGCTCAGACTCCCTCTCCATCCCAGCAGCAGCGGCTGCTCAACCACTTAAAAAAAATTGGGGGGGTGCTACTTTTTGGTGCCCCCCAATCTTGGCACCCTAGACAACCGCCTAGTCCCCCTAAATGGTTGCACCGGCCCTGCCGCCGAAGAAGGACCCTCCGCCGAAATGCCACAGGTGACAGCAGCAGTCATTGAGCTGCTCAATTGCCTGCCGCTGTTTTCCGTGGCAGGTCGGCAGAAGGTCCTTCTTCGGTGACGCGACAGGAGCGGAACCGGAAGCTCCTGTGCACCCCTTGGGGAGCTCATAAAATGCAACCCCCTGAATCCTGGTGCCCTAGGCGACCGCCTAGGGTCGCCTAATGGAAGCGCCGGCCCTGTCTGGATCTTCTTATTGTCCATAAAAATGGCTAATCTTTGCCCTCAGTGATATCTTGTCACAATGAGCCTCAGAGGTTAATTACTGGTTAATTCACAAGTTAAGCACAGTATTTCCCTTTATTTGTTTTAACTGTGTTGCTTTTTGATTTCATATCTTGTTCTTGTGTTATCAAAGAGGGTGAACAAGAGCTCCTGATTTACCTTTTCTAAACTGGTCATTATTTTATATACCTCTGTTGTGTTTCATCTTATCATCTGCTCGCCAAAGGAAACAGTCCCAGTCTTTTCATTTTCTCCTTGTACAAACCTCTAGCCACGCTGCTAATGACTTTTAAGACCTCTCCCTGAATCCTTTCATTTCTGTCATGACTTGTATGAGGTAGAGTGACTAGAAGCTAACATAATATTCCAGAGGAGGCTGCACCATTGATTCCCAAAATGGCATTATGCTATTTTCAGTATTATTTTCATCCTATTCTTTGCACTTTGGTAAACATTTATTTGCTTGTATTGGGATCTGAGTGCTAGACTCTAGTTACAATTTACAGAGAATAATGAAGTTGAGGAAGATCAACAGGAAAAGCAGATTAGAGATTTATTTAGCAAATCTTATTTCACGCTCTCCCTTCACCCCTCCCTGGTATCTCCAGAAATCGGCTTATGCCCAGAAATGTGAACTATCTTAGCCTCTACACATTGGTCAAGTCCAGATCACGCTTTTTCAAGTCCATAATTTCTGCCACACTGAATTCCCTGGTTTGACCACACCCCATGGGGGAAGCAGTATTTACTTTTCTCTTTTAAATGTTAAGCTGTGGTTAATGATATCTAATGTCCTTGGTTTGATCTCTTCCCCCCACTGTAGAATCATCTCTTCCTGGAGCCCATACATGTTTCCCTGGGGGAATTTTTCAGACCACGAAAGGAGGAAGTTGAGCAGCTGGATTCAAAAGATTTCCTTGGTAAACCCAAGGTAAGGCACCCTAGGTTGCAGAAAGGTCAATCCTAGTGTAAGAATGTTAGCATGGGGCCCTGATGACTAAGGTCAGCAATGAGAAAACTAAGGCCTGGTCTACACTACACGATTAAACCGATTTTAGCAGCGTTAAACCGATTTAACGCTGCACCCATCCACACAACAAGGCCCTTTATATCAATATAAAGGGCTCTTTAAACCGGTTTTTGTACTCCTCCCCGATGAGAGGAGTAGTGCTGAAATCGGTATTACCATATCGGATTAGGGTTAGTGTGGCCGCAAATCGACGGTATTGGCCTCCGGGCGGTATCCCATAGTGCACCATTGTGACTGCTCTGGACAACAATCCGAATTCAGATGCACTGGCCAGGTAAACAGGAAAAGCCCCACGTACTTTTGAATTTCATTTCCTGTTTGCCCAGCGTGGAGCTCTGATCAGCACGGGTGGCAATGCAGTCCCAAGTCCAAAAAGAGCTCCAGCATGGGCTGTACGGGAGATACTGGATCTGATCACTGTATGGGGAGACAAATCTGTTCTATCACAGCTCCGTTACAGAAGACGAAATGAAAAAGCATTTGAAAAAATCTCCAGGCTATGATAGACAGAGGCCACAGCACAGTGCTGTGTGACAAGTGTAACAGAAAGCCAAAGAATCAAATGGATGCTCATGGAGGGAGGGAGGGGGTACTGAGGACTCCAGCTATCCCACAGTCCCCGCAGTCTCTGAAAAGTATTTGCATTCTTGGCTGAGCTCCCAATGCCTGTAGGGTCAAACACATTGTCCAGGGTGTTTCAGGGTATATCTCGTCAATTTACCCCCTCTCCTCCCCCATGAAACAAAAGGGAAAAAAAATCATTTCTTGACTTTTTTATATGTCACCATATGTCTACTGCATGCTGCTGGTAGATGCAGTACTGCGGTAGTGAATAGCAGCATCCTCTCCCCTCCCCACCCCGGTGGCAGACGGTACAATATGACTACTATCCATCATCATCATCAGCCCATGAGTGCTCTTAGATGTCCTCAGGTGAGGTTGGCCGGGGGCGCCTGGGTAAAAATAGGAATAACTCCCAGTCATTCCCGGTAGATGGTACAGAAAAGCTGGTAACCGTCCTCATCATAGCAACTAGGGGCTGAGTTCCATCAGCCCCCCTCCTTTCGTGTCTAAAGAAAAGATTCTGTACTGCCTGGACTATCATAGCAGCGGGATGCTGGGCTCCTCTCCCCGCCACCGTTTAATGTCCTGCCTGGACTATCATAGCAGCTGGAGGCTGCCTCCCCCTCATTTTATCTCACTAAACAGTCAGTGTTTCTTATTCATGCATTCTTTATTACTTCATCACACAAATGGGGGACACTGCCACAGTAGCCCAGAAAGGTTGGGGGAGAAGGGAATCAACGGGTGGGGTTGTTGCAGGGGCACCCCCCATGAATGGCATGCAGCTCATCATTTCTGCGGGATCTGACACGGAGCGGCTGTGCTCTCTGGTTCTCTGAGACACTGGTTCTCTAGTACACTTGCCCCATAATCTAGGCAGGACTGACTCTATTTTTAGATAAACCATAAAGGAGGGATTGACTGGGGGAGTCATTCCCAGTTTTGTCTTTGTGCCCCCGGCCGACCTCAGCTAAGGCCAGCCAGGAGTACCCGTGACAGCAGCAGACGGTACAGAACGACTGATAACCGTCATCTCATCGCCAATTTACAATGGTACAGCAGACAGTACAGAACGACTAGTAACCATCTCTGCTACCTTGCAATGGCAAATGAATGCTGCTGTGTAGCACTGCAGTACTGCCTCTGTCAGCAGCATCCAGTATACATACGGTGACAGTGACAAAAGGCAAAATGGGCTCCATGGTTGCCATGCTATGGCGTCTGCCAGGGTAATCCAGGGGAAAAGGGCACGAAATGATTGTCTGCCGTTGCTTTCACGAGGAAGGAATGAGTGACGACATTTACCCAGAATCACCCGTGACATTGTTTTTGCACCATCATGCATTGGGATGTCAACCCAGAATTCCAATGGGCAGAGGAGACTGCGGGAACTATGGGATAGCTACGGGATAGCTACCCACAGTGCAACGCTCCAGAAATCGACACTAGCCTCGGTACATGGATGCACACCGCCTATTTAATGTGCTTAGTGCGGCCACGTACACTCGACTTTATACAAAATGTTTTACAAAACTGGTTTATGTAAAATTGGAATAATCCCGTCGTGTAGACATACCCTAAGATCCAGGGCTCTGGTTGCTCATGAGAACATTACTGCCGGGGTCCTCTACCAGCCACAGCACTGATAGCCTCCTGAGAGTAACATTGCTTGGGCCCCTCTGCCAGCCACAGTGCCTTGGAAATATCAAGAGATTCTTTAGACCCTAAGTGCAATAGCTCCATTGTTAGGAACCAGTCTTTCAGGTTTTCCTCTGTCATTTTTCTAGCTTTGAGTGTTTTCCTACCATCTGTCCTTGCTTGGAGCAAGGTGAATTTCACAAGTGGAGGGGAATAATCAGTACTCTGTTGGAAGCATTTTTGTCCATAAGGAAAGTGCTCCTCAGTGGTTGGGCTTTTTATATCCAGGAGAAAATTATTTTGAAATTAAATAAATACCTAGCTCTTGTGTAGTGCATTTTTTCTGAAGATCACAAAGTGCTTTAAAAACATTAGTTATTTAACCCTCCCCTTCGCTCGCAGCGAAGTGAGGGTTATTGAGTCCATTTTACAGAGAGGGAAACTGATGAGGCTGAAGTTACAGGACTGTTTGTGAGTGGAAGGATGTTGCAGGAAATATGGGTCCTATGGAACCTTACCATCTGCCTGGAGTAGAAGGTGGTGCATAGTTGCACTTCCTGAGGAGCAGAGCAGGGACCAAATAGTAACTAAGAGCTTTTCTTCATTGCAGCAGTTAGCTTGATTTAATACATGCAAGTGACTCCACTTGACTTAACCTTGCTCAAGTGAGAGTGACCCTACTGCAGAACAACACTCAAATTACACAAGGTGATTGGATTAGCAGCACAGAATGAGGCCTGGTCTATGCTGAACAACTATATCGATCAAGGGCATGAAAAAGCACACCCCGTGTAGACACAGCTATGTTGAAATAAGAGCTTTTCTGTTGACATAGCTAGCAGTGTTTGGGGAGTAGGGTTCCTATACCGACAAAAGAACCTCTTCTGTCATCATAAGCTGCGTTTACACTATGGGGCTATGCTGACGTAGCTGTGCAGGATAGTCTCTGTAGTGTAGATATATCCTGGTTGGATTAGCAGAATGGATTAGCAGTTGATGAGTTGTTGTAATCTGAGTTGCTGCATCCCCGCTGCATCAGCAGCACTCCAGCTTCAACCCACCCCCCTGACAGGCCAACTCTCTCAAACTTAAAGTACCACTTAGCTCCAATTGGAGATTTGGGTGTATGGATGAGAGTCGGGCTGGGGCAACACTCGAGTTACACTCTTAGCACTGTGGTGGAAGACAGTCACAGTTTGGGCCCTGCTTCCCCCTCCCTTTTTGGGGAAAAGTCTGCTGCGCTAGCCTTCTTCCTGGCACAGCACACTTCGCCCTTTGAGCTGGCCCAGCTGCACTGGCCAGCATGTTGCAAGGAGATGCCTACTGCCCACTCCTGCCCATTCACTCATTGCCCACCTGTGTGAGTGGGAATAGCAGCCTGGCACCCACTGCTCCACTACATTGCTACCTTCCAGATGAGCAACAAGCCAAGGGCTTCTTTCCTTCCCTGCCATGTGTCAATGCCCAGTGAGAGACATATCTGACCCTCTGTAAATAGAGCATGACTCCACACTGCTCTGTGTGCTGATACCATTGTATCTTTGCTGATTGTAAGCCTCCGAAATTGCTCATCAGGTACTTAGGGAATCCTTGGTTTTGTCATTATGCTGAAAAATTACACTTTCAAGACATGCGGGCTCACCTAACCAGTCCCACAGGGTTTGACCCTCTGAGCTGAAGCAGATTCCCACTTGTTGTGGGATGACTGTTTTGTTAATTGGTTAATGCCCTTCGGAGAATATTAGCAGGTCATCAGAAGATTTCTCTTCGCATTTCTCTGACCTCTGCACCCTTTGGGTAAGTGTCACAGGCCAGGAGCCTATTGAGTGCAGAGCAAATGTGTGGTTGTGCTCTCAGATTCACCCACAGACATGTAGGGAACCAGCATGGCAAGAGCTAGTAAACCAGGCCCCTGGAGTAGCTGGGGTTACTGCCTGGACTCAGCTCTGCACTCTACATTGTGTGCAGTGACTTTTTGTTAAGCCCTGCTACTTGGTGCTAGGGACTCACTCATGGGAAAACCAGGGAGAGTGGCTGATTCCCAGAGGCAGTTTTAATGGGGCCTTGCTGTTCCTTCATGTGATCCAGAGTCTGATCTGATCTGTCCTCTGGCAGGTGATCTCCTCCGTCATTCCCAATGATGAGTACATTGGATTTGAGCCTCTCAGGCCACAGGTGAGTGGGACAGTGCAACAACTGATGGTACTTGATTTATGCATGGTAAGGTCATGTAATGGCATTGTTGTCGTATAGCTCCACTTAGGGTCCCCAGCCAAGACGTCCATCAGGATGAGAACCTGTCATGGACTCCATAATATTTTAGTGTAGCTGAGAGGTTTCCTTGGGGCTCTGAGTCCCGCATGTCTCCCCCTGCCTAGCAATTCCTACCCTCTATGTGCCATATCACTGCAGATATCCTTCCACCCCTCAGACCCCATCAGTTGTGCTTCATCGTTGGCCAGAGGGGCTCAGATGAGGCATATAAGTCTCTGCCCCCTGAACAGAGCGTTATTTTCTCTGCACTGAATTAAAGCCGCTGCAGCAGAGTCTATGTAATGTTTAACTCACTTGCCCAGCACCACCACAGACCTATCCTCCAGGGCAGTGGGGTGCACTGTCATGTGAATGTTAGGAGCAGGGGAACGTGCAAGTAGGTTGGTCTCTACTGGGTGGGATGGGCAGAGAAAAGGGGGCTGCCAGCACTGCTCAACAGTGTGGAGTGGCCTTGATGACTGTCCCTAGAGTGGTGAATGATTGCATGACAAGTGTGGACAGGAGACTAGAAGGGAAAATGTCAGAGACTGAAACTCTCTCTCAGACTCTGCATTGCTGCCTGATACAAGCTATTCAAAGCATTGTGGGGAGTTCTCTGGCCTATGTTATAGAGGAGGTCTGCCTAGATGATCCCAGTGGTCCCTTCTGGCTTGGAATCTGGCACTATAAAATAGACGCTGTTGTTTCTCCACAGAGACAGGGCTTTTACGAACCCAGTGTCAGTGCCGTGCGGTAAGTGACCAGTCCTGGATGGCTTTGCTCTTCTGTCACTATTTCTCCTCATGGCACCTTGTCTTGGCCCCAGAGGTTTTGGTTTGAAGACGCTGCAGTATCCCAGTCCCAGAGATCCATCACTAAGGAGAAAACGCTGTGTGCGTGAAAGACTTGTGTGATTGTGATAGCCATTGTAGTTAATAACAATAACACCTGGCACTTCTATAACACCTTGCAAGGATCTCAAAGCCCTTTGCAGACATTGATTAAGCATCACAAACACCCTGTGAGCCAGCTACAATACCATGTCACAGGTTGGGAAACAGAGAGAGAGAGAGGTTAAGTGACCTGTTCAAGGCCACATAGTAAGTCAATGGCAGCACCACTGTTAGAACCCACAGCTACCTACTCTCAGATTCCTTGCTCTAACCCCCAGGACAAGGATTCCAAATGCTCCTATCAGCACTTCTGTAACTGGGACCAAATTCAGCCCTGGTCTAAGGAGGTGCAGCTCCATTGACTTCCCTGGGTTTGTGCTTCCAATAATCCAGGGCTGAATCTGGCCCATTGTTTTCATCTCAAAAAGCTAGAAGGTGGTTCAGAAATAGGTTTGTCAACTGTCTAATTGTACAAATCCAAACACCTGTGCACTTCCCTCTTCCCTGCCCCTTCTCAGAGGCCACACTCTGCCCCACCCCTTCTCTGAGGCCCCACGCCCTGTTCACTCCACCCCCCTCCCACCATCACTCGCTCTCCCCCACCCTCACTCACTTTCACAGGTCTGGGGCAAGGGGTTGGGGTGTGGGAGGAAGTGAGGGCTCTGGCTGGAGTGCAGGCTCTGGGGAGGGTTGGAGATGAGGGGTTTGGGGTGCAGGAGGGGGCTCAGGGCTAGGTCAAGGGGTTGGGGTGCAGGAGGGAGTGTGGGCTCTGGGAGGGAGTTTGAGTGCAGGAGGTGGCTCAGGGCTGAGCAATGGGTTGGGTTGTGGGAGGAGGTGAGGTGTGTGGGGTTCAGCTGGGAGGCGCTCAGGTGGCTCTCAGAAGTGACCGGCATGTAGTGTGACCAGACATCCCGATTTTATCGGGACTGTCCCGATATTTACTTATTTGTCTCGTGTCCTGATATTTTGCACTTCGGCGCACAGGCATGTTCTTCTCCAAAAGTTCATGGATTATCATCTCTGAGAGACCATAAATGTGGTAACTGCACCATGGAGACACAGCCCAAGGCTACTGCTGCCTATGCGAGGAGATGCTCAAAAGAGAAGCATTCCCGAGTTTACTCAGCTCACAACTGAGAGTATATGGCAAGGGAGGATCACCATGTGGGAGGAAGGATGGGCTCGTGGTTAGAGCTCTGAAGTGAGACGCTGGATCCATAACCCTCTTGTCATTGGACCTTGGACAAGTTTAGATGTCTAACTAGGAGTGGAGCCACAGTGAAAGTCCAGTCCCAACTGTAGGTTCTGAGCTCTTCTGAAAATTTGGCCCTGAGTTCTTCTGAAAATGTGTTCCTTGATCATTCTTTGCTTTAGTTCCTTGTCTGCAAATGGGGGTAATGATGCTCTCCTACTGCACAGTGGTGTGGGAAGGAGACAGTCCTTGATGGTTGTGAGATGCTTGGATGCTATGGGGATGGAGGCCCGTAAGTGACTAGATGGACAGAGTAGGAGGGTGTGGCTTTCCTCAGACCCCAGTAAAAAGGCAGGTTCTCCAGCAGAATGCAGTGGGGACTCCACCCAGGGAAGAGTGGCATTGTTCCAGGGTGCATTGGCACCTGAGGAGCGGAGAATGTCCTACCACTCTTTACATTTCAAAGTGCATTGACAGAAGAGCCAGTGGATAGGTCACAGGATGGCAATGCCCATTCCTAGCCTGAATGTCTCCAAGAAGGGTAACCCAGAGGAGCAAAGAGAAGGGAATCCCATTAAACCCAGTGGTGTCCACACCCCACAGTGGGAGAGTGACAGCGCCAAAGGGTGCTGAGTAAAGCTGTTATTTTTTTTTCTCCAGAGACCACAGCTCAGGTTACTATCGAGTCGTGACTCATTATTACCCTGAGGACTCTGAAGAGATGGCAGTGAAGAGCAGCACTATCATCTTTGTACTAACTAAAGGGGCAGATGGCTGGGCTACTGCCATATGTGACGGACAGGTATGTGAAACTGACAGGCTGGTGCTCCTGCCTCTAGCACAGCATCAGTAGACACTACAGCACTCCCTGCCAGCTGGGGCTTGCTGAGGCTTTAATAGGATATTCCTTTGGCAGCTCTCAGGAACTGGAGCACCCCAGAGGGTGGGATATGACAGTATCTTCTCTGAAACTGCCAGTTCACTTTCATGGTTTGGATACTAATAGCAGCAGCTGTTAAGGGTTGTTCGGGGCTTTTCAGATCTCATTGACTTTTCCCCATCACCTCTCTAACTCCACTGGCCAGTAAACTGGAGACCTCAGCTTCTTCTGATCCTTATCCCTTCTGACACAAGTGGATCCTCCATTGGGATTATGCAACTAGAAACATTCGGTAAGAACCACTAGCAGGGGCACAATTCACATCAATTGTGAAGCCTCACCTCCTGCAGAATAAAGTGCACAAGAAGTGTCTAGAGTTCATCCAGTGGCCCTCTTGCAACTGCTGTATGGAAAGCAGAGTCCTCAGAAGGGAGAGCAATGTGCTGCTGTGTCCCCAAGTGGGCATCACCACCCACGTGCAATCCTCAGTGGGCCAGTGTAAATATTGCTGTTTATATTAGAATAGAGGCCAGGAGCCCTGTCATGGGTCAGGATTGCTCTGTGCAATGACCTATACTGACTCAGAATAAAGAGACAGTGCCTGCCCCTAAGAGCTTACAATCAAAGTATAAGGCAGAGAAAACGTGTGGGCCCAAAGACAGATGGGGGAGCAGAAAGACACAGTGAGATAAGACTGGTCAATCTGACAGACAGTGTTCTCAGCATAACCAGCAGTCTAACCATTGTCAAGTTTTCTGGTAGGCATCACAGCACAGGAGAGTTATAAAAAGGAAACTGAAGAAAGATGGAGGCAGCTCCTCCTGCATGTGAGGGGCAGCATGGGAGGAAGCAGAAAGGTTCCTCTTTAAAAGTTAACAAGTGGGCGAGGAAGGCTGGTGGGGACAGGCTGTGAAGGGCCTTGAAAATGATGGCAAGTAGTTTGTGTTTGTGATGATGGAGAAGAGTGAGCCAGCAGACAGAGTGACCTGGTCAGAGTGGCGTGCCGGGAAATGACACATGCCACAGGGATGTGAATGACTGAGGGGCAAGGTGGGGTTGTCAAAGCCAGCGAAGAGAATTCCTGCACTGGACAGAAGAGTGTCTGTTTCAAGTGTGCCTGATCTCACCCTGTTTTCTGTTCTGCTCTGTGTTTCCCAGAAACTGCGTATACCAACCTCTCACCTGGAGCCTGTTTATGCCCCCAAGGCTGATAAGTGGGTAAGGGGACAATCTTGTGACTATGGGATGGGGAAGGGAGAGAAAACACAGCCAGACCACTATGAGTGGCAGGGCTCTGAACCGCAGAGCAAGGCAGTGGGCTCTCTCTTCAGACTCACCCCATGCGTAGGTCCAGGGCTTTCAACCAGCCACGGACAATGGTAAATCCAAGCAGTAGGCAAAAGGTGGATTTTTTCCACAGCTCTGATGTGTTTCCTGCAAAGTCAAAGCTTCCATTTTGGAAAAAATCCATTTCTTTTACCCTCTCCTCCTCACAGTTAGGACCCACCATATTGTAACCAATGCAGCCTTGCTCTAATGGCTTGAGCTGATTGAAAGCTGTCTCCGCTTGAATCCTCCAGCAGACAAGGTGTGACTCACACCCACGCGCCCACTGCAGTGAGCAGGGAATTTCAGCGGCCACTTCAGTTCTGACATACTAGTGGCCTCTAGTGAATGAACTTCCTCTAGTCCTGCTTTGAGCAGGGGATTGGACTAGATGACCTCCTGAGGTCCCTTCCAACCCTGATATTCTATGACTCTGTTATAGTTTATCCTATGGAGTTGGTAGGGTTCCCTGCTGTAAACCTGTTCAGTGCAGAACTTTGGAGCTGAGTGAAGGGCAGACAAGCCCTTGAGTCGGAGGGATCAGCCGTGGAAATCCCAGTGAAGACAGCTTCCATTTTTGGTCAGATGGGGAAGTGGCCATCCCCAGACTAAATGCAGGGTTGGGATCCCAGAGAGATGAGCAAACAGTGCAACAAAATAAAACAAACCCATATGAGTACCAGGTGGGTAGCCACCCTCTGGGGAAGCCTGGAGGAGCCTGAGTGCTCCACTTCATATGTGAGTTAATGAATTAGCCATCCCTGAGGCTCTGCCCACCCTTAAAGTCATAGCCTGAAATCTACTCAGTGACGCAAACCAGCTGCCACCTGCTCCTTCTGGCCAATGGGGAATGAGGGAGCTGATTTCCCAAAACTCCAGTTTCTTAGAACTGTTCTGCTCGACATTGGCCTCAGCCATACTCTCCTCACGTGTTTGATCAGTTTGTTTTCATTTTGTTCTCTTGCAGAAAGTCAGTAATGGGATTCCTCTTCCCCCCATTAAAGTGCCCCCCAACCGGCCCCACGTGCAAGAAATGGACCACCAGCAGCAAGGTAAATCCTGCTTTCTGGAACTGAAGAGGCATGTGGGGGTAAGGATCCCAATGGGAGTTGTGTGAGATCACCCGCCAGTGCCCCAAAACACCACTGCGCTAGGGACCCTACAATACCAGCAAGGCTAGCTCCCCACTTGCAGCATGTGGTTACTGGCAGGGACTGACTGTGAAGCCCAAGAGCACCCTGGTAGCAGGGTAGATTCTGTGTGTCAGGGATCACTGCACACACTTTGCTCTGGCCCACTCATTCTGCTCTGAACAGAGATGGAGGGCCAGGACTGTGTCCAAATAGAAATGAACTGGTTGGTAGGCACCCGGTGATTCAGAGCTGGTGTCCAATAAATTTGTCACTTGCCCCCCTTGCTACAGTGACAAGGGCAGGCAGGGTTCTATAAGCCAGTCCCTGAGAGGGGAGGGATGGACAGCTCAGGCAATAAAATCGGTGGCTTCTCACGCTGCCTGGAGTCCCTCCAGATGTGACTCAGTGGGACCCCCCCAAAGTTGTCCAACCCCATCTCCTCCAAAGAGGCCCTGCCCATTGTCATGATGGCTGTTTGGCAATGTTTTGCTCTGCAGGACCTGCTGAAGGAGAAGACGTTGCTGCAAATGATGCTGATCTGCAAGCAGACTTGCAGGTGCAATGTTCCCCAACGTCACAAACCATTAAGGCTATAAAATCACTGGTGCCAAAGGTAAGGGTGGATTCAGCCCAGTTCCACCAAAACTCAGAGCCACTCCAAAACTTTGGGGCTCATTGGAAACAGGGCCACCTCTAGCTTTCTTGCCACTCCCCCCCAAAAAAGGGGGGACCGCCGGAGCGGCAAAGCAGGGACCGAAGAAATCAACGGAGTGGCCGGAGTGGCAAAACGGGGAGGTGGGGAGGGAACGGACACAAAACAAAAAAACTGCGCGGCTGGAGGGGCAAAGAGGGGGAAAAAAAAACCTGCGGTGCGGCTGGAGCGGCAAAGCGGGGGTGGGAGGGGCGACAACGGCGCGGCCGGCAAAGCAGGGGAAAAAAACAAAACAAAAAAACCCTACAGGGCGGCCGGAGCCAGAGTGCAGGGAACTCCCTGTGCTGCAGAGTGCGCGCCCGGTCTAGTGGGGGGGAGGGGGAGGGGGAGGGAGCCGGAGGGAGAGAGAAGGGGGGCGGCCAGCACTTCAGTGGGGCGCTCGCCACCTGGCCCCGACCGCCCCGCCGCCTGCTGGGAGGGCTCTGCGCCGCTCCAGTTGGCTGGGAGGGAAGGACACGGGCTGCCATGCCGAGTTTGCTGCAGGTTGCTCCCCTCCTCCGTGCCGCTGCACCCTACAGGGCAGCCAGAGAAGTGAACAGAAAAAAAAAGCAGCCGTGCCGCCCTAGGGTTGGGCGGAAGCTGCCCCGTAGAATCTGCCACCCCAAGCACGAGCTTGCTCGGCTGGTGCCTGGAGCCGGCCCTGACTGGAAAGCCTTTTCTTCCAGAGCAGTTTCCCCTCCCCCCATCCCAGAGAGATCCTAACTCCCAAATGGACTTTTGTCTGTTACTCCTGAGTCCTTGATCTTCCTCTTCCAGGCCCATACTGTTGCTCTGTGCTGTTAACAACCACTGTGTTCTATCACAGAGAGCACTGCATTTCAGGGGTCAGTCAAATCACCTCTGTATCCTTTTCGTACCTCACGTGGGACTTGTGCTTACAGATCCTTTGTCAGAGGGAGCTGCTGGTCAGGTCACCAGTAGCCCCACTTCATTTGGCATGGCCGCTAGACTCCCTGTGATTTTGGAGTCAGTGCTGTGCCAAGCTGCATGGATGGGCAGCTGAAATTTCCACAAGAAATTATGGGACCTGGCAGCATCACAGTAGGGACCTGTTTGCGTGATAACACAGGGAGTACCTGTCTCCCCTCTGGCATAAGCAGAACTCCTGTGCTGATTAGATGTGTCTGAGTTATAGGATTCAGATCCAGACTCTTCCCTGGGGAAAAATGTAACTGTTTGGATCCAGGGTTTTGAGAAATGGGCCCCATATGTGAAATTCACATATGGATCCTGGCTCAGATTTTATGCCACATGGAGTTTGGTGGCACTGAGGTTGGCATTTGGGTTAGGCCCCCACTCTTGACTCTGGGTATGGAAGGATGGGCTAGTGGTCGGGGCACTGGCTGAGATGTGTGAGACCTGTGTTCGGTTCCTTGCTCCACCAAGGACTTCCTAGGTAAGTCACCTCATGTCTCTGTGCCTTGGCATCCCAGCTGTAAAGTGGGGATAATAATATTTCCCTACATCACAAAGATGTTGTGAGGATAAATACATTAACAAATTGTAAAGTGCTTTGAGCTCTGCTGTTGTAAGAATAGGCATTATTGTTATTCTGATATTTGCTGGTGAAATCGCTCTAACCAACCCATTCAGAGCAGATTCTCCTTTGCTCCCTGTTTGTCAGCAGGTCCCACTGGCTCAGGACAAAGCATCCTCCGGCGAGAACAGATCCATCCTGCTGAAAGTCCACTGTGACTATACAGTTAAAGTGAACAAGGCCCTGACCCTGTCAGACCTCAGGTCTCTGCTGAGGGAGACGTCCAGCCAGCAGGCAGAGCTTGGGAAGCTGAGGTAGGCTTGGTCACAGACTGGAAATAGGGTCGCACTCTGGCTACCCTGAGCTGGTGCCAAAGGCTGAGTTGGAGTTTCTCCTTCCCGTTGAGCTGCAGCTTTCCTCTTGCCACTGCAGACAAGTCATTGCAGTTCTCTGAAGAGGTGTTTGCCCAAGGAGCTAGGCATTAAGACCATATCTGCCATCTATGTTGTTCTCCTCAGGGCCTTTTGTCCTTCAAAAGGGCTCAGGCAGTCATAGCCACAGTTCACAAGATGAGTAAATACAAACCAGCACTGTGTCCCCTCTCCCGACTGAATAGTCACACAGTGCCCTGTCCCCTGGATATTCCACCTCATTGCTTTAGAGCACAACACTGACTCCTTGGGGACAGGGAATGTGTGAGTACGGAGGTTTCACAGGACCACAGGAGTATGGAACTACACCAGCAGTAGTGAAAGCAGGGGAAATTTAAGGAGAAATGCTATTGTAGACAACCCTGACCTAGAAATGATTTTCTCTCAGCCAGCACAACATTTAAAGCACACCAGGTTCAATTCAGTTGCACTTTGTGTGGCCAGTTTAGAGGTCTTGTGTAAGTCTAAAGCAAACTGAAGTTTTGTCTACTGGAGCTGGAGGGATAATTTCATATGCGCTAGCTCTGGTTGAGCTGGTATGCTAAGAATAGCAGCGTAGCCAGCCTAAACATTCTGTGTTCAATCCCGTCTGAAAACCTAGCTACATATTCAGGGCAGCTAGCCCCTCCCGCCCCGTGGCACCACAGCTACACTTCTCCTGTTAGCATGCTAGCTCGAGCACAGCTAGCGCGGGTCTGTCTGCCTGAACGGGGAATTACATCTCCAGCTCCAGCACAGACATACCCTGGAGTTCCTGGACTGACATGCTTAGGGAATCAGAGGGAGATACAAGTTGCACAAGCTTAATTTCACCTCTAAATTTGGCCCTAGTGCATTCTCTCTGACCTCCTCTCTTACTTCAGCTGCAGGCTTTCAGACAGCAAAGAATTAATTGTGATTTCGGGAGAAGAGGAGCTGGGGCAGATGTGGCAGCAGGTGACAGATGGGAGGCTGACACTCTGGTGCCAGGTACGTGTCCCTTTGGGATGCTGTGCTACCTCCCTAGATTCTGGTTTAATTTCTGCTCTGCTGTGTGGTTTACAACATAGCCTTGTCCCATAGGGCACAGATGCCTGTTCAGACAGACCTGTTCTCTACAGGATGGTAGCACACCATGGTTACACGGCGCAAAGGCCAGAGGATCTGGAATTCAGTGAAGGAGACACACTGGACATTCTCTCCGAAGGTAGCTTTCTAGTTCTGCCTGAAGTTCTTTGATGGGCAGCTTCAGGAATCTGTTTGCAGGGAGGAGATGGGGACAAGGTGGGGAACAAAAGGCTTCCTGACAGTTAAGCCACTAGGCCTTATGGGGGACTGAGGTGCATTGGCCTATACTGGCCCTTTGCGCAGGGGTGAATGTCACCCTTAGCAAGGCTTGTGTCTCCTTGGTTAGGCAATTCAAGGGATTGCTAGGTCCTTACCCTGTTCCTTTGTATTTTCCCAGTGAATGAGGACTGGCTTGAAGGCCACTGCAATGGCAACTTTGGCATTTTCCCCAAGTGCTTTGCTGCTCAGGCCAGCATTGGGGCTACCTGCCCTTAGAGAAGAGATGCTTCTTCCTGCCAGACTCCACAAGAAGCCAGCTGGGCTGGGGACCCCACCTCACCTTACTCATGTCTCCCAGAGAACAGGAGAAGCTTGCACCAATTCATTCAGGTCTGACTATTGCCAGCCCTGCTAGGTATTTAATGAAGATGCCTACACAAGACGCTTCCCAGTATGGGACCCCATTATCCAGAAACCCGGCAGGATTAATTTCTGTAGCAGAAATAGCATGTGTCTGGCCTCAGTATTTCCCAATAATAAAAGTGAAATGACAGACAGGTCTGGCTGGGGAGTGGGGGTGAGGTGGGATCTGGGTGCAAGAGAGGGGGTGGTGTCTCATGAAGGTCACTCTGAGAGGTGTTGACACAGCAAATGGAGTTTTCCCATCTCTGACCCAGCCACCAGCTCTTTCTGTAGCAAGAACTTGAGGTTCAAAGGCGCAGATTAAGTGGTAAGAAAAACCAGTTCCTCCAGAAGAGGGGGCCTGGCTCAGGCCTTAATCCCCACTTCCCACCAGGTGCAATAAATGTGAGGGAAGCTGGACCTTGCCCGTCACTGGATATGCCCATGCTGCCGTTAAAAACCCACAGCTGGTCCATGCCAGCTGACTCGGGCTAAGGGGCTGTTTGAGGGTGGTGTAGATATCTGGGCTTGGGTCAAGTAAATAGATCCTTAGCCCGAGTCCCATGAGCCTAAGTCAGCTGGCACAGGCCTGCTGTGGGGGTCTAATGGCAGTGCTAACAGACCCATTGAGGCCAGAGTGTGGGAGGTAACATGCCACCCAGTGGACAGGGAAGCAGGCTTGATTTCCTGGGCCCCACGCAGTGTAAAAACAGTGCTGTTCTGGTTGGGGAGCATTTCACACCCACTTTGCATGGCTGTAAATGAGTGCACATGAATGAGGCATAGGGTGTGTGGCCCCTCCAAGCCCCATGGATCTACCAGAGGCAAAGGGCCTTGTGCCCAGACATCTTGGGTTGTGGGGGTTGTCCCTGATCAGGTGAACACTGGTGTCCCAGTCAGTTCCACGAAGTTGGGCCACAGCAGGGAGCTAGGCCTTGAGGGACTGAGCACTGGGTTGGAGGGAAGGAATGCAGGGACTGGGGATAATGAACAGGGTGTGGGAAATGGGCAGGTGACAGGAGCTGAGGCATTGTGGGGAGGGCAGCCAGAGAAATAGGCCTAGCGAAGCCCAGAGGGATCAAGGAGAGCCAGAAGAAAGAAGTGGTAAGTGAAGCTGAAAGGAGCCATGGGGGAGCTAAGAACACAGAGAGAGCGGGGCTCATGGGAGTAGATAAAAATAACCTGGTGGGGGAAAGGGGGTGACCTAGAGTCTCTACTTTGCAAAAAGGGTCCTGTAGTGAGCCAGTGTGACTCCCCGCCGCCCCGGAGGGGCAAGAGCCTGTCCAGAGGCTGGAGTGGGTGGAGCTAGGGAGCTCTGAGCCCGCCCCTCAGAGGGTCAGGCGGCGACCCAGCAGTATAAAGGCTCGCCCTCAGAGCTCAGTAAGGCCCCAGCCGCTGGAGAGACAGGACGTCTCCAGCCTAGCCCGCGCCTGGGAAAACCCTGCAGCCCAAGGCGGCTGCCTAGACTGGCCGGGCCTGCCCTGCCCTGCGCCCGCTACCCAGAGGAATTGCCTGACCTGCCCTGCGCCCGCTACCCGGAGGAGTTGCCTGCCCTGCCCTGCGCCCGCTACCCGGAGCAGTTGCCTGCCCTGCCCTGCGCCTGCTACCCGGAGGAGTTGCCTGCCCTGCCCTGCGCCCGCTACCCGGAGGAGTTGCCTGACCTGACCTGCCCTGCGCCCGCTACCCGGAGGAGTTGCCTGACCTGACCTGCCCTGCGCCTGCTACCCGGAGGAGTTGCCTGACCTGACCTGCCCTGCGCCTGCTACCCGGAGGAGTTGCCTGACCTGACCTGCCCTGCGCCTGCTACCCGGAGGAGTTGCCTGACCTGACCTGCCCTGCGCCCGCTACCCGGAGGAGTTGCCTGACCTGACCTGCCCTGCGCCTGCTACCCGGAGGAGTTGCCTGACCTGCCCTGCGCCCGCTACCCGGAGGAGTTGCCTGACCTGCCCTGCCCTGCGCCCGCTACCCGGAGGAGTTGCCTGACCTGCCGATCGCACCCTGCCCCGAAGAACCCATGGTCCTGGATCCCCTAGAGGCCAACACCAGGACCCAGGTACAACCCGAGGGGGAGTGTGGAAGTAGCCCGGGGGCAGCCAACCCCAGTCTGGCTGCAGCATTGCCAGAGCCCATGTCGGTGTGTTGCGGCCAGGATCCCCACTAAGCAGCGGGTCTTCTGCCACTGCTAGGGCCCCGGGCTGGGACATAGAGGAGTGGGAGGGCCTGTGTCCCCCTGCCACCCAATTTGTGGGTGGCAGTCTCCCCCTCCCCCAGGCCTGAGGAGGTTTGGGCTTATTATTACTGCTCAACCCTGCCTGAGGGCCTGAGCCCAGACACATTGTTGCTCCGCCCTGACCCTGGGCCTGGGCTCCTTACTGTTTGCATTGCTACTGCTCAGCCCTGCCCGAGGGCCTGACTCATTGTTGCCCCACCCTGATCCAGGGCCTGGGCTCACAGTGTTTATTTCAGTTACCGCAAGGGCTGCCGAGGGAGACTCCACGGACAGACTAATTCCCCCTGAACGACAACTGTGTGTAGTGAGCCGGTGTGGCTCCCCACCGCCCGAAGGGGGTCGAGCCCCGGCTAACACTTGTACCGGTCACAGGAACTGCAGGGTGGTTCCTGGGCACCAGCCCCTGGGGCTCGCTCGGCCCATCAGCTATGCGGTACATGAGCCTCTAGGAGCTCACTCAGCCCCCACTGGCCTTGGGGAGCTCCCTTGCCCCTCCTTTCTGCCAACCTCTCACTTGGCCCAAGCCTTTGGGGAGTTGCTCAGCCCATCAATCCTTCCTAGCCCTCACCTGGCTCAGGGCCATGTGAGATCACACACCGTCTCTATTGAGCTGGCACAGGTTTCTGGGAGGTTGTGCAACCCATGTACACCATGGAGCCTTTGCTGCCATGGGTCTCTGTGCAGTGGCTCCGTCCCCACACCCTGCAGCTCACTGACACTGTCCTCTGCATAGGGCAGGCTCTTTGATGACACAGCCTCTCAGCGCTGCACGGTGCTTACCTGGAACAGGCTGAGCAGGACACTCCTGCCCTCCACCCTGCAAAGCCTTCCTTGGTCCAGGCCTCTGTATGCTGTCTCAAACCCTTACCCACCCCCAGAGCCACTGTCAGGCACAGCCTCTCTGAGGTCACTCACAGCCTGTACTTGGCATACCCTTTGTAAGGTCACTCAGCCCCTTGCACTGCCTGGCCCATGCCCTGCTGCCACAGCCATGGCTAGCCCAGGCACCTGAGCTGCAGCCTGGAAGAGGAAGTTGCCAGCAGGAGGGCTCCTTGTTTGGCTCTTGTTCCTCCCCTTAGACCAAAAGAACCTGAATTAATTAACTTTTAGGAGGTGCTGTAAAAACCACTCCTCATGAGGGCTGAGGGGGTGGCTGGCTGGCTGGGGTGGGGCGACGCTCTTTGTTTCTGGGAATTCCTGGATGGTCCCTTGCAGTTGGTTTAGTTGGGTAGGAGCCTGTGATGCTGTTGGAGGGAGTGTGTTTGTGAAGAGGTGTCAGTGTGCCTAGAGCTGAGGTTTTGGAGTGGGGTGGTGGGTTTTATTTAAATCAAATCTATATCTACGGGGCCAGTGGAAGCAGCCTTTGCAATGTTCAGATCAGCTGCTTATTATTTTCTTTTCTCTGAAATTCCAATAAATATTTCTAAAAATAACTGACTTTGATCCTGAGACAAAGTGGTCCAATGAAAGATATTTCCTTTCCCAACTTCTGTTGGTGCATGAGACAAGGTTTTGAGCTGCACAGAGCTCTTCTGCAGGTCTGGGAAGGTACTGCCTAACATGCACAAAGAAAACAAAGGAGGCAGGAACAGTTGATCTCACAGTGCGGGGGGTGGAGGGGGAGAGCAGGGCACTGAGAAGGCTGTTGTCTTCTTGCCAGAGTGCTACCACATACCTGCAGGCGTCATTCCGGGCACAAAAAGGCTAACAGACTACACGACTTAAAGGTACAGGGTCCCATCCTGATCTGCCAGAGCACACACCTTCCTTGCACTCAGGATCCATGCCTAAATGCGTGGCTGGCCCTCCTGCTGCTGTTGCAAGAATCTGTCTCCAATCCAACAGTGAGAGTCAGAGGGCGCATTAGCATCATCCAGCCTGACCTCCTGTATAACACAGGCTGTCCAGCCACACTCCTGGACTCCGGCACTGTACCCATGGCTTCTAAGTGTGCTACAGCATGTCTAGAAAGACAGCCAGTCTTGACTGAAAGATGTCACGCGATGGGAAACTCCCCCATATATTTAGGCAGTGATTAATTACTCTCCCTATTTTAAAGAAATGCCTTATTTCTAGTTCAAATTGGTCTAGTTCAGCTTCCAGCCGTTGGCTCTCAGTCATCCTTTGTCTGCTCGGTTAAAGAGACTTCTCTGATCAGAGCTCTTCCCCCAGGACATAGTTCTAAACTCTGATCAGATCCCCCCTTGGCCTTCTTTGGCGGGAGGTGTTCACTGAGAGGAACCAGGCAGGTATCCTGAAGAGATGGCCAGTGCCTTGAAGGTCTCCCAGCACCTGTCATCACTTGTGCCATTTCCCCTTTCCTGGGCTGGTGAGGGGGGCTCTCCATCCATTACTTGGGCTGCTAAGTGGGATTCCAGAGGCACTGGATGAGAATGGCCACCAGTGCCACTGCAGTGGTCAGGACAATAAAGAAGATGGCGGCTGCCCAGAGCCCACGCTGCTGCCCTTTCACTTGTTCGGGGCTCTCTGCCGGGATCATGTTGGTGAGGTTCAGCACGTAGCCCAAGGTCCAGCCGATGTCTGTATTCGCAGCCTGGGGAAAGAGCAAGTAAGCGTGTTAATGTGCTGGCAAAGTACTTGGAGTCTGGAGCCCCTGCTGCCTCCACAGCTTGTGGGAGAGAAATTCTTGTGCCTCTCTCTGCAGGTTCTGGTCCCGGAGACCAATACAGTCTGGCCTGGTTAGCCATGTGCATCAAAGATGTATCCCCATGCAGGACTGCTGTTACCATGGCTCTGCCCGAGATCACTGTGCTATACAAATGCAGCCAGCAGGAGCCAGCACATCAGGAGCCTGGCATCCCCTTCTGATCCCCCCCAGCTCCTACAGGGGCAGTAGAAGTGGTGCTCCTCCAGGAGTGAAAGTAACTTAAAGGACTTACTGGTATGCCAGAATCCTGAGCAGAGGGCATGGCCTCAACTGGAAGAGGCGTGGCCTCAACCAGAAGAAGTGGGGCCTTTAAATACCAGGGCCCTTTAAATCAAGATTTAAAGGCCCAGGGGCTCCGGCTGCGGCTGGGAGCCCCAGGGCCTTTAAATCACCCTGGAGCTACCAGAGCCCTGGGGCTCCGGCGGTGATTTAAAGGTCCAGGGGCTCCAGCCGCCGCAGGTAGACCCAGGCTCTTTAAAGCACCGCCCGAGCCCTGCTGCCGGGGCCCCAGGATAGCAGAGGTAGGGCTCTGGCAGTGATTTAAAGGGCCTGGGGCTCTCTGCCCTTTAAATCACTGCTGGAGCCCTGCTGCTGCTGCCCCAGAGCTCTGGCAGTGGGGCTTGGGAGGCGATTTAAAGGGCCCGGGGCTCCAGCCACTGCAGGGAGCCCCAGGCCCTTTAAATTGCCAGCCTGGGGAAGCCAGTACTGGACCAGACCAGCTTACTTTCACCTCAGTGCTCCTCTCACAGGGCTGATTCAGCCCTACACAGACATACATTGCTAGTGTCCCCCAGTGCAGCTCTCCCAGCATCCCTCCTGCTGCCCCATTCTTGGATTCTGTACCCTGAACTGGCCATTACAGGCCAGCCCTCATTAGCATTGTGGCCCAGGGCCTTTGGGGTCACAAGCAGTGACACTTCTTTGGGACTGGAGCCATTGCAATGATTCAGAAGCAGACCTTGCCCCTGCAGTGACACCTCTGATGATGATTTACTTTTAATTTCCCCTTACAAATTTGCCATTCCCCATGCTTCCATCCCCCCCACAATGTCCCTGTGACCTCTGGACTACCTCAGCCAGCGGTGACAGAAGCCTGCTGTTAAACATATCTGACTCCACTGAAGTCAATGAGGTTCATTTAGATTTATGCCAGTGTAAAGGAAAAAAGAATTTGGCCCTGTGGTCTCTAGGGAACGTGTGGTGAAGCCATGTGGCCACTAGTGCAGAACTTTCCATGACAGCACACCATAGTCTGCTGCTCCCACGGAAGATCTCCTTTTCCTCTCACAGCCAGGAGGAAGGATGTAGCTGCAATCAAGCCTCTTCAGGGCTCAGTCCTGCTAAGTGTAGCCACCTTTGGTGTGATGCTGAGTGCCCTTGATTCCCAGGCAAACCAGTCTGAGTTGAGGGCACTCAGAACTCAGCAGGTCAGATTCTTAGTTACCAGGTGCAGGTGAATAGCCATTTGCATTAGTGGGCAGGGCCAGCCCAGAGCATTTTGGCACCTGAGGCGGGGAGCTCAAATGATGCCCCAATACCGCCTTGCTTGGGCCAAAACTTTGAAAGGTCTAAATTCTGCCTTCTTCCTGTTCTACTGCTCTCATGGTACCGCTCTGCTACCTATCCCAATAAAGGAGAACTAACAACTTAAAATGCCTTGTTCAAAAATTTTAAGTAACACGTAACTTTCAAACACTTGAACAGCAAATGTAACTTCTTGTCTGCATAGTAAACACTGGCATTTTTATCTGTTTGAATAATCAAAGTGGTGCTTTCCGTGCCACCTTGGTTGCAAAGATTTGAACTGCTTCTAGAAGGTCCACAGTCTGGGCCAGCTCATGCTCTGCTGAGATGGTTGCAAGGCCGACCAGCCTCTCCTCTCATTGTGGAGTGTAGAGGTGTTTTTATTAACTTCAGTTTGGAGAAGCTGCTTTTTTCCACTGGCAACTGTTACCGAAAGTGTTAGAAGTATGCACAGAGCAACAGAAGCATTTGGAAAGAGGGTGGTCAACTTATTTGTGCACATATATTCCAGAACAGGCTTTGGAGTTGATCCTGCTGAAATGTATCTTGAAAGGGCATTCAGTTCATCACCTAAATCACTCACATCAATATCGTGCACGTCATCATGTGCCTACAGTGTCTCTAATGCTCTGCATTGCTGGTGTAGGTCTTCTTCAGGTATAGTGAGGAGTTTTGGAATATCATACAACATCCCAAATATATTGCTGTGTTCCTTGAGCTGCATGAAACGTTCTTCAACTGACTGTACTGCACAATCTAGCACCTGGTTAAATAATTCAACTTTGAATTGTTGTTTGGGGTCTCTTACGGGATTATCCCATGCCTTGTAATCAAAATGTCTTCTTCGGTGACTCTTGTATTCTTGAATGGGTGGGAAAATAGCTTCAGTGTGAAGTTCCTCTGCCAATTTCTGTGCACTCTTCAGAACATTTTGAAATCCCTCATCTGATTGGTTAATTCTGTAGGTATGACTTTGCTTTGTCCAGTTGTTCCATTGCTCCAGATATATCAAGATCAACACCTTGGAGTCTCTTGCTTACAACATTTATTTCAAACAGTATGTCATGCCACAACACTAAGCCACACAGAAATTTGAAATTATGTATGTTTCTGGTGATTCCATTTCCCTCTGCCATTGTTCTCCCATGAACAGTTCCTGTCATAGTATTATCCTCCATAATGGGAACTATGGCATCATCTATCTTCCCAGTTTGGTGTTTGATAGGCTTTATCGCCTCCACTCGACTTTCCCATGGTGTGGCATTAGTGGCTTCAGTATCAGAGAGGATGTTCCCAGATGTTGCTTCAAAATTTGCCATCAATGAGTTGCTGCAGAGAAAAATACATAGATGCTTTGAATTATATTAAAAAATTCAGCAGCCTCACTAGAAGCTGATGCTGCATCACTGACCACCAAGTTCAATGAATGAGAATTGCATGGGACAAAAAAAGCTCGAGGGTTTAACTCTTCAATCCATGTCTGCACTCCTCTGTTCGTTCCTCTCATGTTGGCACCATTATCGTAGCCCTGACCTCTCATGTCAGCTATCGCAATTCCCGTATCTTCCAGCTTTTTAAGAAGCACATTTGTCATACCAGCTCCTGTAGTATCATCAATGTCAATAAATTCTAGAAAATACTCTTTGACAGTCATCATTGCAGGGATATTTTCACTAGGTTCTGTTGTTGTTACAAAATGCACCATTAAACTCATTTGTTCCATATGGCTGATGTCAGGTGTGTAGTCCAGAATAATATCTTGCTGACTTCAGATCTGCCACAATCTTCTGTTTGACTTTTGTTGCCAGTAACTGTATGATCTCACTTTGAATTGTTTTTTCCAAGGTAGTGGTGTGTGTACATTTCTTGGATGGTGACTCTTCTTAGATGCTCCTGGAGTACAGCATCAAACTCAGCCACCAGCTTTACAATTGTAAGGAAGTTTCCATTGTTTGGCACATACAACTGATCTGAAGTGCCACGCAGTGCTAGGTTTTGGGTAGCAAGCATTTTCACAATGGCAGTGAGCCTTTTCAGAACATTTTGCCAGTAAAGAAACTCTGATGCAATCGTCTCTTGATGCTGATCATCTATGGTGGCCTGTAACCTCAAGCTCTTTCCACCTATGGAATGTTCTCTGGTGATTTTCTGCCTTTTCATGGCATGCCAAATTTCTAGCCAGATTTTTCCAGTCCTTTGTTCCTGTAGAACCCAATGTGGCTGGAACATTAGACTGGAAGAGTTTGTAACAAAAACAGTATGTAGCATTCTGGGTTTTTGAGTACATAAGCCTCTCCACTTTGTCACCATTGGGGATTTCACACCAGTAATGTGTTGGATGGAAACTTCTATTTTCATTGTCTTTGGGGAACATGACGTTTTTCACTTGCTGTGGCCCATGCAGTACAAGGAAGTCCCTCAGGCTACTGCTCAAGTCGGTCCACAGTCCTGGATCATCTAGACTTAGGAACTAAACTCAGCAGCAGCTGTTTCTTGCGCCTCCACCACACTCTTCTCTGATCTAGTCTTTTGTTCGGGAATGTGCATGGTTACATCCATTTGAGATGGAGATATGAATGCTGCAGTAGCTGCCAGGTCACCTGCACTCTGACTAACTGGAAGATCAGGCATCTCCTCACCACTCACATTCTCACTGGGGCCAGAAGGCTCACCGTGAATGTTTGTGTCTCTGTATCTCAGGAGAGCTCCATCCTGCATAGATAGAAAAGCTTCCTTTGTTTGCTTGCTTTTTCGGAATGCTGCCCCAGAGGGGTGTTTTCTTCTTTCACTCATGACTGCTGTTCTGTGCCAGCTAGAGTGGCTCTCAACACTCAATTGAAGGGGACAAATAAGCAGGCTGATAGCAGGGCCTGAGTGAGGGAAGATATCAGCATCTTAAGGGCCTAACTGGCTCCTACTACTTCAGTTGACTGCCTGTTCTCCTCAAGTGGGTTCAGGGAAGCAGCAGGAAACAGGAAGCTCCCTGAGAAGCTGGTGGGAATTAGTCCAGGCTCCTGGGGTGCTAGAGAGGTACATAAGATGCTCCTACTCCTCTCTCTCTCTCTCTCTCTCCTTGTAGTTCCTGCTTTCTGTTATTCCCTCTCACCTTTTCTCTCGCCTGCCTGTTATGTCTCTTGTGCCCTCCCTCCTCCAGCACAGCACTACACCATCTCTATGCATCTAGAGCAGAGAGAATACATATGCACCAGCAGCAGACCCAATTTTCTACACTTGGGTCCTAGTGGCGCCCCCCCACAGTCTGGCACCTGAGACAACTGCCTCAGTTCACCTCAGGGTAAGGCCAGCCCTGTTAGTGGGCATAATTCTCACTCTGTGTAGTGATAACTGTAGCCAAGGTTGGAGACAGCGACCCTGGGAGGAGTGGCAGTCGCTGCCAGCTGGCTGCACAAGCCGGACCAACAATGTCTCTTTACCTTTTGGCGGAAATGGATGTTGCTCCACGTTTGTTCGTCAAATTTGTAGCCCTCCTGTAGCAGTGTCAGGATGTAAAAGGCCGAGGGGCAGTAATTGTGTAGGCGCCCCTGACTCTCCTCCTGTGGGAAACTGGCCTGCAGCTGAGAGAGCCATTGAGACAGACAATGCAGACAGCAGTTAGCATGGGGCCTGCAAAAAGCTCACCTTTCCTGGTGGTGGAACAAAGGGGAACAAGCAGGATACAGTTCTATGAAAAAGCTGAAGTATCTGTCTCCATTGCTTAGCCAGCAGCCCCATTACTAGTGCAGAAACCACAGCTGGGGCAGGAAGCCCAAACCCAAGAGCCTTTTTAGCAGTGTGCTGGGACTTGGCCAGTAGTCTTACACTGAAGCTGAGATCCAAAGGGCCTGACACTTTTTGCAGTTCAAATCTGAGACCCCTGCACGCCTCCTTCCCCTCCCACTTCCTAACCTATCAGTCCCTGCACACTGCTAGGACAAGCCTTTCTGCCAGGATGTGAGGAGTGGGATTCCTACCTGCTAATGAGCCTTCAGAGCTCCTCTGCTTTGAGGCTTGTCATGCAGCTCTGGGGCTTCACAGGATAATAGGCAAACACATACTGAACTCTTGGCTGCTACCAACAAGAATCTTACCTCCTTCCAGCCTTTAGTGCAGAAACCCCAGATGGTGGCATTGATGACACTCAGGGGCTGCTCGTTAGTCAGGTTCAGAAAATGGAATGTGTAGTAAAATCCAGAAAAGGCCTGTGCAAGAAGAGGAGAGATTAAATCTGTCTCCTTCCAGAAAACACTGCAGAGGAGCATAACAACAATAATGAGCTTTCCCTTCTGGAGAACTCTTCATCCAAGGGGAACCCCAAAGTGTTTCATGGCAGTAATGAATTTCTCCTCACTCCACGTCTGAGGCAGGCCAGCATTATTAGCCTCATTTCACAAATGAGAAAATTGAAGCACAGTGAGGTGAAGTGACTTGGCTTAGGTGACAATGATAGTCAACAGCAGAACCAAGAGCAGATCTCAGGACTGGGCACTAGAGACCTGAACCAATGCCTACAGTACTCAGTGGAAAGTCTCCCAGCAATGTCATTGTGGTCTCAACTGGCATCAGTATGTAATCTACAGTACCACATGTTTAGATGCATACAAATTCTGTGATTGTAGGTGCAAAGCGAAGTTAATGCTTTTGTAGTCTGGGCATGGTTGAGGTGAGGGGCTATTTCACAGCTGAATTATTTTTGCATTTGTGAATGTAGTCTGAGATCAGCAGCCTAAGAGACTGAAATTCTTTTGTAGCCATAGAATGGATACAGTCTGAGCAGCCAACATGCAAACTTTTCTCCTACTACCCATGCCAGTGTGCCCGAGCTGCATCTTGGGCTAAACTATACCATCAAATTGCCTGAGTGGGTGTTTTTTACACATTTAAATTCTCACAATTTGATTTACAGCCAGAGCTGGCCTAAAAACAGAGGGGCTGAGGTGTGGATTTCAGGGAAGATTGCAAGATTTTGTTTCAATTAAGTTAACAGACTTTAATATCTATTCCCTGACCAGGTCTAAGCACAAAGTGGCAATAATCCTCTTTGTTTAGCATTGAATTTCCTTTGTTTTTGCTTCTGTTGTTGTTTACTTGGAAAAAGAAAACTAAGAGAATTGTGACTGATCACACACGGAAACGAAAAATGCTCCCACACCATACTCCAGAGTGCAATGGGCGCTATGGAGATGCATTGACAAGAATGAACCCAATAACAATTAAATGTGTATTAAAATCCATGCGCAGAACGCCTCTGGAGGCCCTTATGATCACAGATGGAGATATGATACAACATGGTAAGCTTCAAACATGCATGTGCAGATTGGCCTTGGCTCTAGCACAAAATTGGGGCAGCTGCACGTGTCCTGTACTAAGTTGCTTTGAAAGTGACCCTCATTCCTTGGCTGTGGTTGGCAGTGCATAGGCCCAGTAAGTCATGCTAATGGCACAACTCCCTTGGGGCCCTTCAGTGGCTGGAGTGTTTCCCAGGGCAGACAGATCACAGGAGTGACCCCGGGAGGATTCTGCTGGAAGGCGGAAGGCAGCGTTATTACATTAACAGCCATGAATGGCATACAGAGCTGGGATGGGGCGAGTTTGTTTACTCTGCTCGTGACCCATCCTCCCCTCTGGGGAAGAACAGCCCCTGCACATAGGCCCAGCAGATTTTCAAACATCTCCTCCATAGCTTCATGGTTCCTAATGGGGATCTTGGCATTTATCCCAGGTCAAGTTTAGCTGGGGGTTACGCACACACAGTGATACAGCCTCCCTCCAGTTTAGCTATTGCCTTCTCTATCTCCACAGTCCTGTTGTGACCAGGCAGTACAGTGTGACTCCCACCAGTGTGCTAGCCCACTAGAAGGGAAGGGAAGGCTCCCTTACGAAGAACTGCCCATGCCCTGGGGGCTGGTAGACCCCGTTGAACCCGCACGTCCTGTTGGCCCCACAGGCTGTGAAGTTGAAGAGTTTCTGGATGGCACTCCTGCACTCCGCTGGGGCTCCTGTCCCCTGCACCGTGAGAATCTGGCTGGGGTCATGTGCAGCTGGTGCCGGGACGCAGGGACTGTCATACAGGGCAGCGCCAGTGACGTTCTCCTCGTATCCCTTGGGGTAGCACGGGTGGGAGATCTGCTGAGAGGTGAGGTTCTCCTAGAGAGAGGGGAACCCGTTAGCAGCTCTCAGGCTTGGGATAGCAGCCAAACCCCTTCCCTCCCTACCTCTCCCCCATCCCCTCCACCCTCCACCTTGGCGCTTCTGACAGAGTGGCAGCTAAACCCTTATAGGAAAGTCCTATAGGATTTAGAAGAAAACAAGAACTGTCCTATGGATTTTCTTATCCATCCCATTGTATTTGAGACTGCAAATCCTATCCTGGTATAGGATGTCCATGCAAACCCCACTCTGGGTATCTGAGTATCTCCCTCACCAGTGGCAGGCGAGGCCCTGCCTGGCCTTAGAGATGACGCACACACATGATGGCGAGGAAGTCAATGCTCCTTTGGCACCTCACCCTACTCTGCTTTTGTCACATGCTCCTCCCAGAGCTCTGCAGCCCCAACCCACCCAGGCCTTCATCTCATCTCCACCCCCCAATCCTCCATGCCTCTTTGGGATCCAACCTCACAGCTATCTGTGAGGAGTCAGGACCCAGATCCCAGAGTCTTGACCCTGCACGTCTTCACGCAGAACACGGGGGTGGGGGCGCTTAGGGCTGTTGTACTTCAGTACAAACGGGTATGAGTGAACTCAAGCCAGCTACTTTAGCTGTTGCCTGTGCACTGAGCAGTGCTGAGTTACCCCCTTGCACACCAGGTCTCTTATGCAAGGTAAGAAGAGTGGACCGAAGCACCAGCCTGGCAGACCTTCCCCTTAGGTCTCTCATCCCAGCACCAGGACTGGGCTCCCCTGCTTGCCACTTCTTGTGTGGATGTCTCTGCACAGACCTTCTCATGTGCCCTGCACAGGACACAGCCCTGAGTGTCAGAGCCTGGCGGAGCATGGGACAGTCTCTCTGATACCAGAGCACTGCCCAGGTTGGGGAGTTTCAAGGGAAGAAGTAAAGTAACATCCATGGCTTCTTGCTACTTCCATCTGAAACACATGGGTGGAGCCAGGCTGTCAGGGGGAGGACTTCAGGAGTAGAAAGGTGACACATGGTGGGCTGCTGTCCTCCAGAGTACGGGTGGAAAATCATTGCTGCAGCCTATACAGCTCCCCCATTGCTGGCTGCATGGTGCAGCTACTGTGGCATGCGAGGGGTTAATACAAATCCCAAGGCAGAGAGCAAGAGCTGTAGTGTAGCTGACTGGGCTATAGGATCTGCCCTTATTGATCTCCCTGGGTGCTGCTGCAGATTGTTAGCACAGTGTCAAGTCTGAGGACTAGCCAGCAAGAGGGGCGGGGGGAAGATGGAGTCATAAATCACGTAACTATGAGTCACACCCTCGTCTGTGATATCTGGGAGTTTCCAGGGCATAGGAGAAAGAAGGGAAATCCTGCCTCACTGGGGCTTTTCTCTAGTACTTGCTCAGTTTCACAGATTAAGTCTTTGTTTTGCCTGGTCTATGCTCTAAAGAAAAGCAGTTGGCAAAGAGTCCCTGTCCACCCAACTTGACAATCTTCTGATGCTCTCAGAGATTTTCATACTCTTCTCTGGCAGGTCAGAGCCATTTATAATTTGGTTACCCATTTGTTGGTGTACACAGGGTCTGCATGAGCTCTCGCCTGACATCTAGGGATGAGTTGGCGAAGAAGACTTCATGAACCAACTTTGTTTGCGCAGACACACCCACTCTCCCATGGCACACAACAGGCTGGGCCTGCTTTGCCCAAATGATCACTTTGGGCTGGTGTTGGATCACAAGTCACTTTGTTACTGGAGGCAGGGGTAATAAAGGGTTGTTCATGGGCAGCGAGTATCAAAGGCAGGGGAAGGCTCAGCCTAGCCAAACGGCCTGCATGGCCCCAACCACACTCCACCTCCAGGACCAGTCCTGTTTTCCCATCATTCTCTGCTGTGGGGCCCAGGCCAGTGGCCCTGGAACCAGGAGGGTCGGGGGGGGGGCCATAGCCCTCCCACTGTCGCTTGGCCCATCCACTTTTTGCTGGAGCAGACCCTGCCCCCTTCCCATCCTCTTCCCCCCGAGGCCCCACATCCCAGCTAGGCCAGCGCGGAGCCCAGCTGGGGAGCTTGGGCAGCTCTGGGGAGCCGCGGCACACCCTCCACCTTCCCGTGATGTGGTGGAAGGATGGGGGCTCATGTCTCTGGCTGCCTGGGGCGGGGCGGAGTCCATGACTCCACGCTGGTTCCTTCAGCTACCCATGTGGCTCTCCCCGACCTGGCTCCAGCCGGGGCGGGTGGGGCCTTGGAGCTGCAGCCCAGCCATGATAAGAGCCATGTGGGCATCTGTGAGGAGAAGTGGAGTCGTGGACCCTCCTCCTTCCCTGGGTAGGCAGGGAGCCTTAGGGGTGGGGACATGGGCTGGGGGCTGCTCCAGCCCCCCACACTGCAGGCAGGTAAAGAGTCTGCTGCAGCTCCCCGCAGCTGCCTGCCCAACTCTTACCATGGCCAGGCTGTGACTCTGAGCTCCCCTACTTGCCTTCTCCAGCCGGAGCTGGGTCAGAGAGAGCTATGCGGGCAATTGTGGAGAGCCTGGGTTTCTCCACCTACCCTGTGTGTGGAGCCTGGGACAAGGGCAGGGGGCTGCCTGCCTTTGCCTCCACCTCGGGCAGGGGCCCTTGGCTCCCCCCCCATTTTGGGGAGGGCTCCGGTGCCCTGCTGGGGCTAGTGGGGGCCGGCCTGTAGCCAGGGACTCTGGGCGGCTCGAGCCGGTGCTTGTGCCACCTGCCCACCTGGGGATGGGGGCTGTGCTGCCCGCCCTCCCCGTGCTCCAGGGGTGCGGGGTGCTACCCACCTGCTGCGCTAGGGACCACGATCAGCTGCCTGCCTGCCTGTCCGCCTGCTGCTCTGGGGCTCGGGCTGGGGGCAATGCTGGCTGCCCGCCTACCAGGGCTCCAGCAGGGGAAGGGGGGTAGGATGGATGGGGCCCCAGGCAGAAGGAGCAGGCTGGCCAGGGACTAGCCTCCCCAAGCCCGTTGTTCACCTGCCACCCACGGGGTTGTTATCCTTGTTGTATGAATCAAGAGGGGTGCCAAAACCCAGGGGAGTTGAGAGAGGATGGGGACAAGTCTCTGGTGGTGTGGGTGCTGCCTAAGAGTCTCAGACACCATTTGGTTTTTCCTCTCTCTGGTGTGTAATAACAGACCTTATTAAGATACAACTGAGAGTCTTGCTGCAGACCAACAGAGCTGAAGTCACTGATAGCCAGGTCTAAGTTATTATACCTGCTTTGGGACAATGTCTCTGATGCAAGTGACTGCCCAGTCTGCACTAGCGGTGCCTCCCCGCTCCCCCCGGCCCCTGCACTAACAGCTGAAAACGCTGAGAGCTGTATTAAGTGGTCATAGAATCACAGAATATCAGGGTTGGAAGGGACTTCAGGAGGTCATCTAGTCCAACCCCCTGCTCAAACCAGGACCAATCCCCAACTAAATCATCCCAGCCAGGGCTTTGTCAAGCCTGACCCTTAAAAACCTGTGGTGGCCTTCAAGACATCCCAGAGGGTGCAGATTTGGGTGGTGGTGAGTGGCCAGCGGAGTGGCTGATGCCAGAGTGAATGCCCGGACAGTGGAGAGAGCAAGGGGCCTTCCCCTCTCCTCCCCTCCAGCATGGGAGGTGAACACACACAGATGCACCTCTGAAATCTGGATCTTCACCAACCAAGGACAACAACTGTGAGTGGGGTGTGGTGGAGGGAGAAGGGAACTCCCTGACTGGGTGACAAACTTGAAAACAGATAAATAAAAAAATGTGACTCACCAACACTGTTTCTGGCATAAATTCCAGACAAATAATTGTTGACGCTAAAGTTTGAGAAGCTGCTGGACATTTTCATGAAAACGTTTTCATGAGTAAGCTGGTGGGCCAAGCAATAAAGTGAGCCACAAATAACAGCAGGGCAAGGCCACTACATGTTAGTCAACTATTGCTTGATTCATCCAGATTCAGTACATGCCAGCCTGCAACTTTTTAAACATTTAATGGAGGGTTCTGCACTCTTCTGCTCTTGCCCCTGTCCTGCGCCTGATGTGTGGCCGGCATGCATTTACCATTGCATTGGAAGCAGTGCAGCAGGTGTGTGCTGCAGGGACACAACTGCTGTAGTTAGCCACATGGCATGTGTGTGTCACTCTGCTCTATCCAGACAGTAGAGCAGCAGAGCAGGGGCATTTCACAGTGGCACCTGGAGATTTGGCAGCTGTCAAGTGTGCACCTCCCTTGGAGACTTCTGGCACTTCAGCTATTCTCTGCTACCAATCATGGCTCAGCTGACTTACTGCCCAGAAGCAGGAAGCAAGGTGTCACATGGGCCTGACTGGAGAAGGACTCCTCTAGGGTAGAGAAGAGACTGGATATCAATTTTAGTCCCGTGAAAAATTTCAGTGAAAATGAATATTTTTCAGATTTGAATGAAAAAAGCCCAAATTCCCCAAACTGATTTTTTTTTCAGTTTGTAGCAGTTAAAAGCTGAGGGGAAAAACCAGTTTTTGTGTTTTTTTTAAAGGAAAGCCTCCAATTTCCTGACAAAAAACTTCTTTTTTTCATATATGTTCCATTTTATCAAAAAGACATTTTTCATCTAAATTTCTTTTTGATTGAAAATTGTTGAGCAGGTCTATCGGGGTTGACTATAAGATAGTGACCTACAGAAAGTGAAGGGGAAAATGCTAGTGCCTCGTACTATAATTATTTATACCTTCCTTAGGGCTGCCAGCAACATCTTCAGGGCCTGGTCTCGCCCGTAGCAGAGGTAGCTGTGAGTATAAATGGAGTAGTTGGTCCCATACAGCCGGAAGAAGACTTCGGTGCTGTTGTCCTCAATGGTACCACTGGGCTGAAAGGTTATTTGGGTTGAGGCTCCTCCAAGATCCAGAGCTCCCAGAACCTCAGCTGACTGAGGCCGTATCCATTTCCCTGCAAAGGAGAACTGCCCCCACCAAACACTAAGGATTAATTCAGGCTGAAGAAAATCCAAGTTATAATCACTTACTAAAGATTTTGCATGTAAAGTAAACTTTGTGATGGCCTCCTGGATGCCATGTCCCTATCTAGCCACACCTTCAGTGGCAGGGCATTGATCTCAATGCCCAGCCAAGGTACACAGGGCTAGATCCTCAGCTGCATTCCAGCTCCTCTTGCTGTACATCAGCCTAGATCCACTGACTGCAAAAGAGCTAAAATGATTTACCCCACCTGAAAATCTGGCCATATGAAAGCACCTTCATAGGCCGCTTTGCGTGGTTTCTTTGTAGGTGAGAGCAGCAGCAAAGGCACCCTATAGGAGTAGAAATATGTTCCAAAATTTGTAAGGTTCCAAAACTGACTGAGAGGAAAAGCACCTCTGGGTTTTAAGTCAAGAAGGAAAACAAATTGCATGAGTTTGTTACAAATGTCAACACAGATATAAGTAAAGAGCAAACCTTCACTACTGTACTGGGCCGAGGGGGCGGCAACGCTAACAGGGTTCTAGGGACATTACTTTCCTCCAGTTATCTGAATAAGGCCTTCTGTTGCATGCAAATGCCATGGCTTGGCACAGGACAGGGCCTCCTTGAGTCCAAGCACCCCATAGATGCAATGCTGACTGCAGCTATAGCCATTTAAAGGTTTTCCTGTTGTGGAAAGACACCAGAGCCCTCCTATCAAATGAAATGCCAGCTTCCTTTGTGAGAGGTTTGCTCCCATGCCAGGGGTGTCAGGAAGCCAGCTACCAGAGCCCTGGATTCTCATGTGGTGTGGGAATTCCCAGCTGCAGCCAAGACGGGACAAGCCAGAGAAGGGAGCATGTTGGGGAAATGAGTGGGGCTGAGATGACCTGCCATGTTGACTCCTCGTCCAACCCGTTTTCCACAGAAAAGGAGCAGACCAGCCAGCCAAGGTCACTTCCCCCCTCTGCCCAAGCACTGACCTTGATGAGCGTCTCCAGCAGGTAGTTGATTGTGATCCAACCAAAGGATCCTTCCTCATTCCCAGTGAGGATCCGAGCGCCACGGAAATCTACAGGGTACTGCTGGATGGTCTTGGAGACCTCTGCAAAGACCAGGTCTGCTTTAGTGCTGTTCTGCTCCCTGCGAATGGGGAGAGGAGAGATTCCACTGGGCCCCTGATGGACACAGCACAGCAGGCATGGTGGCTGCAGGGGAGGCAGAGTTGCCCCTAGCATACAGCACTCTATTGTGGTTTCAAGGGATACTGACATTAATGTTTATTGCAAAGCATCAGGGATGCTCAGGAGAAGGGTGAGAACTCTCCTCCATCTGGTTACATGTCTCTTCTCAGGAGGACAGGGGGAACACAGGGAGGGTCTAGAAGATCAATCAATCATGTGTTATTGGGAATGGAGGGATCAGGGGCGCCCTAACCATCTCCACCGAGCAGTGTTGGTTTGTGCATGGATAAAGAGGTGAATGGTTAATCTATCAGCTAGCAATAATGGCCACTTCCTACCTCACGGCCCCTGCCATACCCTCCCTTTCTAGTTGTTGATCCCTGTACTATTGGGGGTCTGGGAAGTGAGCGGGCGAAGCCCGCCCACTGCTAAAGGATCCCCTGCCCAGCCTAAGGGGAGGATCCACAGGACCACAGAACCCACTGATTATGGGGGACAACTAATAAAAGAACAGGGACAGGAGTGAGGTCAAAGGGTCATAAGAAGGGAAACTGATGGGGACACCGAGCAGAGAACCCCGGATAGCGCCCACTGCTCCTCGAAGGCGTCAAGGGAGCCAGTGGACGCCGCCCAGAGGAAATCCGCCCGGATACGTGAGCGGACCATGGATCGGAAACAAGCCCCACAGTCACCGGAGTCTCCATCGGCCAACCTCCTCTCCCTGGTCTTGTGGATGGCCTTTTTAGCCAGGGTGAGGAGGAGGTTGACCAGGAGGTCCCGGGACTTCGTGGGGCCACGGATAGGGAGTGCGTAGAGAAGGAGGTGAGGGGGAAAGTGCAGCCAGAAACGTAATAGGATGTTAATGAGGAGCCAGTGTAGGGGCTGCAACCTGGCGCACTCTAAGTAAACGTGCGCCAGGGTCTCCCTCACGCCACAGAAGGGGCAGGTGTCCGGGACAGGGGTAAACTGCGCCAAGTACACGCCCGTGCTCACGGCCCCATGAAGGAGCCACCAACTGATATCCCCGGCGGGCCTCAGGACCAGGGTGGAGTAAAGGCTGGCCCACCGGGGCTCCTCACCTTCCAGAGGCGGCAGGAGGTCCCGCCACTTTGTATCAGGCTTGATCCCTGTATCTATTGGGTATCCAAGAGGTGGGCGGGCAGAAGCCCGCCCACTGCTAAAGGATCCCCCCCCAGCCTAAGGGAAGGATCCACAGGACTTCAGAAACCCACTAATTCCGGGGGACAACTAATAAAAGAACAGGGACAGGAGTGAGGTCAAAGGGTCAGAAGGAGGGAACCTGACGGGGACACCGAGCAGAGAACCCCGGACAGCGCCCACTGCTCCTCGAAGGCATCAAGGGAGCCAGTGGACGCCGCCCAGAGGAACTCCGCCCTGATGCGTGAACGAACCATGGATCGGAAACAAGCCCCACAGTCACCAGAGTCTCCATCAGCCAACCTCCTCTCCCTGGTCTTGTAGATGGCCTGTTTGGCCAGGGCGAGGAGGAGGTTGACTAGGAGGTCCTGGGACTTCGTGGGGCCACGGATAGGGAGTGAGTAGAGAAGGAGGTGAGGGGAAAAGTGCAGCCAGAAAAGTAATAGGATGTCAATGAGGAGCCGGTGTAGGGGCTGCAACCTGGTGCACTCCAAGTAGACGTGCGCCAGGGTCTCCCTCACGCCACAGAAGGGGCAGGTGTCTGGGACAGGGGTAAACCGCACCAAGTACACGCCCGTGCTCACGGCCCCATGAAGGAGCCGCCAACTGATATCCCCGGCGGGCCTCGGGACCAGGGTAGAGTAGAGGTTGGCCCACCGGGGCTCCTCACCCTCCAGAGGTGGCAGGAGGTCCTGCCACTTTGTATCGGGCTTGATCCCTGTATCTATTGGGTGTCTGGGAAGTGGGCGGGCAAAGTCCGCCCACTGCTAAAGGATCCCCCCCCCAGCCTAAGGGGAGGAACCACAGGACCACAGAACCCACTGAGTTCGGGGGACAACTAATAAAAGAACAGGGACAGGAGTGAGGTCAAAGGGTCATAAGAAGGGAACCTGACGGGGACACCGAGCAGAGAACCCCGGACAGCACCCACTGCTCCTCAAAGGCGTCAAGGGAGCCAGTGGACACCGCCCAGAGGAACCCCGCCCGGATGCGTGAACAGACCATGGATCGGAAACAGCCCCACAGTCGCCGGGGTCTCCATCGGCCAACCTCCTCTCCCTGGTCGTGTAGATGGCCTTTTTTGCCAGGGCGAGGAGGAAGTTGACCAGGAGGTCCCGGGACTTCGTGGGGCCACGGATAGGGAGTGCGTAGAGAAGGAGGTGAGGGGAAAAGTGCAGCCAGAAACGTAAAAGGATGTTAATGAGGAGCCGGTGTAGGGGCTGCAACCGGGCGCACTCTAAGTAAACGTGCGCCAGGGTCTCCCTCACGCCACAGAAGGGGCAGGTGTCCGGGACAGGAATAAACCGCGCCAAGTACACGCCCGTGCTCACGGCCCCATGAAGGAGCCGCCAACTGATATCTCCGGCGGGCCTCGGGACCAGGGTAGAGTAGAGGTTGGCCCACCGCGGCTCCTCACCCTCCAGAGGTGGCAGGAGGTCCTGCCACTTTGTATCAGGCTTGATCCCTGTAGCGGAGTGAAGACCTGCTCCAGCCCTGGGAGAGGTCTGGCAGGGTGGGAGAACAGCCCAGGCTGAGTCGGGAAACAGCCACAGCTGTGGCCATGCCCCAAACGGACTCAGCTGGCCCTATAAAGGGAATGCTGGGCTGAAGCAGTCAGTCTCTCTCTGTTTGTAGAGGGAGATGGGCCAGGCTGTGGCCTAGCATAAGGCCAAAAGGTACTGGGGGTTGCAGAGAGCAGCCCAGGGGTAGGCCAAGGCAGCAGGTCCAAAACCAAACCCCTTTGCCTGTGATAAGTGGCTTATACTGCAGTCTGCCCCAGTGAATGGGGGCTAGATGGAGACTAGGTAGTAGCCAAGACTGAGGTGAAGTGGGGATAGTGGGTGGGGGCTCCCCTGGGAGGGGGAGACCCTAAGACTGGGGGTTACTGGTGGGGGCAGCACCCCAGACAACAGGGCACTGGATCTGGGAGGGACATGGGGGCCAGAGGACAGGTGGATCAGTGGCCTGCAGAGGGCGCTCCACAGCTGGCATGAGCTAATTCCTGGAAGTCACCAGCAGGAGGCGCTGCAGGCGTGAGTCTGCTCCTCTGCAATCACCCCCCTCCTCTCCTACAGCTGCTGGTTTCCCCGCTGGTGGGGCTCTGCCAGAACCACCCAGCATGGACAGGAGGAGTTCCCAGTGCCTCTCCCACACTGCACTGACTGGCGTGTGTTCATTATGGTCTCTAGCGCACAGGCCTGTGTGTGGTGGGAACCGGCTTTTCCCTGTGCGGAGCTGCCTCCTCGCAGTCACTCCCGGTACCTCAGCAGCCGCATGCCCGCAGTAGCGCCCAGGTAGGTGGGCGTTTCTCTCTGTTGCTCTGCAGGGATGATCGTCATGGCCTTGTCCAGACAGGCCCTCAGGCTGGCTCCAGCATTAGCAGGGTTTTCAGCGTAACTGGAGATCCCAGGGCCTGGAATAAAGCATCCCAGTGAGAGCCTGAGCTCAGCCAGGCACCTGAGACGGACTGGCAATGCTGCCAGGGCTTGGCCTCAGAGATGGATTTGGGGTTTGTGGAGGCCCTTCCGCCTGCAGTCCACCCCCCTGCTTCCCCCTGGCACTCCTGCCAGGGAGCTGGGATGGGTTGTGGGAGCTTCCCCCACTCCAGTCAAGAGTTCAGGGAGGGCAGGCAGAGTGGGGCAAACTCCTGTGCCCGGACCCCACTCCCCTGCAGGAGTGGTGGGTGGGTTGGGGCATGAAGCCACTCATTTTTCTGGGGGACCCCAATTGGGCACGGGCCCTGTTGTCCCAATGGCTAATCCGGCACTGCCTGGTCTGATACCCTGGGGCTGGAGAGCTCACAGCGAGGGTCAGACCCTGTAAATATTGGATTGTTCAGCACAATGGAGCTACCAAATGGAGCTGAACAGGAAGCAACAGCCTTGTCCCATCCAGTCACGGAGCTGAATCCAGCTTTGAGGTAACCAAAGCAGAAGCATTATGATGGTGACACCAGGACTGAATGTGTCCCATTCTCTCCAGCAGCTAAAGTGAGCCCAACAAGCTCTCCCATTGGCTGGTGAAGCTCTGGGCTGGTATCATTCTTCCCTGGGGATGTTCTTGCTGAGGCAGTTTTCAGAGCTGATCGGGCTGCAGGTCACAGCACCTGAAAAGACGTTGGGTAGCCAAAGAGAGCACAAGGCAGAGCTCCTCACCTTGGAGGAGAGGGTAAAGCTAGGAGTGATTATCACACTCGTTAAACCTGCACATGATCTGTGCAATTGGCTGCATTGCCATCTGGCTCTGGTAAATGAATCCACTTGTTGGGGTGTCTCCTTGTTTATATAAGGAGGAGAAAGGCAGGTGTTAGCTATGCACTGAAGAATGTACAAGAGTAAATATGCACAGGGGCATGAATAGTTGTGTTCATAATGGATGTGAGATAGCTGTTTGTTTACCTCAATTAAAATCTCATTCTGTTTTCAGAGTGGTAGCTGTGTTAGTCTGTATCAGCAAAAAGAACGAGGAGTCCTTGTGGCACTTTAGAGATTAACAAATTTATTTGAGCATAAGCTTTTGTGGGCTACAGCCCCTTATTCAGATGCATGCAGTGGAAAATACAGTAGGAAGATCTATATAAGCTTATGCTCAAATAAATTTGTTAGTCTCTAAGGTGCCGCAAGTACTCCTAATTCTTTCTTCTGTTTTGAGATTATATTTCTGGGATTTCATCTCGATGAGATTAGCTCAGCCCCTCCCACTGGCTGAGACTGGAACTGGAATGGGTATGTCAATATTTGTCTTCCCCAGATTCCAATGGACCAACAGTTCCATAAGTTCAAGGTCACTCACACCCACAGGACCTTTGGTTTGTGCTCACTTAACCAATAACTTGGTTCCCTGTGGCCTTGGAGCCTTGTCTTTTATCCAGAGCTCTAAAGCAGAGGAATCTATGTGATACCATCAGTGCTTCCCTGTGCTTCATTCTAGGCTCACCCGTGCACTGGACACGGTCCATGCTGATTTCAGCTACTCAGTTACCCCAGGAGTGCTGGGCTAACACTCCTTGTGCTGCTCTGCCCTCCCCAAGGGTTCTCTTTTAATGCTGTTAAAGACAATCATAGTGCTAAGATTCCCACTGGTCCCTGTGCTGCCACCCCTCAGCCCATAGGTGCCAACTTTTCCCAGCACAGGTGGGTGCTTGCCCCGGCCCTGCCCTGACTCCACCCCTGCCCCCCCCTCCTGCCCTGCCCCCATTCCGCCCCCTTCCCCAAAGTCCCCACCCCAACTCCGCTCCCTCCCTGCCCTTATTGGACTCCTTCCCCCAATCCCTGCCCCGGCCTCGCCTCTTCCTGGAGTGCACTGCATTCCCCTTCCTTCCCCCCTCCCTCCCAGTGCTTGCTGGGGCGAAACAGCTGTTTGGTGGTGGCAAGCACTGGCAGCTAGGAGGAGAAGCAGGGGAGCGCGCTTAGGGGAGGAGGCGGAGTGGAAGTGAGCTGAGGTGGAGTGGGGAGCTGCTGTGGATGCAGAGCACCCACCAATTTTTCCCCATGGGTGCACTAGCCCCGCAACATGCACAGAGTTGGTGCCTATGGCTCAGCCCTGTGCTGCAATACACCTCTCTGTTCCAGTCTTGCCTCACCTGGCTGTGCTTACACATCTCAGCCCTAACTAGCAGCAACCTCTGGGTCCTCAATCAGCTCTGCTTGTGCACCTCAGTTCTAAACGTCAGCTGCCCTGCTGGTCCCCTCCCCCCCCACAGCTGTGCAAATGCCCCTCAATCCCTATCTGCAGCCCCCCTGCTAACCCAGCCCTGGGCCTCTCATGCCCAGACTGACCATTGTGTCAAAGCTGAACAGTGATTTTGGGATATGGACAAACATTGAGGGGGCTGGGACTGAGAACCAGCTAACTCATTTCACTGATAATCCAGCCCCATGTAAAGCCAGGCTGTCCAGCTAAGCGACTGTCATACTGCCCTGCTTAATGCTGGGTCTGTGTGTATGGAAATAACCTGTGGGTAAAGTCTTCCCTTTGCGCTAGGTCGCTGCCCCAATAAAGATGGCTTCTCCAGTGTCACAGACACCTCAGCAACCAATCAAGGCCTTTCGTCCAAGCCAGCTCTCCCATTCTGCTGTACGCTCAGCACAGAGCCTAAGGGGAGAGCTCAGGAAGGAGAAACAGGAACATCTGACCGCACTGACCTTGCACGGTGCAGGCCTCAGCCTGGCTGACAATGCCGGTGCCGTTCTCTTTATTCGCTGACCACTGGTAGATGTAGAGGGCCGTGTGCGAGGAGCCAGCGTCAAACACCATCCCATACTGAAAGGGGAGCCAGGAGGGGACATGAGGTCAGAGAGCACTTTGGCTTTGGGGATTTCCCAGCTGTCCCCAGGGAGGCAGCATGGAGGGGGTAGCTGGGACCCAGCTTCACTTTGCAGGATAATACAGGGAGCTGGTGGGGACTGGCAGGCAGTGGAAATTCAGACGCCAGAGACAGAGACTAGCCAGTAGCAGCTGTGTAAAGACCCCCAAGGAGCAGCATCAGGGATAAAAGCCAATATGTCTGGCTGGCTCTGAAACCACAAGCCCCTGGTGCGTGAGCTAGCAGGGAAGCCTCTGTTGGTGCTTGGCAATAGGAAGATTTTGTCTCCTGTAAACCAAGCGCTAGGGGCAGTGCTGTGTTTCTGCATTGCCCAAAGTACTAGCCATGCCGGGCTATGGGGCTGTGTACAGGCATCACCCCCACCTCACTGACAAACCCCAAATGTGCCCAAACCTCCTGTAAAGGCCTGAGCTTAACTCTTGATGGGGTATTGGCTGGATACCTGAGCTACAGCCCCAGCTCCTACCTTGGTACCTGGAGGCAGATAAACATCCTTCACACCCACAACCGCCAGGATAAGAGCAATGATGCCAGAAACAACAATGACTGCTAGGAGACACCCAGCAGCAACTGCCTTGGGACTGCATCCCATGGTGACCTGCAAGATGAAGGACCCTGGCTGAGATCGGTCACATCTTTAAGCCCAGCACCAGCCTTGGCAGGTATCACAAGCCAGAGAACTTCTCAATCGCCTTCCTATTTGTCTATGCACAGCTTTGCTGTTAGTGTCTCAGGCCATTCTGGGCAGAGTGACCAGCTCCATATGATGGGTCTTGTGAGGCTGACAGCCCCAGGTGGGCTTGAACAAGCTCCCCTCAGCTCCCCAAAGCACTGGCTCTCTCTCAGATTCTCCAGGGGGCCCTTCGCTCACAGTCTGCTGGCAGACACCCCCTTCTTCCCACTTCTCAGGCCGCAAGTCACAGGAGCTTCACAGCCTGGCATTTCTAGGCTGGTGTTTTCCACGCCCCATCCTGCTGCCCCATCACTTCCCCTCCCCCCACGGTCTGAACATGCCTCTCACTTCTGCTCTCTAAATCAAGGAGGAACCCCCAGAGCATGGGGCACTGGGTCTGAGCGTCTCTCTGAGCCCTTTGGGATTCCCCATTCTCATGCACCTGGCAGAATCAATAAATCAGAGCAGTGAGCAATGGAGGAGGCACATTAGACCATCATGGCCAAGCCTTCCACTTGGAGCCCATGTGGCGCCTTCCCTAGACTGCTTTGCTCGCTCTAGATTGAAATGTTTCAAATGCACGGCTGGTCTGGAAAGGGTTCGGCTCCTGCCTTGTGAGCTAACTCACAGTTGGTACCCCGGCCAGAATGAGAAGATGGCCCTTTCTGTGTCCCTGAGTTACCATCCTGTACATACAGAGTGAAATCAAGAGGTGAGTGCATGGCTGTAACTAGAAAGGGTCAAAGAGGAAGACAAGTAGGCCCATTCCCCCTTACACTTCCCAAGAAAATCATCCTCCCTCCTTGAGGGTAACATGGCTCAGACAATTGCAGGCTGTCAGGACCTCATCCCAGATGCATCTCATTATTTAGTCAAGCTAGAAGTGCTGTAACAAGGCCAGAGTTGTGCTGCATGGCAGACCCTGGGAACCCCCAGAAGCATCACTAGACTCTGGTAAGGCTGCGTAGCCATTATCTGTCATGTACTCTATTCGTGTGTGGTCCAGTTCCCCAATGAATTCAGAGTGGGTAACCAAGCACATTTGTTTCTGTACATAGTTATTGCAAAAGAACATGGACCAGCCCCAGAAACACATCCTGGCCACCTGTCACAAAGAGCCATGCAGTGCCAAAGGATAGTCCGAAAGTCAACAGGCTGTGCACTAGAACATGTGTGATGGCACACCTTTCCTACAACCTCAGGGCCCAATCCAGCAGAGTGCTGAGAGCCCCCAGGAAATCTTACAGACCTGCACCTCCCACTGATTGCAAGAGGTGCTCAGATCCTTCTAGGATCAGGACCTAAAATTCAGTGAGAAATCACAGCAGTATAACCAGTGTGAGAAAATGACAGAGTCTGGTTATATCTGTGCAATGGCCTACCCGCCTAATACATGCAATAGCTGAGTAAAGACACTATGTTGTGCTACCTCCCCTCCCTCTCTGCCCTCCAACCTGCTGCGTAGGTTCTGCTTGGTCAGGAGTTGGGCTGGAATAAAACAGAAACAGAAAAGCCAGCAAGCAGGATGGGTGGTCCTAGGGCATGTTGCCTAAGGCCACAGATCCCCTATGTTCAGTTCTCAGCTGAACCACTGACTGCCTACATAATCTTGGCCAAGCTGCTTAATCTACTCTGTGCTTCTGTTTCCCCATCTACAAGTGCTCCTGATTGTTGTTGTGCATCATCAACAATCAGGAGCACTAACCCCAGTAGATTAATGGGGTTAGTGCTCCTGATTGTTGATGATGAGGTGCTCGGATACTATGGTGATGGGAGGTTGGCCTTTTAAATCTAATACTGCCCAGCATCAGATGCAACCATTGGAGATAGGTTCCATTAGTAGGAGTTCACAGTTGTTCCCCCGTTTTGTGTTTTTTGCACTTGCTGTTTACTGAACATACGTAGCATTTCACGCACAACGGGGAGCGAAGCACAGCACATTTTGCTGTATTGTCTTGTTGGGGGAAGATGGCCTTAGAATATGTGAAATACAGTCAGTACAAGCGTGCTGTGGTCAGGTTTTCTGCATACTTCTTGGAAGAGAGGATGTCATTGGCCAAACCGTTCCCATTGCATTGAGCTATAGAGTTCGGATGTTAAGGCCAGAAAGGACAATTCTGCTCAGTGCCTGAGTTCCTGCATAGCACAGGGAGTGAGCTGGCACACATGGAGCAAATAATCAAGCAATCAATTTGCAAACATCTAGAAGATAATAAGGTGATAAGTAACAGTGAGCATGGATTTGTCAAGAACAATTTGACAGGATAACAAGCCTTGTGGATGGGGGGGGAAGCGGTAGATGTGGCGTATCTTGACTTTAGTAAAGCTTTTGATATTATATTGCATGACCTTCTCATAAACAAACTACGGAAATACAACCTAGATGGAGCTACAATGTGGGTGCATAACTGGTTGGAAAACCATTCCCAGAGAGTAGTTATCAGTGGTTCACATTTACAGTCATGCTAGAAGGGCATAACGAGTGGGGTCCCACAGGGATCAGTTCTGGGTCCAGTTCTAGTCAATATCTTCATCAATGATTTAGATAATGGCATAGAAAGTACATTTAGAAAGTTTGAAGACAATACCAAGCTGGGAGGGGTTGCAAGTGCCTTGGAGGATAGGATTAAAATTCAAAATGATCTGGACAAACTGGAGAAATGGTCGGAAGTAAACAGGATGAAATTCAATAAGGACAAATGCAAAGTACTCAACTTAGGAAGGAACAATCAGTTGCACACATACAAAATGGGAAATGACTGCCTAGGAAGGAGTACTGCGGAAAGGGATCTGGGGGTCATAGTGTACCACAAGCTAAATATGAGTCAACAGTGTAACAGTGCTGCAAAAAATCCAAACATCATTCTGGGAAGTATTAGCAAGAGTGTTGTAAGCAAGACCAAGAAGTAATTCTTCTGCTCTACTCCACGCTGATATGGCCTCAGCTGGGGTATTGTGTCCAGTTCTGGGTGCTACATTTCAGGAAGGATGTTGACAAATTGGAGAAAGTCCAGAGAAGAGCAACAGGAATGATTAAAAATCTAGAAAACATGACCTATGAAGGAAGATTGAAAAAACTGGGTTTGTTTAGTCTGGAGAAGAGAAGACTGAGGGGGGACATAACAGTTTTCAAGTACATAAAAGGTTGTTACAAAGAGGAAGGAGAAAAATTGTTCTTGTTAACCTCTGAGGATAAGACAAGAAGCAATGGGCTTAAACTGCAGGAAGGGCCGTTTAGGTTGGACATTAGGAAAAACGTCCTAACTGTCAGGGTAGATAAGCACTGGAATAAATTGCCTAGGGAGGCTGGGGAATCTCCATCCTTGGAGATTTTAAAAAGCAGGTTAGACAAACACCTGTCAGGGATGGTCTAGAGTGATAATACTTAGTCCTGCCATGAGTGCAGGGAATGGGACTAGATGACCTCTTGAGGTCCTCTCCAGTCCTACGAGTCTATGATTCTGTGATTTCTGCAGGGGTCGTTTACCCAGTTGACTTGTCAGCCAAGCTTTTTCCTAGACTCTTTCCATCTCTCACAGCCTCCCTATAACTGAGCTCTTCAGCCCACACTCTGCCCTCAGCCACACCCAGTGAAGGGGCTAGGGCTGCACTGGTTTGCACAGGGATGGCTGACCGCACCTAGCATTGCTAGCCCACCGACGATGCACAACAGGGAACAGAACATGCACTCTCCCTTAGCCGGGCTGGAGCTGTGGTGCTAACTGGAGAGCAAAGTCCCCAAGCTCAGACTCTGATACACACGGGAAGCAGGGCGGCTGGCTGAGAAGGGGAGGGTTGTGCAGAGTCACTGTTCAGCCCAGAACTGCACTTTACAGGAGCTTCCCAAGCTGCCAGACTTTGCGAGGAAAACCACCCCGGAAGCCCTCGCACCTCACCTGCACTGCCGACAAGGAGACCTTTGGGCTCACACAGTGGTGCTTCTCGTCTGTGCTTCCATTATTCCATGCTGCTGGGGCAGTGCAGTGCCGTGTGCCTGGACAGAGGCTGCCAGCACCCAGCACACCCCAAGGGAAAGTCCCCTCCCTATGGCCCACAACCAATCACCTGTCCCCTGGAAGCAGGCCAGGGGCCCTGACAGCCTCTCCCTGTCAGGCCAAGGTGACGCAGCAGGTGAGGGGATGGCTGGACTATTTACCTACAGAAACAGGGCTTTGGTTTTAACTGCTTCACTGCTGGAGAAGGGGCCAGGCAGCAGGGCTAGGGGAATCTTGCTTTGTCCTTTGGATGCTGCCAGGCCTGATCCAATCCGGAGCCTCACCTACAGCAGGAGGGGACCTTCTTGTGGAAAGTGCTCCGCGGGTCCCTGCACTTTCTGACAGCAGTGAAAGGGCTAATGTGGCTATTCCCTGAATCAGCTGTAAATGTGCTAGCCAGAGCGGGAGGTTACCCTGCACCACTTACAAGAATCCCAGGGCCTGGGGGGCAGGGAGCCCCTGTGGAAACAATGTTCGCTCAGGACTCTAGGGTGTCTTCAATCCAAATTAAGTTGCAGACCCAGTGCTTTAAAAGAGGCCTCCTGCCTCAGGCCCTCAATCTATGGGGCAGGATGATCTGCTGTTGCTGGACAGTGCAAATAGAGAGATAAAGAGTGAGAGACCTCAGTCCCAAGCTGCTATTCAAGTCCTGTCTTCTCCCTCTCCCCCAACCTCTGCCAATATCTCTCAGTCCTGACTTGCAGCCCTCCTGCCATTGCTACACTCTCCCTCCCCGTGCCCCACGCTCTGCCAATGCCCTTCAACCCCAGCCTGCAGCCCCCCTGCTATTCCACTGCTAAGCCTTTTAACCAGAGATTGCACCTCATGCTGTGTTCAGGGTCACACTCTGTGGCATACCCTGCACAGGTCTCCCCCAGGCTTTGCTAGAGGATTGAGGCAGTGCAGCCCAGTGGGCAGAGCACTTGACTGAAACTCAGGAGACCTGGCTTCACTGTATGGATCTGCTGTGACCACGTTTTCTATGTCTTTCTTCCCATTTCCTGCCTATTGACACCAAGTTCTTCAGGACAGGGACTGTCTGTGTCTGTGCAGAGCCTGCACGATGGGGCCATCATCTTTCTTGGGGCCTCTCGGTGCCACTGCCACTCTTACTGCTAATCCCCGAGTGCTCACGAGTCTACAGAGTCATTTCCCCTTCACCAGGGCACTAACCCCAAGGTTGGCTGCTAGCCATTGAGGAGGCAGCTTCATCCAAGCAGCATATGCTTCTGAGATACTGTGTGTGTTTGTGTGAGTGTGTATGCATGTGTGTGCGCTATAGCCAAGCAACACTTTGCCAAAAAGCAGCCCATTTAACTCCTCCACTGCTGGATTCTCCTTCATGCCCCATTGCCAGCAATGGACCATGCTGGTGCATTTGCAGGGATGTTCTGTCACACGTACCCAGCATGTCTGGGAACTGCGAGTATGACCATGGTGCAGCAAAGATCGGGTTACTGCCATGGGGCCCTTCTGCAAACTTCAGGGCTGGGTGAGAGGTGGAACTGGCACCTCCTGCCTTTCTCTTGCCACTCAGCTGTTGCCCCTCCTGTCTCCTGGCAGGGTGGAGTAGTTCCCCCACTCACCATGAGACTCTCAGCCTGAGATGTACTCAGTGCTGTCACTGCTCACCCACAGGTGTGCCAGAACTGCAATGTGACCCCCTCATGCGTGGCCTCCCCTTTCTCAGGGCCCTGTTACATTCACATTGTTGCTTGGAGGTGGTCTCTCTCGCAGACGTGCACCCTCAGACCACAGAGCTGCAGGGTGGGAGGATAAGGGGGGGGCTGGCGGAGTGCACGTGTGTGTGTGTGTGTGTGTGGGGTCATTCCATGAATTTCAGGCCCCATATCCCCTGTGCGATTGCTTTGGGCTATGTGGAAAGTCAGGTGCTGGAACAGCAGGGGCACAGGGCAAGCCATGTGAGCACAGAGCTGGATTCACAGTGTTCTGGGCACAAGCTGAGTACGCAGCTGCAAAGGGCATCATGGATCTGGAAGAAATGAACAGGCGGGAAGCAGCAACCCATCCAGAGCAGGTTTGGGCTCCAGGAGCCCTGCCACAGAGGCTGCCTGTCCAGGAGATCATGGTGGAGGAGCCCATGCCTTGGCACACAGGCTCTGGGAGTTGGCCAGCTGTGTAGAAGACAAGTACCTCTCTGGGTGGCTGCATGGAATTCCCCAACAGCCGTGAAATAGCCAGGGTGCAGAAAACAATGGGTTATTAGAAATAGATGTGGATCTCCTATCTTTCTGGAGTTCTGTCCTGTGGTCATTGCAAATAAACCTGGTTCCATGGTTGCTTCAACACTGCAATATATCACCTGATGCAAAATACCAGCTTGGACACTGCTGGTACTTTTCCACTGGAAACAAAGGCTTCTCGCCTTATATAAATTCTATTTAAGGCTGGGAGGCGAGACCATCAGCACTCTCCCTTCACTGCCTTCCCACCCAAGAAGAAAGACTGATAAAAGTAGTTGAAGAGACAAAGGAACTAAGTTGAGGGAAAGACAAGGGCTGAGTCCAGACTGAGACAGACAAAGTCTAGTCTAAAAAGAGAAATAACTGGAACGCTAAGCTACAGAAACTCTGCATCCTGCCTAAGTCAACATTTAGGGTGAGAAATTATGTTTTGTAACATGTTTCTTTAGTGAATCGTTAGATCAGTGATCATTAGAAACATAGATAGCTGACCGGGAGAACCGTATGGTGACTGGCCTGCCTGGTGCGAAGGTTGTGGATCTCTCAAGGCATCTAGACAGACTTATGTGTAGTGCTGGGGAGGAGATGGTGGTTGTGGTACACGTAGGTACCAATGACATAGGGAAGGGTAGGAGTGACGTCCTGGAGGCCAAATTTAGGCTGCTAGAGAAGAGACTGAAATCCAGGACCTCTATGGTGGCATTCTCAGAAATGCTTCCAGTTCCCCGCACAGGGCCAGGTAGGCAGGCAGAGCTTCAGAGTCTCAGTGCGTGGATGAGACAATGGTGTAGAGAGGAGGGGTTTAGATTTATTAGGAACTGGGGAAACTTTTGGGATGTGGGGAGCCTATACAGGAGGGATGGGCTCCACCTAAAGCAAAGTGGATCTCGACTGCTAGCACTAAACATTAAAAAGGTTGCAGAGCAGTTTTTAAACTAGGAGATGGGGGAAGCCAACTACTGCAGAGGAGCATGTGGATTGGACAGAGACTTCTCCTATGGAAGAGTCTATTGATAGAGATTCTCTAGGTTTTAGTCAGGAGGAGAGGATGGAAGTGTGACGTTACCATCTATATGGTTTTATAAAAATATGCTAATGAGTGAATATAGTGTAACTGGAATATGCCTTATGCAAAAGGTCTCTTGTAAGGTATCATTACAAAGCTTATAATCTACTGAGTGTGATCATCCTATTTGTATAAATGTACCACTCCTGTATCTGAAACTAGAAATATGAAATATAACTCTGAGGGCCTATTGTAATTATGCAAAGTGAGGGCCATTAATGGTGGTTTGGAATCTTGATGACTCCCATTAACCAGGACAATTGTCTGCAGATGGGTGTGTTTTACCTGTAAGTCTTCCTTTATACCTGTGTGCTGGCAAGTGGGCAATGAAGTCTTGCAGTGACATGTGATCATGTCACCTGAACTGGAATCCATCTCTAACCTGGTGTCTTTCCATTGAGAAGGAGGGGGTGGGAACCAAGAGAGAGGCGCAAAGGATTCCCACCTTATGCAAAAGATATACAAAGGGATGAAACAGAACAAAAGAGGGAGGAGCCATCATGAAGAATCCCCTAGCTACCACCTGAGCTGGAACAAGAGCTGTACCAGGGGAAAGAATTGTGCCCAGGCCTGGGAGGGGTCCAGTCTGAGGAAAAAACTTACTGAAGCATCTCTGAGGGTGAGATTATCTGTATTCAGTTTGATTAGACATAGATTTGTGCATTTTATTTTATTTTGCTTGGTGAATTACTTTGTTCTGTCTGTTACTACTTGGAACCACTTAAATCCCACTTTCTGTATTTAATAAAATCACTTTTTACTTAAGTATCAGAGGGGTAGCCGTGTTAGTCTGGATCTGTAAAAGCAGCAAAGAATCCTGTGGCACCTTATAGACTAACAGATGTTTTGGAGCATGAGCTTTCGTGGGTGAATACCCACTTCTTCAGATGCATGCATCTGAAGAAGTGGGTATTCACCCACGAAAGCTCATGCTCCAAAACGTCTGTTAGTCTATAAGGTGCCACAGGATTCTTTGCTACTTTTTACTTATTAATTAATCCAGAGTATTTGTTAATACCTCGGGGAGCAAACAACTGTGCATATCTCTATCAGTGTTATAGAGGGCGAACAATTTATGAGTCTACCCTGTATAAGCTTTATAGAGGGTAAAACAGATTTATTTGGGGTTAGACCCCATTCAGAGTTGGGCATTTGAGTGTTAGAGACAAGCACATTTCTGTGAGTTGCTTTCAGGTAAACCTGCAGCTTTGGGGAAAGTAATTCAGACCCTGGGTCTGTGTTGGAGCAGATGGGAATGTCTGGCTTAGCAAGACAGGGTGCTGGAGTCCTGAGCTGGCAGGGAAAGCAGGAGCAGAAGTAGTCTTGGCACATCAGGTGGTAGCTCCCAGGGGGTTTCTGTGATCCAACCTGTCATAGGAAGATGATAAAGTAGGGGACAGATCAGACAAGAAACATTCACATAAAGAAGAATCCAACACATCAGAAAAGGGCAGACAAACAAACAGTGACAAGTTTTTAAAGTGCTTGTACACAAATGCTAGAAGTCTAAATAATAAGATGGGTGAACTAGAGTGCCTTGTGATAAAGGAGGATATTGATATAATTGGCACCACAGAAACCTGGTGGAGTGAGGACAATCAATGGGACACAATCATTTCAGGGTACAAAATATATGGGAAGGACAGAACAGGTCATATGGGGTGGGGGAGTGGCAATATATGTGAAAGAAAATGTAGAATCAAATGAAGTAAAAATCTTAAGTGAATCCACATGTTCCGTAGAATCTCTATGGATAGTAATTCCACGCTCTAATAAAAATATAACAGTAGGGATCTATTATCGACCACCTGACAGGACAGTGATAGTGACGATGAAATGCTAAGGGAGATTAGAGAGGCTATCAAAATAAAGAACTCAATAATAGTGGGGGATTTCAGTTATCCCCATATTGACTGGGAACATGTCAGGTCAGGACGAAATGCATACACAAAGTTTCTTGATACTTTAAATGACTGTTTCTTGGAGCAGCTGGTACAGGAACCCACAAGGGGAGAGGCAATTCTTGATTTAGTCCTGAGTGGTGCGCAGGATCCAGTCCAAGAGGTAACTATAACAGGACTGCTTAGAAATAGTGACCATACTGTAATAACTTTTAACATTCCTGTGGTGGGAAGAAAACCTCAACAGTCCAACATTGTGGCATTTAATTTCAGAAAGGGGAACAATGCAAAAATAAGGGGGCTAGTTAAACAGAAATTAAAAGGTACAGTGACTAGAATGAAATCCCTGCAAGCTGCATGGACACTTTGCAAAGACACGATAATAGAGGCCCAATTTAAATGTATACCCCAAATAAAAAATCCAATAAAAGAACTAAAAAAGAGCCACCATTGGTTAACAACCATGTAAAAGAAGCAGTGGGAGATAAAAAGGCATCTTTTAAAAAGTGGAAATCAAATCGTAGTGAGGTAAATAGAAAGGAGCATAAACACTGCTAAATTAAGTGTAAAAATGTAATAAGAAAAATCAAAAAGGAGTTTGAAGAACAGCTAGCCAAAAACTCCAAAGGTAATAAAATGTTTTTTAAGTACATCAGAAGCAGGAAGCCTGCTAAGCAATCAGTGGGACCCCTGGATGATCGAGATACAAAAGGAAGACTTAAAGACAATGAAGTCATTGCAGAGAAACTAAATGGATTCTTTGCTTTAGTCTTCACGGCTGAGGATGTTAGGGAGATTCCCAACCTGAGCCGGATTTTGTAGGTGACAAATATGAGGAATTGTCACAGATGGAGGTGTCACTAGAGGAGGTTTTGGAATTAATTGATAAACTTAACAGTAAGAAGTCACCAGGACCAGATGACATTCATCCAAGAGTTCTGAAATATCTCAAATGTGAATTGTGGAACTACTAACTATGGTTTGTAACCTGTTCTTTAAATCAGCTTCTGTACCCAGTGACTGGAAGAGAGCTAATGTGACACCAATATTTAAAAAGGGCTCTAGAGGTGATCCCGGCAATTACAGACCAGTAAGTCTAACGTCAGTACTGGGCAAATTAGTTGAAACAATCGTAAAGAATAAAATTGTCAGACACATAGAAGAACATAAATTGTTGGGCAAAAGTCAGCACGGTTTCTGTAAAGGAAAATCATGTCTTACTAATCTATTAGAGTTCCTTCAAGGGGTCAACAAACACGTGGACACAGGGCCACCCAGAGGGGGGTGCAAGTGGGGCAATTTGCCCCAGGCCCCGGGCTCCTTTGGGGCCCCCACGAGAATGGCTGAGGCTCCCGCCCCGGCCCCAGCCCGACTCAACCCCGTCTCCGCCCCTCTCTCGGAGCCTCAGCGCATCCAGGACAGTCCCTGGACAGCTGCAGCGTGGGTCCGGCGGGGCCCCTGAGCTCCGCCCCGCTCAGAGCCGCATGGTAAGGGGGCGGGGCTGCGAGCTCCAGGCTGAGCTCAGCTCCCTCCGGAGCCACGCTGCAGCTGTCGAGGGAAGCTCCTGGATGCGCTGAGGCTCCAGGTGACGGGGGAGCCTGGGGTAAGGGACTGCAGCCGGAGGAGGTTGGCTAAGGGGCAGGGAGTCCCGGGGACAGGCAGGGCACAGGGAGGGGGCAGAGGTGGGGGGGCAATTAGGGGACAGGGAGCGGGGGTTTGTATCATGGGCGTTCTGGGGGTCTGTCAGGACTCAGCAGGGGGTTGAACAGGGGTCGGGGCAGTCATGGGACAGGGAGTAAGGGTGGGGTCCCAGGGTGGTGGTGGTTGTGGGTGGGGTCTCTGGGGGACAGTGAGGAGACAAGGAGCAGAATGGGTCAGGGATTCTGAGAGGGATGGGCAGTTGGGGGGCAGGAAGTGGGTGGGGGTCAGATAGGGGGCAGGGCCAGGCTGTTTGGGAGGCACAGCCTTCCCTACCCTAAATCTCATTCAGCAGTTTGAGGCTTGCAGAAGAGCCAACTTGTTAGCTTTTCCATTAGGGCTACCATCCCTTTCACTTCTCAAATACCAAATTATAGTCTATATTTAATTTCAGTGCCATAGGGAGATTGATGTCAGGGGAGGGTAGCTTCATTTAAAATTAGCCACTTTAGATTAACAGTGATAGTGCCAAGAGAGCCATGGGGGAAGGATCACATGAGAAGAGCAATATCCTTCCCAACCCTACCAAGGGAGACCCCCTGCCACACACATTCCCTGAGGCTCCAGAGGGGTTAATTCAGTGGTTCTCAAACTTTTATACTGGTGACCCTTTCACATAGCAAACCTCTGAGTGTGACCCCCCCCCAAATTAAAAAACACTTTTTAATATATTTAACACTATTATAAATGCTGGAGGCAAAGCGGGGTTTGAGGTGGAGGCTGACAGCTCGCGACCCCCAGTAATAACCTCGTGACCCCTTGAGGGGTCCTGACCCCCAGTTTGGGAACACCTGGGTTAACTTAATTTTAGCACCCTGTGTCCATTCACATGCATGTGCTATTTTGAACATTTCAGTTTTCACAACATAAGCTCATCCAGGTTCTGGAATGAGCTCAAATGCTCAGTTTGTGGAGTATGTACAAAAGCTATACTAAAGACAAAACCACAGTAACCGTCTCTAGTTTGGGAGGGACCCCATGGAGCCAGTCTCTAGGAAAGAGACATGCATGGAGGTTAAGTGCATTAATAGCTATTAGCCAGGATGGGTAAGGAATGGTGTCCCTAGCCTCTGTTTGTCAGAGGGTGGAGATGGCTGGCAGGAGAGAGATCACTTGATCATTACCTGTTAGGTTCACTCCCTCTGGGGCACTTGGCATTGGCCATCGTTGGCACACAGGATACTGAGCTGAATGGACCTTTGGTTTGACCCAGTATGGCTGTTCTTATGTTCTAACCTAAATGAACCCAAAGTTATGGAAACAGATACGAGTCAAGGAAGCCAGCAGAGTATCAGAAACCTAGGAAAATCTCTGACTGAATGGGCTCAGGTGTTTGGTCACAAGCTGAGGTGGTTCAAAAGTTTTCGATTTTTTTTAAGCAGAATTTTTTTATTGTTTCTTTAAACAATCAAACACAGTAAGCAGCAAATATTTGGCCACACACTTCTGAAACCTCAAACCATGTTCAGGTTTTGGCAGACTAATTTCAGCTTTTCAATTAAAAAAACCACAACAAATTTTGAAGGAAAGCAGCCAGTGTCCGTGATTTTTTTCTGCTTTTTAAAAACCCCTAGTTTTCAATCCAGAAAAAGTTTTGACGGAAAATATTTGTCCAACCCTTTTAATGAGCTTTAGTGCCTTTTAGCACTAGCTGATGCTGAGAACCAGTGATACCTTGTAAAGCAGTTTTCTCAAAACTGGATTTGTGCCAAGATGCAGAAGGTTTATTTTTCCCAGGGCCACCCGTGGGGCGGGAGCAAGTGAGGCAATTTGCGCCAGGCCTCACAGGGGCCCCCGTGAGAATATAGTATTGTATAGTATTGCAAATTTTTTTATGGAAGGGGCCCCCGAAATTGCTTTGCCCCAGGCCCCCTGAATCCTCTGGGTGGCCCTGTGTGGACAAGGGGGATCCAGTGGACATAGTGTACTTAGATTACCAGAAAGCCTTTGACAAGGTCCCTTACCAAAGGCTCTAATGTAAAATAAGTTGTCATGGGATAAGAGGGAAGATCCTTTCATGGACTGAGAACTGGCTAAAAGACAGAGAACAAAGGGTAGTAATAAATGGTAACTTTTCAGATTAAAGAGGGGTAACTAGTGGTGTTCCCCAAGGGTCAGTCCTAGGACCAATCCTATTCAACTTATTCATAAATGATCTGGAGAAAGGGGTAAAAAGTGAGGTGGCAAAGTTTGCAGATGATACTAAACTGCTCAAGATAGTTAAGACCAAAGCAGACTGTGAAGAACTTCAGAAAGATCTCACAAAACTAAGTGATTGGGCAACAAAATGGCAAATGAAATTTAATGTGGATAAATGTAAAGTAACACACATTGGGAAAATAACCCAACTATACATACAATATGATGGGGGCTAATTTAGCTACAACTAATCAGGAAAAAGATCTTGCAGTCATCATGGATAGTTCTCTGAAGATGTCCATGCAGTGTGCAGCTGCAGTCAAAAAATGAAACAGGATGTTAGGATCATTAAAAAGGGGATAGAGAATAAGACAGAGAATATCTTATTACCCTTATATAAATCCATGGTACTCCCACACCTTGAATACTGTGTACAGATGTGGTCTCCTCATCTCAAAAAAGCTATACTGGCATTAGGAAAGGTTCAGAGAAGGGCAACTAAAGTGATGAGGGGTTTGGAACAGATCCCATATGAGGAGAGATTAAAGAGACGAGGACTTTTCAGCTTGGAAAAGAAGAGACTAAGGAGGGATAGGATAGAGGTATATAAAATCATGAGTGATGTGGAGAAAGTGAATAAGGAAAAGTTATTTACTTGTTCCCATAATATAAGAACTAGAGGCTATCAAATGAAATTAATAGGCAGCAGGTTTAAAACAAATAAAAGGAAGTTCTTCTTCATGTAGCGCACAGTCAACTTGTGGAACTCCTTGCCTGAGGAGATTGTGAAGGCTAGGACTATAACAGTGTTTAAAAGAGAATTGGATAAATTCATGGAGGTTAAGTCCATTAATGCCTATTAGCCAGGATGGGTAAGGAATGGTGTCCCTAGTCTCTGTTTGTCAGAGGGTGGTGATGGACAGCAGGAGAGAGATCACTTGATCATTACCTGTTAGGTTCACTCCCTCTGGTATTGGCCACTGTTGGTAGACAGGGTACTGGGCTGGATGGACCTTTGCTCTGACCCAGTACTGCCATTCTTATGTTCTTATGAATCAAGCTTAGTTTGCATGGTTTGTTTTATTTTCTAAGTAATCTGCTTTGTTCTGTTTGCTATCCCTTATAATCACTTAAATTTACCTTTTATAGTTAATAAACATATTTCTTGTTTATAACATAACCCAGTTTGTGCAATTTATAACAGGTGGGGGCAAGAAGTTGTGCATATCTTCCTCCACATTGAGGGAGGGATCAAATTTATGAGCTTACATTGTATAGAGTTCTCTACAGTACAAGACAATATTATACTTTCCAGAGGGGAGCTACACTTGAGTGGTGGGCAATTTCCTAGCTGAATCTTCCCATAGAGAGCTGCTCACAGACTCTGTGATTTTGCAGCTGGTGGGTTCCTACCTGTGTGTGTGCTGGCAGAGACAGGAGAGCCTGATGCAGCAAAACAGGGAGAGGGGCCTCGGGTAGTGGAGCAGGCAGGCTCAGTAAAACTACAGTACTTCAGGAGGCACCCCAGATGGGGGGTCCAACCTGTCACAGAGGCGTAGTCAGGTAGGGTAATGTGCACAGCTTACTGCTCTCAGACACTGGTGGTGATTTTCAGCGAGTTTTAAGGGTGTTGACTGGGGAATAGGCGAAGTGGTTACTGGTTTGTTATTTTCTGTTTGCTTATTTTGGGTAAGGGAAGTAGGGACAGGAAAGGCAGGAAAATGAGTGAAAGTGAAGCTACCAAAAAATTGGAGCTCCACGGGTTGCAAGTAGAAGAAAACGAAAGGATGGAGAAGAGACAGATGGAATTAAAATGGATGGAAATTAAAGCACAAGAAGCCAGGCAAAAGGCTTCACATCAGAGAGTCATGGAACTGAGACAGCTGGAGGCTGACAAATGGAAGCAGAAGCAGCCAGGCAGAAGTTAGCCCTGGCACTGAAAGACAAAGAAATGAAGCATGAACTGGCCATAATGGAGTGGAAGAGACAGAACCCCACATTAGGGGACTCCAGTTCTCCAAAAATCCACAAGTGGGAGCGGTTGTGTCCTCCATACAATGACTCTGGGGACATTGCTGAATATTTCATCACCTTTGAGAGACTGTGTATGCACCATGCGATTCCTGAGGATCAACAGATGACCAAGCTGGTTGCAAACTGTCTGGGAGAGTTCTGGACATATTCAGTAAGATGCCAACTAATTTATAGGGTAAAATTTGGAAGCCTTAAGAGAGGGGCTGGATTAAGTAATGTGGCTTATGTGAACCAAATGAGTGGGTAAGGGGAAAAGGTATTACAAGCTTTGAAGCAATGTGTGATTTCGTTGCTCAGGAACAGATCCTGAATATGTCTAATGATGATGTAAAACAGTGTTTATGGGATATAAAGGTAGAGATGGTCGAAGAACTTGCAACTTTTGCAGTTAAATTTGAACAATCCCAAGCACCTAGTAGGAATAAGTCACGGACAGAGGAGTTTAAGTTTGATGGGAAGCAGGGTTCCCATTTTACCCCTAGGGTGACCAGCAGTCCTCATAAAATTAGGACTGTCCTGATATTTAACCCTTTGTCCCATGTCCCGATCAATGTACGATCGGGACACCATTTGTCCCGATAGTCAGGTAAGGAGGTGAGCAGGAGGGAGGTGCTGACTACATGGGTGGTCCAGGGCTGGAGCACCCACGGGGAGAAATTGCAGCCAAACTCCCCTCTCCTCATCTCCTTCTTCCTCCCCTCAGCGCACCACATCCCCACTCCCCCCCCCCACTCCCAGTGCTTCCTGCTGCCTAACAGCTGTTTGGTGGCGCTTAGCGATTTCTGGGAGGGAGGGGGGAGGAGCGGAGACGCAGCACGCTCAGGGGAGGAGGTGGAGAAAAGGCAGGGCAGGGGCGGTGACTTGGGGGAAGGGGTGGAATGGGGACGGAGCAAAGGTGGTGCAGGGGCGGGAAGAGGCAGAGGGTGGGCGAGCACCCACCCGGCAGAGGGGAAGTCGGCACCGTAGGGGTGAGTGGTGGGAGAGGGCCTGAAGAGGCGAGCAGCGAGTGAGCAGCAGGCAGGCGGGCTGGGGGGGTGAGGAGGCAAGTGGTGGGTGGGGGACTGAGGGGGGATGCAGCAAGCCAGTGGTGGGCCGGGGGTCCGAGCGGGGGTCCGAGCAGTAGGGGGTCCGAGCAGGGATGGGGCAGGACCTGGGGCAGAGTGGGGGAGGAGCCTGGGAGGAGCAGGGGTGGACTGTGGGCGGAGCTGACAGCACCCCAGTGTGTCACGATATTTTAGTGTTGTGATCTGGTCACCCTATTTAGCCCTGGGAAGAAGGAGGGTGGATGGGAGGCTGGATGCTCACCTCCCCAGATTCATTCCTCCAGTTCTCATCCCAGATCTCCTGTAAAAGGAGAGGAGCCCAGAAGGTGCTATCATTGTAATTCTCCTGTTCTCCTGAGAATTAAATGCCAAATGTTGAGTGGGAACAGGCAGCAAGCAACTAATTGAAATGCTGCTACCCAGAGTACAGAGGAACTTGCCACTTGTCAGACAGGGTTTGTAAATGTTGCCACTGCACAGCCTAGCAAGAAGCACACAAAGGTGCTCAGACTAAATGGCAAAGAGCTCCCTGCATGGAGAGATACTGGTGCAGAAATTTCTGTGATCAGGAGAGTCCTGGTTCAGGAGAAAGACATACTGCCAGGACAGATGGCAGAGCTTTTGTTAGTAGGAGGTCACAAAATCCTTGTGTCTTTGGCGAAAGTGCACATGGAAACTGAGGATTTACAAGCTGAATTAACAGTTTCTGCAGTTCCTCATAACCCAACGCAAATTCTTTTGGGGAATGGATTTTGAAATGTGGCTCAGGCTGTCCAGGGGTTTGTCAGCAACAAGGAGGAATCTTGTGGTGAAGCCCCAGTGGGAAAAAGTAAAGTCACAGAAACTGATGGGGAAATGGGAAAGTGTCTCTCTAATTCCTCTGCAGCAGTGAAACACCGTCTGTTGACAGGGGTGGGTGTGGTTGAAACCACCTCTTACCCGGTGGCTAAAGACGGGTCTTGCTCCAAGACATAAGGGAAACGTGTCCTGGAGGAAATCCGTAGAGAAGGGTGATGGAATGCTAGAAGCCACTGCAGTGGGTGCAGATTCCATGGGCTCTGTAACTGGAGACAAACCCAATTCAAAGAGGGAGGAGAGTGCAATGCTTACCAGTGAAGGGTCTGTTCTGGCTGTTAGCTGTAAGCCTACAGCTGAACAGGGGGCAGATTACTGTCTACGGAGCACAGAGGTGTGTGGCTTAGAGGGGAGCCCAGAGAAGGAAGTTAAGAAGGAATGTGGGGACTACAGGAATGTCTCCTCACTAATTACAGGGAAGGGTTTGCCCAGGAGGAATTTGCTGGAATAACATCTGTGCTCCCAGGCACCCAACCTGTGCCTCAGGTTTTACGAGGAAACTGTGTAACTGTCCTCTCAAAGCGGGGCAGTCATACAGGTGACCTTTTGGGAACAGAGAGAGGGGTGACTGTGAACAGAGGAGAGGCAAACAGAGGGAGTTCACCTGAAGGGTGTTCCCACAGAGTTTTTTGCCTTTCAGGCCTCTTTGAGCAGTAAATACAACATCAGAAGAGGCTTTTAGAAGGAAGACAATATGGTTAGTGAGCAGTCAGCTTTTGTGAGCTGCACAGGATGTGCCATGTTTGTCTTTCTCCCAGAGGACAGAAGCAAGGGAGAAGGGATAGCTCAGTGGTTTGAGCATTGGCCTGCTAAACCCAGGGTTGTGAGCTTAATCCTTGAGGCCGCTTAGAGATCTGGGGCAAAAATCAGTACTTGGTCCTGCTAGTGAAGGCAAGGGGCTGGACTCAATGACCTTTCAACATCCCTTCCAGTTCTAGGAGATAGGTGTATATCTCCTATTATTATTAACTTCATCTGTACGAAGTGCAAGCTGGTCTCCATATTGGAAGAGAAGGTTAAAGGACTAGAGACCCAAGTATCAACCCTGCTTTGCATCAGAGAAAATGAAGATTTTCTGGATAGAAGTCAGCGTTTGGTACTGCAGGCACAGCATGCTGAAGAATCAGAGAGGGCAGTGCAGACTGGGGAAGAAAATTGGTAGCATCTGACCTCCAGAAGAAGAAAGAGGATAACCCATGTACCCGCAATGCAGATAGAGGCAAGAATTATGGCAGAGAATGGTTTGGAAGAGTTATCTGAGGGAAGGGATCAGAAGGAGACTCCATCAACAGGAATGCATGGGATGCATTGTTGTAGGGATGGGGGTTCCACGATCCCCACTCCCAAGAGGAGGAGATGGGTAATGGTGATCAGGGACTCTCTCCTAAGGCAGATGGAATCATCCATCTGCCGTCCAGACTGGGAAACTCGAGAAGTGTGCTGCTTGCCTGGAGCTAGAATTCAGGATGTGATGGAGTGTCTGCCGAAACTGATCAAGCCCTCGGACTGCTACCCCTTCCTACTTCTCCACATGGGCACCAATGATACTGCCAAGAATGACCTTGAGTGGGTCACTGCAGACTGTGTGGCTCTGGGAAGAAGGATAAAGGAGTTTGAGATGCAAGTCGTGTTCTTGTCCATCCTCCTTGTTGAAGGAAAAGGCCCAGGTAGAGACCATTGAATTGTGGAGGTAAATGCCTGGTTACACAGGTGGTGTCGGCGAGAGGGCTTTGGATTCTTCGACCATGGGATGTTGTTCCAGGAAGAAGAAGTGCTAGGAGGAGACGGGATCCACCTAACGAAGAGAGGGAAGAGCATCTTTGCAAGCAGGCTGGCTAACCTAGTGAGAAGGGCTTTAAACTAGGTTCACCGAGGGATGGAGACCTAAGCCCTGAGGTAAGTGGGGAAGTGGGATACCAGGAGGAAACACAAGGAGGAGGGTGCAACAGGGAAGGCCTCCTGATTCATACTCAGAAAGTAGGGCAATCAGCTAGTTATCTTAGGCGCCTGTACATGAAAGCAAGGAGCCTGGGAAACAAGCAGTAAGAATTTGGAAGTCCTGGCACAGTCAAGGAACTATGATGTGATTGGAATAACAGAGACTGTGACGAAGTGGGACTGTTCTTAATGTTTCCTCTGAATACTGTGTGGGTGCCTCAGTTTCCCCTATGCATTTCTTAAGTCTCCAGTGTGCATAAATTGCCGACACTTTGAATCCTAAGCAACAAATGGCTGGCGCCCTTCTCCCACTCTTGCAAGGGGATGGCTAAAAGTGAACAAAGAGACCGGGTGACCTCCTGGCCCAGGAAAGAGACAAAGGCCAGAAAGGAGGGGCTGGAGGGGGTTTCAGTTTGGGGCTGGCTGGGGACGAGGAGTGAAGTGCAGACGTGGGTGTCTGGCTCACTGCCCCCCAAAATGGACCCAGCTAAGGGGTCCCGTTCACTGTACCTACAGGCTCTGTTTTAGATCGTGTTCCTGTCATCTAATAAACCTCTATTTTACTGGCTGGCTAAGAGTCACATCTGACTGTGAAGTGGGGGCGCAGGACCCTCTGGCTTCCCCAGGACCCTGCCTGGGCGGACTTGCTGAGGGAAGCGCACAGAGGGGCAGAGGATGCTGAATGCTCCAAGGAGAGACCCAGGAGGTGAAGCCATGTGAGCTTCTTGCCCTGAAGACAGTCTGCTCCAAGGGACAGGTGGCTCCCCAAAGTCCTGACTAGCTTTGTGGGGAGCAGTTCCAGAGCATTGCCTGACTCATATGACTGGAGCACTGTCATGGATGGGTATAAACTGTTCAGGAAGGACAGGTGGGGGACAAAAGGTGGAGGAGTTGCACTGTACGTAAGACAGCAGTGTGATTTTTCAGAGCTCCAGTATGAATCTGGAGACAAGCCTGTTGAGAGTCTTTGTGTTAAGTTTAGAGGTGAGAAAAACTGGATGATGTCATGGTGGGCATCTGCTACAGATGAGGTGTACAAGGCTTTCTTCGGACAACTAACAGAATTTTCCAGATCAGAGGCCCTGGTTCTCATGGGGGACTTCAATCACCCTGACATCTGCTGGGAGAGCAATATAACAATGGACAGACAATCCAGGAAGTTTTTGGAATGTGTTGGGGACAACTTTCTGGTGTAAGTGCTGGAGGAACCAACCAGGGGCCATGCTTCTCTTGACCTGCTGCTCATAAACAGGGAAAAAATTGGTAGGGGAAGTAGAAGTGGGTGGCAACCTGGGCAGCAGTGACCATGAGATGGTTGAGTTCAGGATCCTGACAAAAGGAAGACAGAAGAGCAGCAGAATATGGACCCTCAACTTCAGAAAAGCAGACTTTGATTCCTTTAGGGAACTGATGGGCAGGATCCCCTGCGAGGCTAATATGAGGGGGAAAGAAGTCCAGGAGAGCTGGCGGTATTTTAAAGAAGCCTTATTGAGGGCGCAGGAACAAACCATCCCAATGTGCAGAAAGAAGAGCAAATATGGCAGGCGACCAGCTTGGCTTAACAGAGAAATCTTCAGTGAGCTTAAACACAAAAAGAAAGCTTACAATAAGTGGAAACTTGGACAGATGACTAGGGAGGAGTATAAAAATATTGCTCGAGCATGCAGGGGTGTAATCAGGAAGGCCAAATCACACTTGGAGTTGCAGCTAGCAAGGGATGTGAAGGGTAACAAGAAGAGTTTCTACGGATATGTTAGCAACAAGAAAGAGGTCAGGGAAAGTGTGGGACCTTTACTGAATGGGGGAGGCAGCCTAGTGACAGAGGATGTGAAAAATGCTGAAGTACTCAATTCTGTTTTTGCCTCGGTCTTTACAGACAAGATCAGCTCCCAGCCTGCTGCAATGGACAGCACAGTATGGGGAGGAGGTGAGCAGCCCGCAGTGATGAAAGAACAGATTAAGGAATATTTAGAAAAGCTGGACATGCACAAGTCCCTGGGGATGGATGCAATGCATTTGAGGCTGTGAGGGAGTTGGCTGATGTGATTTCAGAGCCATTAGCCATTATCTTTGAAAATTTGTGGAGATTGGGGAAGGTCCCTTACGACTGGTAAAGGCCAATGTAGTGCCCATCTTTAAAAAGGAGAAGAAGGACAATCCGGGGAACTACAGGCCAGTCAGCCTCACCTTAGTCCCTGGAAAAATCATGAAGCAGGTCCTCAAAGAATCCATTTTGAAGACCTTGGAGAAGAGGAAGGTGATTAGGAACAGTCAACATGGATTCATGAAGGACAAGAGATGCCTGACCAACCCGAGTGCTTTCTATGATGAGATAACTGGCTCTGTGGATACGGGGAAAGTGGTGGACATGACATACCTTGACTTTAGCAAAGCTTTTGATACGATCTCCCACAGTATTATTGCCAGCAAGTTAAAAAAGTATGGATTGGACCAATGGACTATAAGGTGAATAGAAAGATGGCAAGATTGTTGGGCTCAACAGTTGTTAGCTGCTATCAAGCGGAGTGTCCCTGAGATTGGTCCTGGGGCCGGTTTTGTTCAATATCTTCATTAGTGATCTGGATGATGGAATGAATTGCACCCTTAGCAAGTTCGCGGATGACACTGAGCTGGAGGGAGAAGTCGATATGCTGGAGAGTAGGGATAGGGTCCAGAGTGACCTAGACAAATTGGAGGATTGGGCCAAAAGAAATCTGATGAGGTTCAACAAGGACAAGTGCAGAGTCCTGCACTTAGGACAGAAGAATCCCATGCACTGCTACAGACTAGGGACCTAGTGGCTAAGCAGCAGTTCTGCAGAAAAGGACCTGGGAATTACAGTGGATGAGAAGCTGGATATGAGTCAGCAGTGTGTCCTTGTTGCCAAGAAGGCTAATGGCATATTGGGCTGTATTAGTAGGAGCATTGCCAGCAGATTGAGGGAAATGATTATTCCCCTCTATTCGGCACTGGTGAGGCCACATCTGGAGTACTGTGTCCAGTTTTGGGCCCCCCACTACACAAAGGATGTGGACAAATTGGAGAGAGTCCAGCAGAGGGCAACAGAAATGATTGGGGGTTGGAGTACATGACTTATGAGGAGAGGCTGAGGGAACTGGGGTTATTTAGTCTGCAGAAGAGAAGCTGCTTTACTGCACAGAAAGTTGCCAGTGTAGACAGGGCCACAGACTTCCCTAGCTGAGGAATCCGCTCATGTCATTTACAAGAAGACTTCTTTACACCACTCTGGCAAGGTAAAGGAGCCTTAATTGACCAAGAATGGCAACAATTCACTAACAATGGGAACATCAGCAGCCTGCCTGTTTAGTTGTTACATTTCTGCTCTGCCTCAGGGACAGAGCCTGCTTCACACTGCCCTATGCCTCCAAGCCAGGGATGCAGCAACAGGGAGGAGAGGGACAGAGTGAGGGTTTGGCTACACTTGCAGGTGTGCAGCACTGGGAGTTAAAGCTGTCTTTGTACAGCTGTGTAGAGAAAGCGCTGCAGTGTGGCCACATTTGCAGTATTTGCAGCGGTGTTGGGAGTGGTGCATTATGGGCAGCTATCCCACAGGGCACCTCATCCCATTTTGGCACCATTTTAGCACCGTAGGTTGCGGGAAGGGGGCGGAGGGGGCGGGTCATTCTGCTTCCTGTCCCAACGCCCCGTGATGCATCGCTTCACATCCCAGCAATCTGTTTTTCCATCCATGTTTGGTGCCATCTTGACTCTCTCAACGGTTTCTGTGCAGCGCGATTTCTGTGGGAAATGGAGCCCGAACTGCTGAGGAGTATGCTGACGAGTCTCACCAGCACATCACATTTGGCAGTTGAGCTATTCCTTAAAATACAAAGTGATGAGGAGTCTGATGATGATAGCGAGTCACCTGACGTGTATGACACTAAATTGCTTCTGGCATTCACAGAAATGCTCAGCACCGTGGAATGCCGCTTTTGAGCTCAGGAAACAAGCACTGAGTGGTGGGATCACATCGTCATAGAAGTCTGGGATGACGAGCAGTGGCTGCAGAACTTCTGGATGAGAAAAGCCACTTTCATGGGACTGTGTGCTGAGCTCACCCCCACCCTGTGGCACAAGGACACAAGATTGAGAGCTGCCCTGATGGTGGAGAAGCGGGTGGCTATTGCAATCTGGAAGCTGGCAACTTCAGACAGCTACCGATCGGTGGCGAACCAGTTTGGAGTGGGAAAGTCGACCGTTGGAATCGTGTTGATGCAAGTTTGCAGGGCCATTAATCGCATCCTGCTAAGAAGAACTGTGACTCTGGAGAACATGCAGGACATTGTGGATGGCTTTGCACAAATGGGTTTCCCTAACTGTGGAGAGGCGATAGATGGGACACATATTCCTATTCTGGCACCACCCCACCTAGCATCTGAGTACGTTAATCAGAAGGGGTATTTCTCTATGGTTCTTCAGGTGCTTGTGGACCACCGTGGGCGTTTCATTGACATTAACACAAGCTGGCCTGGAAAGGTGCACGATGCACGCATCTTTTGGAACACTGGCCTGTTCAGGAAGCTGCAGGCAGGGACTTTTTTCCCAGACCGGAAGATCGCAGTAGGGGACGTCAAAATGCCCATTGTGATCCTTGGAGACCCCGCTTACCCGTTAATGCCTTGGCTCATGAAACCATATACAGGGAAGCTTGACAGGAGCAAGGACCAGTTCAACTACAGGCTGAGCCGGTGCCAGATGACTGTGGAATGTGCTTTTGGCCATTTAAAGGGGCGCTGGCAGTCTCTGTATGGGAAGCTAGACTTGGGGGAAAGCGGCATCCCCGCGGTTATATGCACGTGCTGTACCCTCCATAATATTTGTGAAGGCAAAGGTGAAAGATTCAGTCAGGTATGGACCTCTGAGGTTCAACGCCTGGAGGCTGAATTTAAACAGCCAGAGAGCAGGGCTACTAGAGAGGCCCAGCACAGGGCTTCAAGGATTAGGGATGCCTTGAGGGGGGAGTTTGAGGTTGAAAACTAACAGTAATGTTTGGTGCCTTGCACAGGAGTGAAGTGCAGTGGTTACAATGTTAGTAGGAATCTGTTTTTCCTAAGCTGATCTGCAGTGCCTGTTTCTTTCCTGGGCTAAGGTATCTTTGACTTTCTGCAATAATAAAGACTGTTTTCAAAGCCAAGAATTCATTTATTGAAAAGAAAATAACTTTATTGACAGACACACAACATTTTGGGCAGGGGGGTGGGGTGGGAAACTGTACAGTCACAGGTTTGAATATGTCCTGTCTGGAGTGCTGTGCAATGACTGCTGCACTTCAGGATGGCTATACTGCATGGTGATGGGGGTTGAGTGCAGAGGGTAAGGGTCGTAGTTCTAAGGGCTGGTTGGTGAACGTACAGGTATTGGAGGCAGCTGGTGGAGGTAAGAACCTGGATGCTGGGGAGGTGGGTTTTGAGCTGACATTGGGGCACAAGGGAAAGAGCTTTGGGACGGGGAAGGGCTGGCGCGGTAGTGCTCTGCCTCCATGGCTATGAGCGCCTGGATAGAGTCAGCTTGGCGCGCCAGGATGCTTATCAGCTGCTTTGTGCTTTTCTTCCTGACCGCTGAGTTTTTCTGGCAGATCCTGCTTTCCCTTTCCCTCCAGTCCTGCAATTTTTGATTCTCTGTGGCAGAGTGATCCATAACTGTTTGCAGCAGGTCATCTTTGCTTTTTCGCGGCTTCTTCCGGAGGTTTTGGAGTCTTTGAGCTGTTGATAACACGGGAAGCCGAGAACTCAAGGTTGCTTGTGGAAAGGCAAAAAAGGCAACAGTTAACAGAGGCAGCATTGTTTATATCTCAGACAGTTATTCCCACACAGTGAAGGAGTAACATTCTTCACAACAGCATAATTTTTCCATACCAAAGAGAGTGCACATAACCCACAGGAGCCCCAAAATGGTGAGTAAGGGGAACTGATTGCTTCAGGGCTGTACTGTCCTCGGGGTTTCTGTGCATTGGGGAAAGCAAACAGCTGCAGGGGGCACCTACACTGAACACTTTCCCAACATTTTCCAGAGGAGTTGATCCTGGAAGATATCTCGTTGCTGCGGGTCACCTAGGAAGAGCGGGAGGGTCTTCTACAGCAATGCGGATTCCGTCCTGGCCCCTGTGCAGCTTGCCTGTGTGCAGCAATGGTCCCCCCACCCCTTGCTATTCCACATCTAGGCATGCATGCATGCATGCAGAACCCTCCCTCCTCTCCCGAAAAATTTCCATCCTGAAAATAAAAGCTGCTTACTGGGAACCCGCTCCTCTGTTTGTCCTCCACCAAGTACCGGCTGCTGCGACTGGCTACCTTCCTCCTGGCTTGAGAAGAGCTCCTAGCTGCATGCCTCCAGGGACTCCGGGGTGTCTCCCCGCACCCCAGTACCCTCACTCTCGGTTTCCTCCTCCCTCCACACCTCCTCCCCCCCACCACTCTGAAGTGTCCATTGTGGTCCTTGGATTGGTGGTGGGGTCATCCCCAAGTATCACGTCCAGCTCTTTGTAAAAATGGCAGGTCGTGGGAACAGCGCCGGAGCGGCGGTTTCCCTCGCAGGCTTTGCAATAGGCAATCCGCAGCTCCTTCACTTTAACCCTGCACTGCAGCGCGTCCCGGTCATGGCCCCTTTCCAGTATGGCCCTTGATACCTGCCCAAAGGTATCATAATTCCTACGGCTGGAGTGCAGCTGGGACTGCACAGCTTCCTCCCCCAAAACACTGATGAGGTCCAGTAACTCACCATTGCTCCATGTTGGGGCTCGTTTGGCACGTGGAGGCATGGGCACCTGGAAAGATTCACTGATTGCACTCCACACCTGGCTGAGCAAACAGGAAGAGGCTTTTTAAAATTCCCGGGGCATTTAAAGGGCAGGTCACCTGAGGCCAGGGCAGTAGAGTTCGAACTGATGAGCAGAGTGGCTGAACAGGCATTCTGGGATACTTCTGAATACCTCGGGAGGCCAATAACAGCGCTTTTGATGGCCACACTGGTGGAGCAGCGCTGCAACACCAGCGCTGCAGTCGTTATTCCCCAGGCCGAGGTGGAGTACAGCCAGCGCTGTAGCCAGGGAGATACAGCGCTGTATGTGCCTCCCAAGTGTGGACGGTGCCATGAAGTTCCTGTACAAGGAGGAGCAGCCCTTCGAGCGGCACCACTGCGAGGGCGAGAAGATCTGCAAGAAATACCCGGATCGCGTCCCGGTGATTGTGGAGAAAGCGCCCAAAGCCCGGATAGGAGACCTGAACAAGAAGAAATACCTGGTCCCGTCAGACCTCACAGTCGGACAGTTCTACTTCCTGATCCGGAAGCGAATCCACCTAAGGGCTGAGGACGCTTTGTTCTTCTTCGTCAACAACGTCATCCCCCCGACCAGCGCCACCATGGGCCAGCTGTACCAGGAGCACCATGAGGAAGACTTCTTCCTGTACATCGCCTACAGTGACGAGAGCATCTATGGCATGTGAGGCGCCCCACTCAGCCCTGCCGCCGGGGGGCGCCCTCCTCCCCGAAGGGACCTGCACTTTTTCCTTTTGTTGGTTGATCTCCTTGATAAGAGCATCTGTTCTCCTGGGGTGAGGATGGGGGGGCACCCCTCCCTGTCACCCCCCCATCTGCATAATTAAATCCTCCCCATGTAACCGCCCCTCCCTGCTCTGCCTGGGTCCTTGGCTAACCTCTGATTTCTTGCCATGAAGGGTTTTTCCAACTCCCCCCTTGGGCATCCACCCCCCCCAAAATTGCTGGCTCCTCGTGTCACCCAGCAGGGCCCCGAGCTGCCACCGGGGGGCCCCGTCAGCGCTTGTAATGTGGTGTGTGTGCGGGGGGGGGGGGTGAAAGGGGAGGGCATAATAAAATAAGAAGGAAAATGCTGGGGAAAAAAAAAAAGTGTGGACGGTGAGTGAGTTGCAGCGCTGTAAAGCCACCACCAGCACTGCAACTCTCCAGTGTACCCAAGCCCTGAGTCTTTCTCAGGCCTTGCTTACACTGGCGCTTTACAGCGCTGCAAGTTTCTCGCTCAGGGGAGTGAAAAATCACCCCCCTGAGTGCAGCAAGTTACAGCGCTGTAAAGCACCAGTGTAAACAGTGCCCCAGTGCTGGGAGCGCGGCTCCCAGCGCTGTAAGCTAATCCCCACGGGGAGGTGGAGTACCTGCAGCGCTGGGAGAGCTCTCTCCCAGCGCTGGCGCCACGACCACACTCGCACTTCAAAGACATACCCTCAGGGTTTACTTGACTAACTTAAACTTAAAATCAGTCTTATAAAATAAACTAAGAATAAAACTTAGGGAGACCAATCTCAGCCTAGTTCCCTTGAAACTTTAAGTTTCAAGAAAAACAAGCATAGCCTACTAATAGTAGATGGATAGTAGTAGTAGATAGATAAAATAAAATAAAAAGAGTGAGTGAAAGTAAGATAGAGAGTAAGTGAGAATACTCTAGTGAGGTGGGTCCCCTCTTTTATAGGGCACAAGTGCTGGAAATCCTTCCTCCTATGCCCAAATTTCATTCCTCACCCACAAAATGTCAGGGTACGCGTTACTCCATAGGCTAGTATGTTTGTGCATGTTGATGACATCTATATACACATATAAGTTTCCTTGTGGTGTACTTGTTAAGTCTGTGGGTACAAAATTGAAAAAATCCCTGTGCCATTCTTCATTGGCTATTGGTTTAGATAAAAGGTCTTAGACATATGCATGGGTGCTTATCTATTTAAGTAACAAGTCTCAATATATAGGTCATCTTTGCTTTCTGCGTAAAACGTCTTAATATAGAAAGTATCAGAGAGGTAGCCATGTTAGTCTGGATCTGTAAAAGCAGCAAAGTATGTTAAGCTAAGGCAAAGTTAGCATCTCTATATTAAAAGCAGCAAAGAATCCTGTGGCACCTTATAGACTAACAGACGTTTTGGAGCATGAGCTTTCATGGGTGAATAGCCACTTTGTGGGATGCATGTAGTGGAAATTTCACCCATGAAAGCTCATGCTCCAAAACGTCTGTTAGTCTATAAGGTGCCACAGGACTCTTTGCTGCTTTTAACATAGAGATGCTAACTTTGCCTTAGCTTAACATACAGGTGGGTTTTTTGTTTTATTTTGGATATTTTTTTTGGCCTGTAGGTCTCTTGCATTACAGCCAAACTTATTTGTAATATAAATCTATAAACCTATTACAATACATCAAATACTTAAACTATAAGAAAGACAGAAGCAAGCAGGTTAGTGCTATAGGCTACCAGCTGCATCTGCACTAGCAGGGTTTGAGAGCTATGCTGCGGTAGCTAGGAGCCTGGCCCAGCTTCCAGTGTGGACAAGACCTGAGTGTCTGCAGGAGGAATTTCTCTGACTCTGTCCTGGGGGGGGAACAATTTGTCCCCATTTAACCCAGACTGTGCTTCTCTCTTTGGCACTGAGAAGGGTCTATTTACCGTTGGACTCTGGTAAGGAAACGAGCGAGAGAGGGGATGGGAAGGAGGAAAACAGCAGAGAACTTGGCAGCAAACCCCCTGGCGCTGAATCTCAGAGCCCGAGTCCGCTGCGTGGGCCTTACCAAAGACGTTTGGGCGGGCCGGGAGGCTGGAAACCCGGGCGGGGAGGGTGGTGGCGGTGCCTTTGCTTTCGCTTTGCATCTGCGGAGCAGGAAGCAGCAGCCGAGCAGAGCGGGGTCACCGAGGCGCCAGCGCTCGCTCCCCGGCTGTCTGCAAAGCCGCAGCCGCGTTCCGGGGCAGGGCCGCCTGAGAGCCAAGGGCAGCGCGGGGCGGGCTGCAGGCTCCGCAGCAGGAGGCGGCTGTCCCGGACGGCTGCGCGGCAGGTAACGAGTGACCCCGGGGGCTGCCCTGGCTCGCGGGCCGCTCCGAGTCCCCTTCGCTGTCAGGGTCGGTGCCAGCTCCCCAGCAGGATGGCGGGAGGAGCCCGGGGGAGTTCACTGAAATGCGGCGGGAGCTGGGCATGTGGCTCCCTCCGATCACAGACCTGCCGGCCTGGCTCCGTCCCAAGGGCCACCTCGCCCCGTGTCCTGGCTACACAGGCACCCGTGGCTCCCGTGGGGGCCGAGCACCCTGCAGTGGGCAGCTGGGGGCCCATCTATCCCCCACATTCGTCTCCAGGGGCCTGGCTCAGACCTGGAGGCAGACGCTGTAATACCCCATCCCTGTAAGTGCCCAATCCCTTTCTGAATCTTGCATTGTCCTTGTCTGTATTGTGGTAGCACCTAGGAGCCCCAGTCACGGACCAGGACCTCCAGTTTGCCAGGTACTGTACAGGGAGGCAGCCTCTGCCCTACAATCTCAGTAAATTGGCCTTGTTGATTTTCTGTGGCAGGGAGTTCCACAGTCTAGCTGTGCACTGTGTGACATAGTAATTACTTCTGTTTGTTTTGAATTTGCCACCTTTTAACCTAGCCTATATTACATTTAAAATTCAAGACTGGATCTCTGTTACATCATCTCATCTCTCTCCCTGGGGCCAGTTCAGGGCTGTTCCTATAATTCACCATTTAGTGGGCTTGGGGGTATGACGAGGGCCTGTCTCTGCATCATCCTCTTCCCTGCAGAAACCACATAGACTCCACCGGGTGTCTGCTCAGTGAAACTTTATTTCGATTCCCCTTTACCAATTTCACCACAGTCCTCCGGGCTCCTGCGTGTTTACACTCTGCAGAGCTTTAGGACCTCTCAGCAGGATGTAACGGGAACAGAGATCTCCCTGCTGAGGCCTCTGCATGGCTAGACTTAGCTAGCCCTGTTCCTCCTCCTCTCCCCTGCACGACCTTCCTTCCTGTGCCTTTTTTATCAGCCCAGGGCTCATGGAGCCAGTTCTTACCCTCCCAGCCCAGCAGCCTGACTGGATCATTACCCCAGTCAGTTTCTCCTGGGGCACTAATTCACCTCTCAGTGGCCAGAGAGCAGGCTCACCTCTGAACTCCCTGCACTGTCACAGGGGGCATCATTAGCGCTGAGGGAAGCTCTCAGGCGTTACCTTTCCTGGGCTTTACTCAGGGTGTGGAGAGAATAAAAACCATGTAATGTGAACTGGGTGAAGTGAAAGAGAAGCTGCATCACTGCATGTTTCCTACAGTGTATCCTTACTGTGCCGCATTCTCACCACATCCTACCTCCCATCTAACGTCCGGCCTCTTTAGCCTCTAGTGCCAATGAGAGTCCAGAGCACGTGACAGAGGACGCTGTTGTTGCACTTTGTTTGTAGCACAGGCAATACAGCCTGCTGGGCACCCCAAGGCCTGTCGATGCCCAGCTCACGCAAGGGTTAGCCAGCTCTAGAGATCCCTAGAAGAACCTGCTCTTTGCCTCCTCTGGACTGGCTCCCTTATGGCTGTATTCTCAATGGCCCAGTTAGTTTCCCTGCACAGCATCTCATTTCCTGCTGGGGAGGTGAGCAGGATGGGAGGAGGGGGAGGAGCATGTGGAGACTCTCTGCCCTGTGCCTACGCTGTCTCTGTCTGCCAGCTCTGGGGGGTCAGTTTTGGGAGGTGAATTTGGACATGCCGAACAAGCTTCACACCCGGACCATGCTCAGACACATCACTGAGAGCTGCCATTCCCAGTAAGGCCTGGCCTTGGGGTAGGGGACCAGGGAGGTTGCCCTAGGGTGCCAACAGCTGGAGCAACATTTGGCTAGGTTGGTTTTTGTTTTTTCCCTCCTTGGATGGTAAAAGGTCTACGGCTGGCCCTGTTCCCACATTCGTCAGCTGCCCAGCACCTCAGCAGAGCATGGGCCAAGCTCAGCCCATGTGTCAGTGGGCACCATTCCCACTGACTTCAGCCTCCACTTAACTTTCCTGACCGTGGCTGGGAACTCCTCTTCAGTACCCTGTGCAATGCCACCAGGGTGCTCCCCTGGGCTTTGGGTCAGGCTAACGGAAGCTGCTGGCTTATGGTTGGTATGTGCTTTCCTCTGCTGCCCTTGGTACAATCCCTCTGCCAGGCCCCACACCTTGTGCGTGCCAGTGAAAAAGAGACTTCTCCTGATAGTTCCTGCTCAGTTTTAACTGAGGGAGCCCAGCGGTCTGCCCAGAGGGGAGAGCATTACAGTGTTTTAGATCCTGCTGTGGGGTGACTGTTGGTAAATGCTGGCTTTCTAATGCTGACAGCTACTGGTGAACTGGGATTGGTGCCTGCCTGAGTGCGATCAACATTCCCCCAAAGTCTGGGGGCTATATGGCTATTTATTTGGATTGTGGTAGTGCTAGGAGGGCCCAGTCCAGATCAGGGCTGTGTTGTATCAGGCACTATACAAACACAGAGGAAGACTTAGGTGTAAGACCTGTAATTCTTACACCCTACAAAGGCAATCAACACACAGAGGTGGGAGAGAGGGATTCAGTCAGATTGTGGACCCAAGATTTTGGCCAAGGTCCATTTCTGAAATCCATTTACTATCTCGTTTGTGAGGCCTTGGAAGAAGGGATCTTATGTGATTGCTCTTTCCTAGCACAAGAGAAATTGGCCTCAGAGGGTATTATGTTCAAGGCAAACACACAGAGAAGTTAAATAAGAACATCAAATACTCTTGCTTGAGGGTTGCAGCATAGCACTACTTTTATTCTTAGAATCCAAAGCGATAACATATAGAAACCAAAACCAGAGAGAGATGAAGCAGGCTGCTTCCTAAGGCAGAGAGGCACAATTCACCCCACCTTGTTCCAGCTTGCTCTTTTCAGACTGACTCTGATCGCATGCTTCCCCACAGAGCCCCCTACCTGCAAGCAGAACAAGGAACCCCACCACACACACCACTTTTGTGTCTTGTCTACACTTGCTGTAGCATGTAGGGTACAGGCACTACATGCATAGCTGTATGCATCATAGAATATAAAGGTTGGAAGGGACCTCAGGAGGTCATCTAGTCCAGCCCCCTGCTCAAAGCAGGACATATTCCCCAGACAGATTTTTGTCCCAGATCCCTAAATGCCCCCCTCAAGGTTTGAGCTCACAATGCTGGGTTTAGCAGGCCACTGCTCAAACCGCTGAACTATTTCCCCCGTCCCTCCAGCAGGGTGCATCCACACTTGTCACTGCAGTGTGTAGCCACATGAGGAGCAGGAGGAGGCAGTAAGAAAAAGCTGCTAAAAATAGCAGCATAGACATGGGAGGCACAGCTTGGGCATGTATAACCGGGTAGGGTACCTGCCATGGGGGTTCAGGCATGTAGGGAGCTTTACTCTTCTCACCTAAGCTGTGCCTCACTGTCTACACTCCTATTTATACCCGTGCTAGCTTGGCACGCAGCTGTCCTCTACATACTGTCCTCGACATGCTGCCATAAGTGTAGACGTACCCTTAGGTTGTGGCTCTACTTGGAGCTGGAGTGTGATTCCCAACTCGAGCAGACATGCTTGTGTTAGCTCCCATTGAGCTGATGCACTAAAAATAGTAGTGTTGCCACGATAGCACTCACTCAGCCCCGGTGGGAATGTCCTCAGGTCGGCTAGCCTGTGCTCCTGCTCACTGCTGCCCACACCACTACAGCTAGAATACTAGTGTTAGCAGAAGCTTTTTGACAATATAGTTTTGTGTTGAAGAATGGGTGAGTCATCAAAACCCAGCGTTTTCATGGGAAAGGGTGGGTTGTGATAAATTTCTCAACTCAAAAGTTTTTCAGCAAAAAATTTTGAAACTGTAGATGTTTCATTTTGAGATTTTTCAAAATGAAAAATTCCGGTTTTCCTATTCAAGATGTCTTTTGGCTTTGTAATTTACACTAAAAAAGGGTCAAAACCAAAATGAAATTTTTTACATTGTTGAAACAAAATGGTTTTATTGACCTGAACTGAAATTGTTTTCAGATTTTCAGGTCACACAAACATTCAAGGTTTTGACTTTTCATCCTGATTCAGAATGCAAAAATATTTCTTACACCTGAACATTTTTGCAGGACAGGAGAACCATTCACTATCCAATATCAGATGGGTAGCCGTGTTAGTCTGGATCTGTGAAAGCAGCAACGGTCCTGTGGCACCTTATAGACTAACAGATGTATTGGAGGATGAGCTTTTGTGGGTGAATACCCACTTTGTCGGATGCATGTAGTGGAAATTTCCAGGGGCAGGTATAAATATGCAGACAAGAATCAGGCTAGAGATAATGAGGTTAGTTCAATCAGGGAGGATGAGGCCCTCTTCTAGCAGTTGCGATGTGAACACCAAGGGAGGAGAAACTGGTTTTGTAGTTGGCTAGCCATTCACAGTCTTTGTTTAATCCTGAGCGGATGGTGTCAAATTTGCAGATGAACTGAAGCTCAGCAGTTTCTCTTTGAAGTTTCTCCTGAAGTTTTTTTGCTGCAGAATGGTTACCTTTACATCTGCTATTGTGTGTCCAGGGAGACTGAAGTGTTCTCCTACAGGTTTTTATATATTGCCATTCCTAATATCTGATTTGTGTCCATTTATCCTTTTATGGAGGGACTGTCCAGTTTGGCCGATGTATATAGCAGAGGGGCATTGCTGGCATATGATGACGTATATTATATTGGTGGATGTGCAGGGGAATGAACCGGTGATGGTGTGGCTGATCTGGTTAGGTCCTGTGATGGTGTCGCTGGTGTAGATATGTGGGCAGAGTTGGCATCAAGGTTTGTTGCATGGATTGGTTCCTGAGTTAGAGTTGCTATGATGTGGTGTATAGTTACTGGTGAGAATATGCTTCAGGTTGGCTAGTTGTCTGTGGGCGAGGACTGGCCTGCCACCCAAGGCCTGTGAAAGTGTGGGATCATTGTCCAGGATGGGTTATCCAGTTCTCATGAAGCTGTACCTACCCCTGGGCAGTTATAGCTCAGGGAGATGACTGTGTTGTTTGTTTGGATTGAATTGAAATGGGGGGAATTGGAAGCATTTTGGAAATCCTATGTGCATGTGTGTTGCTTGCTGACCTGTCTCGATGGACTGCTCTTCCCATGCTACACCATTGAAAAGAACAGACCTCTCAGCTGATGTGCAGCAGCGAGAAGACAGGGGCATTAGAAAACAAATGGCAAGAACACGGCCAATCTCTTCTGAAATGTTTTCATTTTCTTTTGGATTCAGATAATCAATATTCCCTTCATGCATCAGGAATTGCTTGTTTCCCTCTTTTTCCTTCTCAATCACATTCCTCTCCCTGCCTAACCCTTCCCTGCTCTTTAGCTTGTTGGCATGGGGCTGTGTGACCAGTCTGGCAGAGAGAACAGAAAGACCAGAGTGGGTTGACCAGTGATGAAATTAACTGGAACACAAGATCTCAAAAGAAAATCCCCACCACCTGTCTGCTCCTGAGGGAATTCTGTGCCAAAAAATTCAATATTCTGTGCCAAAAAAATTCAATATGCTGTGCACAATATTTTAAAATTTTGCAAAATTCTGCCCGTTTGTCAAAAGAACTTTATAATCACACCATTTTCAATCATTTGTTGAATTTCAAATTACTTGTCAACAAATAATTGAAAATGGTGTGATTATATTGTTATTGTGTTTCCATGTTATTTTGACAATTAAAATATGCAGAACTTTTCAGAATTTTACATTTTTAATTTTTCGGTGCAGAATTCCCTCAAGAGTACCAGGGTTCTGTGTGTCGCAGTCTGATTGTGGACGGCTCAGTGGGGGGTCTGGGTGCAGGGGGGAATCTGGGGCACAGGGGCTTGGTGCAGGATTCTGAGTGCGGGGGGAATGGGACTCTGCAACAGGGGGCAAGGTGAAGGTGGTTAGGGCTCAGTGTGGGGAGGGAGTGGGGCTGGGTGGGAGTCTGAGTGTAGCTGGTTGGGGCTCAGTGAGATGGGGGTCCGGGTATGGAGGGGCTCCTGATGCAGGGGGTGAGGCTCGGCGTGGTGGGGGTTTGGGGAGCTCGGTGGGCAGTGCCGGCTCCAGGCCACAACGCGGCAAGCGCGTGCTTGGGGCGGCACGCCGCGGGGGGCGCTCTGCCGGTTGCTGGGAGGGCGGCAGGCTGCTCTGGTGGAGCTGCCACAGGCATGGCTGCGGACGGTCCGCTGGTCCCGCTGCTCCAGTGGACCTCCTGCAGACACACCTGCGGCAGCTCCCCCGGAGCCGCAGGACCATCGGACCCTCCACAGAAACGCCTGCGGCAGGTCCACCGGAGCCGCGGGACCGACGAGTGGCAGAGCGCCCCCCTCGGCGTGCCGCTGTGCTTGGGGTGGCGAAATTGCTAGAGCCGTCCCTGTCGGTGGGGGATGGTTCCGGGTGGACAGAGGAGTCACTGTACAAGGAGCTGCTTCCCTTCTCCACTCAACTCCCATGCATCTGGACACCCCTGAGCCTCTCCCCACTCCCAGAACCCCCCCACCCCAAGGTGCAGAGCTTCCTGCAGCCAGGGGAAGTTTCTGGGGCTTGATCTGACCCAGCCCTGTCTGCTCTAGGCAGGAAGTGGGAGGGGGGACTCTGTCTCCATCCTCTTCCCCTGCCTCCCCAGCTGTGACTAAGGTCCGTGGGTTGCCAGGGCATCCCCAGACCCTCCTCCAGCCAGTGATTTACTTCTCCCCCTGGCTGCCTGAATATTTGCATATGAGCTGTGGAGATGCCTGGAGGGGTGAGTGAGCACTGGTGCAGCTTCTCCTTCCCCACAGAAACCATTTTCTGCAAGGAAGCAAAGGGCGGGGGGTGGTCTGCTGTGCTGCATTAGCACAGAATTTCCCCAGGAGTAACCTGTCCAATGACTATTCACAAGAAATAATTGGCTTGAAACAGAGCCATATGACATAGCTGAGCTTGCTGGTCTCACCCACCCAGACAACACCTGGCACCCCTTAATGCGAGAGCACAGAACTAAGCTCCAGGTTCACCTTTTCCCTCTGGGGCCTGGAATGTTTAACCTCTGAATCCATTTGTAAAGTGAGGGTTCTTCTCTCCGTACTGCATGTGTGTGTGTCTTAAGTTATGAATGATGTAAAGTGCTTTCTTTGCATGCTGTCATTACACTCCCAACCCTCTTTATTTTTCTGTATTAAATATATTTTAAACAAAAATCAAACCTGACCCCATCCCATAGCCCTGGATCCAATGTGTGTGCCCTGTCTCCCACCAGACCCAAACAGCTCTGCTAGTCTAGAAAGGGGAGGCGAATATGGGGAGGGGCAAGGAATGGAAAGTGAATCTAGAAATGGTGCAGGATCTTGCACTTCAGCTTTGGGTTACAGTCTGGACGAGACTGTCTGCTAACTAGGAGAGCAGAACCTGCCATGGGGTCAGAGATGATGGAGTTGGACAATGGGGGTGGCATTGTGATTGGCTGTTCTGCTCAAGTTGTTACGCCAAGGGCCTACTGCAACTTGAGCTGTGCTCTGCATGGTGTGGCATGGAGAAGAAGTAGCAGTCACCAGCAGTTCCGCCTCTCTGCGCTGGGCCAGGCCTGCATATTATGTCATTTGGTCTTATGGGAGCTCTTTCCTCTCTGAGCCTCCTCTGCTCCTCCCTGCACCAAACCCACCACCAGGGTCATCTTGTTTGCTGTACCATCAGGATGTACAATTGCTCAAATAATGTATGCTTGTGGAGCTGGAACAGACTCACTGCAGCTGTGACAGGCTCAATGGGATGTGTTAGCCACCCACCGCCCTTGTCCTGAACTATCTGTAAGAGTAAACCCAGGAACTTGCTGGAAAGCAGGAAGATGAGATGTGTTTGTCTTGACACAGCTTCTGCTTTGCTCACAGATTGGCGCAGAAATGTTAGGGCAGGATGTCAGGTGCCTTCTTGCAGTGGCTGCAGCTTCAGGAATAGCTACCCTCATCCTCATCCTTGTTCAAGTGAAGGACGTTTGTCTGCCTGCAAGAACCAAGGTAGAGTACATTGCCTGCAATGACTGATACAGAAACCTCCGCCAGCTGTGTGGGTTTGATAGCCTGTTAGAAATAGTGTCACATCCTTTCCCATGTCCCCAGACCTGCTGTGTGGCTTCCTGTCTGTTAATGGTTCTGCTGTGTAACTAAACTAGTTTCTCCTGACTTTTATTTCTACTTTCTCTTTTCCGATCTCATGAGCATCCTGTATGTTTCCTCTCCTCTGTCCTCCTTTCCAGGGTTTCATGTTCCTTCCCTGTTGTCTCTTTCATTCTTGCTCTTCAAAGACTGCTGCACAACTACCACTTCCTGATATCCCAGCCCCTGATAGCCGTGAACAGGCCCACAGGTTTGAGCCATTCCACCTGTGTCTCCAACTCCTGAGAGCTCCGTGAATGTCACTGCAGGGGTGTGAGACTTGCTGTTTCACACCTCACTTTCCTTTCCACCTCGGAACTTTATCTAACTGCAAAACCCAAGGGATAGAAACAAAGGCCTGGTTAAAGCCAGGCTGGAAGGTCAAGCCTGAAAGTGCAGTTCTTTGTATGCAAGAGTTGAGAACACATACAGCAGCCCTTGTGCAGCGGTGAGCACTCTGTGACGCCATCTTCCCTCCCGGCTCCCCCTTCAGTATGGGATGGTGTTTGACGCCGGCTCCTCGCACACGGCTCTCTACATCTACCAGTGGCCAGCAGATAAAGAGAACGGCACCGGCATCGTCAGCCAGGCTGAAGCCTGCACCGTGCAAGGTCAGTCAGATGTTTCTCTCTCACCCTTATGCCCTCCACTGGGTTATGTCCATGTGCCAACAAATGTGTGTGAAATGCTTCTGTCGGGCAAAGGTTGCTGTGCTATTTACTGTCCTGCACTTGCATTACCCCTCAGGCCTAACACCACCTCCTTCTGCCTGGATCTCTATGTTCCAGGGATAGCAACTGGGCCCCATTCATCTCTGGTGGGACTCCATGGAAGTCAGTGGAGTTGCACCAGGCATGAGTTTGGCCTTTGCCATTATAGGTGCATCACAAGCGCATATATTACAGGTGGACTTTGGTCCTTTAGCTACCTGCAGTATAGTGCAGTGGACCCCAGGGAGCAAAGGTGGAAGCTGAACTGTCCACCACATCTCTGTGCCATGGAAAGACCTACAAATCCAAAATGGGAGAAGTGAGTGTGACCCTCCCCCATCCCTAGACTGCTATCTGGAAAGCAGGGGTGACACTCAGCTGTACTGTAAAATGCAGTGAGCCTGGGGGAATGAGAGGTCCCCAGCGCAGCCCCAGACCTGGACACCCCGACTTTTGTCTGCATTCAAGCTCTGTGTCGTGGTAACGGGCAGACCCAGGATGCATGGGTGTCCTATGGCCCAGCCGCCAGGCAGGAGCAGCCTCTCCCACAGTGCTCTGCTGCAGGAGTGTCATTTGCTATGGGACAAGGAGGGCAGTTCCCGCCAGACCTTGGTTGGCCCTCTGCAGATTTTTCCTACATCTATATGCTCCTCTTCCCTGCAAACAACTGACCCTCACTCTGGGCTCTCCAGCCCCAGGTGCCAGCAGTGTTGCCAGTCCCTGTCTCAGGTGCCTGGCTGAGCTCAGGCTCTCACTGGGATGCTTTATTCCAGGACCTGGGATCTCCAGTTACGCTGACAACCCCACTAGGGCCGGAGCCAGCCTGAGAGCCTGTCTGGACAAGGCCATGACGATCATCCCTGTGGAGCAACAGAAAGAAACGCCCACCTACCTGGGCGCTACTGCAGGCATGCGGCTGCTGAGGTACCGGGAGTGACTGCGAGGATGGCAGCTCCGCACAGGGAAAAGCCAGTTCCCACCACACACAGGCCTGTGCTCTAGTGACCGCAGCACTGGCTTCTTGCTGGGCTGAAATGATGAGGCAGTGATAGCTTGGTGGTGAAGCCTCCAGTTCATCATAGGCACAAATCCTGCAGGGCTGACCTGGCCCTTCCTCCCTCCCAGGTTAACCATTTCAGTCACCTGCCATTCGCTGGGGGAGTCTTTGCGGACAGACCTCAAATCCATGCTCTGCACAGGTGGTAACGTTTTCCATGTGCCTCTGTCACATTCATGCAGCTTGTCCACCTACTGCTTTCCCTCCACGCCAGAGTGGGCTGCATGTCAATGGTGCATGTGTGCATTGCTAAACTCCCGGGGTGGGTTTGAAGGACCAGTCGGTCTAGGTAAGGCTCTTACCATCGGGGCACCATGGCAATGTGAGGAGATGCAGTTGACATTTTCAGTGTAAGTGCCAGAAACTTGTAATTAAGCATTAACTACATTCCTGTTCTGTTACTGGCTGACTTGATGGAGTGTCAGGAGCAGGGCGCCCTTTTCTCACCCACTTCGGCACCTCCAGGGAAGATGCTTGTGTTCAGGTTTAGTACCCCTCTGGAAGGGATTAGATTAGGCAGTCACTGTGCATGCCTCACCATATCTGTCAGGGCTCCAGTGGAATCTCTCCCCTCCCCGTTCGCAGGGAGCAGAACAGCACAAAAGCCGACCTGGTCTTTGCAGAGGTCTCCAAGACCATCCGGCAGTATCCTGTAGATTTCCGTGGCGCTCGGATCCTCACTGGGAATGAGGAAGGATCCTTTGGCTGGATCACAATCAACTACCTTCTGGAGATGCTCATCAGGGTCAGTGCCTGTGCAGAGGGGGAAGGGAAGGGAGTGACCTTGGCTGGCTGGGCTGCTCCTTTCCTATGGAAAACGGATCAGACGAGGAGCCAACATGGCAGGTCGTCTCAGCCCCGCTCATTTCCCAGACGTGCTCCCTTCTCTGGCTTGTTCCGTCTTGGCTTCATCTGGGAATTCCCACACCACATGAGAATCCAGGGCTCTGGAAGCTGGATTTTGAGTCCCTGACACCCCTGACATAGGACCAAACCCCTCACAAGAGGAGCTGGTGATTCTTTACTTAGGAGGGTGCTGGTGTCTCCCTGTCACCTTCAGGCAGCAGCTTCTAGTAGCTTCAGCTGCAGGCAGCAGCACTTCCATGGCAGGAGGGATTTGGGGAGACCGCGGCCCATGCCAGGCCTCAGCTTTTGGATGAGACAGATGTCTAGTTAAGTGGCGGAAAAGACACACCCTGAGTGGCAGCTGGTCTCCTAGGCCCCACATCCCAGTGCAAGAGTCTTGGACACTGATTAACAGACATGCTTCCTTGCTCAGCTTGTGATGCTGCTTTCCTATGGAGATGGGCACTCTATCCCCTGACCCTCCAGTGACACTGTTCTTAACTCTAGGCACCAGCCGTGAACTGATTCCGTGTGGTGGGGGCAGTTCTCTTTCACAGGGATGTGGATACATCCTGAGGCAGCTGCAGTTGTGGGAGCACTGGACCTTGGAGGAGCCTCGACCCAGATAACCTTTCACCCTGGTCGTGCCATTGAGGACAACAGCACCGAAGTCCTCTTCCGGTTATATGGGACCAACTACTCGCTTTATACCCACAGCTACCTCTGCTACGGAGAAAACCAAGCCTTGAAGAAGCTAATTGCATCCCTCAGAGAGGTATTCTCCTGAATCTGCCCATTCCCTCTTCACCAGGCCAGGGGCTCACTGAGTCTGGTAGCACAAGCACAAGTGTAGTGGGATGCGCACTTGGCCCTATGGAGCTGTTGCACCTTTGGCTGCCAAAGGCAAAGCTAGTAATAACTTGGCACTTCTTATAATGAGATCCGTACCTGTCAACTACTTACCCCCATTGCTCCCCGTGTGGGAGGTGTTAACCCTGTGCTGCAGAAGAGAAAGAGGCAGAGAGAGGGCAGCACCTTAAAATACTACCTCTGATGTTGGGTACCTGCTGGAGGTGCCTCTGACTTGGTTTTCAGAGCCAAGTGGCACCTGCAGCTCCCACTGACTAGAACTGGGGATGCCAAGCACCTCTGAAAAGCTGGCCTGAGGTTTCTCAGGTTGGGCAACAACCATAGTGGCTGTGTGCCAGTAGCTGCTGTAAGAGGCTCATCCTACACTCCAGGAGGAGTCTGTGGCCCAGGTGGCATCAGAGCTTGAGTTCTTGTGGTGCTTAACTCCCTTGGCTGTAGGCAGGGATGTGTGTGCAGCACAGAGCTTTACCCAGCTCCGTGAATACCAGCAGCATAGCAGGCTCTGCATGGCCCTGTGCCGTTTAACTTCCACGGCAGATCTATGGGCCTCCTTGTGCAGGGAGCTGTGATCTGACTGTGCAGAGGCGAGTTGCAGGGAGACTAGATGCCCTTTCAGTCTATCAGTGGGTTTCTGGTAGCAGGGCACTGATGCTGGGGCACGTGCATGTGACCCAAGGCCCTCTGTCAAGGCTTTGGCTCTGCACCTGAGACAGCTGACCACAGCTCGCATGACAGCTTGGGGGCAGTGTTTCCTAGGCGAGGGAGCCTGCTCAGTTGGGACAGATAGCAGTTCAAGCAGGGATGGAGCAGGAGCTCTTGGCACTAGGCAGGCAAAAGGTTTGGCAGGAGATTCCTGCAGGGACAGGGTTAGCAGCCTAAACAGGGAGAGGCGGCCGATGGGAAGGTGCGTCAGAGTATGTGAGAGACACGGCCCGCTGAGGTGACACTGAAATTCTGCTGCTGGTGGGGGAGCCAGTCCACAAGCTGTCGCCTGGCTTGCTGGCTCCAATTCCTGTTACAAGTTGGGTGAAAGAATGAGAAGTGCTGGGCAAAATGTCTGAGTGTGCAGAGTGTTTTTGTAAAGATGAATCAGTGCCTGCCGTTGGCTTTTGGCTCTTCTCCACCTGTGCTCTCCCCTTTAAAACAAGCTGATCTAGCACACGGTGACCTGACAGGAAAGATAAACCCAGCATGAGATTGTCCATGCAGCTGCACATGTGCAAACCACAGGAGGATCCATGGCAAAACTGGCGCCCTTCCTGCCTTAGGATCTCCATTGAGGAGGCTCTGGATGGTCCTGAATCTCTGTGGTCGTCCATAGAGTATAATGTGAATCTTGTCTTGATCTTTTGTTACATGGGAGTGAATGTCTCCCAAAGGAGCGAAGCCAGTGGGGTGCAGGACTGTGAGCTAGTGGAGGCGCAAGGGGAGGAATGCAGAGCACTGCCGCTGAGGGGTTGGTCCTAGTCCAGCCCTCGTTCTGCTGAGGGTACACAGGGGCTGTCAGCCTGCAGGAGCAGGGCAAGTGGGGCTGGTCAGACCCTTCTTGATTTTTGTTCCCTTCCCCATCGGACAGTTTGATTCCTGCAGTCGGGTAAGGAGGGAAAGGATATCACTGCTTGGAATGGGCCCAGAGTGGGAAGGGAACGTTTCCCTCTGAGAGATTAGCAGGCTCCTCAGCAGGTTTCTGGAGAATATCCAGTGTGCATAGGGATGGGCAGCATCTTGGGGCTGCCCTCTGCTTTCTCCGCTGTGGGATGTTCCAGACTACTAGGCTGGCTCATGTGTGTGTGTCAAGTGGTGGGGACGGGGGTTTGGCTGCTATCCCAAGCCTGAGAGCTGCTAACGGGTTCCCCTCTCTCTAGGAGAACCTCACCTCTCAGCAGATCTCCCACCCGTGCTATCCCAAGGGATACGAGGAGAACGTCACTGCCGCTGCCCTGTATGACAGTCCCTGCGTCCCGGCACCAGCTGCACATGATCCCAGCCAGATCCTCACGGTGCAGGGGACAGGAGCCCCAGTGGAGTGCAGGAGTGCCATCCAGAAACTCTTCAACTTCACAGCCTGTGGGGCCAACAGGACATGCGGGTTCAACGGGGTCTACCAGCCCCCAGGGCATGGGCAGTTCTTCGTAAGGGAGCCTTCCCTTCTCTTCTAGCGGGCTAGCACACTGGTGGGATCTGGGTTCTGAGGCATCTGCTGGCTGAGGGTCCCTGTACCTCAGGCGGAGGGGGGGGTGCTGTGGGGGGAAATTCCCATTGGTACTTATGCGAGTGAATGTCTGAAAGCCAGGACCAGCCCCGTGCACAGAACAAGCGGCTGCTATGTCTCTCGTGACATTTCCTTCCAGCCTATGGCATCTTGGTGATCTCGGGCTGGGGGCACATGGGGCAGGGCGTGGGACGAGTTACATTTGTAACTGTCTGTAAACGTGGGAAAGTGAAGTGGATGTGTTGTCTACATGGGCAAGTTGCAATGATTCAACTCTAAATCAACGTGGGTAAAGCAGTGCCCAAACCTATGTGGGTTCTTAGAGCACGTCTACATGGCAATACCAGGGGTGACTGCAGCACAGGTGACCATAGCTGTACTAGTTTTACCAGCGTTAGAGCGACTACAAGTAGCAGTGTAATGAGGCCACACAGGCTTCACAAGCGCACCAGGGACTCGGGGTTTGTCCTGCTAGCCTGCGCTGGACCCCCGCTGCTGTGTTTACCCTGCTTGTTTTAGCCGTGCTAGTGTGGGTGAAGCTAGTGCAGGTAAATCTGCCTGAGATTACACTCCTCAGCTTGCAGGATAGACATCCCTCAGTTCAAACCAGGCTACTTTTCAGTTTCACCTACGTTGATTAGGAATTGGTGAAAGCGAAACCAAAATAAATGTCTCTCGAACTGCATTCTGAGCATCCGCTGACCTAACTGTTTAAATTCTCACTGTACATTAAATTCACGCAATGTCCCCATCCAGACGAGGCCTTAAGAAAGGAGGGGGCTCCCAGCTCTGCAGCACCAGCATCACCCAGACATGCTGTGGGTATGTGAATAGGCAGGTCACATGGACCTTCCTGTCCTCACACCTCAGTTCTGAGCTACAGCACCCGGCTCCTAATCCAGTGCCCCTCTTGTCTGGAGACAGACTTCCAGATGCTGGTGGTGCTCGTGTGGCTTCCACCAAAGGGACGTGGGACGATATCCCTCTGTCCCCATAGCGTGAATGTTGGAAAATGCAGAGCCAGCTCTACTGTTTTCGCCACCCCAAGCAGCGCGCCGAATTGCCGCTGCAGACGGTGGGGGCAGTCTGTGTGTCGTTAGGGCGGCACGCGTGTTTCTGCAGCGGCGGCAATTCTGCGGCAGCAAGACAGAAGCTGCGCCGCTGCGGACAGCTAAACATAGAAGCTGCCGCCAAATTGCCGCCGCGGTGGAAACGCATGTGCCGCCCTAAGGGCACATGAACTGCTCCTGCCATCCGCAATGGCAATTCGGCGTGCTGCTTTGGGGCAAAAACACACGGACTGCCACCCCTTGCAGATTGCCACCCCAAGCACCTGCCTGGAATGCTGGTGCCTGGAGCCGGCCCTGGAAAGATGGGCTCCGCTATCCCATACCACGCCAGTCCCAAACCTCCCCAACCTGCATTTCATACCTAGGGAGAAGTTCCTGAATGTCTGTGCCCAGGATCTGGGCGGCTTGGTGCCTCAGTCCATGCTGTCTCTCAGGGACAGTCACGCTTTCCTGAACTCCCCTTTCCCCCAGCTCCTGTTATTTCCCTGCTCCCAGGCCAGTGCAGAGACTTTGGAGGTGTTGGACTGACATATGCCCATGTCTCCTCTCTCCCATCCATGCACCCATCAGACTATATTCCAGTGCTACCTCTGTCTGGTGCAAGCTGCATCTCATGAATGTAACCCTTCTTATCTACAGCTCTCTGTGCTGGGAAAACTAGTGGGGTTCCCTGGGCTCAGTTCGTTGAACTCACGAGACACTAGGAAGCTTGGGCTGTCCTCTCTGCCCCGTAGGCCTTGGTGATAATACTGCCCTATGAGCATGTGCCCTGGGAAGTCATGCTTCCAGCCATGGGCAGTGGTTCAGTGACTGTGTTCAGATCCCTAGCTAGGTCGGTCCCTGCTGTGAATGGAGAGCCCCCATACCCATTGCTCTGCTTCAGGCACTGTTCACTGGCACTAATTTCATGTCCAGAGGAGTGTGGGAGAATCTCCCCCACACCCTGCTTCCTTTCTGTGGCTGCCTCCTTTCGGTTAGGGGAGATGGAAGTTGATTTATGGAGCCTGCAATGAAGAGTTGGGGTGGCTGAGGCCATTGGCCTGCAGAGAGCGTGTCACTGAGGGCTGGCTGCTTGGCTAACCTGCTTTTTTGTTGTAAGGCCTTTTCCGGATTTTATTCTGTCTTCCACTTTCTGAACCTGACCAGCGGGCATCCCTTGAGTGACGTCAGTGCCACCATCGAGCACTTCTGTGCTAAGGACTGGAAGGAGGTGAGACCCCTGGTTAACAGCTGCCGGTGCTGTCATGTAATGCCTGAATCTAGAAGCAGGGGGAAACTGGAGAACACAAGGGTTCCATTAGCAGGCTGGGATTCTCCTTCTCTTGGGATCTTCTTGTGGGGGAGCCTTGGCTTGGGCAGAAAGATGGGGGATAAATCATTAGCTTTTGGGTTCTCAATTCTTCTGGGACTTCTCCCCCCTGGGTTTTCTGGAGTTCAACTGGCTCATTGTGCGTCAGTGGTCTGCAGAGGATTTCCCCATGGGGTGTGTAACTGCCCCTGCTCCGGTGCTGAATTATTTCTCCATCTCCAAGTGGTGACGCATCTTGCTAGGTTCCCAACCCCAGCTCCTCTCGCTGCCTTGTGCACTATCTGGCTGAGGGGTAAATTCAGCCATGATCAGATCTGCTGAAGTGTGGGCAGCAAACTGAGAGGAAAGATGGAGCAGTGGGAGCTGCAGAGAGCAAGGAAAGAGGAAACTGCAGAGCCCTGTCTATAGCAGGGAGAGAAAACAGCCCAAGGCGACAGAGCTGGAGCCAGCAGTGGCTGTGCTGGCTTAGTAAAAGGAGTCACTTTCCATCCTGGCTGTGTCCTGTGAGCCTAGTTACTTGTGTGAGGGACCCAGGGCTATGCCATAGGGAAGCTGTGGCAGCAGGACTGGGAGGGGAGGCCCCTCTGTGCGGCTCTGTGTTCTGAAGGGATCAGAGCTCCTGCACCAGAGCCATGTCTCTTGGTGACTGGAAGCAGCGAGGATAAGCATGCTGTAGGAGAGACCTCCCCTGGAGAAACCCTCTGGCCTGCTGCTCCTTCTCACGCAAAACCTGGGTGACAGATTCTTCATCCTGCCCTCTCAGGATAGAGACTTGGCCAGGCCCAAAGTCCTGAGGGTCCTAGTTATCCCAGTGGCAGAGCAGAGGGTCATTCCAGTGCGTGAGTGCAGGATATAGCAGTGAGGGGAGTGGGGCTGCATGCCTAGGGTTCAGTGACAGGGTACAGAGACCTTGCTGCCCTCTTGAGGTCCCCAGCTTGGATCTGGCCCAGTTTGGTAGTGACTGGAATCTAAAGCACAGTGGGTGCCTCTGCCACGTGCCTGGCTTGGAGCTGAAATATCAGGTCTGTGCGTTGGGCCAGTGGGGTAAGGGAGCCTCTCTGACCTGTAGCTCGCTAATTCATCTTTGACTACTGCGGTAAATGTGCCCAATGGCTAGTGATGGGATGTTAGATGGGGTGGGATCTGAGTTACTACAGCGAATTCTTTCCTGGGTGTCTGGATGGAGAGTCTTGCCCACATGCTCAGGGTTTAGCTGATTGCCGTATTTGGGGTCGGGAAAGAATTTTCCTCCAGGGCAGACTGGCAGAGGCCCTGGGTTTTTGGGTTTTTTTTGCCTTCCTCTGCAGCGTGGGGCACAGGTCATTTGCTGGAAGATTCTCTGCACCCTGAAGTCTTTAAACCATGATTTGAGGACTTCAGTGTCTCAGACACAGGTCTGATACAGGAGTGGGTGGGTGAGATTCTGTGGCCTGCGTTGTGCAGGAGGTCAGACTAGATGATCATAATGGTCCCTTCTGACCTAAACGTCTATGATTCTTTCCCAGAGTAAAGTTACCAATGGGCTAACTGGGCATCTCTACATGGGAACAGCAGGTTTGCACTGACCCTGGCCCCCATGTCCCTAGGTGCAAATGGTGGATCCTGGCATGAACAAGACCCGCCTGCAGGATTACTGCGCTGCCAGCACCTACATTCTCACCCTCCTGCTGCAAGGCTACAAGTTTGACAACCAGACATGGAGCAACATCCATTTCCACCGGCAGGTAGGACATCTCCCTGGCAGGGTCTGCTGCGCAGCCTGGGTCACGCCCCCTGGAGCAGGTCTGTCCCCAGCCTGCCTTACCACTGTGGGCTCCTGAGGGAAATCTGGTCCATCAGTGCCCAGCTGAGGGGAAATGGAGATAAAGGGCCTGTGCACTCTTTACTCTGCTCCCCCTAGCCCAGCATGGGCACTGGAACAGCTCTCCACTTCTTCCCTCTCACTGGGGTAATGCAGCCTGCTGGGGTTCTTGGCATTGGAATCTCAGCATTGGAATCACTGGTGCCATGCAGTGGCTGCCCAGCTACATTGCACAATCCAAATTGTACAATTGTGCCAGTCTGGAAAAAAGTTGCATTTTATGTCTCTTTCTCTCTCTCTCCCCATAGCCAAAGAAATTAGGAACTGAAAAGGCATTTGAGTTACTCTGCCTGCTCCAATTCTCCTGCAGCCACTGCAGGTCTGTTCCCTTCCCTGGGAGTCTTATTTGTGCAGTGTGGTGCAGTAGCCCATAAGGCTTGTCCCTCCATTACACTGGCTCTCACATACATCCAGCCATGTGGCAGGTGAGCCTGACACATGAGTTATGAGAGGCAGTCAGGTTGCAGGAATCCAAGGCCCCTAGTCTGGATTATAAACCCTGCAGATGGTAGGTGCTCTGCATGTCAGTAACCCAGCCCTGAGAGAGTGCAGAAAAAGGGCCTTAAATATATGCCCCTTCAGGGAGGCAACGGCTGTCATGGTAAATGGAGTCACTGTGAGTTGGGTCCTAATAAGGGTTGGAGTAACTGGTTCCCATACAGCTGGATGGTGGCTTAAGCTAGACATGCTCAGTGTAACCCAGGCCCCTGTATCCTCTGTAGCTCTGTGGGCCTAAGCATTGCTGCAGCAGCATCCCTGCATTCTATGCAGATCATCGACTAGGATGTGATTTTTGTGTGCTGGAGGACGGGACAGATTATCCCCTCACTGCCGACTGCCAGGTTCTTGTTCCTTCTCTTGTTACATCTGATGTTGGCCACTGCCACAGATAGGGTACTGGACCATATGGTGGTTGGCTCTGAGCCAGTTTGGCAACTCCTGTGTTCTGTTCTGAGGCAGCTCAATGGAGATTGTATGAATGAAATCTGAAAATCAATGAACCAGTCCCGTCACTCTGGGTTTGCTGAGATTCCATTCAATTTTCCTGATGCTGTCTCCAGCCCCCTGATTTTGCACTCACATGGCAGCACTACATTTGAAGCTGTCAGGCTGAGTGGGAGGTTTTGGCACATGGCCAGGGGGCAGCTGAGGGTTTTGGTACCTGGAAAGGCATGGCAGGGTTTGGTGTTGTGGGAGAAACACATTAGCTGTCTGCTTCTTGAAATGCTCCCTGATGAAACTGCTGATGTTTAACTTGCCACCTTTAAGTTTCAGAATTAACAATTCCTTGAGATGAATGAGGCAGGTCATGGCTCTCTGCTTTCATCTTGAGCTGTCTGCAGGCTCACAGCCAGCACCACTTACACGCTTCTCATTTTCTTCCCAACTGTGGGGGCTACAATGCCCTTTAGTTGTTAAAGTTGCAAATTTAAATTCTAGAGCACAATTTCACAGCAATGGAGGATGGGGGCAGGTTCTGTGACTGGGGGAGGGCTCTGGGGTGGGTTCTGGTGCCAGGCGAGGACTCCAGGCCAGAGCTCCGGGGCCAGGCGAGCGCTCCAGGTCCAGATGTGGGCTCTGGGGTGGGTTCTGGGGCTGGATGAGGGCTCCGGGGCCGGGTGTGGGCTTTGGAGCGGGTTCTGGGGCAGGGCAAGGGCTCCAGGGCCGGGTGAGGGTTCCAGGGCTGGATGTGGGCTCTGGAGTGGGTTCTGGGGCCAGATGAGGACTCCAGGGCGGGCTCCAGGGCTGTGCGAGGGTTCCAAGGCTGGGTGTGCGTTCTGGGGCCAGGCGAGGGCTCTGGGGTGAGTTCTGTGGCTGTTGAACAGCAGAATGACTACATAAGAACAAGTGCATTCGGTATTGCTGTAAATCGCTGAAGAAGGCTCTGATTCACCTCCTTCCCTGCCCAGCACTGAGTGCCCGCCCCTTGTGAGTCCATAAAACTTCTCTGCTCTCTCCTCTCAGGTGGCTGCTGTGGATGTGGGCTGGAGCCTGGGCTACATGCTGAACCTAACCAACACGATCCCCTTGGAGGCTCCCAACCGAGTGAAGGGGCAGCGGCCTGACCTGTGGGCAGCGGCTGTGCTCACCACCTGCCTCACGCTGGCCATGATCATCTGGACAGGCCTGGCTCTGTGCTATCAACGGCCCTTTGCCACCTATGAGACTATGCTGTAGCTGGCCAGTGCTCTTCGGGCTGGGGCACTGCTGCCATCAGGAGCCGCACATGACTTTCCCCGGACATCACGCAGTCCTGTGTTTAGAGACGTTCGTGGCCTTGCATCCCAGTGCCCCTACTTGCTGATGGAGGCTGGGTCTGGGAGAGAAACCCCTCCCCAGGGAGGGTGGGAATGTTGGGTTTGAAGGATAAATGCCACCTGTTGGCAAATTGGTGACACTTTTCAGTCAGATCTCAGCCCTGTGAGCTGTGCTGGCTTCCTGCTCTCCCCCCCACCTCGCTTTCCAGTCTGCAAGGCCTGCTGTGCAAACAAAGGCTGTCCTAAGGAGGTGCTGCTGCGTCCTGCAGAGCCCAGTTTGGGGCGTGTGTGTGGCCTAAATGGTTTGTGGGAGAGGAGCTTAGTCTGTAGTGGGTGTCCAGACAGTGGGTGGTGGCAATGGAAGGGGTGGAGAGGCTGGTTTACAGGGCTTAGGGAGGGGTGGTTTTGGGTGTCCTGTCTGAGCTGGAGGTGACAGGGTGGCTCGGGAATATGGCAGAGAGGGGGAGTGGTGTGGGCAGGGGCCATGGCTTACTGGATTTGGGGTGCGGGGGGAAGCTGGAAGGGTGCTGGGGTTGGGACTGGTGAGGCAGGAAGTATTGGCTAGAGTGCCAGGAGACTCCAGGGCCAGCTGGAGCAAAGCGGAGTCTCCTCCTGGTCCAGTGAGCACCAGCCAACATATTTGGAAGTGTCTGGATGCAGGGGAGCTGCAGCAGCTCTGCAGAGGCAGGGACTTGCCCTTTGGCTGTCACCAGTGAGGGGCTGGTTGTGGCACACAGGAGTGTCGGTTACAGACTGGGTGTTTGGGCCAGGCTCCAGACACTGCCCTGGCTCAGGGTTACAAAAGGTTAATATGGCAGGGCTCAGACTCTTTTTACCCTGGCTTATACATGTGTAAGGGAGAGAGAGGAGAGGCAGGCACAGGTGCCACATGGGAAAGCCACCCTGGCATGTGAGGCTGCAAGTTGTGGGCTGCTGTACAAAGAACTCGATTTCCCATCAAACCCAGTCAGACTGGGTGCCTCTTCCCAAACTGATCATTGTGCCACCTTGTCACTGCTCCTAGCCTACCTGTGACAGGCCCTGTTAAAGTGAGTGCCCAGCCCAGCTCCCTCTCAGGATAAGTGAGTGCGCAAGCAGCAGGACACTAGTTAATTACCTGGATCTTATAAAGGGTTGTGGGGGCTCAGGCAGGTGAGAATGCCCAGAAGAGGCCCCTGGAGAAAGAATTCCTCAGGGCAGCAGGCTAGGAATCTACCCCTGGTGGCCTGTCCTAGGGAACAGAGGTGCTGGGGAGAGGACCTGTCCCCAGAATGCAGAAAGAGAAAAGGAGAGGGCTTCTGGGGAGGAGTGGGGACTGGTGAGGAAGGCCAGCAGGAAAGGAAGCCAAAAATAGGGTTGCCAGTTTGGATGGACATGTTCTTGGTGGTTTCATCACGTCATAATCTTTAATTACCAATGAATTGTGAATTCCTGGACACTCAACAATCCTGGAGGGTTGACAACCCGAACCAAGGAAGAGTGTTCCTGGTGTGAAAGGCTACAAAAGCGAAGGGATATGAATGCCTTGTCTCCATGGAAGGACTTCACCAGGTAGCGGTAGGCTCCCCAACTGAGAGGAATTATATGCTGCTCTGAGGAAACCAGGGGCATTGTGGTTTAACCTCTGTGTGGCCCTTGACCCAAGAGGACTGAGGCCCTTCCTGAGCTGATGACAAGTGGCCCTGACTCCAGAGGAGGGCTCTGAATCATGAGGGGCTCATTAGTCAGGGACCTGGACATAAGTGGAAGTGTTGGACTAAAGTTAATGCAGCCTCTTCCTGCTCCTTAGGATCCTGGATGGAGGCCTAGTTGGGTAATGGTTTGCCTTTGGGTTAGATAAACTAGACCCCTGAAGGGACATTGCTCACTAGACATCTGTCTCTTTAGACTTATTGAAAGTCCATTGGGGAAACTGAGGCAGAGATGTAATTATGGTTCTGCACAGGGTGGGGGGGTGTCCAAGTTTGAGGGCCCCCAGTACATACTTCCAAATAACTCACTAAACATGCTTGTAAATAAAATGAAAATCCTGCACTTACCAGTTCTTTCTGGGTCCCCCCAACACCTTCACAAGCACAAACTCTTGAGGGGCTGGACATTCCAGCACAGGGAGGGGCTGCAGCCCCACTGAGGACTGAGGCAGCCAGAGATGCAGTGTTCTAAAGCCCTGGCAATTCCAGGGCATTTGCATATGGAGTTGAACCTCTGGACAATGCAGGGGAGGTGGATGTAGCTTGTAAACAACTGTGTCAACTGGACTAAGTAGATCTGTGTCAGTGACTGACTTGTAGTTAAATGTAACAGCCCAATTAGGTGATTATTTGAGGGAGCTGGAGCAGTTTGGGTTCAGGAGTCAGTGTAAGAATAGTGCAGATGGGTAAAGGACTCAGCTATCCTTTGTGATGAAGCCCCTAAGGTATGTATGTCCTGGCTGATGAATGCACAATGTGTTATGGACATATATATATATAGAGAGAGAGAGAGATACACCTATCTCCTAGATCTGGAAGGGACCCTAAAAGGTTATTGACTCCAGCCCCCTGCCTTCACTAACAGGACCAAGTACTGATTTTGCCTCAGATCCCTAAGTGGCCCCCTCAAGGATTGAACTTACAACCCTGGGTTTAGCAGGCCAGTGCTCAAACCACTGAACTATTGCTCCCCCTTGTGTAGCCATTAAACCCTATGGGCTATAGGCTGCAGGAACCTGAGACTGTTTATTTCTGCAGCAGCATCTCTTCTGCTGCTGCTTAGGGGCTATTAAAGAGGCAGTGGCACATGCTCATGTCATGCTGGACTTCACCTTGGAGAGGAAGTTTTATTCCACTCTGAGGATAAAATCAGGCTCACAAGTAGGGCCTGGATCTCCTTTCATACAGTCTGCATCAGCTCTTGTGGGGGTGGGGGGCTGATGCTGGGATTGTTCCCCAGACTGTCTGCTCTCCCTTGCACCCCAGTTTTTAGAATGATGGTAGGAAGAGCCCCCTCCCCCTTGAAAGTCCCATAGAGAGGTCACAAGAACCCAGTAGGATGGCCAAAGCTGGGGGCATAGTTCAGCTCACATCTAACCCATCACCCATGCTGACACCCTACTGTACCTTGTGATCAGGTTCTCACTGAGCTCCCAAGTTTTCTTAGAGCCCCTGAGAGATCTGCAATAATATTAAGACCCACGGCTGGGTTTTCTGCTTCCTGTAGCAACATTCTGTAGACATTGCAGAGTCTTTCCCAACACTGCCTCTGTGACGTGTTGCAGTTCCATCCAGACCAGTAATGGTTTGTGTCACTGCCTGCCTGGCATAACTTTGGGTGCCTTAAATGCTCTGTTTATGCAGCTCACTGCCTGGACACCAAGAGCCAGCAGACAAGCGTGCAGGGCACAGCCTGGTTTCTACCCCTGTTAGCGTTTCAAAGTGACCCCAACACTCCCAGTCCTAAATTTCCCAGAACTGTTTCCCTGATGCGCCCAGCCCTCTCCTGGGACACTCACTGAAATGATTACACTTGCTGCTCCTGTAAAGAGAGGAACTGCAGCTTGGTCTCTTGCCTGGTGTTACAGTCCCTCCAGTTCAATCAAAGCACTGGACTGGTTTAGATAAAAAGTAAAACAGTTTATTCAGTTACAAAGCCAGGTTTGAAGTGAGTTCAGCTACAAAGGACAAAGATAAAAGGGCTACAAGAAGCTAAAATTTGGCTTAACAAGCCACAGTCTTTGTTCAAGGTAATTTCCTCACCAAGCTTCCTTTTCCAGGGATGGCTGGCTGGCTCTGAGCCAAGATCCCCCAGAGTCCCAGGCGCTGGTTTGCCTTGTTGCCTCAGGTGAAGGATAACAGAGGGTTCTCTGCTCCTCTCTTATAGGGCAGTAAACCTTTGAAAAGTGTTTCTCACAGGTCACTGACCCTGCTGCCAGAGGCAGGAAGGCTCCCTGTGGGTGCGGGTTCCATCTCCTGCTGAGCTTGTTACATGCTCACCTTTTCCCCACTTGCTCTCCCGATGGCTTTGTTTGCCTGCCACGCAGATGTGCCTTTCTTTGTCTTTGGTCACACCTTGCTCCAGTTACATGGACACCCAGTCAAGCTGGTGGAACCACATTCCTTTTTTGAGGGAGGAGGGAGAAACTGGTTTATTAGTTCTCCTTGACATGCCTCGTTTAAATACATTTGAGTCATGAGTCCAGCACTGCAGTATAAGTTTTTGCAGGTTGATCGTACAGCCATCAGAATATTACTGATAGGGTTAGGATGAGTAGTTGTCCAAGGGCATATTTCATGCCACCTTTTGGGTAAACATGACACCAGCGTGTTAGGCGCAGTGTGTATGTCGGGCCTGTTGAGTAGCTGACACAGAGAAGTGAACCACCAACGGGCTGCTGGGTGACAGCTATCAGGACTTCAGTGTTCTTTGTCCGGGGCCACGCACCTCCTCTTCCTTTGAATGTGGTGGCTTGGTATAGCTGGCTTTTCTCAAGGGCTAGTACTGAGTGCACTGGGTCTTAGTAGCTCCTCATGTTTGGCTCCCAGAAATCGAACAAAGACTGAACTAGCTGTGCTATGTTACGTGGAGGGCACACACACTCATGAGAGTGCAGCAATTTCAAAGGAATCTTGCAAGCAAACAATTGTCCACACAACCAACAATATACAATGGTAACAGCAGCTTGCATGTGGAGTGTAGTCAAACCAGAAGGAGCTGGCCCTGACCTCCTCAATGTATCAACGGCAGAGCAGCTTTCCTGAGCATTGAAATTATTTCAGAATCAATCTCTTGGGCCATGTAACACAGAACATCATTTAACCTCCAGCCACCCACCCCTCCAAACCAACTTCACAGACACTTGACCATCCTTAGGATCAGCACCTGCCATGGGTGACAGAATTCCCTGAACTTCAGACAGAACCATGACATGTAACTGGCAGCCCTGGACTGCCAAAGGGGCTAAGTGGAGGTGCCTGCAATGCCATTTAAAAGAGTGAGTCAGCAAAGCCAGTGCCACTCCTGAGTTCTCGTCGGAGTCACCAACAGTGCTGCAGATGATTCCACGGCTGCCTCAGCATCTTCACCCTGGCAGGCCCAAAGAGGCCCAGAGAGGATGGGGCAGGCTGGATCCCTCTGCTGTGGACTCCTGGGTTTGGAGAGCTGCAGGGGATTTTGCTAGAAGTAGCGCTGAGACGGCCACAGTTTGGAGGCCACTACTCTGAGCAGCAGTAAAAAGCCTTCCCAGGCAGGGGCAGCTCTAGGCATTTTGCCGCCCCAAGCACAGCAGGCAGGCTGCCTTCGGCAGCTTGCCTGCGGAGGGTCTGCTGGTCCCGCGACTTTGGCGTGCCTGCGGGAGGTCCTCCGAAGCCGCGGGACCAGCGGACCCTCTGCAGGCAAGCCACCGAAGGCAGCCTGCCTGCCACCCTCATGGCGCCGGCAGAGCTCCCCCCCCCGCAGCTTGCCACCCCAAGCACGTGCTTGGCGTGCTGGGGCCTGGAGCTGCCCCTGTTCCCAGGTGGCCCTTCAGCACATGACGGCACAGTGAGCCCACCCTGTGGGGATCCTTGTTTTGAGATTTGTGCACAGCAATTACTTTTCTTCAACTCATCCTTGTTCTTAGCTAGGCTGTTGGTCCAAGAGCCATGCAGACACGGACTCACTCATGACCCTGTCAGCGAGACTGGGATGGGAGGGTGGTTCCATTGACGGCTTCCTTTTGATCCATTGAACAATGATGACACATTGCAGATGTGCAGGGTGCTCCGGAGCCAAGCAGCAGATGCACCTTGGCAGGACGAGCTTCCACTGCTGATTACCCTGGGAAGGTTTGTAGTCTTTCTCATCTCTGCGAAAGCAGCAGTTCATGACACCCAGCTATTTGCCTGCAGTCCAGACTTCAGACTGAGCCGAAGCCAGGAGGTGCCATGTCAGAGCTTTTAGATCCATTTATTGGTTCATGTTTTTATGCCTCGGAATGACAGGCATTTACTTTCACAGACCACATCACAGTTTCTCTTCTCTGCTCCTTGTAAAAATTAGTTTGCTTATGAAATAAAGTAGGAATAAATGCAAAGTCTCTGCACTTTCTCCAGAGAAAGCAAAACCCAAAGGCTAGCACTAGCAACAGAAATATTGATTAGGAAACAAATCACAGAACTTGACAAAAAATAAGGTAGAAGATGGAAGACAGTGATGGAGACGATGTTGCAGGCAGAGAAGAAATAGGATGAAATGTACTCCAGTGTATGGGTCAGGGAAAGACTTGTATCCCACTTGAGCCCTGGCTGGATTTCTTTGGTGCAGAGACCTTGTTCCCATTGGAACTATCGAAGAGGCTAACCTTCAAACATCCACTCAAGGGCAAAATTCCCATGGCTTTCATTACTGATGCATTTAAAGATTTTTGGGGGACAGTCCTCCCACCCCCCGGGGGAGCAAGCAGAGGGAGGGAAGCTACTGGGGATGAACTGGATTGGGGTGGTATACAAGGATGGAACCAGGCCAAGGAACCACTGAAGGTGGAACCACTGAAGGCCCCAATTATTCCTCACATCCTGAGGAATTCTCATCTCCTCACCCTCAAAGGGGCTCCTGGGAAAGCCCCCTGGGGACTGAGATGGGAACAGACTCCCTTTGGGAAGACTCTGACTGGTATTCTGATATAGCTGCTAATCCTCACTAACACTTTAACACTCAGTTCACCTTTTAATTAACATGCCAATTGATTAAATCCATAAGGTAAATTGCAATGGAAAAGTCTCATTAAAATTATATCAAATGCAGGATTGGGCAGCTGTCAGCTCTAAATTTACCAGAGACCAGAGCTAGGGCTTGGATCTCATTTAACCACTGCAGACTCAGGTGATGCCTTCCTAACTGCTCGGGTGGGTCTGCACTACCTGTCAGTCCTGGCAAAGCCTGGCATGGCAATGTATAGCCCTTAGCATGAATTACTGGACCATGTACCAGTGCACCCACAGTGCAAGGGAGGGCTAGCAGCATGAGTCCCTCAGCAGCCCAGGGATCAGAGAGCGAGAGATGGTTTTGCAGGCCTGCCCCTCCCAAGAATGTTTGTTAAAAACCAGTAGCTAGAGCCATTCAAGACAATGTATGTATGTAACCTGTGGTGGGAGAGCATGGGGCTCATGTTAGAGCTCACTGAATAACTGACTTTTTTCAGATCTCTGCAAGTTCCAAAAAATTGAAAAAACCCACAAAAATACGGTTCTGCTCGAGCTGAATCCAAAAATTCCAAGGGATCAAAAATGTCCATTGTTTGGATTGACCCCCAAATGCTTTGTTTTCAGGCGTTGTTAAAGGGCTAGATTCACACAATGGCCATTGGAGGAGAACTCCTTCTTACAACTTTCAGCCCAGGAGTTAGAAGAATGGGTCTGATGCCCCCACTCCACTTGAGGTAGGCTAGAGATTTGAACTCAAGTCTCCCGCCTTTACAGGACAGGGCCCTAGCCACTGATGCAGGACTCTCTAGATAGTGGCTGCTGAACCTTTCCCACTGTGTATAAACATTTATTGGAGCAGGGCCTTGAGTCTCATCTATTGCTAGGTGAGTGCCCTAGCCACTGAGTTATGGAGTCAGTCTGTACTGGGCTCACCCATTGACTATTCAAGCATAGGTGGCCGGTGACCCGGTAGGTGGGGGAGGCTAGCCCCCGACCCCACCCCTCCTGTTCTGCCCCCTCCTTCTGCCCCTCTCCCCTGCCGGATCCCAGAGCACCCCTGCCAGCCCCAGCGTGCCGGGCAGCATGGCCCTAGCACAAGCTGCCTTGAGTCCCTGCAGGAGGCAGGTCAGCCAGGTCCAGCCGGGCAAAGCACTGGGAACCTCAGGAGGGGGCCTGGCTTGGGGCTGGAGAGTGGGTGGGGCAATGCAAGGCTGGTTGGGGAGGCACAGCCTCCCCGTGCCTATGACACCCGCTGCCCATGTTATTCGAGTATGTTGTGCAAAGTGACAGTGTTTCATAAGAACAGCCACACAGGGTCAGACAAAGGATCCATCTAGCCCTGTGGCCTGTCTGCTGCCAGTGGCCAGGTGCTTCGGGGGAATGAATAGTTTCAACAGGAGAGGCTGAGAAAGTTCCACACCAAGATATCCTGTAGCCTGGTGGTAAGCACACTCCTCTGGGAGCAGGAGACCCAAGTGTATTTCCCACTCTACAGCAGGCAGTGGGGGGAACTGAACTTGCATTTTGTACATTGCAGGTGAGTGGGTGGACCACTCAGTGTAAAGGTGGTAGGTAGTCAGGTCCTCTTCCAGCTGTCTGGTGAATGCTGCTTAAACCCCTTGTGACTCCAGCCTGATTTTATTTTTGTTATGGGCCCAAATTATGCAGCAAATTTGTGTCAAATTCACAAATAGTTTTGGGTTGATTTTTCAGCTAATAAACCATATTTTTCTGAAAAATAGTGCTTCGCTCTACTCCTGCTCCCTCCACTGATTGGTTCATGCGAGAGGCTTGTGAGCCTGCTACTGGTTGCAACTAGGGGCACTAAGGCGAGATTTTTACAGGTATTTAGGCACCCGAAGATGCAGTTAGTCACCTAATGGGATTTTCAAAAGTTCCTAAGCCCCTAACTCCTATTGAAACAAGGGGAGTTCATAAGAACACAAGAACGGCCATACTGGGTCAGACCAAAGGTCCATCTAGCCCAGTATCCTGTCTTCTGACAGTGGCCAGTGCCAGGTGCCCCAGAGGGAATGAACCGAACAGGGAATCATCAAGTGATCCATCCCCTGTTGCCAATTCCCAGCTTCTGGCAGACAGATGTAAGGGACACCATCCCTGCCCATCCTGGCTAATAGCCATCGCTGGACCTGTCCTCCATGAATTTATCTAGTTCTTTTTTAAATCCTGTTATAGTCTTGGCAGTCACAATATCCTCTGGCAAGGAGTTCCACAGGTTGACCATGAGTTGTGTGAAAAAATTTAAGTTAGGCACTTAAATACTTTTGAAAAAAATCCCACTAGGTGCATATCAGCATCTTTAGGTGGCTAAATACCTTGAAAACTCCAGCCTCAGGGGTTAGTGGCTCCCACTCCCCATGTGATATAGGGCCTAGTTTAAATCTTGCTGTGGGGTCAGTTATATTCTGTGGGTGCCCACCCCTCAAGTCTCCATTTAACAGGGTGTCTAAGGCCTCTCATTAGTGGAGGGTACGAGGTGCTGGAGCCCTGGCCATCTGCTCCTGCTGAATGGCTCCTACCACAGGATGTATATGAGCAAGCCAACGAGGCAGAAAGCCAGAGTCAGGACAATGAAGAAGATGGCAGCGGCCCAGAGCCCATGCTGCTGCCCTTTCACTTGCTCCGGAGCCTCCGCCGGGATCATGTTGGTGAGATTCAGCATGTAGCCCAGGGTCCAGCCAATGTCCGTGTTTGCTGCCTGCTCAAGGAAAGAGCACCCTGGTATTAAGGGGATGTCCAGTCCCCAAGAGCTGTGCTCTGCTAATAGGGAGGGATGGCTCAGGGGTTTGAGCAGAGAATTATGAGTTCAATCCTTGAGGGGACCACCCAGGTATCTGGGGCAAAAATCTGTCTAGGGATTAGTCCTGCTCCCAGCAGGGGGTTGGATGGATAGGTGACCTCTTGAGGTCCCTTCCTACCCTCATATTCTATTATTCAACTCCCACAGGGAGACAGGGATGCCCAGATTCCTGACCTGCAGTTTGCATAGTCTGCTGCCTGAGAATCACTGATATGGGCATAAGGAACAGAGGCTGTGGCAGCAAAACACCTTCCTAGCCCTTGGCTTCCAAACCCTCCCATGGGGAACAGGGGAGTCTGGACTCTCCTTCTGAGCATTGTGGGTCCTCATCATAAAAGCATGTCATGATTTCTGCCACAACTGCACACAGTCCATCAGCACTCGCTGAAATGCAGCAGGGACCCCGAATCACAGGACTGAGGAGTACTGGTGGAGTTCTCAGGGTGGGAAGCCAAGGATTGCAAGAGAAGGAGTGGAGGTAGGTCAGGACTGAGGTGCGCTGGAAGAGCAGGAGCATAGTCACTGCAGTGCATCATTAAGGCTGGAGAGAAGCAACATGGACTAGCAGGGTGGCAGCCATGCCCTTCATCCCCAGAGGTGAGGGCAGCTGTGCCACCAACTAAGCCTTGCTGACTCCAAGCAGGTTGACGTGCGATTCTTCCTCACTTGGACTCTCGCTTACCTTCATCTGGAACTTGATGCTGCCCCAGCTGGTTTGGTTGAATTTGTAGGCGTCAAGCAGGAGCACCAGGATGTAGTTGGCGCTGGAACAGTACTCTCGCAGCCACTGATCTTTCTCTTTGGGGAAGCTGGATTTCAACTGGGGGTAGACAATCAGCACAGGGGAGAGAAGGGACATTAACACCAGCAGCGTGACAGGAGCTGTGAGCCTACAGCAGGGGCAGACTGTGTCCTGGCAGCTCCCTGACAGTCTGAGGTGTGGAGGGAGGGATTGATGGCCCACATCTCTCTGGGGTACAGAGACAGGTGCTTGCTCATGGACCAGGCAGGTATTTCCTAGCCCATCACATGAGCTGTGATTGAGCAACTGGTCTGGCTGCCCCACCCCAATGTTACTCATGTACAACATGGCCATGGCCTCATTCTCTGTTCCCAGCGGGACCCATGTCCAGTCTGTCTCTGCACTGCCCTGCTCTCCCCAGCCAGGGGGCTGTGTGCCCACCCCAACAACACCTTCCCCTCTGTAGGCTGGATCTGCGCTGAGAGCGTCCCTGTGCGCCAGGCCACATGAGGGGCTGTACAGCACAGCAGCTGGGTGCATGCGACCTCAGCAGTGAAAACTCCTCTGGTGCTGACTGGCTGTTCCCACTCCTCGACCCTGCATGGGGGTGACATTGGTCATCCTCGGGAAGCTGCAGGATGTTTTCTGCAGGAGGGAGATGGTGCTTTGGGTAGTTCTGCCCCCTCCTCTTGATTTAAGTTAATCACTTGGGACCATTTCACTCCTGATGGTGGCCAGCTGGGAGCCCATCAGCATGGCTTCTGGCTGCCACAAAGAGTACCCCGGAGTGACAGGATGCGCTGCCTCCTACCAGAGTGGGAGTGTGCTGCATCCACAGAGCTTCAGGCTCCTGCCAGCCTGGAGAGAGTGGCTGGGCCTAGGAACTGAGCCTGCACCCCTGTGGGCAGCTCAGAGCAGAGATCACTGGCCCTCTGACTATTGCCAGGGCATTGAGCTTTGTGATATCACCTCCCCCTTCAATAATCTTGGCCTGCCTTTTGCTGTGGGGCCTCCCCTGGGAGAGTTCCCTTCCCCCTCTCCTCTTAGGACCCTTTGCTTTGCAATCTCCACAGATGGCCCCAGCCTATTCCCCTGTAGCCTCCATCCCCCCTCACAGCACGTACGTCTGTCCAGTTTCTTGCACAGAACTTCTGGACAGTGTCCTCGACAACGGCCAGGGGCTGCCCACTGGTCAGGTTGAGGAAGCTGAAGGTGTAGTAAAAGGCAGAGAAGGCCTGAAAAGCAAGAGACCAACAGGTCAATAGGAGGCCTGAGCATGGGCTTTGTTGTTGGCTTGACTTTGAGGAATATGATCCTGTGCATTAACACCGGCCTGCAAGCTGTGCTCTACCACTTCTCCCTTTACCAGCTCAGGGAAAACCAGCCTAGGACTGCCACCTTTCTCATGGCTGGTAGCCGGACCCCTGAGGCCCCGCTCCCTTCGCTGTCCCTACTCCTGAGGCCCCGCAGCCATCACAGGCTCCTGTCCCTCCCAGCCCCAGAGGTGACACGTCTGAGGTACATCCTAGGAGCAATAAGTGCAATGTGCACATCCACGAGGGGATTTTCATTTACAAACGCTCATTTGAACATCTTCATTTTTACACACACACACACACACACACATTTGCTTCATTAGCAAACCCGTTCTGGGGAGCATAGGAAGGGAGCTCCCCCTTTTGCACATACAGCTGAGGTGAAAGGGAGGACTTCTCGCTCTATTACACGGATGTACCGATTGGGGGACGGAGTCCCTTTTTTTGCACTAGTACCTAAGAGAGAAGATGGTCCCAGCCCGTGCACACACAGTGGGAGTGTGAAAGGAAGAGGCACAGAAGGAGGGAGGGATAGCTCAGTGGTTTGAGCATTGGTCTGCTAAACCCAGAGTTGGGAGTTCAATCCTTGAGGGAGCCATTTAGGGGTCTGGGGCAAAAATCTGTCTGGGGATTGGTTCTGCTTTGAGCAAGGGGTTGGACTTAGATGATCTCTTGAGGTCCCTTCTAACCCTGATATTCTATGAAACAGGTGCTCCTCCATTTGCTGTATACCTGCCTAAAAGGAGAGCATTACCTGCCCACTTCCTGCACCTTGTCAAATTCTAGACTGAGAAACTTTCCCCAGTTGGGTAGCCAGGAGTGTGTGAGACAGGGAGGAGCTGTAGACTGTGATTGGCTTGGCTCTGTCCCCCTCCTCCTGAGGGTGGTGAGCATTCACTGTGTAAGCATCTGTCAGTGAGTTAAATCCAAATTGGCAGTGAGTGGCTAGGGCTACCACTGTGGAAAACAGATTTAAAAGAAAAAGGACCTTGGGGGCTTGTGAAATGGCACACAACACAAGAACATAAAAATGGCCCTACTGGGTCAGTATCCAGTCTTCTGACAATGACTGGTAGAGGGAATGAACAGAACAAGGAATCATCAAGTGATCCATTCCCAGCTTCTGACAAACAGAGGCAAGGGACATCATTCCTGCCCATCCTGGCTAATAGCCATAGATGGACCTATCCTCCATTAATTTACCTAGTTCTTTTTGAACCCTGTTATGGTCTTGACCTTCACCACATCTTCCAGCAAGGAGTTCCACAGGCTGACTGTGCGTTGTATGAAGAAATGCTTCTTTTTATTTGTTTTAAACCTGCTGCCTATTAATTTCATTTGGTTACCCCTAGTTCTTGTGTTATGAGTAGTAGTAAACAACACTTCCTTATCTACTTTCTCTACACCGGTCATGATTTTATAGACCTCAATCATGTCTGCCCTTAGCCATCTCTTTTCCAAGCTGAGAAGTCCCAGTCTTATTAATCTCTCCTCATATGAAAGCCGTTCCATACCCCTAATCATTTTTGTTGCCCTTTTCTGAACCTTTTTCAATTCCAATATATCTTTTTTGAGATGGGGTGACCACAACTGCACGCAGCATTCAAGATGTGGGCATACCATGGATTTATATAGAGGCAACATGATATTTTCTGCCCCCTTCTTAATTATTCCCAGCATTCTGTTCGTTTTTTTTGACTGCCGTTGCACACTGAGTGGATGTTTTCAGAGAACTATCCACAATGACTCCAAGATCTCTTTCTTGAGTGGTAACAGCTAATTTAGACACCATCATTTTATATGTGTAGTTGAGACTATGGTTTCAAATGTGTGTCAGTTTGCATTTATTAACATTAAATTTCATCTGCCATTTTGTTGCACAGTCACTCAATTTTAAGAGATCCTTTTGTAGCTCTTCGCAGCCTGCCTGGGTCTTAACTATCTTTAGTAATTGTGTGCCATTGCAAATTTTGCCACCTCACTGTTTACCCCTTTTTCCAGATCATTTATGAATATGTTGAATAGGACTGGTCCCGGAACAGACCCCTGGGGGACACCACTATTTACCTCTCTCCATTTTGAAAACTGACCATTTATACTTATCCTGTTTCCTATCTTTTAACCAGTTACCAATCCATGAGAGCACCTTCCCTCTTATCCCGTGGCAGTTTACTTTGTGTAAGAGCCTTTGCTGAGAGACCTTGTCAAAGGCTTTCTGAAAATCTAAGTACACTATATCCAATGGATCTCCTTGGTCCACATGCTTGTTGGCCCCCTCAAAGAATTCTAGTAGATTGGTGAAGCATGATTTCCCTTTATTAAAACCATGTTGACTCTTCCTCAACAAATTATGTTCATCTATATGTCTGACATATATTGTTCTTTATTATAGTTTCAACCAGTTAGCCAGGTACTGAAGTCAGTCTTACAGGCCTGTGATTGCCAGGATCACCTCTGGAGCCCTTTTTAAAAATTGGCATCACATTAGCTATCCTCCACTCATCTGGTACAGAAGCTGATTTAAATGATAGGTTACAGACTACAGTTAGTAGTTCTGCAATTTCACATTTGAGTTCTTTCAGAACTCTTGCGTGAATACCATCTGGTCCTGGTGACTTATTGCTGTTTAATTGATCAATTTGTTCCAAAACCTCCTCTAATGATACCTCAGTTTGGGACAGGTTCCTCAGATCAGTTTCAGAGTTCCTCAGAGCTGTCACCTAAAAAGAATCGTTCAGGTCTGGGAATCTCCCTCACATCCTCAGCCATGAAGACCGATGCAAAGAATTCATTTAGTTTCTCCGCAATGGCCTTATCGTCCTTGAGTGCTCCTTTAGCACCTTCATCGTCCAGTGGCCCCACTGGTTGTTTAACAGGCTTCCTGCTTCTGATGTACTTAAAAATTTTTTTTGCTATTACTTTTTGAGTCTTTGGCTAACTGTTCCTCAAATTCTTTTTTGGCCTTCCTAATTGTATTTTTACATTTCATTTGCCAGTGTTTATGCACCTTTCTATTTTCCTCACTAGGATTTAACTTCCACTTTTTACAGGATGCTTTATTTGCCTCTCACTGCTTCTTTTACTTTATTGTTTAGCCACAGTGGCTCTTTTTTGGTTCTCTTACTATGTTTTTTAATTTGAGGTATACATTTAAGTTAAGCCTCTATTATGGTGTCTTTAAAAAGTTTCCATGCAGCTTGCAGAGATTTCACTTTTGGCCCTGTACCTTTTAATTTCTGTTTAACTAACTTCCTTGTTTTTGTGTAGTCCCCCTTTCTGAAATTAAATGCTACAGTGCTGGGCTGCTGTGGTGTTTTTCCTGCCACAGGGATATTAAATTTAATTATATTATGGTCACTATTACCAAGCGATTCAGCTATATTCACCTCTTGGACCAGATCCTGTGCTCCACTCAGGACTAAATCAAGAATTGCCTCTCCTCTGGTGGGTTCCTGTACCAGCTGCTCCAAGAAGCAGTCATTTAAAGTGTCAAGAAACTTTATCTCTGCATCCCGTCCTGGGGTGACATGTACCCAGTCAATATGGGAATAATTGAAATCCCCCACTTTTAGTATTGAGTTTTTTAATAGCCTCTCTAATCTCCTTGAGTATTTCCCAGTCACTATCACCATCCTGGTCAGGAGGTTGGTAATAGATCCCTACCGCTATATTCTTATTATTAGAGCATGGAATTTTTATCCATAGAGATTCTATGGTCAGTTTGATTGATTTAAGATTTTTACTTTATTCGATTCTATGCTTTCTTTCACATATAGTGCCACTTCCCCACCAGCACGACCTGTTCTGCCTTCCAATATATTTTGTACCCTGGTATCCCTGGTGTCCCATTAATTATCCTCATTCCACCAAGTTTCTGTGATGGCTGTTATATCAATATCCTCATTTAATACGAGGTTCACCCATTTTATTATTTAGTCTTCCAGCATTGGTATATAAGCACTTTAAAAACTTGTCTCATAAGAACATAAGAACATAAGAACGGCCGTACCAGGTCAGACCAAAGGTCCATCTAGCCTAGTATCTGTCTACCGACAGTGGCCAATGCCAGGTGCCCCAGAGGGAGTGAAGCTAACAGGCAGTGATTAAGTGATCTCTCTCCTGCCATCCAACTCCATCCTCTGATGAACAGAGGCTAGGGACACCATTCTTTACCCTTCCTGGCTAATAGCCATTTAGGGACTTAGCCACTATGAATTTATCCAGTTCCCTTTTAAACATTGTTATAGTCCTAGCCTTCACAACCTCCTCAGGTAAGGAGTTCCACAAGTCTCCTTTTAGCTGTCTGCCATTATACAATGTAATTGAATGGGACTCTTTTTTATTTGAGTGTTTCTGATCAGACCCTGCCTGTATTTTATCATTTTACATCCTCTCGTCCTCACTAGGACATAGAGATTCTCTATTAATAGATCCTCCCCTAAGGGATGTCTGAACCACGTGCTCCTCCGCACCTGTCGGCTTTCCCCCAGCCCTTAGTTTAAAAACTGCTCTACAACCTTTTTAATATTAAGTGCCAGCAGTCTGGTTCCATTCTGGTTTAGGTGGAGCCCATCCTTCCTGTATAGGCTCCTCCTTTCCCAAAAGTTTCCCCATTTCCTAATAAATCTAACCCCCTCTTCCTTACACAATCATCTCATCCATGCATTGAGACCCTGCAGCTCTGCCTGTCTAACTGACCCTGCGCATGGAACTGGGAGCATCTCAGAGAATGCTACCATGGAGGTCCTGGACTTCAATCTCTTACCTAGCAGCCTAAATTTGGCCTCCAGGACCTTTCTCCTATCCTTCCCCTTGTCACTGGTATCTACATGTACCATGACAACCAGCTTCTCTCCAGCACTACACATAAGTCTATCTAGATGTCTTGAGACATCTATTATTATTGCCGAAACCCAGACTGTCTGGATGAAACTGAACGGGTGGCAACCCTAATTCCATCCCCTCTTTGTGACTGTGTCCCAAGGGGTAATATGGGCCTATCTGAGCACATGTTCTTATGTAATGTGCTTTCGCATTACTGAGCTGTAAGTGCTAAGTATTATTGTTGCCATGGGGAGAAGGAGATGCTTTCCAGGTTTAAAGGGATGAAGGGGAAGGCCTGGTTGAAACTCTTCTGTCAATAGTGTTTTGCGACAGAAAATTAGGTTTTAGACTAAACACAGTTTTTCATGAAGAGTCTCTGGTTTTCAGGGAAAATTTTGACTTTCTGTTGAAAAAACAAATGTAACCTATGTTGCTAATAGGGAGATATCTCTGTAAGAGACCTGTTGGGGGGGTCGGGTAGCAGTGAGTTGTGTCTGGGTCATTGTTGCTAGGCGGATTTAGCACTCCTCACCCAGAAGCCTCTGGAATTGGGTGTGGTAGTTTTGGGTCTGCTCCAGTCGTTCTAATTATTCCCTGTTGCTGGGGTCAGGCTCCATGAGGTCAAAGGGGCAACTTTTGTGTAAATGTGATAATGGGGACGGAGTTGTTTCTGTTTTTCTAGTCTCAGTTTTGTATGTTCTTGTAACAGGGTTTTTTCAAAATCAGTATACTTTACTGAGTTAATCAGTTAGTTGACTGGCTAACAGTGATGTCAGCAGAGGAGGAGGAAGAGTCTCCATGGATTCCAGCTGAAGATTCCTGCAAGCAAGTAGAGGGAAGATGTTGCTTTTGACTCAGCAGACTGTGTAACTTTGGTGATCAGAAACTCAAGTGAACTCAACCTAAGCTTTTGAGAACTCTGAGGGCTTGTCTTCACTACGAGGTAAGTTGACCTAAGTTATGCTACTCCACCTACGTGAATACCTAGGGAGGTGGTGGAATCTTCATCCTTAGAGGTTTTTAAGGCCTGGCTTGACAAAGACATGGCTGGGACGATTTAGTTGGATATTGGTCCTGCTTTGAGCAGGGGGTTGGACTAGATGACCCCCTGAGGTCTCTTCCAACCCTAATATTCTCTGAATAATGTAGCTGGAGTCGATGTAGCTTAGGTCGACTTATCCCAGTGTCTTCACTGCGCTGTGTCAAGGGGAAACACTCTCTGGTTGACTTCCCTTACTCTTCTCAGAGAGCTGGAGTACCAGGGTCGACCAGAGAGTGCTCTGCTGTCGATTTAATGGGTCTTCACTAGACCTGCTAAATCGACAGCGTCCCCAGTAATGGAAATCAGCCCTAAGTTTCTTCTCAGTGTGTTCCTGTGGGGACTGATCTGTTTAGATTTGTTTTCTTTATTTATGTATAACTGTGAAGATAATGTATGTGGATTATAAAATAGCTATGTTATGTTTTAAAATCTAAGTTATTATTTATTATGTTTCTTTATAAGATTTTATAAAGTAGGTACTTAGTTATGTTAATTCCTTTTATTCATTTTGGGACTTGAATGTGGGGAGATTGACCCTGTGCGATCTCCTGGCTGAAAATCCTTAGAGACTGAATTCTGGGTCTCCAGCTGCTTTTCTTCGTGAATTGGGGTTGTTTTTTTTAGGCACTGGAGAAGAGGCAGTGAAGTGAACTCTAGCCCACCCAAAGGTTATACAAACACCCACAAACTGGCAATTTTGATTCAGAAATTTGCAGTGCCTCATGGAAATTTTAGTTCAGGTACCTCATCCCCTTTCTCCTCCATGGGCTGTGCAACCCAGCCAGTCTACACCTCCATGGGACTCCCATGATGCACCAGCAAGATGGGGAGACGATGGGCTGGGAAATGTTAGTCCAGACGATGGGATGGGGAATGTTAGTCCAGACAATGAGATGGGAAATGTTAGCCCAGACGATGGGCTGGGGAATGTTAGTCCAGACGATGGGATGGGAAATGTTAGCCCAGACGATGGGCTGGGAAAAGTTAGTCCAGACTATGGGCTGGGGAATGTTAGCCCAGACGATGGGCTGGGGAATGTTAGTCCAGACGATGGGCTGGGGAATGTTAGTCCAGGCAGCCTTGGCAGGTGAATGGGGCATGAGGCACCCGAACTATAATTTGCATGTCGCAGCAGCGGCTCCAGAGGATGTGGTTTAATGTTGACCAAGCCAAATGAAATATTTAAATTTGCTTCCACAAACTGAAACAAACAAACAAACAAACAAACACCTCCAGAAAAACCCAACAAACCCTGGGAGTTTTTAACACAAAGTTGAAATTTTCCCTAAAAAGCTCCTCTCCCTTCCATTTTCCTACCACTGCTAGTGAAGGGTCACCATGGGCCAGGTCACCAGTCCATTCTGAAAAGCGCTATGATTTCTGTTTTGCAATACACATTCCCTCTCTGTGCTGCATAGGAAGCTGCATTCCCTTTGCTCAGGGCAGCAGCCAGCCTGAAATGCCCCCGGGTCTGGGGGGATGCACCTCTCACCCTGGTATCAGCTGTGCACAGTTGTCTGAAAGGGCTGGTTTGGGCTTGCTGCATCTGAGTTTGAGGTTCTAGCTCAGTCCTGGGCAATTAGGAGCTGTGAGGGAGGCATGCTCAGCCTCTCTGAAGGGGCACAAAGGGTCACCCAAAGAGAACAAGGGTTTAGAGATTGTTCAGAAGAGGGGTTAGAGAGGATTTGCCTTACAAAGAACTCCCCGTTGACCAGGGGCTGGTAGATCCCATCGAACGTGCAGGATTGACTCTGGCCGCATGCCGTGAAGTTGAAGATCTGTTTGATGGCCATACGGCACTCCGTGGCATTCCCTGTGCCCACCAGCGTGGCATTCCAGGAGGCTTGGGACGGAGTCAGTGCCTGAGAGGCCGTGCAGGGCATGCTGTGAATGGAAGCTGCTGTGGTGGTTTCCTGGTATCCTTCAGGATAGCAGGGGTGGTTAATGGAGCCCTGGACCCTCATGTTCTGGGAACAGTGAAATCACATGGTCATTCGTAGAATGAAGACTCATTCCTATCCCCTGCCTTCATTAAATACGATGGGGCATCCCAGCCTAAGGGTAGTGATGTACTGGGAGTTAGACAGGACTGGCAGGCAGCTCGGTGAGAGGTTTTCCTTTTAAGACCACTGGCCCAGCTGCTGGGGCTTCTTTCTATGAAGTTGTATTATCATCAGATTTATTGTTGGCTTTGTCAGCCCCAGACCTATCTGTGTGTCTGCAGCCTCCTGCTCTCCCTCTCATGCAAGCCTCTTGGGGCTCTGGATGCACGCTGAGCTGCATGGGAGAAGAGTGCAGGGGCTCCTATAGGCTACAGGCGTTGCCGAGCCTCAGGGACCCAGCAGCCTCCCCAACTCATCTGGCAAAGTGCAATTCAGGTCCTTCAGCATTGCGCACAAACCCTCATGACCATGTGGCCTCTAAAGTGAGCGTAACGTGATCCCCACTGAATCCCTATAAATCAGGAGGCTGAATGATAGACAATGCCAGAGTCTCTGAACCCTGGAAGTGTCTGCAGCCTTGACAAGCCCCCCGCCCTGGCCCTAGCTCAGGGTCCCCACAACGCGTAGGTATCTCTGTAGCCACGACTGGAAATGGAATCTCCTCCTCCTCTCTTGTACATCTCAGAAGGGCAGCATCGATCAAACCCCTCCTGTTCTCCCCATTGTTCCTGCCTTACAAGGCCTCCATCAGCCAAGCCCCTGCTTCTCTCCTCGTCTCCCAGGGATACCTTGAAAACTTTCCCAGCTTCAAGCCTCTGCTCCCCTCCTCTCCCCCATGCTCCTCCCAAGGTCTGCATCTTTATACCAGATGCTGATCCTCACGACCCCCCCCACCAGGCCCCACGGAGCCTGCTGCAATGCTAAGCCCCCTCTGATGCTGCTCCCTGTGCTCCTATTTGCATTTAATAGAAATAAAATCTTATTGATAGAATGAGGGTAGAGTCAAACTGCTACCAAACGTTCTCTCACTTCTGTTATTTTCAGGATTAGCTGCTTCAGTGCCTGATTCTGTCCATAGCAGAGATAGCTGTGTGTGTAGATAGTGTAGGTAAACCCATAGAGCCTGAAGGTAGAGGCTTTTGTCTGGTCAGTAATTGGACCAATGGGGATAAAGCTGATTTGGGTTGATGCTCCTCCAAGGTCCAGTGCACCCAGGATCTTGGCTGACTGAGGATGGATCCAGTCACGTTGTTTGGGAGAGTACTGCCAAGACAAAACAGGGATTACATGGAGATACAGTCCAGTCTTGAGTTATTTCTATGGGATGCGGGCTGTAAGAACCGGTATGAAATCAAACTGAATTGAATCAAATAGAATAAAACAGAAGGGGTTAACTGCACTGCAGAGGTCACCTGCCTACAGAATCTGAAAATATAGTCTCTGAAAACTCTTTGAACTGAAATTTGATCTGGTTTCACCCAGGAATGACCCTTGATTTCTGTTTAGTGTTTAACAGGGAGACTTATTAATCATTTTTCCTTCTCTTTCATCTGTAGGCTTAATAATGGCAGGTTTTTGTGTGTCTGTGTCATCTGATACAGTCTCTGGGATAATTGCTGTACTGAGGTGTCAATAGCTTATTGGTCATGGGTTTTTTTAACTATAACATCATCTGAGAATGATATTACATCATACTGGACTATTGGGAGCTGGCTAGCTTGGAGGTTGATACTCTAATAGGATAAGGAACCTTTCACCCCTATGTTCCTAGCAGTAACCAGTCTGAAAGTTGTTACCATCTGACGGCTGCTTAGTGTGGTAGCCTCCATACAAAGTTAAATAGTTTCTATCCAGTCCTTCCTGGGCTTTATCATTGTGGGCTGCTGTCAAGTACCTTTCATCAGCCTGAATTAACTTAAGCATTTAGGAATCTAAAATAATAAGAATAGCAGAGATGAATGTTTCCATCTCCCACTAGCCACACCTTGGTGAAGGAGTCCAGCAGATAGTTGATGGTGATCCAGCCATAGGCTCCTTCCTCTTCCCCTGTAATGATCCGAGCCCCATGGAAATTCACAGGATACTGTTGTATGGTCTTAGCGACTTCATTCAGGACCTGGTGTGCAGCTGACTTGTTTTCCATGCTAAAGGGTGTGCAAAGGAAAAGAGTCACCAAAACAATGGAATCAACAGCACAGAGAAAATGCAAGGACATTCTATTCATAGACTTTGGATTTTTGCAGCAAACATTCCACACTGCAGGAGATTGGTAGTTTACACGTCTCTTTCTGCTAACTGAACCCAAACTGCATTTTTGTCTTGATTTGGAATCACGTAGATAAAAACAAGGTAAAAATAACACTGCTCTCCTTCTTTCATGGAACATCACCTCAGGCTCTCTATATTTGTTTCATACCATCTGTCTTTATTTGCTTTAAGTATTTCATAGATTTGTAGATTTTAAGACCAGAAGGAATCATTATGCTCTAGTGTGACCTCCTGCACAGCACAGATCCTATAATTCCTGCATCAAACCCAGGAACTGCAGCTGAACTAGAGTGTCTCATTTGGAAGACATGCGCCTTGGTTTGAAGACTCCAAGTGATGGGAAATTCATAGCCATCAAGACCAGAAAGGACCATTGTGCTCATCTAGTTGGACCTCCCACACATCACAGGCCACAGAACCTCACCCACCCACTCCTGTGATAGACTCCTAACCCCTGGCTGAGTTACACATGTCATTAAATCATGATTTAAAACTTCAGCCTATAGTTATAGTCTAACCTCTTATAACACAGGACATAGAATTTTCCTGAAAAGCTTCCTAGGTCATATCTTTTAGACACATCCAGTCTTGTTTTAAAAACGTGTCACTTATCAGCTTTGCTGAATTGTCCATGAAGTGTCAGAGCCAAACCAAGATGCCTCACAGCAGCAGACACTTGTTCCCCATTTTGAACCTAGATTTTGTGGCAAAGTAATGGAGCAAAGGACAACCACAGGACTATTACTAGGGTGCTGTCCATCTGAGGGGGAACTTATTAAAGGCTGTAATTACACTGTCTATTCCCAGACAAAATCTTTAAAGATAGCAAACTCATTGTAATTTTATGATTATAAAAGACTGTGGGAGAACGGATGTTCCCATGGTTAGAGTGCTAGCCTTTGACTTAGGAGACCTCTGTTCATTTTCCTGCTCCACCATAGCAGCAGTCCTGTGTGACTTTGGGCACGTCACTTAGTTGCTCTGGGCTCAGTTCCCATCTGTACAGTGGGGGTAATAGCATGGTCCTGCCTCCTGAGAATAAATACATTAAAGATTGTGCAGTGCTCACAAAGTACAGTACTAGGGGCCATGTATGTAATTCCAAATTAAGGATGAGGCTTTGAAAGTAACAATTCAAAGTTAAGGTTCCACAAGATCCTCTATCCCGGACCCCCACCTCCCACAACCACCACTACCTGCAGGGCTGGCTCCAGGCACCAGCGAAGGAAGCAGGTAATTGGGGCAGCCAATGGAAAGGGGCAGCATGTCTGGGTCTTGGGTGGTGGGTCCTTCAGTCCCTCTTGTCCTCTTAGAGCTGCAGCCGAAGTGCCACCGAAGAATGAAGCGGCTCGATTGAGCTGCCGCTGAAGTGCCGCCAATCGGCTTTATCTTTTTTTTCCCCGCTTCGCTGCTTGGGGCGGCAAAAAAGCTGGAGCCGTCCCTGACTACCTGGGGTCTGTTCAGCGAGAGAGACTCTATGTGGCTGGGTGGTGTCATTAACAATGAACTTCTCCCTCCCCCTGCCACGTCCAGGGCCAGAGTCCCAAGGGCTCAGCATCCCCAGTCAGGGCCATGTTTTCTGGACAGTTCAGCACCCAGCATGCACCCCGTGTGCTGAGCTCTACTGAGGATCTGATCTCTTTCTTCGGTGCCAGAATGGGAGGTAAGGGTGCCTGTGAGTGCTGAGCCAGTTGTAGCTGTACTGGGCTGGGGGGTGTTGTGTCCCCACAGACAGCCTTTTGTTTACCCCAGAGACCCTGTGTTATTACCTCAGCAGCCTCATGCCTGCTGTAGCTCCAAGGTAAACTGGTACCTCCCTCTGTCTCTCATCAGGAATGACCTTCAGGGCGTCCTCTAGACAGCTCCGGAGGGACACACCAGCTTTGGGAGGGTCATTGGCGTAGCTCGATATGCCAGGTCCTGGAACATAGTTATGTTGATAAGAGTGACTGGGGATGGGGCAGGGTACAATGAGAGGACATAAGGGGCTGAGGCCTGGTACCTCTTGGGACTGTGATGGGTACCTGCCTGTGAATCCCTCAGTAACCACATCACTCAACTCTCTGCTTCGCCTCCTGAAGCATGATCATTAGGTGCAAGGAGCCAAGTGGCATGCAGGCTGTACTGTAGTGGGCAGTGTCTCACTCGAGGCCAGGAGACAGGGACCTCCTTCATGTTGGAACTAGGCAGCACAGGGTGGGTTATTCTGGAAGCCAGGCAGCCAGGCAGAATCATAGGGTCTGCTTGTGTCCAGAAGCCACAATAATGAATTCTCTTTATTTCCATTACAGACTAGCCCCGGCTCCCCTCTACTGGGAGGTAAGATCATAAGAGGCCATATTGTGCCTGTATGGCACACTTCTGTGCTGCACGGGACACCTGTAACCTTTCAGTGCTTCTCACCATGCCAGCACAGTACCCAAATCTGTGGTCAGAACTCCTACATAAGAAGCTCACAGCAGAGATACAGGCCGCAGAGTCCCAGTTCAGCAGAGGCATCTGCGTTCATTGGTTCCCATTGCTGCCATTTGTTCGTGGAGACCAACAGAGGAAACAGGCCCAGAAAAAAAAAAGCAGAGACACTGGATTGTTTCAACCTCTCCAAAATAATACAGGATAAGTTTAGCAACAGGTGAGCAAGCAAAGACTCCAGGGCCCAGCCCTGCCTGCTAATGGGAAGCCTGGGATTTCTGCTTGACTCAGCCTCCCTTTCCAGCACCACTCAAACACTGACATTGGGAGATCTCATTTCACCTGGGAAAATTATTGCATAGTAAGAGTCCCTCCTGCAGGGAAGTGGGAAAAGCCCTGCAGCAGTAGATGAGCTTTGCTCTACCGATTACATTCTGGCACAAGATCTCATGCCATGTTGCCCAGGGGACTGATGGAGTGGTGCACTGAAAGCTGTTTTTGAAGTTGTAAGTGGTCACTTTTAGTCCTCAGGGGTTTTCCTGGTCCTGCTTGCAGGTTAGGGGGCTCTGTAAGGAAGTGTGCAATCTGACTCTTCAGCAGTCTATCTGCAAACACCCAGCCTACAGCGAGGTGGAGTGAGATGTGTTTACCTTAGGGAACAGGCTGTTTTATTTGCTCTTGTTCTGGGATTCTTGTGTGTTATTGTTCTGAATTCTAAGAAATAAAGTAGTGTTATATTTAGGACGGTCAAGCAATTAAAACATTAATTGTGATTAATTGCGTGATTAATCGCACTGTTAAACAATAATAGAATAGTGCTCGCTTTATATTTATTTTTTATTACAAGTATTTGCACTATAAAAAAACAAAAATAGTATTTTTCAGTTCACCTCATACAAGTACTGTAGTGAAATCTCTTTATCACAAAAGTTGAACTTACAAATGTAGAATTATGTACAAAAAAACTGCTTTCAAAAATAAAACAATTAAAAATTTTAGAGCCTTGAAGTCCACTCAGTCCTACTTCTTATTCACCCAATTGCTAAGACAATGAGGTTTGTTTACATTTGCATGAGATAATGTTGCCCGCTTCTTGTTTACAATGTCAAGTGAAAGTGAGAAGAGGTGTTCTCATGGCACTGTTGTAGCTGGTGTCGCAAGATATTTACGTGCTAGATGCGTGAAAGATTCATATGTCCCTTCATGCTTCGACCACCATTCCAGCAGACATACGTCCATGCTGATGATAGGTTCTGCTCAATAACAATCCAAAGCAGTGCAGACCAATGCATGTTCATTTTCATCATCTGAGTCAGATCCCGCCAGCAGAAAGTTGATTTTCTCTTTTGATAGTTTGGGTTCTGTATTTTCCTCATTGGAGCACTGCTCTTTTAAGATTTCTGAAAGCATGCTCCACACCTCATCCCTCTCAGATTTTGGAAGGCACTTCAGATTCTTAAACCTTGATTCAGTTAGAAATCTCACATTGGTACCTTCTTTGTGTTTTGTGAAATCTACAGTGGAAATGTTCTTAAAATGAACTTATGCTGGGTCCAAGACCTCTATAACATGAAATATATGGCAGAATGCGGGTAAAACAGAGCAGGGGACATACAATTCTCTTCCAAGGAGTTCAGTCACAAATTTAATTACATTCTTTTTTCAATGAGCGTCATCAGCATGGAAGCATGTCCTCTGGAATGGTAGCTGAAGCATGAAGGGCCATACAATTGTTTAGTATATCTGGCACATAAATACCTTGCAATGTCAGCTACAAAAGTGCCATGCAAATGCCTGTTCTCACTTTCTGGTGACATTGTAAATAAGAAGTGGGAAGCATTATCTCCTGTAAATGTAAACAAACGTATTTGTCTTAGCGACTGGCTGAACAAGAAGTAGGACTGAGTGGACTTGTAGGCTCTGAAGTTTTAGATTGTTTTGTTTTTGAGTGCAGCTATGTAACAAAAAAAATCTACATTTCTAAGTTGCTCTTTCACGACAAAGAGATTGCACTATAGTACTTGTGTGAGGTGAATTGAAAAATACTATCTCTTTTTTTAATCTTTTTACAGTGCAAATATTTGTAATAAAAAATAATATACACTTTGATTTCAATTACAACACAGAATACAATGTATATGAAAATATAGAAAAACATCCAAAATATTTAATACATTTCAATTGGGATTCTATTGTTTAACAATGCAATTAAAACAGATTAATTGCGATTAATTTTTTTAATCATGATTAATTTTTTTAGTTAATCCTGTAAGTTAACTGTGACTAATTGACAGCCCTAGTTACATTGTAACCTTCCAGCAAGAACATTTTAATTGCTCTGTGTGTGTGCCATGAACATAAAAGCTGGCAGGGTTCCTTCACCACAGTTGCAGTGAGCGCTAGCAGGTTCGGGGAAGACTCTGGAAATCCATATCTTCATTCCCAGTGAGATGCAAGAGTGGAAGCCAGGGATTCCTCTCTATCTTTTCCCTCAAGGGTAGTGGCAATGTTCCTATCCCCTGCTCACCCAGAGCAGAGGAGGAAAAGTTGGCGATTACCCTCTTGGAATGCAGAACTCAGTGATAATTCCTGCATTCCAAGGGGGTTGTCACAGTGTACCTTGCCTCTGGTGGTATGCTATAGTGCACTCTATCACTATAAGAGGAGTGAAAACCTATGCAGATGCCATGAAGCCACCCTGAGCTTCCACTCACAATAGATGGAGGGTCACTAGAGGTGGGTTCTGTTGTCCCTCCCATTATAAGTGAATCCAGAGAAGGGGTGAGGGATAAGCGCTGTGGACTCATCTCTCCACGCAGTGTCACTTCTTTGGCTGAGTTGCCTGTGTCTATAGACAAATGTGGCTAGCTCTGATGCACCCCAAAGTGCTGCGATTTTGGAGGCTGCCCTGAAAAGTTCCTTCCCACAGCTCAAGGTCAGGTTGATTTGCTGTGGCCAGAGGCTGTGCATGGTGCCAGGGAGCAACTGAAAACAGGAATCCCTTGACTTCAGGCAACCTAGATGCAGCAATTCTTGCTGTAACTACTGTGCTTCCCCAGTGTCAGTAGGGCACGATCGTCTTCTGTAGAAAAGACATGTCCACTAGACTCTTACACTCATCCAACATTTCCACCACCTAGGTGCCATGATGCATAAGAAATCTCAGAGGAGTTCTGAGCCCATGGTGTTTCCCTCACAGAGGGGCAGGAATACTGACCTTGGACATTACAGGATAACGTCTGGCTGACCACTCCGGTGTCATTTGTTTTGTCAGATGTCCACTGGTAGACGAACAGAGAGGTGTGGGATGAGCCTGCATCGAACACCATCCCGTACTGGAAGGCATAACCAAAACATGATGGGTCCGGTAAGCCAGAGCAGAAACTGGGCCCTGTCATCTCCCTGCGCTAATGTTTGCTCGGGGGCTGAATAGGTCAGTCAGAGTTAGAGGCATGTGCTTCTGCTCCTTAGCCAAATGGGCCCTCTGATGTCATAGAATCATGGAAGATTAGGATTGGGAGAGTCCTCAAGAGGTCATCTAGTCCAACCCCCTGCTCAAAGCAGGACCAACCCCAACTAAATCATCCCAGCCAGGGCTTTGTCAAGCTGGGCCTTTAAAACCTTAAAACCTGTGCCTCCATTGAAGGTAAAGTAGAAACAGGTAGGTCCCTTGAGCATGTTGGCTCAGCTAATGTGGCTACTCCACTGAAGTCAACCGGTTTCCAGCCCTGCCCCTGCAGTCCACAGACTGATGATAATTTACACCATCAGTGCAACTGCATTTTCTTTATTGAGGTTTTACTGATCTTTTATTTTCTTTGTTGGTTTAATGTTCGCCAGTGTGGTTCAAAGATGCCATATTGACAGCCTTGGGCCTGAAGATCTCACCCCACAAAATACAGGCTACAATGATGTAAGCTTCCCCCGCCCCCGCCCTTCCATGTGCCTCAGCCCTGTACATGTCTAGGGGTTGAGGGAAGGTCAGTCACTGCAGTGCTCACTGGGAACACACGTATGTGCACTGAGACCAGAATCCAGAGTTTCTTCTCAGCAATCTTTCTCTCAGTGACTGCACCAACAATTCCATCATGCAACATCACAAACTCAAATCTGTGTAGTCTTATGTCTGTGGCATCTACAGAGGCTCTGACGTGTTACAGGACTTTGCTGTGGGCAGAAGTTTCTCAAAACTTTTCAGAGCATGGGTCACAACTTACTAGAGATTCCCAGACAAACACTATGCTAACACAGAGTTAAGGTTGAGAATTCATATGAGTAATTTAGGGTAAAATACATCACAAGGATTGTGTAAGTATTCCCAAATCCAAGCATTATAAACCTGGGAAATTCAGAGTTAAGGTTACACTTAAAAAAAATCTAAATATGTTAAGCTATGAAACTGCACAATTTGGGTACCCACACAACATTAACTCTGCCTTTATGTGACACCATGTCAGATCCATAGGAGTATGATGCAGGCTTTTGAGTATATGTGGTCCCATAAGAGATTAACTGATTTAGAATTATGGATTTTCTTTTTCTTTCCCCCTGTCCTCGTGGTGAGCCACAACTGACCCCTCTGGACTCCTATCTCAGGAACACCTCCTCTGATTCACAATCACCCAGACCACCTGATCACCCATTTGCTATCTCAGGGACCACTTCCCCTCCCATTCATGGTTATATAACATCTATATGGCAACTATGACAATTGTTTACATGAAAAAGTAATATTTGGAAAGTCTTTAGGCTGGAATTTCCAAAGAGATGTAAGGGACTTAGGTGGCCAAATCTTGAATGTCAATGGGGGCTGGGCACCTGAGCTCTCAGAAAGTCCCAGTTCAGATGTACATTAAGCTGTATGTTTATGGGCTGTAGCAGCCGGAAACAAGGAGACTTAGGCTGTGTCTACACGGCCACTTTCAGCTCTAAAACTTTAGTCGTTCAGCAGTGTGAATTAAAACACCCCCAGGAGTGACAAAAGTTTTAGCGCTAAAAAGCATCAGTCTAGACAGCACTTTATCGCCAGGAGCCGTGCTCCTGTCGATAAAGCTACCATCCCTCATTCGGGGTGGTTATTTTTTATTGCCGGGAGAGCTCTCCCCCAGTGATAAAGCATGACTACACTGCCCATGTCACTGCTTTGCCACGGCCACGGCCACGCTGTAATGTGGGCAGTGTAGTCGTACCCATAGAACCACGTGAGCAGCCACCTGTCTCTGCAGACCACTGCTGGAGCACTGCTGTTGTAGGATCAAGTGGAAGGAGGAAGAAAATTTGGAGTGAATGAAAATGATCTCTCACAGAATGTCTACTTCTGACATTTCCCCAGAGTGGTAGCAGAGTAGATATGGCCACCTTCTACCCTAGCTTTCCTATCCAGGGAGTCCCATTGGGCTTAGGGTGATCAGACATCCTGATATTATTGGGATCATCCTGATATATTGGGGCTTTGTCTTATATATGCAACTATACTCCACAGGTGCCAACTTTTGTCTGCACATGTAGGTGCTCACGCCCCTGGCCCCACCCCCAGCCCCGCCCCAACTCTGCCCCTCCCTGTCTGTATTGGATCCCTCCCCAAATCCCCACCCTGGCCCCACCTCCTCCCCCAAGTGTGCTGCATTCCCCCTCCCTCCCAGGCTTGCCACACGAAACAGCTGTTTTGCAGTGCAAGCGCTAGGAGGGATGGGGGAGAAGCAAGATGCAGCAGTGCGCTCAGGGGAGGAGACGGTGCGGAGGTGAGCTGGGGCAGGGGGACAGGGTGGGGTTTTTCCCCGTGGGTGCTCCAGTCCTGGAAAACCCATGGAGTCGGTGCCTATGCTATGCCCCTCTCCCCCCAAAAAGTCCCAATTTTTCACACTTGCTATCTGGTCACCCTAGCTGGGCTTGCATGGATTTAAACAGAAGGCTGAGCACATAATGGTCCAGCTCCATGTTAATTTCTGCGCCTCCACCAAGTCTGTCACAGTGTAAGAGTCCTTTTAAAAATACGCTGGGATTCAGCATTGGGGATGGCATTGGGATGGGTCCTTAGTTTGTAAAGGCACAAAATGATGGCCTTCTTCCGAGGTGGCCCAGACAGAGGTCTTCGATTAGAAGTTTGTAGAGTGCCTAGCACAATGAAGCCCTGATGCCGACTGAAGCCGTTCGTCCCAAGAGCAATAAAAATAACACTGCAATTTCTTGTGTGATCTGTTGTATTTTTCAAGCACATGTGGGGTTCTGCCAGTATTTCACTTTTTCATCAGTATGCAGGGAGGCTGGGAAGTCTATACCTGCAAAGCTATGGCAATGCATTTTTGCTTGTTGCTAAAAATATTAACTTATACAATTTTTGGTAAACTCTGAAATTTCCAAGCACCTATGCAACACTACTGGCCTCTGTATTCTGTAGCTCAGGGACTCACCTTGTTGTGAGGTGCAAAGGAGACATTTTGGATCCTCACCAGGCTGAGAATGAGGACGATGGATGAAGACACAGCCAGCGCTACCAGAATGGCAGGGATGTAGCGTCTCAAATCGATGCTCATTTTAAAAATCACTGCAAACACACACATGTAGAAAAGTAGAAGGGCAGTTCAAAGGGTTGGTTGGATGTGGCCACGGGGGATCATTGCTGTTTAGTAGACAGCAAAGGTTTCCTATCTGCAAAATGCAGACCATGATTCTGACCTGCTTTGTAAAGTGCTTTGTGATCAATTAATACTGTAGAACAGCTAGGGTTTATCTTTATCCCTCAAAGGCAGTGTTCCCCTCTGGCCATTCATGAGTCAGCCTCTGTTTTTACATTTGAGGCTTATTTTTGCAACTGGACATTTTGGAGACATACAGCTGAGAAGTCCATTCTGATCCCTGGCCCTGAGTCCTGTGCTCTGCCCTACCATTGCTAAGTTGGACTTTATCCTCAAATCAATGAAAATGCAATGCAAAAACTACCACTGTAATTGGCACTAACTGGCTGCTTCAGCAGAGGCTGAACTTCTCCTTCCACTGTGACCGTGGACTCCTTAGCCCAGGAAACTGGCTATTAGGTGTGGGCTGGCATGGGTGAAGTTTGTGCTTCCCCTGCCAATGTGGTGCTGTTTGTTAGCATTAATGGAAGGGGCAGTGTCCAAGGCTGTTTGACCCATGCATCCCCCTGCACTAAAGGCAGCAAATGATCTCTCATAAAGGTTTAACAGCTTGGAGCCTAAATGCAGCTATCACAAGACTTAATACCATGGAAAGAGCTGGCAAAGGTTTGCCAGCTTCCAGCTACCTTATCTCAAATACAGTGTGACCTGAAGAAAAATGAATCTAGGGCAACCCTCATACACAGTGAAGAGAAGAGTTGAACTCAAACCTTCCACTGCCCCCACAACCAAGCAGCTCAGCTGAAAGCTGAAGGTCAGGGATATTGTCTTGTGAGGATCTCAGAGCATTTGCAGAGCAAGGCAAGGGCAGAAGGTTTTTAATATTGCCCAAGAAATTCCAGGTATGAAACAGATTGTGCTGACTAAATCCATCAGCTCCCACATGACTGATGATGATGACAACTGTAGTAAGATGAGGCCCTGAAACATAAACCCTTGGTATCAGAGACCTGGTATGAGGCCTGAGGAAAGGAATGGTCAAGGCATTGTTAACATAAAGCAAAGTTCAGCTGTGAGCCAGAGGCAGGCCCTGCTCACAAAAGTTGGCAAGAAGGCTGCTAATTGGATGTATACACATATTTAAAGGATAAACGTGGACCAGGATGGCACCAGAACAGTCACATTCCGCAAAAATAATGAGGAACAGGCTGACCCATCCTAAAAGACAGGGTCAAAAGGACAGACTCATTTGTTCGAACCAACCTGTACCAGGAGAGAGGCAGCACCACAACACGCAGAGGGGTTGTACCTCGGTACATCAGGAGTGATGTGTAACTTGTTTGTACCTGTGAATAAGAATGCATCTCTGAGTGGATGTCTTTGTCCGGCCTAGGGGGCAGTGGAGAGTCCTGCCACTGACTGAGCCGGTCCATTGTCAGGGGGCACATATTTGTAGTATGTCCTGTAGAGTCTGTGGGGAACTATTACTGAGCTTCATTTGACAATAAACCTGGCTGGGTGCTTTCGTACCTTATGAGAGTCTGGGTCACTGGGGGTTCTCTAGGGGTCTGCTGCGCCAGCGATCTGCAGAGCCGGGGCAGGACACAGAGGGAACACACTCACGCAGCCAACTGTTACAACACTGAACAGAGCAGAGCACCACACTGGTGATGTCTGATAGCAATGACAGTAGCTAGGTTTATTTTGAAGGGAAAGCCACAAGGGAGACCATTGGGACAAGGGAAAATTGTATGGAAATATATTGAAATTTTGCTAATACTCACCCACGGAGGATCTATGGGAACTAGGTGGTGACCCCAGTGGGAACTGTTATGGGAGGTCATCATCTGTTGTGATGGCAGATGTTTCATTTAGTTATTTATTACCCTGGTCACCATGGTAGCGAGGGGTGCTTTCCATGGTGTGGAGTATGTCATTTCAGGCAGGTGGAGAATCCGACTTCACTTCCCTAGAATCTCACAGACAGAGGACGGGGAGGGACTTGGCCATCTGGCAGAGCCACCAGGATTCATTGGCTCACACTCGGCATGAGACCTGTGTACACCGATGTTTGGCAGCTCTTTATAAATTGGCCAAGTCCATGCTGAACTTGATCGGAGGCAAATGTTCAGTCGGACACACCCTTCCCTGGACAAACCATCTTGTGCAGCCACAGAGCTACGTGCTGCCTGCAGTGTGCTGCAGGCGAATTATTACTACCACTGTCTTATTATTGTCTCCCAGTCACTATCTCTTTCCTTCACTCTGGAGGAGAGGAGAGTTTGCCAGCCTCTGAGATGTGGAAATCCCACACCTGGCTGTGCTAAGATCTGGTCGCAGGGGTCACCTGGAGGGATGCAGTATCATGCTTCAGGTTTTCCACTCCAGAGGGTTTAGAGGTGTGGAACCTTTCCGGATTTAAGGCAAACTGTTGCCATGGGGAGCCAGTGGCAATGAGAACTTTGCCAAGGGTCTCCCTTTGAAGATGGGTTGTGATTATGCTACAGCACTTGGCCTTGGCCAAGACAGCCTGTGTTATCACCCTGGGTGGAGAAAAGCTTCCTGCAAGGGCAGCACTCTTGTGTACTAACTGTCTCCTGCAGAATGACTTCATGGGGGTAAATAGCCTTTTCCCCATTTCCTCCAATAAACTCCCTCTGGATCCTTGTAAAGTGAACTGTACATTCCAGAGGTTAAATTATAACATCTCATTTGCATCCCAGGTGATAAGGAGAGGTAATGATTACCTTTAATTTCCTAGTAAAGAGAGTTAGCAATGTGTTCCTATTTCAAGCTTCATATTGACCCTTCTGCTTATGTCATGTGTGACACAGAAGGGGTTACCCAGAGTCTTTCTGCACTGGGGGGCGCTCTGAGACACCATCTCTGCATCACTGTTCCCAACCTTTCCAAGCTCAGCCCTTGCTGTGCCTGCCACCTCCCCTCTACACATGTTGGCTTTAGCCTACCATGGTGCTTAGACTAACCCTAACCTCATCTCAAGGCCAAGACCATGGCCTTGTGTCCATGTTAGTGCACAGACTGGGGGAGACACTAGCAGCAGTGCACCGGGGCTCAGCACAGAGGATCCTCAGGAATGCTGTGAGCCTGCAGAAGGGTACCATACCAATGTCTGAGACCTGCTGGCCTGCATGGCATCTGATTCAGCTGCTATTTGACAGGAATACATACATTCATCTCACACACTGCAGAGACAGAAATCCCCTGAGGGGCTTGTCTGGTGAGGAGCTGGCAGCTCTGTAATGGGAGGAATTTACTTTAGCACAACATGTACTAATTCCAGAAGGGCCCTTCAGGTCTCAGATGTGCCTGATGGGCTGTTCCGTGAGGTGTACCAGGAATTCAGATTCATTCATAGATTCCCAGGCCACAAGGGACCACTGTGATCATCTAGTCCAGTGGTTCTCAAACTATTTACCATTGTGGGCTGCATCCAGAACTACCTGTACAGCCTGGAGGATGTCACATGGGCTGCAGCTCTGTGCTGATTGGGCCACACATTGCGAGCCATTGGTCTAGTCTGACCTCCTGTATAACACATACCAGAGAACTGCCCCAAATCACTTCTAAAGCAAAGCTTTTTTAAAAAATCCAGTCTTGATTTTAAAATTGTCAGTGATGGAGCATTCACCATGACCCTTGGTAAATTGTTCCAATGGTTTATTACTCTCAGTGTTAAAAATATATGCTTAATATCCAGTCTGAATTTGTCTAGCTTCAACTTCCAGCCATTGGATCATGTTAAATCTTTCTCTGCTAGATTGAAGAACCAGTTATTAAATATTTGTTTCCCATGTAGGTACCAATAGACTGTGATCAAGTCACCTATTAGTCTTCTCTTTGTCAACTAAATAGATTCAGCTTCTAGAGTCTGTCACTCTAAGGCAGGTTTTCTAATCTTTTAATCATTCTTATGGCTCTTCTCTCATCCCTCTCCAATTTATCAACATCCTCCTTCAATTGTGGATATCAAAAGGGGACACAGAACCCCAGCAGTGGTTGCACCAGTGCCAAATGCAGCGGAAAAATAACCTCCCATGTTTATGCATCCCAGGATTGCACCTGCCATTTTGGCCACAGTGTTAGACTGGGAGCTCGTGGCTAGCCAATTATCTATCTCAACCCCCAAATCTTTTTTAGAGTCACTGCTTCCCAGGATAGAGTCCCCTGGTCTGTAAAACATTCCTTGTTCCTAGTTCCAAAGAGCAATACACAGTTGGGGGCCTTGGAGCAGCTGGTGTGTTCCACAGTATTATGTATATGAGAAGTAAAACAGAAATTTGGAGTAGTGACACTTCAAATGAAGCCTTTATATATAAATAGCTGGACAAGCATGGTCAGTACAAGGAAAAGCCTTGCTAGGAGACTGAGATGATGCTTTCAGCAGCCCCATAGCACCTCCCCTTAGAGGAACCAGATTATATGACTTGTCCAAAAGGTAGCACCCTAGCAGCACAGCATCCTCTACCAGTGTGGGGGCGTTGGGAAGACTGCCACTGACTGAATCACCCATGCACATCTTTTCCTAAAGGGGTTCCATGGAATTCTCCCACTCAAGTATTAAGACCTAACCCAGCTTGGCTGATGAGATCTGATAAGATCACAGCCCGCGGTGGTATCTCCTTAAAGGTGGGGCAAGAGAGAGATGGTCTGGAGGATCTTACTTTCCTAGCGCTGAGGTGAAACACAGTAACAGAATGGATATCCAAGGCACCAGAGCAATACAAAGCAGACTGAGGCCTGGTCTACACTAAGCATTTATACTGAATTTAGCAGAGTTAAACCGATTTAACCCTGCACCTGTCCACACAATGAAGCCATTTATATCGATATAAAGAGCTCTTAAAACCGATTTCTGTACTGCTCCCGATGAGGGGAGTAGCGCTGAAATCGGTATTGCCATGTCGGATTAGGGTTAGTGTGGCCGCAATTCGACAGTATTGGCCTCTGGGCCTTATTCTACAGTGCACCATTGTGACTGCTCTGGAAAGCAATCTGAACTCGGATGCACTGGCCAGGTAGACAGGAAAAGCTCCGGAAACTTTTGAATTTCATTTCCTGTTTGGCCAGTGTTGTGTATTTGGTTGTCATGGTTTTTGTTCCTATGGCAACTGAGTTAGATTATTAGGGGATAGCCTAGCCTGCTTCAGCCGGTTAGGTGAGCTCTGTGTGTGTAAAATAAATGGTAGTTTTGTTAGCTGTCTGCTGTCTGGCCTCAAGTGATTTCTTCCTAAACTGGCTGCCCCCAAGGATACAACAAGTGGCGACGATGGATGGAATTCCGGTGCTGCTCTAGTAACAGAAGGAAGTAGAAGTCAAGGTAAAACAAACAAACAAACAAAAAAACTGCTTGTTTGCACTGACTGTGAAAGTGAAACTAAAAATCATGGCTACTCTGACCGGTCCACTGGAACCTTTTGATGAGAATATAGAGCAGTGGCCTGTGTATACTGAGCGTTTTGAGCTTTTTATTATTGCAAATGACACTACAGAAGTGAAGAAGGTGCCAATATTCTTAAGTGTTGTAGGGGCTAAAACCTACTCCCTGCTACGCATACACCCTGTTAAGCCTGAGACTAAATCTTACAGTGACGTTGTGGAAATCCTGGGTTCCCATTTTTCCCCAAAACCACTGGTAATTGCTGAAAGATATAGGTTCCACAAAAGAGACCAAAAAGAAGATGAAACATTTGTACAATTTGTAGCAATTTTTAAAAAGCTAGCAGAACACTGCATTTAAAGAGATGTTAAATGATGCCCTGCGTGACAGGTTAGTGTGTGGCCTGTACAGTGAAGCTATATGGACGCACCTACTGACAGAGGCTCAGCTTACATTACAGAAGGCTGTTGATATTGCTGTCTCCATGGAACTGGCTACAAGGGAGGCGCAATACATCGGTGCAACCAACCCACAAAACTGTGCAGGGTCAAGAATGTTACCGCTGTGGTAAGCCGGGTCACCAGGCATCAGAATGCTGGTGTAAGGACCGGGTGTGTCGACACTGTGGCAAAAAGGGACACATTGAGTGTGCCTGTAAACAAAAGAAAAAGAGGCCTGTGGTCTGGTCGACAAAAGAGGAACCCTGCATACCCTAGAGCAGACCCAGGATGATCAAGGTGACACCTCATCGCAAGTGGAAGTGCCACTGCATGTTTTGTCTTTGGCAGTGGGCTCACATGAATACTTGGTAACCCCGTTGTTGGATGACAAACCTATACGCATGGAACTGGACACCGGTGCAGCCGTCTCGCTGGTCTCCGAGACTATGTATAAAGAAAAGCTACTGCATCTTCCGCTTAAGGCAACAAAAACTGTTCCGAAGACGTATACGGGAGAAGCTGTGCCCATGTTGGGCATTATTGATGTTAAGGTGGAGCTCAATGGACAGGCTGCTAAATTGCCACTGTTTGTGGTGAGAGGTAACTACCCAGTCTTAATGGGTAGGTCTTGGCTTGGGAAGATTCAGCTGAACTGGGCAGAAGTGCACCGGATGACTAAAGAAGAAACCAGTCTAACCCCTATACTAAGAAAACATGCTGCTGTTTTTGGAGATGATTTGGGAAGTATGAAGGGAATCACTGTGACATTGATCATTAAACCTGACAGTCCACCAAAATATCTGAAAGCCCAAACTGTGCCATATGCCATCAGGCCAAAAGTTGAAGCAGACCTGGAGCGCCTGGTTACCAATAGAGTCCTAATACCAGTTACCCATAGCTCATGGGCCACTCCTATCGTCCCAATAGTGAAGAAAGATGGCTCTCTCCGGATTTGCAGTGATTTTAAAGTCACTGTCAACCCAGTGTTGTGTGCAGAGCAATACCTGCTTCCTCGCATCGATGACCTCTTCGCAGGCCTGGCTGGAGGACAAAAGTTCAGTAAGATTGATCTGAGTCAAGCATATTTACAGAGGCACGTCGATGAAAAGTCCCAAGAGCTGTTGACTATTGTGACTCATAAGGGGCTTTATCGATACTGTCGCCTACCCTTCGGAATAACTTCTACTCCCGCCCTGTTCCAGAGGGCTATGGACCAGATCTTGTGTGGCTTGTCAGGAGTTCAGTGCTATCTGGATGATATCCTGGTCACTGGAAGGAATGAAGAAGATCACTTAAAGAATTTAGAGGCTACCCTACAAAGACTGGAAGAGTATGGCCTACGAGTTCACAAAGACAAGTGTGAATTCTTCAAGCCCTCTGTTGAATATTTGAGACACATCATTGATTCTGCAGGTCTTCATAAGGCCCCTGCAAAAGTTAAAGCTATTGTGGAGGCTCCTCCACCTCGAAATGTAAGCCAGCTGCACTCGTTTCTAGGACTACTGAACTATTATGGAAAGTTCATCTCACAGTTAGCCACACTGCTAAAACCACTTAATGAGCTCCTGGGGCAGAACAAGGCCTGGAAGTGGACTGAAGCCTGTGATGTTGCATTTAACAAAGCTAAGGATGCATTGCTAAATTCTGAAGTTCTAATGCACTTTGATCCATCCTTACCCCTACAATCGGCCTGCGATGCTTCCCCTTATGGAGTGGGAGCAGTCGTGTCACACAGTATGCATTCGGGAGAAAAGAGACCTATTGCTTTTGCTTCACGCACTCTAAGCAAAGCAGAAACTATGCCCAGATCGAACGTGAGGCATTAGGAATCGTTTTTTGAATTCGGAAGTTAAATCAGTACCTGTTTGGGCGAAAGTTTACTCTTCTCACAGACCATCGACCTCTGACGTCAAGTTTTGGACCCTACACAGGCATTCCCCCATTAGCTGCTAGTCGTATGCAACATTGGGCATTGTTACTTTCAGCACACATATATGAAGTCAAATATCAGAAATCCACTCTGCATGGCAATGCAGATGGCCTCTCCAGGTTGCCTTTGCCGGTCAAACATCAAGATAGTGCTGTCATAGTATAATTCCCAAATTTGAACCTTAGCGTCCAAAATATGGGTACTAGCATGAATTCCCCTAAGCTTAATTACCAGCTTAGATTCTGTAGCGCTGCCACCAATCAGGAATTCCAGGGCCTGATACCCTCTGGTCCCCCCAAACCCTTCCCTGGGGACCCCCAAGACCCAGATTCCTTGAGTCTCAAAACAAAGGGGAATAAACCATTTCCCTTTCCCCTCCTTTCTTTCTCCCAGCTCTTTCCAGCCCTGGGTACACTAGGAGACCACCGTGATTCAATTCCTTGAATCCCCACCGCGAGAGGAATGTTACCTTCCCCCTCCCTTCTTCCCCAGAGAGAGATACAGAGATAAACGCAGAGAGTAGGTTTGTCTTCCCTCCTCCCTTTCCTTTCTCCCACCAATTCCCTGGTGAGTGTAGACTCCCTTCCCTGGAGTCTTACAATAGATAACAAAAAAAATCAATTAGATTCTAAAAAAAAAAAAAGGAAAACTTTAATAAAGAAGGAAAAACATAAAAATTGTCTCTGTAATCAAGATGGTAAATATACAGGGTTTTTTAGCTTATAGACAATAGAAAGAAGCTTTCTCCAGCAGAAACACAATTTAAGCTACTTCCAGCAAGTACACATCTGCAAATAAAGAAAAACAAGTTAAAAGACTATAACCGCCTTTACTTACTCACTTACTATTCTGAATAGATAAGAGACTGTAGCAGGGAGATTGGCAGAAACGTGCTTGCACTTCTAGTCCCGTCCAGGACCCAGAGAGAACAACGCACAAAACCCAAAACCCACAAACAAAGGCTTCCCTCCACCCAGATTTGAAAGTATCTTGTTTCCTGATTGGTCCTCTGGTCAGGTGTTTGGGTCCCTGTTTATTAACCCTTTACAGGTAAAAGAGTCATTAACCCTTAACTATCTGTTTATGACAAGTGCCCAAAAGGAAATCTTCTACTTTGAACAGGTAGAGAATACACCCATCACTGCTACTCAGATAAAGAAGGCAACTCGCGTTGACCCAGTATTGTCCCAAGTTATGGACCTGGTGATGCATGGAAAATCTTGACAAACCTCTCCGATCTCACCCAACCTTGTTACCCTACATGTCCAGGAGGATGGAGTTATCGGTCCAATCTGGTTGTTTGTTGTGGGGGAGACGTGTCATTATTCCACCACCACTGAGATCACAGATGTTAGAACAGCTACATTCCGATCACTGTGGAATAGCTACTTTTGGTGGCCTGGATTGGACAGTGCTATTGAAGAGAAGGCAAAAGCTTGTATGTCGTGTCAAGGTGTGAGGAATGCACCCCAGTGGGCGCCCCTACACCCATGGGACTGGCCTGAAAACCCGTGGCAACTTATTCACATTGACTTCACTGGCCCCCTTGAAGGAAGCATGTTCTTGGTGGCAGTAGATGCCCATTCTAAATGGCCAGAAGTCTCTATAATGCAGTCCACTACTGCAGAGAGTACTATCCAAAAATAAATGGTAGCTTTGTTAGCTGTCTGCTGTCTGGCCTCAAGTGATTTCTTCCTAAACCGGCTGCCCCCAAGACTATAACAGCCAGCGTGGAGCTCTGATCAGCACAGGTGACCACGCAGAGCTCATCAGCACAGGTAACAATGCAGTCTCCTGAGAATCGAAAAAGAGCTCCAGCATGGACCGCACGGGAGGTACTGGATCTGATCGCTATATGGGGAGAGGATTCTGTGCAAACAGAACTCCGTTCCAAAAGACGAAATGAAAAAATATTTAAAAAAATTTCCAAGGCTATGATGGAGAAAGGCCACACCAGGGACTCAGTGCAGTGCAGAGTGAAAGTTAAGGAGCTCAGACAAGCCTACCAGAAAACCAAAGCAGCAAACAGAAGGTCTGGGGCAGGGCCGAAAACATGCCGCTTCTACGCTGAGCTGCATGCAATTCTGGGGGGGGTCAACCACCACTACCCCACCCCTGTCCGTGGATTCCGAGGTGGGGGTGGTAATCTCAGTCATGGCTGAGGATTCTGCGGACGGGGAAGATGAGGAGGAGGAAGAGGAGGACGAGCTTGCAGAGAGCACACAGCACTCCGTTCTCCCCAACAGCCAGGAGCTTTTTCTCACCCTGACGGAATTACCCTCCCAGCCCTCCCAAGCCACTATCCCACACAATGAAGCCATGGAAGGGACCTCTGGTGAGTGTACCTTTGTAAATATAAAACATGGTTTAAAAGCAAGTGTTTTTTAATGATTAATTTGCCCTGAGGACTTGGGATGCATTCACGGCCAGTACAGTTACTGGAAAAGTCTGTTAACACATCTGGGGATGGAGCAGAAATCCTCCAGGGACATCTCCATGAAGCTCTCCTGGAGGTACTCCAAAAGCCTTTGCAGAAGGTTTCTGGGCAGGGCAGCCTTATTCTGTCCTCCATGGTAGGACACTTGACCACGCCATGCACGTAGCAAGTAATCTGGTATCATTGCATGACAAAGCCTAGCTGCATATGGTCCCGGTGTTTGCTGGCATTCAAGCAACATCCATTCTTTATCTCGCTGTGTTATCCTCAGGAGAGTGATATCATTCATGGTAACCTGGTTGAAATTCAGGAATTTAATTAAGGGGACAGAGATGGCCATTCCTACTGGGCTGTTTGCCTGTTGCTTAAAAGAAATCCTTCCTTGCAGGTAGCCAAGCAGGGGGAAGGGGGGGGTGATTGGTGCTGCGTTTTTTCGCATTTGGCTAGCAGGAATCTTCCCTGCTACCAGCCACGCGGTGGGGCGGGGAGGGGGGTGTTTAGCAGTAATCTTCCATGATACCAGCCATGTGGTGGGGGGAGGGGTAAAGCGATCATCCCAGAGAATTGGATGGGGGGGTGGTTTCTGCTGCTGCAAGTTAACAGGAAAGAAGCAGCACTCAACGGGCTTTGCTTGCTATTTGGGAAAGGAGAGCGCTGGATATATGAAGGCTGCAGAAGCCGAAAGACAATGGCTTACCATGGCTGCATACAAGCTGAATTCTGCTGCCCGGACCTGCATCTGTGAGATCTCTAACACCAGAGCCGCAGGCACTCAATATTAAGATACAAAATGCGACCTTGTAGTGAAATCACATGTGCTATGTAAGGTGAATAGTGTTGTTCACTGTGAAAGAGTATAAGCATTGTTCTGTAAAATGTATCTTTTTAAACACTTCTCTCCCTTTTTTCCCTCCCTCATGCAGCTGCAAATTTTTCAAGCCTCCCTACTCCATCCCAAAGGCTATCTCAGATAAGGTGGTGGAAAAAAAAGATGCGAGACGAAATGTTCTCGAACATCATGGAAGTGACCCACAATGAAAGAGCTCATCTGAATGAGTGGAAGGACGCTGTATCAAATTACAGGAAAGATACCAGTGAATGTGAGGACAGGAGGGACGCTTGAGATGAGCGGTGGCAGCAGGAAAATCAGAGGTGTAGGCAGGAAGATCAGCAGTGGCAGGATGCAACTCTGGGGCTGCTGCGTGATCAGGGCCGGCCTTAGGATTTATGGTGCCCTAGGCGAGATTATTAAACTGGTGCCCCTGTGCCTGATCTGCTCTTAGCAACACAAACATAAGCTTATAGTATTGGAAAACTTGCCACATTCACATTATTAAAACCAGTTAAACTTAATTAAGCACACTGTAATGCTGATGGACTAGCACTAAAGAAGCAGCACTATAGAAAAAATTCTGATATGACAGAATGATGCAAATAATATATATTTTTTAATTTATCAAAATTTTATTGGAAATTTATATGAAGAGGTATTGAAACAAAGATTTGTTTTTAATTAAAAGCAATCCTTCTGGCTTTTTTGGTTGCAAAATCAGTAATAATGTCATCGAATGACAAAGACAAAGTCGTGTCTTGTTCGATCGCAAGAATAACAAGACAAGTCAAGCGTTCCTGACTCATTGTAGAGCGGAGATAGTTTTCAATGAGCTTTAGTTTCGAGAAACTCCGTTCTCCTGATGCTACTGTTACAGGAATTGTCAGTAGAATACGAGTGGCAATGTACACATTAGGATATATGTCAACAAGTTTGTGGGTATGAATAAACTGTACAATGTCCATCACCGATTTTGCATGTGGCAACATTGATGACAGTGTACTCAGTTCTTTGTACAGTTCAAGTCCATTTAAATCAAAACTATCACCGTGCTTCAGGAGGCTCTCTAGATTCTTGCACTTTGTCATTAGTTGCTCTTGTTTTCCTATTTTGTTGAATTTAGTTATGTCATACAAAAATCCAAACTGTTCATGGTGTACTTGCAAGGTATTAAACCTTTCATCAACAGCAGATACTGCTTTATCCATCACAACATTAAAAATTCAACCTCAAATTTCTTTTCTGGATCGTCTATGGGCATGATCTGCTGTACAGATTCTTCACAAAGACGTGTCCCTGCTCTTTTTAACTCATATTAACTATGTATTTACTTTATGAAAGTTGGAGAAAACATTGTGAAAACGTAAAACATTGGCTGCCCAACTTCTGGGCTGGCAAAAGTTATACTGACTCACAGGGAAAAAAAAAGCAGGTGAATCTTAGTACAACATATGGTCACTCTATACCAGGAGTCGGCAACCTTTCAGAAGTGGTGTGCCAAGTTCACTGTAATTTAAGGTTTCTCGTGCCAGTAATACGTTTTAATGTTTGTAGAAGGTTTCTCTCTATGTCTATATTATATAAATAAACCATTGTTATTATCTGAAGTCTTGGCCACTGGTCCTGCTCAGGCCACTGCCAGCTGAGTAAATGAAACCCCAAACCGGCAGCGGGCTGGTGGCTGGAACCCTAGACAAGGATCCCAGGCCCTGCTCAGCCCACTGCTGGTCTGGGGCTCTGACCACCAACTCCTGCCAGCCAGGATCCCGGCCGCCAATCCCCCCTCAGCCCGCTACCAGCCTGGGATTCTGCTCACCCAGGCTGGCAGGAGGCAGAGTGGGGCTGGCAGCTGAGCTCCTGACTGGCAAGGGGCCGGCAGCCAGAACCCCGGAGTAGCAGTAGGCTGAGTGCTGCTGGTACCCCAGACTGGCAGCAGACTGAGCCACTCAACCCCCCACCGGCCCTGCTCAGCCCGCCACCAGCCCACTCAGCCCGCTGCCGGCTGAGTGAATGGAACCCCAGGCTGACAGCAGGTTGAGTGGTTCAACTGGCCTGCTCAGCCCACTGCCAGCCTGGGGTTCCTTGGGGGTCCCCAGGCCAGCAGTAGGTGCTGAGTGGGGCCGATGGCTGGTATCCCGGCTGGCAATAGGGCAGCAGCCGGAACTCCAGAGCAGTGATGGGCTGAGCTGCTCAGCCTGCTGCTGCATACCATCAAAAATCAGCTCACCTGCCACCTTTGACACGTGTGCCGTAGGTTGCCGAACCCTGCTTTATACACTAGTAAGGAGATGAGCATATTACAGTTGTTGGAGGGCTCTTATCAGGAGTAACAGGCTATAGGAAAGTCAGTCAACATTTTTTGTTTCTCTGATGAAAACTGACCCACTCCCTGCCTCAAACCAAACCTGTCAGTAATAATTGTCAACAACTTAATATTCTGTTTTTGGCTAAGATATTGATATTTTTTTAAAAAAAATATTGAAATTGGATTCAGGATTGTTAGCAAGAATTTTTGGCAAACCAAGTTTTAAATGACAATCTAAATGGCAACACAGTACTGCTTTCATGCTTGGTTCACCCTCCAGCCTGCTGGTCCAACAGCTGCAGTAGAGGAGGAGATAGGTGGAAAACTGCAGGACGCCAAAATCCACCTCTTGGGGTGCAGAGTGGCAACAGCAGCAGCAAACCCTCGGGTCCAATCACACGCCAATGGACACCTCCGCCAGCCCAACAGACCATGGTGCATTTAGCACAGCATCTGATCTCAGGGACGGGGCACCCATGGAGCCACAGCAGCTCATCCTGCCCTGTGCAGCTCCCCCTGGATGAGATGGATCGCTGGCAGCTGCCAGCCCGGGGGAGAGGCGCTCCCCAGCGAGGGTGGCCAGATCCAGATGTCCTGATTTTATAGGGCCAGTCCCGATGTTTGGGGCTTTGTCTTATATAGGCACCAATTACCCCCACCTAGAGTGACCAGACAGAAAGTGTGTAAAATCAGGACAGGGATGGGTGGGGGTGGGGGGGTAAAAGGAGCCTATATAAGAAAAAGATCCCAAAATTGGGACTGTCCCTATAAAATAGGGATATCTGCTCACCCTACCCCAATCCCCTAGCCTGATTTTTCACACATCTGGCTAACCCCAGCCAAGCCCTGTGTGACATTCCAATTCTGGCTGCCTGCAGAGGAAGTGAGTTACTTTCACTTTCATTCCTCAGCAGGCAGCCAGCCTCTCCTCCCCCCCAGCACCTCTCCCAACCCAGCCCTGACGGAGGGGAGGGAGGAGAGAGAGAGGGGTGCTCCTGGGGAGGAGGGAGAAAGGAGGGGGTGCTCCGCGGGGGAGAAGAATGGATGTTATGGGAGACAACAAAGGATACTGGTTCCAGAGCCACAGAGCCTGCCTCACCTGACCTCAGCCGGGGGGAAAGAGTCACACTCACAGGTGAGCTCCTTCTCCAACCCCTACCTCCTCCCCTTCCCAGAGACCCCAACAGCCAATCCCATTCCTCAGACTGTGCTGCATTCGGCTCTCTCTAGGACCCACAGCCCTGCTTCTACACTGTCTGGGCTGCCTGCAGAGTGGTGCCCCCAGGCAGAGTGAGGCCCTACGCGGCTGCCTATCCTGCCTATGCCTAAGGACCGCCCTGTGCGTGATCAAACTGACATGCTTCAGCATCTGGTGGAGCTTCAGGAACAGCAGCAGGATCACAGAGTGCCGCTGCAGCCCCTGTATAACCACCCTCACTCCTCACCATGTTTCACATCCTCCTCACCCAGATGTGTAAGAACACGTGGGGGGAGGCTCCATGCACTCGCCCACTCCACCCCAGTGGACAGCCCAACCAACAGGCTGTCATTACTTTGAAATTTTTTTAGTGGCCTTTTCCTTCCCTCCTATCCTCCTCCCAAACCGCACCCAGGCTACCTTGTCAGTTCTCTCCCTCTTTTTATAATGAATTAATAAAGAATACATGATTTTTAAACGATAGTGGCTTTATTTCCTTAAACAAGCTGTAATCGAAGCGGGAAGGTGGGTTGCTTACAGGGAATGAATCAATCAAGGCGAGGGGGGGGTTCATCAAGGGGAAACAAACACAGCAGTCACACTGTACCCTGGCCCGTGATAAAACTGGTTTTCAAAGCTTCTCTGATGCACTCCGCTTCCTGTGTGCTCTTCTAATCACTCTAGTGTCTGGCTGCGCGAAATCAGCTGCCAGGTGATTTGCCTCAGCCTCCCACTCCGCCATAAAGGTGTCCCCCTTACTCTCACAGAGATTGTGGAGCACAGAGCAAGCAGCAATAACAAAGGGGACACTGGTTTGGCTGAGGTCTGAGCGAGTCAGTAATGTGCGCCAGCGCGCCTTTAAACGGCCAAATGCACATTCTACCACCATTCTGCACTTGCTCTGCCTGTAGTTGAACAGCTCTTGACCACTGTCCAGGCTGCCTGTATATGGCTTCATGAGCCATGGCATCAAGGGGTAGGCTGGGTCACCCAGGATAACGACAGGCATTTCAACATCCCCAACTGTTATTTTCTGGTCTGGGAAGTAATTCCCTTGCTGCAGCCATTTAAACAGAGTAGTGTTCCTGAAGACGAGAGCGTCATGAACCCTTCCTGGCCATCCCACGTGGATGTTGGTGAAACGTCCCTTGTGATCCACCAGTGCTTGCAGCACCATTGAAAAGTACCCCTTGCGGTTTATGTACTGGGTGCCTTGGTGCTCTGGTGCCAAGATAGGGATATGGGTTCCATCTATGGCCCCACCACAGTTAGGGAATCCCATTGCAGCAAAGCCATCCACTATGACCTGCACATTTCCCAGAGTCACAACCTTTCGTAGCAGCAGCTTAATGATTGCTTTGGCTACTTGCATCACAGCAGCTCCCACAATAGATTTTCCAACTCCAAATTGATTCCTGACTGACTGGTAGCTGTCTGGCGTTGCAAGCTTCCAGAGGGCTATCGCCACTTGCTTCTCCACTGTGAGGGCTGCTCTCATCTTGGTATTCTGGCGTTTCAGGGCAGAGGAAAGCAAGTCACAAAGTTCCATGAAAGTGCCCTTACGCATGCAAAAGTTTCGCAGCCACTGGGAATCGTCCCAAACCTGCAAAACTATGCGGTCCCACCAGTCTTTGCTTGTTTCCCGGGCCCCAAATTGGCGTTCAATGACTACAACCTGCACCATTACCAGCAGGCTCTCCAAAGCGCAGGGGCCCGTGGTTTGAGAGAATTCTGTGACCATGTCCTCATCACTCTCATGGCCGCTCTGCCGTAGCTGCCAGGTTCCGATTCAGCATTGACTGCACGATAATGCATGAGGTGTTTACAACATCCATGATTGCTGTCTTGAGCTCAGCAGGGTCCATGTTTGCTGTGCTATGGCATTTGCACAGTTCACCCAGGAAAAAAGGCTGCTTTCATGGAGGGAGGGGTGAGGCTGTACCCAGAACCACCCCAATAATGTTTTTTGCCCCATCAGGCACTGGGATCTCAACCCACAATTCCAAGGGGCAGGGGAGACTGTGGGAACTATGGGATAGCTACTCACAGTGCAACACTCTGGAAATCGACACCAGCCTAGGTACACGGACGCACACCACCGAATTAATGTGCTTAGTGTGGCTGCATGCACCCGACTTCATACAATCTGTTTAAAAAAACGGTTTCTGTAAAATCGGTATAATCCCGTAGTGTAGACATACCCTGAGTGTGGGTGATGTGTAGCTCTGTACCCAGAGTTATTTCTGTTCCCAGGCAGAGTGCTGATTTTTTTTCCTGATTAGAGATGTTTAGTCTTTTAACTTCTTCTTGTCTTGAACAAACCTTTGCAAAATTCAGGCTGAGATTTCCAAAGTTACTGAAGGGCTCGGGATGCCCAATTCTCAATAACACTAGTGGGAATGGAACTGGGCATTCAAATCCCCTGGATGGCTTTAAAACGCACCTGTATTCTCCATGGGCTGGGACAGTCCCCAGTGGAGTTCTGGACAATGGACAAGCCAGTCCATAACATGCATTACTGGAACCTGGCCATGCTGAGTGGGGCTCTGGAGAGGAAGGCTATTGGAAGTGAAGTCCTCAAGCAGATGCACCCCAGAGCTATGGAGCTCCATCATCAGTGTTCAGCTTCCCAGCAATGTCCTCAGTCCTGGCCTAATAGGAGAGGTGAAGTGACTTGCTGAGGGGAGCCCACCCCTTAGCCCTCCATCCCCCTTTCCTTAAGACAAGACATGTTTTTCCATGTTAAAAAGACTCCCATATATGAAAGCAGCAGAATCTGTTTTACCAGACTCCTCTGGCTGCACTATCCCTGAAGAAACTCCTATCGATGGGTGACAAGTGCACACCGAGGAGCAGGTGAAGCCATGGGATGGAGAGGTGTGTGTAAGAGGAACTTGCAGCCCGCTGTTCATCAGGCTCTTGGATCTCCTGTACCAGTGCAGCAACCTGATGCTGGCAGCGGCTAATAGCTGATGTTCAGAGGACAGTAAAGATTCCTCACAATGTGCCAGCCAGTTGTGCAGGGGGGATGATTCCTTCCAGACACTGCTGGTGACTGGTTCACTCCCGGGTGAAATGTATCACATTCTGCATCTCTACAGTACAGCCAGTGCCAGCCAGTTCCCTTGTAACATCCTGTTAGATAACCTGACACTGTGCCCATGTGGAAGGGCGTTTCCTTGGCTGACCTCATCATGCACATTGAAGGGCAGTATACTCAGTAGCCTCTTACCGTGAGCCTCTTTCCCTACTATTCCAAATCTGAACCCTGCAGTTTATTCATTTCAAGGTGCACTGGGGGATGTCTGATATACTAGAAATATACTTAATGCTCTCTCTCTCGCTCTCTCTCCTTATACACCCTATCTATCTAATCTATCTAATACATACATGCACAATCCAAACCGGATACATGAATACAATGGGGAACATTTAATACATAGTACTGTCGCGTAAATGAGTTTCTGGAGATGAAGCTTACATTAGTTTCCCAGACTAAATGATACCAACAAAATGATTTTTTGCTGGTATAACTGCATCTGCACAAGGGTTTTTGATGGTACAGCTATATCAAATGAGGTCTGTGTGATATTTTTATACTTCTTGCAGACATAGCTATGACAGTACAATTTGTAAGTATAGAGCAGCCTCAAGTAAATTTCTTGATAATTTTGCTAGGATGATAATTTCCCCAGGCAAAAACTTTCTTACTAAGTTTTAGGGTTGTAAATATATATTGAGAAAATGATCTTATGAGGAAGTTGTAGATATAAGAAAAACAAGTGGTTTGAAAGCCAGGAAATTCTCCATGAAAATGAAAATAAATGTGAAATATGCAGTATTGGTGTAGCCAAGAGCCTAGGATATTAGAGAAACAAGAAGAGTGAAGAAAAGATCAACCTCCCTGGGCAATTTATTCCAGTGCTTAACCACCCTAACAGTTAGGAACTTTTTCCTAATATCTAATCTAAACCTCCCTTGTAGCAGTTTAAGCCCATTGCTTCTTGTCCTAGCCTCAGAGCTTAATGAGAACAATTTTTCTCCCTCCTTCTTGTAACAACATTTTATATATTTGAAAACTATTATCATGCCCCTCTCAGTCTTCTCTTCTCCAGACTAAACAAACCCAGTTTTTTTCAATCTTCCCTCATAGGTCACGTTTTCTAGACCTTTAACAATTTTTGTTGTTCTTCTCTGGACTTTATCCAATTTGTCCTGAAATGTGACACTCAGAACTGGACACAGTGCTCCAGTTGAGGCCTAATCAGTGCGGAATAGAGTGGAAGAATTACTTCTCGTGTCTTGCTTACAAGACTCCTGCTAATACACTCCTGAATGATATTTGCTTTTTTTGCAACAGTGTCACACTGTTGACTCACATTTAACTTGTGATCCACTATGCACCCCAGATCCCTAGTCAACATAAGTTCCCTACACCACCTAACACCCAGCTATAAATTTGTAGTGACATTCTTCCGCTGGCCTTCTCTGGCGATGAAAGAATATCACTGTCTCAAAAGGTGGGCTCAGTCCCAGCACTGACTTTCTCTGCATTAACATCAATGAGGGGAATGCTCCAGTAATTATTCTACCCAAGTGTGCCATAGGGGTTAACATTACCATGCTTGCAAACAATGCCTTAGGATGTCTAAAAGACCATCTAATGCTCCATGATGAAGATTATGTCAACAGTTCTGTTCCTCTGACACAAAGGAACTCTCTACAACAAGAGTAAATCTTGTTCATGTGGAAGACAGACCTTTCTTGAGGCTAACAGAGGGAGTTTGCCTGGGATCTGTCTGAGAGGAGGTACACTAAGTGCTGCATTAGGGGGGTTGTGTTGGTGAGTATCTGAGTGTCTGTTGCAGCGTTTGTCAGTTTGTCCGTGTGCTTGTTTGATTGTTTGTTTGAAAAGTGTGAATTGGGAGTGCTTTGTTCCAGGTGGGCCTTGAGTGCCCCTACTGTTATAAAAAGGCAGTCAGCGGGGAACCAGCTGAGCAATGAACAATGGAGGCTAACAGAGGGAGTTTGCCTGGGATATAGCCTGGAGAGAGCCCACTGAGGCTTTCATCTCGTGGGCTTCTGTGAGTTGCTGCAACAGCTGAGGAAGCTCTTAGAAGGAAGAAATTATGGAAAGTGAGCGTTCAGCTGTTGTAACCTGCACAGGTTGTGCCATGTTTGTCTTTCTTCCACAGGACAGAAGTGACTTTGTGTGTACAAAGTGCAAGCTGGTCCCCATATTGGAAGAGAAGGTTTGAGGTCTGGAGAAACAAATATCGACCCTGCGCTGCATAAGGGAAAAAGAAGATTTCCTGGACAGACGTCAGGATATGCTTCTACAGGCACAATGTTTTGAAGAATCGGAGCAGGCTGCGTAGAGGGGACTGAGGGATGATGAAGAAATTTGTCAGCATGTGAACTCCAGGAGGAAGAAAGAGGAGTGTCCATGTACCAGCAACAGAGCTACAGATGAGCAACTGTTTTCATGTTCGTTCCACAGGTACTAATGCGGAGAGTGGACTAGATGAAACATCTGAGGGAAGGGAGCAGAAGGAGACTCCAGTGATTGGAAGGCATGAGATGCACTGTCCTAGGGATGGGGGTTCCACGACCACCACTCCCAAGAGAAGGAGGAGAGTAGTGGTGGTCGGGGACTCCCTCCTCAGGACTGAGTCATCTATCTGCTGCCCCAACCGAGAAAACAGAGGTCTGCTGCTTGCCAGGAGCTAGGATTCATGATGTGATGGAGAGACTGCCAAGACTCGTCGAGCCCTTGGATTGCTACCCCTTCCTGCTTCTCCACATGGGCACTAATTATACTGCCAAGAATGACCTTGAGTGGATCACTGTAGATTATGCAGCTCTGGGAAGAAGGATAGAGGAGTTTGAGGCACAAGTGGTCCATCCTCCCTGTGCAGGGAAAAGGCCTGGGTAGAGATCGTCGAATTGTGGAAGTCAACAAATGGCTACACAGGTGGTGTTGGAGAAAAGGCTTTGGATTCTTCCACCATGGGATGGTGTTCCAAGAAGGAGGAGTGCTAGGCAGAGACGAAGAGAGGGAAGAGCATAGTGGGATTGGAAGGGAAAGGAAAAGAGGGCTGGGCCAGGCTAACCCAGCCACTTCCTAGACTCAGCACATGGCCCCAATGGCCTATGCATCTCTTAGTGGGTTCCACATGGGGCAGGATCTTCTCCAGCTGGGTTAGACTCCACCCAGCCCCAGCTACAGGACCCAGCAATCCACTTTCCTCTCTGGAATAACAGCTTACTCCTGATATTAGCTTATGGTGTAAGGCCTGCAGCTAAAGTGAGCACAGTCTGTGCTGAAGCTTCAAATTCTGCTGATGTGGCGGGGTTGTCACAGTTGTATATGTTCTTTTCCTTTAAAAAAGTGCTAGGAAGTTACTCGGTTAGGTTGCTTGGGGGCCAGATTCACAGTAGCCCAAGCAACCTTTATTCTGCCCACTGGGGGACTGCATTATGATACAGCTTTTCATTACCTGAGTGCATACTAATTTTTTCCACAGGGCGTCTGCCTCATTCAGTGAGCAGAACCGATGCAGAAGGGGGTCAAATTAAGGTTGCATGCATAATGGTAAATTTTGAGTACTTGATGCCCATATATATATATATATATAATGACAGGATCAGGCCAGATGACTACAGGAGAGTGATAGAATGCAGACATATTAATTATCCTCAGATTAAGCAGGACCCTTTTCCTGGGGTACAGTCAGGAACTTGCTGGAATCAATTAAGGCAGGCAAGCTAATCAGGGCACCTGGTTTAGAAATGACTTCACTGCAGTCAGTGAGAGGCATGCGAGGAGCTGGGAACAAGAGGCAAGCAAGAAGCTGAGTGAATAGGCGTACTGCTGGAGGACTGAGAAGTACAAGTGTTATCAGACATCAGGAGGAAGGTCCAGTGGTGAGGACAAAGAAGGTGTTTGGAGGAGGCCATGGGGAAGTAGCCCAGGCAGTCGTAGCTGTCACTCAGCTGTTACAAGAGACACTAAAGACAGCTGCAATCCACAGAGCCCTAGGCTGGAACCTGGAGTAGAGGGCGGGCCCAGATTCCCCCACAACTCCCTATTTGATATAAGAGGAGTTGAGCTGGACTGTGGGTCCCACCATAGGGGAAGGTCTCTGGTCTGTCCCCCGACCCATTAGGTGGGCCAGCAGAGACTGCAGGGATTGTTCTCCTCCTTTTCCCCATGCTGGCCAGTGATGATGTTAGCCAAATGAACCGCAGGTTTGTGCCACTAACAAAAGGAGTCAAACTGAGGACTGCCAAAAACTGCTGAGGAGACAAATCCGCCAGGAAGAGCAGAACCCACCAAGGCAGAGGAGGAACTTTGTCACAATATATATTTGTAACCTATGTATCTAAAAACATATAAACGTATTTTAGTGATCATCATGTTGATGCAAATGCAAACTTAAATAATTTTTCTAATATCCAATAAGAACCTGCCAACTATGATACCAACAGATGTTTTCTGTTTTTCTAAACCCAAAGCTCAAAGCACTGGCATTATTTGGTGGTAATTAAACTCAGCGATGTGCATCATCTTAGTGTTACTTTAGCTGTATGCAAGCTGTAATAACATTGATTATGAAAGTCTCACATCAGCTTTCCCAAGGGAAAACATGCCAACCTCAAGCTGGAATAGAATGATGCACTCTACAGAGCTTGGGCTTAACCCTCCGAATGCTGCAGCGGTTTTAGGAACAGCATGCAGGGCTCCCTCATTTCTCCACCATTGCAACTAGTGAGGTCATTCCAACCCTGAAGCTCTACAGTACTTACAGCACCCCACGGCAGTCTGTATTCTCGTTCCTCATGGAGGGCCCTCATGGGGGAGGGTAAGAGGACCGGGAAGCAGGCCGCAGCAGCCTACCAGCGGGTCCGCCTCTCCCGTGACTCTTTACTCACCTACGGGGTAGGTCACGGATTGCTGCGCGGCCCGACAGAGGCTGTGGGCGTGTCTGCCAGCGAGGATCCCCCACAGCCCTCCTTATGGCAACGATCATCTTTGCCACATTAAACACCCAGGGCTGTAGGATGGGTCTCTGCAAGAGCCAGGTGCTTTCCTTCCTCGGGGAGGGGGGGTACTCTGTAGTTTTCCTGCAGGAGACCCATACGGATCCAGCCGCTGAAGCTAGCTAGTAGCTGGAGTGGGGGCATGGGGTCTATTTTAGCCACCTCTCGGTTCGCACGGCTGGAGTGGTGACCTTGTTCTCCCCCGACCTATGGCCCGAGGTGCTGGGGGTCGCCGAGGCTGTGCCGGGCTGCCTGCTGCACCTCCGGGTCCGCATGGAGGGGCTTGTGGTTAATCTTGTCAATGTCTACGCCCTGACATCGGGCCCGGAGAGGTTGCATTTTTTTCAGCAGGCGTCCACCTTCCTCGGCTCCCTGGATCCTCCTGAGTGTCTGGTCCTGGGAGGGGATTTTAACACCACCCTTGAGGAACGGGACCGCTTGGGGACTGAACAGTGCCAGGCCACCGTGGATGTCCTCCGGGAGATTGTCAAACGCCACTCCCTGCTGGACATCTGGCGCGACCACCACCCGGATGACGTCTCGATGTTCACCTTCGTCCAGGTGGAGGCCCATCGGTCGTGCCACTCCCAGCTGGACCTCATTTACCTGTCATGTCTCCACCTTTCACAAGCCCACTCCTCTAGTGTTCGGTCGGCCCCCTTTTCAGATCAGCATCTTGCCACTGTGACGGCCTCTCTCTGCGCGGAGAGACCGGGGCCGGCCTACTGGCACTTTAATAATAGTTTGCTGGAAGATGTGGGCTTCGTGGTGTCCTTCCGGGAGTTCTGGCTGGCCTGGCAAGGGCAGAGGCGTGCCTTTTCCTTGGCATGGTGGTGGTGGGACCTGGGGAAGGTGTGGGCCCAGCTCTTCTGCTGCGACTACACCTGGGGCGCCAGCCGACGGAGGGATGTGGCGATAGAGCAGTTGGAAAAGACGGTTACTCACCTTTGTAACTGTTGTTCTTCAAGATGTGTTGCTCATATCCATTCCAGTTAGGTGTGCGAGCTCCGCATGCACGTTCGTTGGAGATTTTTACCCTAGCAACACTCGGTGGGCCAGCAGGGTGCTTTCTGGAATGGCGCCGCTATGGCGCCTGATATATACCCCTGCCGGTCCATCCGCTCCTCAGTTCCTTCTTGCCGGCTACTCCGACAGTGGGGAAGGAGGGTGGGTGTGGAATGGATATGAGCAACACATCTTGAAGAACAACAGTTACAAAGGTGAGTAACCGTCTTTTCTTCTTCGAGTGCTTGCTCATATCCATTCAAGTTAGGTGATTCCCAAGCCTTACCTAGGCGGTGGGGTCAGAGTGAGACGTTGCGGAATGTAAGACCACTGAGCTGAAGGCGGCATCGTCTCTGGACTGCTGGACCAATGCATAGTGCGATGCAAAGGTGTGGATGGAAGACCAGGTGGCCGCGCGGCAGATTTCCTGTATGGGAACATGGGCCAAGAACGCGGCAGATGAGGCTTGAGCCCGAGTAGAGTGGGCGGTGAGATGGCCAGTTGGAACGTGAGCCAAGTCATAGCATGCCCGAATGCAGGATGTCACCCAAGATGCGATCCGTTGGGAAGAGATTGCCATGCCCTTCATACGTTCTGCTACCGCTACAAATAGCTGAGGTGAAAGCCAGAAGGCTCTGGTCCTCTCGATGTAAAAGGCGAGAGCCCTGTGGACATCCAGAGTGTGCAGCTGCTGTTCCCGTCGTGATGAGTGCAGCTTTGGAAAAAAGACTGGCAGGAAGATGTCCTGATTAACGTGAAAGGCAGAGACGACCTTTGGGAGGAACGCCGAGTGTGGTCGCAGCTGTAACTTGTCCTTACGGAACACCGTATGCGGAGGATCCACAGTCACAGCTCGAAGTTCTGAGACTCGTCTAGCCGAGGTGACAGCGACTAGGAACACTGTCTTCCATGACAGGTACAGCAGCGAGCATGTGGCTAAAGGCTCAAAGGGGGGCCCCATGAGCCTGGTTAAGACGAGGTTCAGGTCCCAGGTAGGGGTTGGGCGTTTGACCTGGGGATAGAGTCACTCCAAGACCTTGAGGAATCTGGAAACTATAGGATGGGAAAAAAACGGAACTGCCAGCCTCCCCAGGATGGAAGGTGGAAATAGCTGCAAGGTGCACTCTTAGAGAAGAGATCACTAGACCTTGCTCTTTGAGAGACCATAAAAAGTCCAAGATGGTGGGGACTAATACAAACTGTGGAGAAAGGTCCTGCTGGGCGCACCAGTGACAGAAGCGCTTCCATTTAGCGAGGTATGTTGAACATGTGGAGGGCTTTCTGTTTCCCAGCAGCACCTGTTGCACTGCGGCGGAACAACACAACTCCGATTGGCTCAATCAGCCAGCAGCCATGCAGTCAGATGAAGGGACTGCAGGTCCGGGTGGTGCAGCCTGCCGAAGTCCTGCGTGATCAGGTACGGGCAGAGTGTCAGGGGAATCGGGTCTGACAGAGACAGGTCGAACAGCATGGTGTACCAATGCTGCCTTGGCCAAGCCGGAGCGATCAAGATAAGGCAGGCTTTGTCCCTGCAGAGTTTGAGAAGAACTCGGTGGATGAGAAGAAATGGTGGGAAGGCATAACAGAAGTGGCCTGTCCACGGGATGAGGAACGCGTCTGACAGGGAGCCTGGGGAGTGACCTTGTAGAGAGCAGAACACCTGGCATTTCCTGTTCTCCCGGGAGGCAAAGAGGTCTATGTGGGGAAAGCCCCACCTCCGGAAAACTGAATGGAGAATGTCCGGACGGATGGACCACTCGTGCTCCAGGAAGGACTTGCTCAGGTGATCTGCGAGCGTGTTCCGGACTCCTGGAAGGAAGGAGGCTACTAGGTCTATGGAGTGGGCTATGCAGAAGTCCCACAGTTGGATCGCTTCCTGACACAAGGGGGAGGACCGTGTCCCTCCCTGTTTGTTTATATAATACATGGCCGTTGTGTTGTCCGTGAATACTGCAACACAACGGCCCTGCAGATGGCACTGGAATGCTTGGCACACCAGCTGGATCACTCTCAGCTCCCGGACATTGATGTGTAGCGTCAGCTCCTGGGACGACCAAAGGCCTTGGGTGCGCAGGTGCCCTAGGTGAGCACCCCAGCCCAGAGAGGATGAATCCATTGTTAGGGATGTGGAGGGCTGGGGAGGATGGAATGGCAGGCCTGCCACACCTGGGACGACGTTCACCACCAGTCGAGGGAGCTCGGCGGAACTGTCAGAATGATGTCTATGGCGTCTCTGCCTGGCCGATAGACGGAGGCGAGCCAGATTTGGAGAGGATGCATTCGCAGCCAGTCGTGCTTTGTGACAAATGTGCATGCAGCCATGTGACCGAGGAGACCAAGGCAAGTGCGAGCAGAGGTTGTTGGAAAATTCTGAAGACTTTGGACAAGGGAGACTATGGCCTGAAATCAGTGGGGAGGTAAACTGGCCGTCGCCAGGTTGGAGTCCAGCATTGCCCCGATAAATTCTATCCTCTGCGTAGGCACCAGAGTTGACTTATCCAGATTGAGGATCAGGCCTAGACGCATAAACAGGTCCTTGATAACGGTCACATGGCTGATGACTTGTGCCTCGGAGGCCCCTCGGATAAACCAGTTGTCGAGGTAAGGGAAGATGTGTATTCTACGACGGAGTAGGGAAGCAGCGACGACCTCAATACGCTTCGTGAAGACACGAGGGGCCGAGGAGAGGCCAAAGGGGAGGACAGTAAACTGGTAGTGTAGATGATTTACCACAAAGCGCAGATACCTCCTGTGCGGGGGATAAATTGCAATGTGGAAATATGCATCCTGCATGTTGAGAGCGGCGTACCAATCTCCGGGATCCAGGGAAGGGATGATGGTTCCCAGGGATACCATGCGGAACTTGAACTTTTTGATGAATTTGTTCAGTCCTCGCAGGTCTAGGATAGGCCGGAGGCCCCCTTTCACCTTGGGAATTGGAAAATATCGGGTATAAAACCCCTTGCCCCTTAACTCGTCCGGTACCTCCTCTATAGCTCCAATTGAGAGGAGCCTGCGGACCTCCTGGATGAGGAGTTGCTCGTGAGAGGGGTCCCTGAAGAGGGACGAGGAGGGGTGGGAGGGAGGGGGTGAAACAAATTGAAGATGTTCTCCAAGCTCCACCGTACGTAGGACCCAATGATCTGACGTCAACTGGGACCACGCAGGAAGGAACGGGGTAAGGCAGTTGTAGAACTGAAAGGAATCCGGGGAGGCAATTGGTACAGGGCTCTCGGGCGCATCCTCAAAAGTTTGATTTGGGTCCCGGTGTTGGTTTGGTGGGACCGGAATTGTTACCCCCTTGAGGTCCAGACTGACGTCTGCGATTGGTACAATTTCGTCTTTTGGCAAAGTCTTGCCTTGGCTGAGGCGGGGGGTAAGGGCGCTGAGGTTGGGAACGGAAGGACCGTCTTTGAGTCTGAGGCGTATGCATTTCCAACAAATGCATAATTACATGGTTGTCCTTTAGACTCTGCAGTCTGGGGTCCATCTTTTGCGAGAACAAGCCTTGTCCATCAAACAGCAAGTCTTGTATGGTATGTTGCAACTCAGGTGGCAGGCTGGACACTTGCAACCATGATATACGGTGCATGGCTATGCCAGAGGTGACCGTTCTAGCCGCCGAATTGGCGGCATCTAGCGAGGCTTGTAAGGAGGTCCTTGCGACCCTCTTCCCCTCCTCCAGGAGTGCTGCAGATTCCTGGCGGGAATCCTGCGGAACCAACTTGACAAACTTCCCGACCGCCTCCCAGGTATTGTAATTGTATCTACCCAGGAGAGATTGTTGGTTTGCTATGCGGAGTTGGAGGCCTCCCGCGGAACAGATTTTCCATCCCAACCAATCCATGCGCCTGGCCTCCCTAGATTTAGGTTCAGGGGCTTGTTGGCTGTGGCGCTCCCATTCGTTGACGGACTGTAGCACCAAGGAATAGGGAGTGGGGTGCACGTAGAGGTATTCATACCCCTTGGAAGGCACCATGTATTTCCATTCGACCTCCCTTGGCTGTAGGTGGGATGGAAGCCGGGGATTGCCAGATAGTGTCTGCTCTAGCCTGGATCGAACGGATGAAGGGGAGAGCCACTCTGGTGGGTGTCTCTGCAGACAAGATGCTAATCACCGGGTCCTCCACCTCTGGAACCTCCTCTACTGGCAGGTTGATATTCTGGGCGACACGCCGCAGAAGGTCCTGGTGTGACCGGAGGTCAATCGGAGGTGGCCCCGATGCTGACGTGCCCACTACTGCCTCATCCGGGGAAAAGGAGGATGACAGCCCTGGGACGAGTGGGTCCTGCAATGATGCCTGGTCCGGGGGGACCTCCGTCTCTGGAAGATCATGCGGGTCCGGAGCGTGTGCACTGGTTTCCTCCATGCCGGCGAGGGGAGGTCGTCTGACGGTGGCCTTGGGCACACAGTGCTCTGAGTGACCGGAGCTTGATGGGCCAGTCAGTTCGCCTTGGGCTTGATGATATGCCCAAGGCGTCCAAAAGGACTCATAGACTCATAGACTTATAGACTCATAGGTCAGAAGGGACCAATCTGATCATCTAGTCTGACCTCCTGCACAAGGCAGGCCACAGAACCCCACCCATCCAATTTTATAACAACCCCTATCACAGGACCGAGTTATTGAAATCCTCAAAAATGGTTTGAAGACCTCAAGCTGCAGGGAAACCACCAGCAAGCGACCCGTGCCCCACGCTGCAGGGGAAGGCGAAAAACCTCCAGGGCACCTGCCAATCCGCCCTGGAGGAAAATTCCTTCCCGACCCCAAATATGGCGATCAGCTAAACCCTGAGCATGTGGGCAAGAGTCACCAGCCAGCACCCAAGAAGGAATTCTCCGCAGCAACTCAGTACCCATCGCATCCAACATCTCCCCGCAGACCATTGAGCAGACCTGTCTGGTGGTAATTCAAGATCAATTGCCCAAATTAACGATCCTATCATAACATCCCCTCCATATACTTATCAAGCTTTGTCTTAAAGCCAGGAAAGTCTTTTGCCCCTACTACTTCCCTCGGAAGGCTATTCCAGAACTTCACTCCCCTAATGGTCAGAAACCTTCGTCTAATTTCAAGTCTAAACTTCCTAATATCCAGTTTATACCCATTCGTCCTCGTGCCTACATTAGTACTAAACTTAAATAATTCCTCTCCCTCCCTAACGTTAACCCCCTTGAAATATTTATATAGAGCGAGCATATCCCCCCTCAGCCTTCTTTTGGCCAGGCTAAACAAGCCAAGCTCTTTGAGTCTCCTTTCATAAGGCAGTTTTTCCATTCCTCGGATCATCCTCGTAGCCCGTCTCTGAACCTGTTCCAGTTTGAATTCATCCTTCTTGAACATGGGACACCAGAACTGCACACAGTATTCCAGATGGGGTCTCACCAACGCCTTATATAACGGTACTAACACCTCCTTGTCCTTGCAGGAAATAGCCCGCCTGATGCATCCCAAAATCGCATTTGCTTTTTTAACAGCCGTATCACATTGGCGACTCATAGTCATCCTGCTATCAACCAGTACCCCAAGGTCCTTCTCCTCCTCCGTCACTTCCAACTGATGCGCCCCCAACGTATATCCAAAATTCTTATTATTAATTCCTAAATGCATGACCTTGCACTTTTCACTGTTGTATTTCATCCTATTTCTATTACTCCAGTTTACAAGGTGGTTCAGATCTTCCTGAATAGTATCCCTGTCCTTCTCCGTGTTAGCAATACCCCCCAGCTTCGTGTCATCCGCAAACTTTAGTAGCACATTCCCACTCTTTGTGCCAAGGTCAGTAATAAAGAGGTTAAATAAGATCGGTCCCAAAACCGATCCTTGAGGGACTCCACTGGTGACCTCCTTCCAGCCCGACAGTTCACCTTTCAATACGACCCTCTGGAGTCTCCCCTTTAACCAGTTCCTTATCCACCTTACAACTTTCATATTCACTCCCATCTTTTCCAATTTAACTAACAGCTCCCCGTGCGGAACCGTGTCGAACGCCTTACTGAAATCTAGGTAAATTATATCTACCGCATTTCCTTTATCTAAGTAATCCGTCACCTTCTCAAAGAAGGAGATCAGATTGGTTTGGCACGATCTACCTTTAGTAAATCCGTGTTGCAATTCGTCACAATTACCATTGACCTCTATGTCCTTAACTACTTTCTCCCTTAAAATTTTTTCCAAGACCTTACATACTACAGACGTCAAGCTAACAGGCCTATAATTACCCGGATCGCTCTTATTCCCTTTCTTAAAAATAGGAACTACATTAGCAATCCTCCAGTCATACGGTACAACCCCCGAGTTTATCGATTGCTTAAAAATTATCGCTAACGGGCTCGCAATTTCACGCGCCAGTTCCTTTAATATCCTCGGATGGAGATTGTCCGGGCCCTCCGACTTCGTCCCATCGAGCTGTTCAAGTACGGCCTCTACCTCAGTTGCCGTAATATCCACTTCCATATCCACATTCCCGTTTATCATCCCTCCATCATCGCAAGGTTCCTCACTAGTCTTATTAAAAACTGAGGCAAAGTACTTGTTTAGATGTTGGGCCATGCCTAGGTTATCCTTAACCTCCATTCCATCCTCAGTGTATAGCGGCCCCACTTCTTCTTTCTTTGTTCTCTTCTTATTTATGTGGCTGTAGAACCTTTTACTATTGGTTTTGATTCCCTTTGCAAGTTCCAGTTCAATGTGGCTTTTAGCCTTCCTCATTTTATCCCTACATGTTCTGACCTCAGCAAGGTAGCTTTCCTTACTGATCCTGCCTTCCTTCCACTCCCTGTAAGCTTTCTGCTTTTGTCTAATCCCCTCTCTGAGTTGTTTGCTCATCCAGTTTGGCCTACAACTCTTGCCCATGGTTTTTTTTCCCCTTTCTCGGGATGCAGGCTTCCGACAGTCTCCGCAGCTGCGACTTAAAGTAATTCCAGGCCTCCTCCACATTTAAATCCACTAATTCCTCCATCCAATCCACTTCCCTAACTAATTTCCTTAACTCTTTAAAATTAGCCCTCGAGAAGTCAAAAACCCTAATCCCAGATCTACATTTGTTTATCCTTCCATCTAGTTTGAACTGAATCAGCTCATGATCACTCGAACCAAGGTTGTCCCCTACCACCATTTCTTCTACGAGGTCCTCACTGCTCACCAACACCAAATCTAAAATGGCATCCCCTCTGGTAGGTGCTTCAACTACTTGATGAAGAAATCCATCCGCTATCACATCCAGAAAAATCTGACCCCTATTATTCTTGCAAGAACTCGTCCTCCAGTCTATATCCGGGAAGTTGAAGTCCCCCATAATCACACATTTCCCCTTTGTGTTTACTTCATTAAAGACATTAAAGAGGTCTCTATCCATATCCCAATCCGATCCCGGCGGTCTGTAGCACACCCCAAGCACTATCTCAGGGGATGCTCTAGTTGCTTTTTTACCCAGTGTGATTTTTGCCCAGACAGACTCTGTCTTGTCCATTCCATCGCTTCTTATTTCGCTACATTTAATTTCATCATTGATGTACAAGGCTACTCCACCACCTTTGCCTTTCTTCCTGTCTTTTCTAAACAGCACATAGCCTTCAATACCCGTGCTCCAGTCATGAGTACTATTCCACCAGGTTTCGGTAATCCCTATAATATCCGGCTTCACTTCCTGCACTAGTAACTCCAGTTCCTCCATCTTGTTACCTAGGCTCCTCGCATTAGTGTACAGACCTTTTAATTTTCGGCGTTTGGCGTCAGTGACATTCTTTCCCCCGTCGTGCGCAAACTTTCTACCACCAGCATCACCCGTTACTCTGGTTTCTACTCCACTATTCCTCCTTGGATCAAATCTTGGGGTCGCAAGGGTATCCCCGCTCACTTTGTTTACTTCCCTCTCCAGGTTATATTCCGGCGTGGAGATCTCCCGAACATCTCCCAACCATCTCCCCCAACTTCCTAGTTTAAAGCCCTCTTGATGAGGTCGGCGAGCCTCCATCCTAGAATTCTATTTCCCTCCTTGCTGAGATGAAGTCCATCCTGAGCGAACAGTCGTCTATCCGTAAATGCTTCCCAGTGACTGTACATCCCAAAGCCCTCCTTATAACACCACTCCCTGAGCCATCTGTTGATTGCCATAATCTTGTCACTCCTTCGTCGCCCCGCTTTAGGAACTGGCAGAATCCCACTGAAGATCACCTGAGCCTCGATGTCTTTAAGCCTCTTCCCCAGTCTGGCGTAGTCCTCCTTGATACAGTCCAGCGAGTAACTAGCCGTGTCATTCGTTCCCACATGAAGGATAATCAATGGATTCTTTCCCGCTCCCGCTAAGATCGTATTCAGCCTCAAATCCACATCCTGTATCTTAGCCCCTGGCATACAGCACACTCTTCTGTTCTCCCGATCAGGTCTAGTTACAGGCCTGTCTACTCTTCTCAGTAAAGAGTCTCCAATCACGTAGACTTGCCTTTTCCTGGCAACAGTGCGATTCTGCGGTCTATCCCCCACAGCAGCTGGCAGCGATTCCTCTCGATTTGAATTCGCCCTTACAATCCTCTTAGGGCTCGTACTTGATGTCGCCTCCAGTGACTGCTCCCCTCCTTCTGCAGTACTAGCTGCTTGCCTCTTCTTCCTCGCCCTTTCTCCTTCAGCAGCCTGCTGTGTTCCATCTTCATTTCCCAACTCAGCAAACCTGTTCCTGAGTTCTATTTGTCCATCGCTGGCCCGTCTTTTCCTCTGCCTGGTTCTCCTAGTGACATGCTTCCACCGTCCACTTTCCTCACCCAGCAGTCCCTCCTCAGAATCCTTAGGTCCCGCTTCTGTCCGCTCGTCTGAGCTTGTCCCCTGTGCCTCATCATATCTGTGTTCCATCATCTGCTCAAATCCCCTTCTAAACAGCCAGAGTTTCCACTTGCATCTCCAGTCCCCTTACCTTTTCCTCCAGCAGCTCCATCAGGCGGCACTTCATGCAGATGAAACTTCTTTCAGGTGCTCCCTCTAGGACCATGTACATGCCACTGGTGAGGTCCGTGGTCCGGGCCATGGGCATGCATATCCAAATCCCTGTAGGAGGCACTGTCCGCATGGGAGGAGACGGATGGATGACGCGAAGGCCACGGAGGAGCTGAAGTCGATTGGACCAGGTCTCTGCATCCATTGGACTCCTGTCTGCGCGGTACAGGCGAACGGTACTGAGAGTCATAGCGGTGCCAGGAGTGGGACTGGGACCTGCGACCAGCGCGGTGCCAGGAGGTCGACCGGTGCCTCACATCTCATGCTGAGATTGGGGGATCTGGACAGATGCCGAGAGTACCGTGATGGAGACCGGGATCTCGAGCGGTGCTGCTAGTATGACCGGTACCGGAATGGAGAACGGTACTGGGACTGCGAGCAGCGCTGAGAGCGGGAGCGATGGCGGGACCGAGAGCGTCCACGGGACCTGGATCGGGACCGGCGGCGTTGCGCAGTGTCTGGCGAAGATGGCCTCATCAAGGCGGGCTTGCCCAGTGACTGAACAACCCGCACCGGCGGTGCCGGGGGTTGGGGCAGCTCAGGCTCCGTCAGAGCAATTAGTTCCCGAGCCGTAGAGAAAGTCTCCGGCGTAGAGGGCACGACGAGCTCGACCACAGCGTGCGCTGGGGAGCTGGTAGGCACTGGACTCGACAGCTCCTGAGAGACCGGAATCAACGGTGCGGAGGCGAGCGGTGCCTCAGCAGTTGATGATGCCGGGCGGTCAGCCTTGGATGTACGCTCCGACTGCGGCATGGATACAGGTGCCGCAGGAGCCTTGTGCCTCTTGCTCCTCGGGGAGAGGGATAGGTACTGGCCAGAGGGTTGAGCTGGTGAAGGCTGGTGCCGAGGAGCCTTTACTGGAACCGTGCGTTCCGGTGCAGAGGAAGCACTTGTCCCCAGTGCCGGAGTCGGTGCCGAGGATGGAGGAGTTAGAGCTGCCTCCATCAAAAGTTGCTTGAGGCAAATGTCCTGCTCTTTCTTCATCCGGGGCTTGAAAGCCTTGCAGATTCGGCACTTGTCTGCAAGGTGGGATTCGCCCAGGCACTTTAAACAGGAGTCGTGCGGGTCTCCTGTGGGCATCGGCCGATGACAGGCTGCACAGGGTTTGAAGCCCGGTGAACCGGGCATGGGCCCTGGTACTGGGGGAGGAGAAGGGGCTAGCCCTCGATCCTCTCTAATTATATACACAACCACTATAAAAACTACTAATATAAAAGTTAACTAGAACTATAGAGAACGAACTATGTACACAATGACTATATAAACGAGCAAAGAGCTAGGGAGGTGGAGATCAGCTAAGCCACGCTCCACTGTTCCAACGACCGACACGGGCGGTAAGAATGAACTGAGGAGCGGATGGGCCGGCAGGGGTATATATCAGGTGCCATAGCGGCGCCACTTCAGAGGGCACCCTGCCGGCCCACCGAGTGTTGCTAGGGTAAAAATCTCCAACAAACGTGCACACGGCGCGCGCAGACCTAACTGGAATGGATATGAGCAAGCACTCAAAGAAGAACGGGAGGTCTTGGAGCTGGAGAGGCGTCTGGCCACCAGGCTCGAGGATCCATCCCTCTGCGGAGTGTGCCGGGAGAAGCGGGAGGAGCTCTGGGCCCTTGAAGACCATCGGGCGCAGGGTGCCTTTGTTCGATCCAGCATTCGCCTCCTTCGGGAGATGGATCGCTGCTCCCGTTTCTTCTACGCCCTGGAGAAAAAGAGGGGGACCAAGAAGCACGTCATCTGCCTCCTGGTGGAGGATGGCACCCCCCTCACGAAGATGTGCGGGAGGGCCAGGGCCTTCTAAGTGACTCTTTTCTCCCCGGATCCGACTGATCCTAACACTTGCAGAGTGCTATGGGACGGACTCCCGATGGTCAGGATGGGCGACCGGGACTGGCTAGAGCTGCCTCTCACTCTGGCTGAGTTCTCGGAAGCCCTCCATAGCATGCCCACCAATAAATCTCTGGGCATGGACAGGCTGACTGTGGAGTTCTACCGTGTGTTCTGGGACGTCCTCGACCCAGACCTGGTCACCATCTGGGCCAAGTCTTTGCAGAGCGGCGTCCTCCCTCTCTCGTGCAGGCGAGCCATGCTCGCCTTATTGCCGAAGAGGGGGGACCTCCGCAACTTACGGAATTGGCGTCCTGTCTCACTCCTCAGCACGGACTATAAAATCATTGCGAAGCCCATCTCGATGCAGCTAGGGTCCGTGCTGGTGGACGTGGTCCACCCAGACCAGACCTACACCGTCCCGCGCTGCACGATCTTTGATAACTTGTATCTGGTCCGAGACCTTCTGGAATTAGGGTGTAGGGATGGTCTGTCGTTCGCCGTCTTGTCTCTGGATCAGAAGGCATTCCATAGGGTGGACCATGGGTATCTCCTGGGCACTTTGCGAGCATTCGGCTTCGGGTCCCAGTTTGTGGGTTTTCTCCAGGTGCTGTACGCTTCCGCAGAGTGTCTGGTCAGGCTCAACTGGACCCTGACCGAGCTGGTCAGCTTCGGGCAGGGAGTGCAGCAGGGGTGCCCCCTCTCGGGCCAGATGTATGCTCTGGAGATTGAGCCCTTCCTCTGTCTCCTACGCCGGAGGCTGACAGAGTTGGTGCTTCGAGAGCCGGAGCTGCGGCTGGTCCTGCTGGCGTATGCCAACGATGTGCTCCTCGTGGTCCAGGACCCGGGCGACTTGACGCGGGTGGAGGCCTGCCAGGCCATCTACTCGGCGGCCTCCTCTGCCTGGATCAACTGGGTCAAGAGCTCTGGCCTGGTGGTCAGGGACGGGTGGCAGGCGAGCTCCCTCCCACCCGCGCTTCAGGCCATCCGGTGGAGCGCGGGTCCGCTGCTCTATCTTGGCGTTTACCTTTCTACCACGCATCTGTCTCCACCGGAGAACTGGCACGGTTTAGAGGGCAAGGTGAAGGAGAGGATCCGGAAATGGACAGGACTACTCCGGTGCCTCTCCCTTCGAGGGAGGGCACTGTTGCTTAATCAACTGGTCCTGTCCATGCTCTGGTACAGGCTCAACACCCTGGTCCCAGCCCCGGGTTTCCTGGCCAACCTCTGGACTGTGATTCTGGAGTTCTTTTGGCCAGGAATGCACTGGGTCTCTGCAGAGGTCCTCCAGCAGCCCCTGGAGGAGGGGTGGGCAGGGCGTGAAGTGCCTACACACTCAGGTCCATGTCTTCCGCCTCTAGGCCCTGCAGAGGCTCCTGTATGGTGCAGGTAGTCCGGCGTAGAGTGTATTGGCGCGCACCTTCCTCGGCTGCTTCCGAGGGCTCCGATATGACAGGTAGCTCTTTTACCTCCATCCGAGAGGTCTTCCTTGAGACCTTTCTGGGCTGCTAGTCTTCTACCAAGACCTCCTCTGGACCTGGAAGCTCTTTTCAACGACCAGGTCCATGGCGGCCACCGTGGGGGCTGATCTCCTCGTGAAGCCCCTGCTACACAACCCCCAGCTTCTTGTGCAGGTGGCGGAGTCCTCTGCGGTGCACCAGAGGCTGGTCTTGGCGGGAGTCACCAGGGTCGGAGACCTCCTGGACTACGACCGGGGAGACTGGCTGGATCCCCTGATGCTTGCTCAGCGCATGGGGCTCTCCACACCTTGTACTCCCCGGCATGTACTTCAGGAGGTGAAGACCGCTTTACTGCCCACTGCTCGGGCCTACCTCAACCAGGTCCTGCTAGAGGGCATGTCCTGCTGAACCTCCACCCCAGGCCTCGTGGACCTTTTTATTGGGCCCCGCCCTGTGGACCCAATCAGCCCCCCCCGCCCTTTCACTGCGAGCTGGCTGCATGATCTGCAGCCGGTTCTGCTCCAGACCGTGCCGAGGAAACATCTGTACATGCTCATGCTCCACACTCTTCACTGCCTCACCCTCACGTCCCGTCCCGATACGAAGTGGCAGGACCTCCTGCCACCTCTTGAGGGTGAGAAGCCCCGGTGGGCCAGCTTATACTCTGCCCTGATCCCGAGGCCCGCCGGGGATATCAGTTGGCTGCTCCTTCACGGGGCCGTGAGCACGGGCGTGTACTTGGCGCGGTTTACCCCAGTCCCCAACACCTGCCCCTTTTGCGGCATGAAGGAGACCCTGGCGCACGTTTATTTAGAGTGTGCCAGGTTGCAGCCCCTGTTCCGGCTCCTCTTGGATCTCTTGTTGCGTTTTTGGTTGCACTTTTCTCCTCACCTGTTTATCTATGCACTCCCCATCCGTGGCCCCACAAAGTCGTGGGATCTCCTTGTCAACCTCCTCTTGGCCCTGGCCAAACTAGCCATCTACAACACCAGGGAGAGGAGGTTGGCCGACAGGATTTCCTGCGACTGTGGGGCCTATTTCCGCTACTCCATTCGTTCACGCATCCAGGCAGAGTTCCTCTGAGCAGCGTCCACTGGCTCCCTTGACATCTTCGAGGAGCAGTGGGGGTTGTCTGGGGTTCTCTGCTTGGTGTCTCCATCAGGTTCCCTTCGTTTAGCCCTATGCCCTCACTCCCGATCCTGGTTTTCTCATTGGTTGTCCCACGCAATTATTTGGTGTCACAGACCTGTGGCTCCTCCCCTTAGGCTGGGGGGAGGTCTTTTAGCACTTCCTGGATACCAATAGGACCAGACTCCTGTACCCTACTGGTCTGGGTCTGTCACAAAAGGGAACGGTCTCTTCCTCTGTCTAGCTAAAAAGAACTTTTCAAATGTTGGCAAACAAGGGTAACATCCTGGTGACCTATGCAGAGTGAACCATTGTTTCCTGTAAGTTAATCAATTTTTAGAGAGGTGTAGAGAAACTGTAAATTTATACTTGTTAAGAATAACTTGTTAGGTGACCTACAGACCTACTCATCTCTCAAAGAGTGTATATCTTATGTATCTATAGAGAGACCTTGTATACAGATATAGATGTTGTCACAGAGTGTGGGGAGTCCAGTCCTGCACCCCTCTTCCTGGGACCCACAGTGACTCTTAGCCAGCCAGTAAAACAGAAGGTTTATTGGACAACAGGAACACAGGCTACAGCAGAGCTTGCAGGCACAGTCAGGACCCCTCCATCGAGTCCTTCTGGGCTTTCAGGGTGCTTGGATCCTAGCTAGGATACCCTGAATTCCGCCCACACAGCCCCAAGCCCAAACTCAAACTGCTTCCCTCCTGCCACTCCCTTCCTTTGTCCCCCTTCCCGAGCAAAGGTGTTGACCTTTCCCCTCCCTTACCTAGCTCAGGTTACAGGCTCCGGTCTCGTCCATCCCCTAAAGTCCTCCCCTGCTCTCCCATTCCCCACACAGACAGCCCCTACTCCATCACAGATATATAGCGTCAATATATTTTTCACCCCAAATTAGTAACAGTCCAACTGACTCTGACCATTTGGCCACGCTTCCCAGCAGCCAAGTGGAGGCCTACTGACTCTGGCTATTCGGTCATGATTCCCAGCAGCCAAGCAAATCGTACTGACCCTGGCCATTCAACCATGCTTCCCAGCAGCCAAAGGGAGTCCTATTGAGGCCGGCCATTGGACTACGCAGCCCTGAGGCTGAGGGCAGCCATATAGATTTAACTGCAGAGCTACCATACTCTTATCCCTGCCCCCCCGCCCCCACAGGGTGACATGGTGTACTTGCCCCTCAACACATGGTGGAGAATGCAGACAATAGTTGGGACCTGCTAACAGGACCCAAGTGAGAGGAGACCACCTGAAGTAAGCACAGGGTTCCCCCACTTGTTAACCATTGTAAAGCAAGATGGAGATGGACAAACTAGTGAAGCGGTTGTTAGAGAACCAACAACTACAGGCGACTCAGAAGCAGCAGTGCCAAGCATAATTGATGCAGCAGATCACCGCCCAGCAGCAACAGCTGATGCATGAGCTGGCTGACCAGCACTAAACTCAGCAGGAGCGGTTGGTGCAGCAAATGATGCAATTGTTGCAGACACTGGAACCCTAACCTGCCAACCTCCCCATGCGACTCACAAAGATGGGTTCCCAAGATGACCCTGAGGCCTTTCCTGAACACTGGGCCACTCTGCTGGCCCCCTACATGATGGGTCCAGCCCAGACTGCATACTGGAATCTGGACACTCTGGGTGCCCTTGAATACAAAAAGGTAAAGGTGCTATCTTAGACTGGGCAGGCATCAGTCCCAAGACCTACCACCAGTGTTTCCGCCGGGAATGATACCAACATTCTGGGAGTCCTAAAGGAGGCTGGGCTCATGGCAAACCTGGCCAACTATCACTTTGGCCAATGGGAGGTGACGTACCTGGGGCACATAGTGGGTGGTGGGAAGCTGAGGCCCCTAGTAGATAAGGTACAAGCCCTAAGGGACTGGCCTGCCCCCATGACAAAAAGGCAGGTGAGGCAGTTCTTAGGGCTGGTGGGGTACTACTGCTGGTTCGTGCCTGATTTCACAATACAAGTAGCCCCTTTGTCGGACCAGACTAAGAACTTGCAACCACAGAAGGTCCAGTGGTCCGAGACATGCAAGGTGGCCTTCCACACACTGAAGGAATGGCTTGCATAGGAACCAGCTTTAAACCATCCTGACTTTGATACCATTTGTCCTACAGATGGATGCCTTGGAAACTGGACTCAGGGCAGTCCTCTCACAAGAAACCAATGAAGAACACCTGTTTCTTTACCTGGGCTGGAAACTGTTCCCTAGGAAGACTCAATATTTTACCATCGAGAAAGAGGTGCTAGCTATGAAGTGGGCAGTGGAGGCCCTGCGTTATTACTTACTGGGAAACTCCTTCCATCTAATTACAGACCACCCCCCTCCGCTGGCTCAATAACACGAAAGACACCAACGCCCGGATCATGTGTTGGTACCTCTCCCTACAACCGTATGATTTCTGTGTCTTTCATTGACTGAGAAAGGCACATGCCAATGCAGATTTCTTTTTGAGGTGGGGTAGGGAGGAAGACAAGGAAGGAGGAGGAGGAGGGTTTGAGACAGGGGTGTACTTGCTCCACATTGGAGTGGAAGGGGCTAAGGCAGAGCTCTTAGAGCCCCTCAACCCTGCTGGGCAAGCTCCAACTGGGGCAGCAGTATGAAAGGGAGCAGCTTAGCTTAGTCTGGGGCTGACCACCAAGAAGGATGGGCGCATCTTGTTGGCTCCAGCTAAGGAGCAGGCAACATCCAGGAATGCGAGAGCAGGAGACACCGAGGCCCTGGCAGGCACCTAGGTACCTGTGGCTGCCCCAGGGAGATTGCGGTTGCCACCCAAAAAGCCCCGAGACTCCAAAGACACTCTGACTTCAACTGCAGGAGTCTAGGTAGGAATTATCCCAGGGAGCGACTAGCCAGTGTCCCTGCAGCAATCGGCATATTGCGGGTGGATTCCCCGCCAACTTAGTGGCAAACTCATTCGCCACTACCGGGGTGGGTGGGACTCGGGGGAGCAGGGAAGGCCCAGGTCCCCCTACCCAGCTGCCCCCGCTTCAGGGGGGTGACCCACCACACCCCCTTCTGATAACTCTGGCTGTTGGGCTGCGTTTCCCTGCAGCCAAGGGGAGACCTATTGACTCTGGCCATTCGGCCATGCTTACCAGCAGCCAAGGGGAGTCCTACTGACTCTGGCCATTAGGCCGAACTTCTCTGCAGACAAGGGGAGTCCTATAGGCGCCGGCCATTGGACCACACAGCCCTGAGGCTGAGGGCAGCCATATAGACTTAACCACAGGGCTACCATGCCCTTATCCCATCCCTAGGATCATGGGGTGTACTTGCCCTGCAACAAGAAGCTATAAAGGATTTGGTTGTTCTTTTCTCTAAATGTTTGCTATACTCTAGAAGTGATAGGAATTGTATGGCACCAGAAGGAAAAAGAATATTGAAAGATAGCAGCACTTACCTGATGTATACATTTGAAATAGTAAAAGAATTTGCTTTAAAAAGGGGAATTCCAATGCATAGTCTATGTTAACAAAGAAATAAAACCCTTGAAACGAATAACACATAAAAAGCTTCCAATAAGAAAAGGATCAGAGAAAAAGTATTTACCCTGTCACCAGCTACTGGATATGAGAACTGAGAAAACAGAAATCTGAGAACTCATTTGGCAAGTGTCCAATGGAAACGAAGTATCAGGAGGTAGCCGTGTTAGTCTGTATCCACAAAAACAATAAGGAGTCCGGTGGCACCTTAAAGACTAACAGATTTATTTGAGCATAAACTTTCGTTGGTAAAAACCCTCACTTCTTCAGACACATCTGAACAAGTGAGGTTCTTTACTCATGAAAGCTTATGCCCAAATAAATCTGTTAGTCTTTAAGACAATAGAAACCAGAGGATTGCCCTGTCCAACATTCCCCGAAAGCCAGGTATAAAACTGAGGTCATCGTGAGGGAGCTCAGAATTTGCTGAACCTATCAAAGAAGCTATTGAACCAAGGAAGTATTACCAGACACTTGACAGCCTCTTCCCCACCCCAAGGTCACAGAACTAAGAAAAGGAACTATTTAGCTGACCCCACAAAAGAAGTTGCAGAATCCAGAAGTGCCACAAGACACTTGGACCAGCCAAATGGACAGACTCCCCCCATCCCAGGACTAGCAGGCCTGAGAAGAAGTGGTGAGATTTCATTTCAGAAACTGTTTTTCTCTTTCTGTTCTTTAAAATAGGTAACTGAAAGTTCCCTTGTTGAGTCTGTATTCTTTCTAGGGAGGTCCTAAGGAACCATATTTTGGATTTTAACAGAGCAAGCTGTCTGCACATTTCTTCTTTATAAGTCCAAGTAGATTGGCCTAAGAGAGCCTCAAACCATAACTTTAAATAATAGCTTTTGATGTTTTAAACTAGACCCTCTCAAAACAAGAAACAGAAATAGTATGGGCCACATGGGTCAGCATGCCCTAAGACAAACACATCCTTACTCCTTGAGAAAATTACTTGAAGTGTAATAAAGGTATCAGATATTCTGAAGAACTGATAATTGAAGATTACAAGTAACAATAATAAGAAATCTTATAATAAAATACAGAGCTGGCTGTATTTTAAAGGAGCCTTATTGAGAACGCAGGAACAAACCATCTCAATGTGCAGAAAGAATAGCAAAGACGGCAGGCGACCAGGTTGGCTTAACAGTGAAATCTTCAGTGAGCTTAAACTCAAAAAGGAAGCTTACAAGAAGTGGAAATTTGGACAGATAACTAGGGAGGAGTATAAAAATATTGCTCGAGCATGCAGGGGTGTCATCAGGAAGGCCAAGACACACGTGGAGTTGCAGCTAGCAAGAGATATGAAGGGTAACAAGAAGAGTTTCTACAGGTGTGTTAGCAACCAGAAGGTCAGGGGAAGTGTGGGACCCTTGCCAAATGGGGAAGGCAACCTAGTGACAGATTATGTGAAAAAAGCTGAAGTTCTCAATGCTTTTTTTGCCTCGGTCTTCACAGACAAGGTCAGCTCCCAGCCTGCTGCAATGGACAGCACAGTATGGGGAGGAGGTGAGCAGCCATCTGTGGTGAAAGAACAGGTTAAGGACTATTTAGAAAAAACTGGACATGCACAAGTCCCTGGGGGTGGATGCAATGCATTTGAGGGTGAGAGGGAGTTGGCTGATGTGATTTCAGAGCCATTAGCCATTATCTTTAAAATTCGTGGTGATGGGGGTGGTCCCAGACGACTGGAAAAAGACAAATATAATGCCCATCATTAAAAAAGAGAAGAAGGACAATTCGAGGAACTACAGCCTCACCTCAGCCCCTGGAAAAATCATGAAGCAGGTCCTCAAAGAATTCATTTTGAAGAACTTGGAGGAGAGGAAGATGATTAGGAACAGTCAACATGGATTCACCAAGGGCAGATCATGCCTGACCAACCCGATTGCCTTCTGTGATGAGGTAACTGGCTCTGTGGATATGGAGAAAGCAGTGGATATGATATATCTTGACTTTAGTAAAGCTTTTGGATATGGTCTCCTACAGTATTCTTGCCAGCAAGTTAAAAAAGTATGGATTGAATTAATGGACTATAAGGTGGATAGAAAGCTGGCTAGATTGTCGGGCTCAACGGGTAGTGATCAACAGCTCAATATCTAGCTGGCAGCCAGTATCAACCGGAGTGCCCCAGGGGTCAGTCCTGGGGCCAGTTTTGTTCAACATCTTTATGAATGATTTGGATGATGGGATGAATTGGACTCTCAGCAAGTTTGCAGATGACATTAAGCTGGGGGAGAGGTAGATACGCTGGAGGGTAGGGATAGGGTCCAGAGTGACCTAGATAAATTGGAGGATTGAATCAGAAGAAATCTTATAAGGTTCAGCAAGGACAAGTGCAGAAGAAGGAAGAATCAAATGCACCACTACAGGCTGGGGACCGACTGGCTAAGCAGCAGTTCTGCAGAAAAGGACCTGGGGGTTACAGTGGACGAGAAACTGGATGAGAGTCAGCAGTATGCTCTTGTTGCCAAGAAGGCCAATGGCATATTGGGCTGTATTAATAGAAGCATTGCCAGCAGATTGAGGGAAGTGATTATTCCCCCCAATTTGGCACGGGTGAGGCCACACCTGGAGTATTGTATCCAGTTTTGGTCCCCCTACTACAGAAGGGATGTGGACAAATTGGAGAGATTCCAGCGGAGGACAATGAAAATGATTAGGGGGCTGGGGCACATTACTTTCGAGGAGAGACTGAGGGAACTGGGTTATTTAGTCTGCAGAAGAGAAGAGGAAGGATTTGATAGCAGCCTTCAACTACTTGAAGGGGGGTTCCAAAGAGGATGGAGCTAGGCTGTTCTCAGTGGTGGCAGACGACAGAGCAAGGAGTAATGGTTTCAGGTTGCTGTGGGGGAGATCTAGGTTGGATATTAGGAAACATTATTTCACTAGGAGGGTGGTGAAGCACTGGAATGGGTTCCCTAGAGAAGTGGTGGAATCTCCTTCCTTAGAGGTTTTTAAGGCCCAGCCTGACAAAGCCTTGTCTGGGATGATTTAGTTGGTGTTGGTCCTGCTTTGAGCAGGGGATTGGACTAGATGACCTCCTGAGATCTCATCCAACCCTAATATTCCATTCTATTCTATTCTATTCTATTTCGTGATTTGTATTCTTTCTTCATATAATTGCTGGTCCCCAACACCTATGCTAATTGCTTGCAAGACTGCATGTGTATTTTGTGTTCATTACATGTTCAGGTTTGGTGCATCTAAACATGATCTATAAAACTGTTGATTATAGATCTATGTGAATTAATAAATCTGAGTGGTTAAAAATCTCAAAGTATCCATGCATGCAAGGGTAAAACTCAAGAACCCTACATTCAGAACTCCCTTAATTGCAGCTGAGCAATTTAAAAAAGGGGGTGGGGCATAGATAATGAATGGTCTTGACTTGGGAGACATATTTTTTCCATTCTTCTACCACCTCTTTAGGGTTAGTCACCACACAGTTCCCATCCATCACACAAAAAGTTCTTCACTTCTTGTGTTTCACTCCATTTTTTGTCAACTCAAAAACCAATTTCTTACAGTCATCTTCCTCTATCTTCCTCTTTGTTTCCTTTTCAGCCTCTATTCTTGTCTCAGCAACTGCCTTTTTAGGCTCCTTTTGCCTATTTGTATGCACGTTTGATTGTTTCATTTTTACAATCTGCTGCTTCAAACTCTTTAAATATATATATCAAGCAAAGCATGTGGCCTCTTGAGACCCTGCATCCCATGCATCTTAGGGGGGCATCCTATATCCCTCTTAAGCAGTGAGTGGTAAGAGGCAACAAGTCCCACAGTATTCTTGCCAGCAAGTTAAAGAAGTATGGACAGGATGAATGGACTATAAGGTGGATAGAAAGCTGGCTAAATCATCGGGCTCAACGGGTAGCGATCAATGGCTCCATGTCTAGTTAGCAGCCGATATCAAGCAGCGTGCCCCAAAGGTCGGTCCTGGGGCTGGTTTTGTTCAGTATCTTCATTAATGATCTGGATGATGGCATGGACTGCACTCTCAGCAAGTCTGCAGATGACACTAAACTGGAAGGAATGGTAGATACACTGGAGAGTAGGGATAGGATACAGAGGAACCTAGACAAATTAGAGGATTGGGCCAAAAGAAACCTGATGAGGTTCAGTAAGGACAAGAGTCCTGCACTTAGGATGGAAGAATCCAATGCACTACTACAGACTAGGGACCGAGTGGCTAGGCAGAAGTTCTGCAGAAAAGGACCTGGGAATTACAGTGGACAAGAAGCTGGATATGAGTCAGCAGTGTGCCCTTGTTGCCAAGAAGGCTAATGGCATATTGGGCTGTATTAGTAGGAGCATTGCCAGCAGATTGAGGGAAATGATTATTCCCCTCTATTCGGCACTGGTGAGGCCACATCTGGAGTACTGTGTCCAGTTTTGGGCCCCCCACTACACAAAGGATGTGGACAAATTGGAGAGAGTCCAGCAGAGGGCAACAGAAATGATTGGGGGTTGGAGTACATGACTTATGAGGAGAGGCTGAGGGAACTGGGGTTATTTAGTCTGCAGAAGAGAAGAATGAGGGGGGATTTGATAGCTGCTTTCAACTACCTGAAAGGAGGTTCCAAAGAGGATGGATCTAGACTGTTCTCAGTGGTAGCAGATGACAGAACAATGGTCTCAAGTTGCAGTGGGGGAGGTTTAGGTTGGATATTAGGAAAAACTTTTTCACTAGGAGGGTGGTGAAGCACTGGAACGGGTTACCTAGGGAGGTGGTGGAATCTCCTTCCTTAGAGGTTTTTAAGTAAGGCTTGATGAAGCCCTGGCTGGGATGATTTAGTTGGGGATTGGTCCTGCTTTGAGCAGGGGGTTGGACTAGATGACCTCCTGAGGTCCCTTCCAACCCTGATATTCTATGATTCTATGATTCTATGACTTCAAATGCTAAACCCTTCATCATGCTAATGTAGAATGTAACTACCCACACCTTGCTGAGCCCTTAGTCCTGTTCCTAGGCCGAAGTTGGCAATCAGCAACAGTGTCTCATTGTTTCAGGATCACAGCTCCCTGTTCTCCCTGATCCACTTAATTATCCCTCTTTATGTCATGCAAAATGTCTTTCCTGTGTGGCATCAGTTCAGGTCTTTCTGCATGACCTGATCCGGATGAGTACAGAAAGTGCCAAAGGGGAGAGCATGGGAGCTTTACTGCTGGATGGAGGAAGCACACTAGTGTCTGGACAGTTATTTCTAAAGGAAACTATGCCCTATTCTAATTTACCAATGAGATAAGAACCATGTTACAAGCTCTAATGGGTATCCAGGCCAGCCTGGTATCAGAGCTGAGTTCTCTATTCTCTTTTTTTATTGTCATTAAAGTGTAATATATGGAAATTGGCTACACACTACAAAGCGAGGAAGACAGAAAAGAAAACAAAAGAAAAGAGCAAAGTAGCAAATGAAATCTAACGAGCCACATAACCTCAGTGATGTTAGTGTGCGGCTGAAGCCACATGCAGCTGTGTGAAAGCTAAAGGGAAGATACATTAATGAGGGCATCTATTCTGATACAGCTCAAGTCCAAAATATCTATAAATCAGGGAAAGTTTCCTGTAGGTTAAAGGATTGTTTTAAAGTAGATTACATTAAACTGCACATAGGCATTCCTAGTGCAGAATACGAGTGTCCACATGGGGAGCTAGTGCGATATAACTATTGCAGAATAATTCCAGGCTATTTCCCCATGTAGACAAGCCCTGAGAGGTGTTACGTTTTCCTTACACATAGAGTTACTACATGCTATAGATCTAGACAAGCCAGTCTGCAAGAGATCTGGGATTACAGGTATATCTGGAAACCCTAATCCCCTGAGGAATTTGAGATCCCAGATAAATGTTTGGTTAAAATATCTTTTCTGTTATAAAGAAATCTGTTAAATTATGCATTCAATTTTTCTTTGCTGCTGCAATGGACATGGGACTGCTCTGTACTAATTTATCAATGATACACTGTGAGACCTGGTTATTGGGATGTTCATAGTTTGACTATATTGAGTTAAATCAACAGAACTGTTAGGAAACAAGCAGGAAGGTGAAAAATGGCACAAGGTAAGACATCCCTCAGCAGCCCTTGAGGGTGGTTACAGGGCAATGGCAGAACCATTGGCTCTGAGGGGTCTGGCTCAAACTTCCGCTGAGCCCACAAACAAGCAGGGCCAACAGCTGGGAAACCAAAAGAACAGAGAGCTCTAGATGGACAAAACGTGGCTCTTTACAGGGGAATGTAGTTGTTGGGGAGGAGCTGTCCAGGCTAGCACCCAGGACCCACTGGTCTGCCTGGCCCACCATCACAGGATGGTTTTGGGTACAATAGACAAGTACACAGACTGTTTTAAAGTCTCTCTCTCTCTCCAAATGCTTTATTCCTACTGTTAAATAAACAATCCTTGGGTGTAAGGAATGCCTGTTTACTGCATTTCCCACTGCTCACAGACTCCTGAAGGGAAGAACCACAGGCACTTAACCCAGCTGGCCCTGCCGGGTAAGCCCAGTGGATTTGCAGGATGTGAAACCCAGGATCTGCTTTAAGAGCGAGAGAATCAAGTGATTCCACAGTAGGGTAGGTAAAAGCCTGATGCCTGACACCTGAGTGGGCCACTCAGAGAGACCAAAGAAGGGACAGAGATGCTGCTAGCCCTGCAACCATGACAATTGCCTTGTGTTATGACTAGAAATGGCCAAGTGGAACAGGGCACTACACTGGAACGCAGGACATCTTGTTAGTTCTGACTCCCCTACTTATAGGTAGCTTTGCTGACAACAGAAAAGGGAGCAGGTTTCGCCATTTTATTTCCTGATTTCTCTCTTTTCTTTTATGAGAAGAATAATTAAAAAAGAAATTCCAAGAAGCTTATCAAAGTATCACTGATGTGGAGTCTGTAACTAAGAGATATGGTCCCTCCTAAATCATTGAGTGAGTGGTTATACAGCAAGCCAACTGCTAGGACCAACAAATAATTATTTCATTAAACTACATGCTCCCTCTAGTAAAAGTCTCTAGCACACGGTGGGGTTGGTGTAAAGTGCAGTAAAATGCTTGTATGAGTTCTGTATGCAAGATATTTATACATTGCCCTTAATCCTAAAGGGCCAGATTGGGAACTTTTTCTCCCATCAGTGAGCAACTCGCAGCAGTCATCTCATTGATTTTAATGGGGCTGTTTGGCCGAAAGAGCTTTACAAATGTGTATATATGTATGAATCATTTCTCCCACCTCTGAAATGCAGCCGCTTCTGGAGAGGAAAATGCAAACCAGTGAATGGTCAGTGATTTATGGTCTTAGATATTTTGTAGCTTAGCTGTTATGAGTAGTTTCCCTCTACTGGAGGGAAACCAGTAGATTCTGGCTTTCTGTCTTGTTCTACCTAAAAGAAACTGCCTAATTGCCTTTTAGTTCACTTTTCAATCACAAATACTGCTTGGTATCTTTTGGCAGAAAGTGAGAAGCAGTTTTCACTTCAGTAGAAACAGGCAATTTCTTAAAAATAGCTGTGAAATTTGAAAAAAATAACAAGGAGTGTCTGAAACTTGGATGGGAGTAAATGAAACCTCATGTCTGCAAAAAACGTTTTGAAAGTTTCTTGAAACATAAGGAAAAATTTGTGAAAATTCCTTTTCTAAAATCTAAAATCTCAACAATGAATTTTGTTGAAAAATGGGAATTTGTAAAAGTTGACCATCTCTGCTTTCTGTCTGAGATTTTCAAAGCCACCCACATGGCTTGCTTTTAAAAGGAACTTGGTGTCCAAATACCTGAGATTTTGCGAAGTGAAAGCACAGAGTTTTGCCCAATGTCAACACCTCGAACAACTTAGGTGAGTTAAGTGTCTGTGTGACATGAGTAGGCATGTCTGTGAGACAGGATGTTATTAAGATAAATTACAAGATGTAAAGGAGGCCTGGAGAGCAGAATGATGGGGAAGTTGGCAGAGACATACTCAGGGTTGCTTAGTGTCATGAACTCTAAACTATTGCCTGTGTGGTGACATCGTAGGCTGCTTGACACCACACCCAGCTGTACACCTTACAAGACACTGGAATAGGTTACTTTTTTATAAACAGGATTATGGTGTTGCTCTTGGCAGGCTTGCAGGTTTCATAGCACGACTCAGCCAGGAACGAGTCTTAAATATACTGTAGATTGCAACAAGACAAACAAAGACTATTGGCTAATCATGCTGTTCCTCGTTCAGGTGAGGAGGTGTTTTTCATACTTTCTAAACATTTTCACAGCAGGATCTGACCAGGCAAAGGCAGACAGTCAGGTATGCCAGGGTAAGGGAGTTGATGCTAACTCAAGGTAACCAATCTCTATTGCCACCACTTTGCCATGCCAGGATTCTGTTTGGTGCACACAGCAATACTCTGCTGTTCTCTCCTTTGGCTTGAATGCTTTGATCAATTCTGGTCATCCACTGACCCACAATTTCAGGATGTAGCTCAGCTGGGACATCAGAAAGTGCCCACTTCTATATTTTAATCAAAGTCAGGAAAACACTTCATCCCAATTAGTGTGTGGGGGCTGAAAGTTCCAAGATAAAAAGGGTGGGGGGAGGAGAAGGGAAAATAATGGAGCATGAGTGACAGAAATGGGGGAAAAGAGCCGGGGAATATAGGGTGATGGGGATGGATAACTATGGGGACGGTTAGGGTGATGCAGAGCTGTTCATCTTGCAGGTACTGCTTCGAAGCTGGCTCCATTAGTAGTGCATGAAAGTTATAGCCTTGCAATGGGCTGTATGAAACAAACTGGTGATGTCAGTCCAATTCTGCAGGCTCCTCTGTAAGCTCATATTCACACATGCATAACAGTCCTCAAAGTGGGGCCGACTCCATTCAAAATGGCACATTAGGACAGCAATGCAGTATGTCCAAGGCACATGTGCTGGAATACGCTGAGACATCAAAAGGCTCTGGCTTCCCAGATATGGAGAGGTTTCAGCCCCAGGGTTCATTTACTCAGTTGGGCTGAAATCCTGGTCCCACTGAAGTCAGCTGAGCTGCTTTTCATAAATGTACACGGCTTTGTATACCTGCTGGAATAAGCCACGTATAGGAACCCATGCAGCTAGAAGCCTAGAGGCAGCTCTTTGGCTACTGTGTGATTCTAAACACAATCCAGAGAGATGAAGTTAGCAGCACTCATCTGAATTTGGGACACTCTTCAGAAGTAAGTGGCTTGGACCCTACGACAGATGTGGTTATTTCATCTGTGTGTCCCTTTCACATTGATAATATTTCAAGATTGGATTTTTTAAAAAGACATGTTCTAGTTCAAAAGGAATTATTTTGGGGCTGGTTTCTGGCCTGTGTTATTCGTGAGGCCAGGTTAGATGATCACAATGGTCCCTTCTGGCCTTGAAATCTATCAATCTATTTGTCATTGTCATTTGTTATCCAATGTAACTCCATGCAAGTTACCAATGTAATGTAAATCAGAAATATTCTTGGTTTTGTTTGATTCGCATAATGTCCAGTATAAGGGAGTGGATAGCTCAGTGGTCTGAACATTGGTCTGCCAAATCCAAGGTTGTGAGCTCAGTCCTTAAGGGGGGCATTTAGGGATCTGGGGCAAAAATCTGTCTGTGGATTGGTTCCCCCTTTGAGCAGGGGGTTGGACTAGATGATCTCCTAAGGTCCCTTCCATCCCTGAGACTCTATGAGAGAGAACACCATGAAGTGGAAATCACTCTTTAAAATGTGGGACACATGGCAGGCAACAACCCAAATATCAGCTTGAGATTTTCCAGAGAGAAATGTAGCATGTCCATGGGTCTGAGGCAGCAGCAGCAGCACAGAGGAAGTGGCCAGAGCCAACAAGCAGACAGTTTGGTGAGAGGTGCCAGTTGGGACTGCAGGAAGAGCATGGCTGGGAGAGCAAGAGCAAGAGGGCTTGGGGACCAAATCATCGTCATTGGAGGAGGAGGGCTGCAGGGCTGAGAAGTGGGAGCAGGGGTCTGGATGGCACCCCCATTTACAGGGCACTCCACAGACTGGTAGGACAGCTCCTAGCAAGCAACAGTAACTTATATCTCTGTGTTTGCACATGTAACAAGGGGGCTTGTCCATAGCGGCTGGAGGCCTGGGGCTAGCCAAATCTGATTCCTAAGGAGGCACACCTGGGTTCAGCAGGTCATTCCCTATAAAAGGCAGCAGGGGCTGGACAGAAGGGCAGTATGTCATGGGAAGTTCCCTGCAGGGGGTTTGGAAGTCAGAACTAGAGACTCAAGGTTCAGAGCAGGAAAGCCAGCTGAATTGGAGACTACTGGGAGTGAGCAGACTCCAGTAGAAAGACCTGGGCTGTGGGCTTTCCCTCCTGAGACTACAGGCAGGAAAAGCTTGGGAGGATAAGACATAGGGACTGTGTTGTAGAAATCTGAATTTTCTTTTGGAGCTTTATTTATTTAAGTGACCCCTGAGAAGGGGTGGTGAATGGACAAGGCAAGTCTGTGTGGAGTCTGGTTAAGAAGACCCTGAAGAGTGGGAACCAGAGGCTGGGTGCTGCAGGGCAACCTCTGGCTGTAGGGAGGTCCTCAGGTCATGGGCAGCTTTATTACAATATGGAACGGTAGGTCCTTCAAACAGACAATGCAGGTGGTGGGAGGCCGGAGTAAAACGTTTGGGAACCACTGAAAGAAGGCAGCCCAGCTCAGGCTAAATGTTCCCATAACAGAATGAGAAATCCCTTCCCTGCTTAGAAATCCAAGCCAGGATTTGAGATATCTGGTATGATAACATTAACCACCTCCAAGTGAATGTATTTAATCCAAGAGTGAGCGACCCATGGGCTCTGTCTGTGTCCAGCAGCCTCAATGACAAATCCACTTCATCTTCATTATAACTCGCTCCTGTCTCCTCTTCCCCATGAGGGGCACAGCAGTGACAGTATGGAGGGATAAACTAACGGAAGACATTGCAGAGCTGGAGCCTAGCATGGTGTGACTGCAGCAGCCACAAACAGGCAATGAGAAATGGAGGCAATGAGAATGTAATGAATTTCCTGACCCTGTCTAGTGCAGATAGGTAGGACCTTCGGTGGTGTTGCTTCAGCCAAAGATTTGCATCTGTCTGATAGGAATTACTAACATCAGTCACTCACTCTGGTTGCAGGTTCAAGTAGTGTTCAGCAAAGAAACAGCGAGGAAGCCTGTCCTGGATATGGTCAGGGAAAGGAGGCAGATTGTAGACAACAGCAACCTATATGTGGCCCTAGGCATGTGTTGAACTCTGATGATACCGGTCAGTGGTGCAGAGACAGAATCCCAGCCAATAACCCATACTGCACCCACTGGTAGGCCTGCATACAGTGCTGGCCTCACAGCCCACAGCGATACCAGCTGAAAGCACTGGTGGTTCTAGGGAGGGTCGCACCATCAGAACACACAGCACCATTTAGGTTTGGACTGGCAGTGAGTGGTATGCAATGTGGTGCATGGGGTCCCAGCACCACGCAGGTTTGACACAGCCATCCCTCATGACGGAGGGGCTGCTGAGCCAAAGGTAAGTGAGTGATGTGGCGACCTAGTGCATGGGGTTGCAGTGCCATTCACGTCTGGTGCCTGCCACGCTAGTGCGGCGAGCGACAGGCCTGCCCTGGCCGTGCCCAGATCCCACTGTTGCTGCTGCTGACATCGTCGTGCGGGGTCCAAGGGGACCTATCAAGCCAGGAGCCTGGAGGTAGGAGTGGGGTTGGGAATAACGCTTTCACTGGCAGTGGGCCAGAGCTCAGGAAAAGGTGGAACAGGAAGCAGCCCCCTAGCCACACACAAGGCACAGACTCCCCCCATACTTGTGGGGAGGTCAGTGACCCCACTGGCCTGGGCACTCTCTGACCCAACATCCACCTACTGAGCCCCCCACTCCTTGGTATATTGTGCACCCGTTGAAGCGGGAGCTTGCATCCGCCTCTGGGTTAAAGAGCTCTTTCCCTGCATGTCATTTCTGCTTTTCGTTTTTTTCTCTGTCACGTGATAAGAGAATAATGACCCGAAACGAACAAAACAACCCACCTCCATTTGCAACAAAGGAGATGGGGCAGCTGCCAGAGTTACTAATCCTCTGCAAACAGGAACTCAGCAAGCCAAGAGTCACAAGCTCTAGCAGTGAAAGAGACGCACAGGGAGAACCTGCTTCCCACCCACCATTCACATAGAAGAACCTGGGCACCAGTAGACAAGACGCCCAGTGCAGGAAATGTGCATTTGACACACACAGAAGTTACGTTATGTTCACTAACAAGCACCACCCCTGTGTAACCAGCAGGTCTGCTTCTAGATGGATACAGTCAGCAGTATGGAATCAAAGCAGAGACTTCCAGCTCATAAACCAAACCCCCTCCTACTTAAGCTAACCAAAGAGGCCTCACTGCTTTAGGATCACCCACTAGAGCAGTGGTCCCCAACGTGGTGGCCGTGGGTGCGGCGGCGCCTGCCAGGGCATCTATGTGCGCCCACGTACTGGCCAGCAGACAAGCATCTGCTGAAATGCCACCGCAAAGCAGCGTCATCCAGAGGCATCGCTGCCGAAACGCCAATGATTTTCGTTGGTATTTCAGTGGTGACGTCTATTGACGTTGCCACTTCTCGGAGGCATTTCGGTGGATGCTCATCCACCGGCTCTGGTCCTCGGTGGCTTATCGTCTGGAGCCCACCAGACAAAAAAGATTGGGAACCACTGCACTAGAAGGACACAAGATTGCATGCACTGAGCTAGGACTCTAAACATGCCTCTCTCGCATTCTGGGGTAAATTGAATACTGTCCTCATAGATCCTGCTAATATAAGCCTCACTGTTTGTTACTGTCAGTGTCAAACCAGAGAAGGACAACAAAAATGACGAGGGGTATGGAACAGCTTCCATATGAGACTGGGACTGTTCACCTTGGAAAAGAGATGACTAAGCGGGGATATGATAGAGGCAGGGGTGAAAGTAGAAATAGGGACTTACCAGTACGGGGCTGGGTTAGGGCAGGCTCTGGCCCCCTGAAGGGGTGGGGCCTCGGGCAGAAAGGGTGGAGATGGGGGTCAGTGCCCTCTCCCTCCCCCACTGGAGTAGCAGTGGCAGCTGGGGGCTCCGGCAGCAGTTTAAAGGGCCCAGGGCTTGGCCGCCACTATAGCCCCAGCCCTTTAAATAGCTGCTGGAGCCTGCCGGGGCCCTAGGGTAGCAGCAGCAGTCAGAGGATCCGGCAGTGGTTTAAAGGGCCGGGGCCGCAGAGGCAGTGGGAGCCCCGGGCCCTTTAAGTAGCCCCCAGAGCCCTGCCACTACTCCAGGGTTCTGAGGGTTATTTAAAGGGCCCAGGACTCCCCTGCTTCTGCTGCCCCAACTCTTTAAATAGCCCCCAGAGCCCTGGGGTAGTGGTGGAGGGGCTCCAGGGGTTATTTAAAGGACCCAGGGCAGTAAAGGCAGCGGGAGCCCTGGCCCTTTAAATAACCCCTGGAGTCCCACTGCTACCCCAGGGCTCCAGCAGCAGGCCTCTGGCAGCAATTTAAAGCGCCTGGGGCTCCAGCCACTGCTGGGAGCCCCAGGCCCTTTAAATTGCCTTCTGGGGAAGCCAGGCCACCCCGGTACAGTGCACTGGCTCTTGCCGGTATGCTGAACCGGGGCATACCAGCTTACTTTCACCTCTGGATAGAGGTCTATAAAATCCTGACTGGTGTGGAGAAAGTGAATAATGAAGGGTTATTTACCCTTTCACATAACACAAGAACTCGGGCTCACCTAATGAAATTAACAGGCAGAAGGTTTAAAACAAACAAAAGGAAGTACTTCTTCAGACAATGCACAGTCAACCTGTGGAGCTCATTGCCAGAGGATGCTGTAAAGGCTAAGACTATAACAGGGTTCAAAACAGAATGAGATAAGTTCATGGAGAATAGGTCCATCATTGGTACTTGCTGTGTGCTATGTGCTGAGCTTGTGTTTGTCAGTCTGTTTGTTTGTTTGTTTGGTTGTTTGAAGGACCGTGTGCTGTGGCTGGCAGTTGGAGGCTGTGAGCTTCAAAGGAAGGTTTGAAAGCTCGAAGCCTCTGGTAATTGGCTGAGCCTTAATCAGTGGGTGGTCATTCACTCAGGCCAGGGCTTTATAAAGCCGCTCACAAGTGACCAAGGGTTGCTAACAGGGAGTTTCGCAAGGGAGTTTGGAAGGGGAGTGGGACGAGAGCGGGGGTCCCTTATTGGTCCTACCTGTTCCCCTGTAGTCCCCTTAAAACCTATACTCCAAACCATATTCCAAAACCCTTTTCTTTAAACCACCCTTTCATTAACTAGGAGAGAATGCAGGCAGAAGCCCAGCAGCAGAGTGGGGGCTATCCAGTTCATTGCACTGAGTGTAGCATGTATGATTACCTGCCCTGTGGGCGGGTGGTGTATGTGTGCAGTCAGTGTAAGGAGCTCCTGGCCCGCAGAGGCAACGTACGGACTTTGGAGGCCAGGGTGGCGGAACTGGAGGAGCTAAGAGAGGCAGAGAGGTATGTTGATGAGGCTTTCCAGGACACTGTAGAATTGTCCCACCTCCGCTCAGACAGCCTCTGTGCTGTTGAGGAGGAAGAAAGGCCCAGGGAAGCAGAGCAGTCAATGGGAGCAGAGGGAAACCTTCCCATAGTTGGGACCCTCCTTCCAGATGGTGCTGGGGTTGCCTCTCACACTGAGGTTACCTCTCCAGGGGAGAGAACTCCAGTTGCTAGGAAACGGCAGGTGTTAATAATGGGAGATTCGATCATTAGAAACGTAGATAGCTGGGTTTGTGATGACCAGGAGAACCGTATGGTGACTTGCCTGCCTGGTGCAAAGGTTGCGGATCTCTCGAGGCATCTAGACAGATTTATGTGTAGTGCTGGGGAGGAGCTGGTGGTCGTGGTACATGTAGGTACCAATGACATAGGGAAGGGTAGGAGAGATGTCCTGGAAGCCAAATTTAGGCTGCTAGGGAAGAGACTGAAATCCAGGACCTCTATGGTGGCATTCTCAGAAATGCTCCCAGTTCCATGCGCAGGGCCAGGTAGGCAGGCAGAGCTTCAGAGTCTCAATGTGTGGATGAGACGATGGTGTAGAGAGGAACTGGGGAAGCTTTTGGGATGGGAGGAGCCTGTACAGGAGAGATGGGCTCCACCTAAACCAAAGTGGAACCAGACTGCAGGCACTAAACATTAAAAAGGTTGTAGAGCAGTTTTTAAACTAGGAGATGGGGGAAAGCCGACTCCTGTAGAGGAGCATGTGGATCAGACACAGACTTCTCTTAGGGGAGAGTCTGATGATAGGGAATCTCCAGGTTATAGTCAGGAAGAGAGGATGGAAGAGGATAATGTAAGGGCCGGATCAGATGATAAACAGTCACATAAAAAAGAATCTGGCACATCAGAAAAGGGCAGACAAATAAACAAGGACAAGTTTTTAAAGTGCTTGTACACAAATGCTAGAAGTCTAAATAATAAGATGGGTGAACTAGAGTGCCTTGTGATAAAGGAGGATATTGATATAATAGGCATCACAGAAACCTGGTGGACTGAGAGCAATCAATGGGACACAATCATTCCGGGGTACAAAATATATAGGAAGGACAGAACAGGTCGTGCAGGGGGAGGAGTGGCCCTGTATGTGAAAGAAAATGTAGATTCAAATGAAGTAAAAATCTTAAGTGAATCCACATGTTCTATCGAATCGCTATGGATAGAAATTTCATGCTCTAATAAAAATATAACATTAGGGATCTATCAACCACCTGACCAGGACAGTAATAGTGATGATGAAATGCTAAGGGAAATGAGAGAGGCTATCAAAATTAAGAACCCAATAATAGTGGGGGATTTCAATTATCCCCAAATTGACTGGGAACATTTCACTTCAGGACGAAATGCAGAGATAAAATTTCTCGATACTTTAAAGGACTGCTTCATGGAGCAGCTGGTACGGGAACCCACAAGGGGAGAGGCAACTCTAGATTTAATCCTGAGTGGAGAGCAGGAGCCGGTCCAAGAGGTAACTACAGCAGGACCGCTTGGAAACAGTGACCATAATACAATAACATTCAATGTCCCTGTGGGGGGAAGAATATCTCAACAGCCCAACACTGTGGCATTTAATTTCAAAAGAGGGAACTATACAAAAATGAGGGGGTTAGTTAAACAAAAGTTAAAAGGTACAGTGACTAAAGTGAAATCCCTGCAAGCTGCATGGGTGCTTTTTAAAGACACCATATTAGAGGCCCAACTTCAATGTATACCCCAAATTAAGAAACACAGTAAAAGAACTAAAAAAGAGCCACCATGGCTTAACAACCATGTAAAAGAAGCAGTGAGAGATAAAAAGACTTCCTTTAAAAGATGGAAGTCAAATCCTAGTGAAGCAAATAGAAAGGAGCATAAACACTGCCAGCTTAAGTGCAAGAGTGTAATAAGAAAAGCCAAAGAGGAGTTTGAAGAACGGCTAGCCAAAAACTCCAACGGTAGTAACAAAATGTTTTTTAAGTACATCAGAAGCAGGAAGCCTGCTAAACAACCGGTGGGACCCCTTGATGATGAAATACAAAAGGAGCGCTTAAAGACGATAAAGTCATTGCGGAGAAACTAAATGGATTCTTTGCTTCAGTCTTCACAGCTGAGGATGTTAGGGAGATTCCCAAACCTGAGCTGGCTTTTGTAGGTGACAAATCTGAGGAACTGTCACAGATTGAAGCGTCACTAAAGGAGGTTTTGGATTTAATTGATAAACTCAGCATTAACAAGTCACCGGGACCAGATGGCATTCACCCAAGAGTTCTGAAAGAACTCAATTATGAAGTTGCTGAACTATTAACTAAGGTTTGTAACCTGTCCTTTAAATCGGCTTCGGCACCCAATGACTGGAAGTTAGCTAATATTTAAAAAGGGCTCTAGAGGTGATCCTGGCAATTACAGACCGGTAAGTCTAACGTCAGTACCGGGCAAATTAGTCGAAACAATAGTTAAGAATAAAATTGTCAGACACATAGAAAAACATAAACTGTTGAGCAATAGTCAACATGGTTTCTGTAAAGGGAAATCATGTCTTACTAATCTATTAGAGTTCTTTGAAGGGGTCAACAAACATGTGGACAAGGGGGATCCAGTGGACATAGTGTACTTAGATTTCCAGAAAGCCTTTGACAAGGTCCCTCACCAAAAGCTCTTACGTAAATCAAGTCTTCATGGGATAAGAGGGAAGATCCTTTCATGGATTGAGAACTGGCTAAAAGATAGGGAACAAAGGGTAGGAATTAATGGTAAATTCTCAGAATGGAGAGGGGCAATTAGTGGTGTTCCCCAAGGGTCAGTCCTAGGACCAATCCTATTCAACTTATTCATAAATGATCTGGAGAAAGGGATAAACAGTGAGGTTGCAAAATTTGCAGATGATACTAAATACTCAAGACAGTTAAGACCAAAGCAGATTTTGAAGAACTTCAAAAAGATCTCACAAAACTAAATGATTGGGCAACAAAATGGCAAATGAAATTTAATGTGGATAAATGTAAAGTAATGCACATTGGAAAAAATAACCCCAACTATACATACAATATGATGGAGGCTAATTTAACTACAACGAGTCAGGAAAAAGATCTTGGCTTCATCGTGGATAGTTCTCTGAAGATGTCCACGCAGTGTGCAGAGGCGGTCAAAAAAGCAAACAAGATGTTAGAAATCATTAAAAAGGGGATAGAGAATAAGACTGAGAATATATTATTGCCCTTATATAAATCCATGGTACGCTCACATCTCGAATACTGCGTACAGATGTGGTCTCCTCATCTCAAAAAAGATATTCTAGCACTAGAAAAGATTCAGAGAAGGGCAACTAAAATGATTAGGGGTTTCGAGAGGGTCCCATATGAGGAAAGATTAAAGAGGCTAGGCCTCTTCAGCTTGGAAAAGAGGAGACTAAGGGGGCATATGATAGAGGTATATAAAATCATGAGTGATGTGGAGAAAGTGGATAAGGAAAAGTTATTTACTTATTCCCATAATACAAGAACTAGGGGTCACCAGATGAAATTAATAGGTAGCAGGTTTAAAACAAATAAAAGGAAGTTCTTCTTCACACAGCGCACAGTCAACTTGTGGAACTCCTTACCCGAGGAGGTTGTGAAGGCTAGGCCTATAACAATGTTTAAAAGGAACTGGATAAATTCATGGTGGCTAAGTCCATAAATGGCTATTAGCCAGGAAGGGTAAAAATGGTGTCCCTAGCTTCTGTTCATCAGAGGATGGAGATGGACGGCAGGAGAGAGATCACTTGATCATTGCCTGTTAGGTTCACTCCCTCTGGGGCACCTGGCATTGGCCACTGTCGGTAGACAGATACTGGGCTAGATGGACCTTTGGTCTGACCCCGTACGGCCGTTCTTATGTTCTTATGTAATGGCTATTAGCTAAGATGGTCAGGGATGCATCCCCAGGCTCTGGGTGGCCCTAAGCCTCTGATGTCCAGAAGCTGGGAGTGTATGACATGGGGTGGATCACCCACTAATTGCCATGTTCTGTTCATTCCCTCTGAAGCACTTGGCATTGGCCCCTGGCCAGGATACTGGGCTAGATGGGCCATCGGTCTGACCCAGTATGGCTGTTCTTGCGTTCTTAACCACAACAATGCTGAACAAGGAAACTGAGATTCTACAGACACTAGGGCTGGAATTTCCAGAAGGGCTCTGCACCTGCAACCACATTGTCCAAAGACCTCAGCATGTTCTGTGCATGTTTAGTGCTGAGCTCATCTGGAAATCTGGCCCAGTTATAGGTGATGACTGAGGAATGGAAATCTGGACCTGCAGAAAGAGCCTTTTTTCATTTCAAGTTCCCTTTGTGGCTCCTCCATAACCACAGCACCGCCTCCAGGGGGGACAGTATAATGGGGTGCCATGGCAGCCTGCCAGTCCCTTAGTGGGTATGGTGTGTTTCAATAACTCTGCTTTCTAAGGCACAGGCTAACAGCCAGGAGCTCCTGAAATCGATCCAGATTCTTATTCCTGGGGGAATTTTGTGCCACTGTGCGTACACAGAATTTACATCCCTACAGATTCCTTTGCTTCCCCACAGAAAAATGACTTTCTGACAGGGAGGCAAAGGGAAGCAGCAAAAGTGGTCATGCACCCCTCCATCACAATGCAGGTGCTTTGTTTCAATCACCTGGAGCAATTGGCAGAGAGGTAAGTCATCGCAGGGCTGGGAATGCCCCAGCTGGTGGCTCCTACCCTGCGCTGGAATCAGCAGCTAGTCCCAGCTGAGCTGGAGGGAGAAGAGAAAGGGGCTTCCTCTTCTCGTGCAAAAAGTGACGGGGACTATGTCAGACCCACCCCCCAAAACCTCCCCTGGCAGCAGGAAGCTCAGCATTCTCTCCTGCTTCTTTCCCCTACTGCTCCTCTGCCACAGGGGGAGGGGTCACTGTACGGGGAGCTGCTCCTCCATCCATCTAACCCCCATCCATCTCGACCTCCCATACCTGCCTCCAGCTGAACCTCATCCAGTACACCCACCCCCCCAGCCCTCCATACCCAAACCCCACCCCACTGAACCTCTACCCCTGCATCTGGAGCCACACTGCAACCAGCCCCCTGCCTCCAGACCCCCACCTCTTGTACCCAGAACACTCCACTGATCTCCTTGCACTCAAACCCCCAACCTGATAAGCCACATCCTCCTGCACCCCCCGAGCCTCCACATCCAGATCCCACCCCACTAACCCCCAGCTAGCTGCACCCAGACCCCCAAGCCCCACTCCCTCAGCACCCAGACTCTCCTGCTGAGACCCCACACCCAAACCCGCCTCTGAGCCCCAACCACCTTCACCTGGAAGCCTCTGTAGAGTCCCATTTTCTCTGCACCTGAAATCCCCCAAAGAGCCTCTGTGCATCCACATCTTCCCACACATAGACCCTCCACTGAGCAGCCAGCACCCACATTGTCCCACACGGAAGCCTCACACCCCACATCTGGATCCTCCCCACACTGAGTCCCTTCACATTTGGCTCCTGCCTGGTTGAGCCTGCCTTCCCCACACCCAGTGCACTTGGCACAGAGGGGCAGGGCCCCAGGGTATTTCTGGGGCAGGACCAGCCCTTGTGCTGTGTCAGGGTTAGGTGCAGCATCACACTGAGTCTGTGTCATGGGGGAGGGAAGGGGCAGCAGGGTCATCTGCCACCTTCATGCAGCCAGTGGCCTGTGCTCCCACTGCCATGCTAGAGTCTCCACATTTATTTATTGACAAATAAAACTTGCAGAATTTTTAAATATTATGCGCAGAATTTTTAATTTTGCAGTGCAGAATTTTTAATTTTTTTGGCTCAAAATGCCCTCAGGAGTAGTCACACTCTGCCATGGATTTCCTGGATTGCCTTGGACAAATAAGTGTTCTCTGCCTTAGTTTCTCCATCTGCCAGATGCGGGTGCTTAGCTCTGCTTCCTTGCAGGCTGTGGGTGAGCATTAATCCAGTGATGGGTCTGAGTGCACAGTACATGATACGTAACATAATATAGCTGCCACTTTCTCTCCCTAGACCTTACTATCATAATCAGTCTGTATATCATGGGAGCATCTTGAGGCCCCAACTGAGATCAGGTCTCTATTGTGCTAGGTGCTATAGAAACATATGGTAAGAGGCAGTTCTTATCCTGCAGAGCTTGCAGTCTAAACAGACAAAAGGAAGCAATGGTTCAGTAACTCAATCAAGTTCACAGGGGAGTGACAGAACCCAGATCTGCTTTCTTGCATAGGAAATCATCTGCCAACTTCTTAACTGCTGCAGTGGCTAGTACAGTGCGTATCAACAGATCCTCTGCTGGTGTAACCAGGGGCTATTTGCAGATCGCGCACTGTGGAGGCATCTGTGAATTAGCTCCACCTATCAGCCTGAATCTGATGACTTGCCAGGCATGCTACAGGCCTTCTCTTTTTTGCTGGCCATTTGAAAATGAGGGAGCATGATGAGTGCCATGAATTGTGGAGGGGAGAGTAATTTGAGCAGTTAGGCTGCCTGTTTAGCTGGTTGCATAAATCCAAATAAACAAATAATAAAACAAAGCAGGTGTGCTCCTCAGAGGTGGTCAGGTGCCCCCCCCTCACCCCTGGATCCTGGCTCTGCAGAGCCCCCACTCCCACCCACCTCCTCAGCCAGAGGAAGTGGGGGAGAGTCCCTTGGGGAACTGGTTTGTCAGCCATCAGGCAGACACGTGGCTCTTAGAGTTGATAATGTAACTATAACATAAAGGTCAGGCAGTCTAATGATTCCTGCTGAATCAGAATGGGATTCCTATGAATAGGTGTGTGTGATGTGGCAATCTGACCATTTGGCAGCTGATTAGAAAGCAGCCTTAGTGCTTGTACACATTAGCGCTTACTTCAGTATAACCACCACCCCCAGGCCACCGTATGTTACACAGACCTCAGTACCGGGTGGACAGTGCTCCATTAGTGGGAGAAGCTCTCCCACTGCTATAGCTACCGCTGCATGGGGAGGTGGAGTAATTATGCCACGGGGAGAGCTCTCTCCGGTTGGCATAGGGCATCTGCACTAGCAGCGCTACAGTGGTGCAGCTACATCAGAACAGCTGGTGTCGCAATTCTAGTGTAGACCAGCCCTTAGTAATTTTCCTTTCTAAAGCTGATGCTCTTTCTGATGTCTGGTGGCCTTTTGCTGATGGCTTTTAACTCTCCATGGGGACAGGCCTTGACATAAGGCCTGTCCCAGCAGTGCCCTCAAATGCATCCTCTGCCTGTCATGCTGGGTAATATTTCTGCTTTGGCCATACATAGCTGATCTCTGGCGAGCATCTTTTTGTCTAGCTGACCTGCAAGCAAGAGCCACTGTGCTTTGCTCTACACTAAACTGCACCCTTGACCAGGCTGATAATGAGTCTGGCCCCTGCTGATCCCAGTGTCAAGGAGATGGAATGGTGGTTGACAGCAACTTACCGTCTCTCCTTAGTGCACCTCATGCAGCTCAGGCCCACCTGCAATTTTACCCAAAGCCTTTAAGAAGGCTAAGACACTCGACTACATGCCTGAAAGCTGTGGGGCTGAGTCATGTTTGACCTCACCCTGAAAGGACCACCTCTCCTTCGGGTAAGGGCAGGCAAAGGCTGGCAACCTCACTCCCTTGTGTGCTGTTGGCTGTGAAACTGTGGTGCCTTAGTGGCATCAGCCTGCGAGCCATTAGCGTGTGGGAACTTGGACTTGATTGACTTTAAGAAGGGGAGTGAAGGGGAGCTACAATGTGATCTTCAGGAAGAAGGCATACTGTGGTTCTGCGTGGGTTTCCTTGGTGTTGGAATGGGATCCAGATTTATTTAAAAATAGGCCTGACCCCAAACCCTGGAACATCCACAATCTAGTTCCTGATCTGAATGTGACAGCTGCCTTCTATCATTCGAATAGGCTAAGCACCTAGACACTTGTCCCTGAATACAGATTCTGAGGAGCCTGGAAAGGTGCTGCATCATAGCCGGTATGTTTGGTCAGCACACTAGAAATCAGAGAGAGGCGAAACTGAGGCCTGGTCTACACTACGCATTTAAACCAAATTTATCAGCATTAAACCGATTTAACCCTGCACCCATCCACACAATGAGGCCCTTTATATCGATATAAAGGGCTCTTTAAACTGATTTCTGTACTCCTCCCCGACGAGAGGAGTAGCGCTGAAATCGGTATTGCCATTTCAGATTAGGGTCAGTGTGACCGCAAATCGATGGTATTGGCCTCCGGGCGGTATCCCACAGTGCACCATTGTGACCTCTCTGGAAAGCCATCTGAACTCGGATGCACTGGCCAGGTAGACAGGAAAAGCCCCACGAACTTTTGAATTTCATTTCCTGTTTGCCCAGCGTGGAGTTCTGATCAGCACGGGTGGCGATGCAGTCCCAAATCCAAAAAGAGCTCCAGCATGGACCGTACTGGACATACTGGATCTGATCGCTGTATGGAGAGACAAATCTGTTCTATCACAGCTCCGTTACAGAAGACGAAATGAGTAAGCATTTGAAAAATCTCCAGGCTATGATAGACAGAGGCCAAGCACAGTGCTGTGTGACAAGCGTAACAGAAAGCTAAAGAATCAAATGGATGCTCGTGGAGGGAGGGAGGGGGTACTGAGGACTCCAGCTATCCCACAGTCCCCGCAGTCTCCAAAAAGCATTTGCATTCTTGGCTGAGCTCCCAGTGCCTGTAGGGTCAAACACATTGTCCGGGGTGGTTCAGGGTATATCTCGTCAATTTACTCCCCCATCCCATGAAAGAAAAGGGAAGAAAAATAGTTTCTTGACTTTTTCAATGTCACCGTATGTCTACTGCGTGCTGCTGGCAGATGCAGTGCTGTGGCACTGAACAGCAGCATCCTCTCCCCTCTCCTATCTGGTAGCAGATGGTACAGTACAAAATGACTGATAGCCGTCCTCATCACCCTGTGAGTGCTCCTGGCTGGCCTCAGTGAGGTCGGCTGGGAGCGCCTGGGTAAAAATAAGAATGACTCCTGGTCATTCCCGGCAGATGGTACAGAACGGCTGGTAACCATCTTCATCATAGCAACTAGGGGCTGAGCTCCATCAGCTTCCCCCCTTTCATGTCTAAAGAAAAGATTCTGTACTGCCTGGACTATCATAGCAGCGGGAGGCTGCCTCTCCCTCGTTTTATCTCACTAAAAAGTCAGTGTTTCTTATTCCTGTATTCTTTATTACTTCTTCACATAAATGGAGGGGACACTGCAACGGTAGCCCAGGAGGACTGGGGGAGGAGGGAAGCAACGGGTGGGGTTGTTGCAGGGGCACCCCCCGTGAATGGCATGCAGCTCATCATTTCTGCAGGATCTGACACGGAGCGGCTGTGCTCTCTGGTTCTCTAGTACACTTGCCCCATATTCTAGGCAGGACTGACTCTATTTTTAGATAAAACATAAAGGAGGGAATGACCCGAGGAGTCATTCCCATTTTTGTCTTTGCACCCCCAGCTGACCTCTGTGAAGGCTAGCCAGGAGCACCCATGACAGCAGCAGACGGTACAGAACGACTGATAACCGTCATCTCATCACCAATTTACAATGGCATGGCAGACAGTACAATAGGGATGATAACTGTCTCTGCTACCTTGCAAAGACAAATGAATACTGCTGTGTAGCACTGCAGTACTGCCTCTGTCAGCGGCATCCAGTACACATACGGTGACAGTGACAAAAGGCAAAATGGGCTCCATGGTTGCCATGCTATGGCATCTGCCAGGGCAATCCAGGGAAAAAGGGCTCCAAATGATTGTCTGCTGTTGCTTTCATGGAGGAAGGAATGAGTGACGACATTTACCCAGAATCACCCACGACACTGTTTTTGCACCATCATGCACTGGGATCTCAACCCAGAATTCCAATGGGCGTGGGAGACTGTGGGAACTATGGGATAGCTACGGGATAGCTACCCACAGTGCAATGCTCCGGAAATCGACGCTAGCCTCGGTACATGGACGCACACCTCCGAATTATTGTGCTTTGTGTGGCCGCGTGCACTCGACTTTATACAATCTGTTTTACAAAACCGGTTTATGTATAATTGGAATAATCCTGTAGTATAGACATACCCTGAGTACCGTGTTCCCTGCAGGACTGACGGTGGTGCTGCTTTGTCTGGACGAGCCTGACATGAGTGGTGCTGACCACGCCTAGGTTGACCAGATGTCCCAATTTTATAGGGACAGTCCTGATTTTTGGGTATTTTTCTTATATAGGTTCCTATTACCCCCACACCTTGTGTCCTGATTTTTTTTTTCACATCTGCTGTCTGGTCACTCTAACTGGGGCTTCGCTCCGCAGTGGAAGCTGTTTCCATCTCTGCGTGCAGGGGATATTTTCAGTGCATTCAGTATTTACATTTACAGGAGGGTTCAAAGAGACTCATTCTCTAATGCAGGCCTGTGGGGGTGTGCAGCTGATTTTCTCATAGCCCTTCATTCACCTTCTGAGTTCTGGTTCCCTCCACAAATCAGACTAACTCTTGGTCTGCCTGATGTCAGAGATGTATCTAATTATGCTGATTTTTTCCCAGCAATAGAGAGGTTTTCCAGAGACACCAAGCCTGATTCTTGATGTCATTATTTTCAGCAGCACCCTATGAATGTAAAAAGGTACCTTTCTGAATTAGTTGTGTCCTACGCCGCTTTGCACAAGTGGAGATGAGAGCAGAGGGTGCAAAGCAGTTGGAACAGGTCCACAGTGTTCTATTTGCATGGGACGTACCTTTTAAGAAGGCTTATGCTCCCACCACACCCTAGACTTTATAGTCAGCCCTTCATGAGTGATGCATTTCTTCCTGTGCATTTAACTTAGCCCAACTCCCCAAATTTGCACCTGGGTTTTGATGCCCTGCAAAGATCAAGGATCTTTTACTAATAGCCACAAGCTGTGGGTTCATGGATGGAAAAGGAGGGTTCAGCAGAACCAGCTTCTAATAATGTAACAGCTCCTGCCCCTCCCTCTGGCACTGCACCCCAGAGTAAGCACTGGGCATGAGTGCAGCCTTTGCTTGTCCTGCTTGTGCCTTCTAGGCAGGAGGTGAAGCATTAGCAGCTTAGCCCCAGTGTTAGGAAGACTCTGTCTCTGTGCTCTGGATGGAGAGGAGAGGCCAGGGCCATTCACTTGTGCTGAAGCCTAGGATAGGGCCCTGTTCTGGCCTAAATCTGCCTAGAAGACTTTCCTCACAGCCCTGGACTTTTCCAGGCAAAGTGGTCACAGTCCCCTTGTCTAAATGCCTAGGTACTGCTAAGGCTAGTAACCCTGTGTAACAAATCCCTTAGGTGACTTTGCTTGTTCTGAGCAGACAGATCCCTTTAACCATTTAATCCTCCCAGCCTATCAGGCCAAACATCAGACCCAGCCCCAGGTTAAGAAGAGTAAAGTGTTTGGAGCTGACATTTTATCCTATGCCACTAGCACCAGCTGAAAACTCCAGCAAGTATCTTGGAAATGTCAACTCAGAGAAAGCCAACAAAGAGCTGGAATGTCTCCTGTCTAGAGGCTCCAGGAAGCAGAAAGAATGGAGAGGTGAGGCAAAGCCCGACTTAGGGTATGTCTACACTACCCGCTGGATTGGCGGGTAGTGATCGATCTGTTGGGGATCGATTTATTGAGTCTAGTGTAGATGAGATAAAATCCATCCCCGATCGCTCTGCCTTCTACTCTGGAACTCCACTGCGGCGAGAGGTGGAAGCAGAGTTGATGGGGGAGCGGCAGCAGTCGACTGGCCGCTGTCCTCACAGCCAGGTAAATCGACCTAAGATACACCGACTTCAGCTACGCTATTTGCATTGTAGACTTAGCCTTAGTGTTAGGAGTTCCAGTCCGGGTCACCACCTCAGCATATATGGGCAGGCTGCTGGAAGCGAGGAGAGCTACATGCACAGATGATATACAGGGAGTCACAGGAACTTTATTATCATTGCTTGCATTGGTTCATCGCTGGTTTGACACAGTTACTTGTGTTTGACCCAAAAAAGAATCTGTGGCTGAGACTGTGCTACAGTCTGCATTTGGCTCTTACCACAAACGCCTGGCTAAGGTAGCAGACCCTGCTCCCTGAAGTGGTGGTTGGTTTGGGAGGGGCTCCCAGCTCAAACAGCTTACTTCACTGGTGCCAGAGTGAAAAAAGAACAGCCCACTGTCTTTTGCTCTCAGAAGAGCACATTCTTGCCTGGGGTGCTTGACCCAGCCCACAGGCGCGTATGAGAGGCCAAGGTCTCTGTCACATGTCCTACAAAACCCTGTGTGAGTACCAGGGACAGTCACAATCAATGGGGAACAGAGGCTGCTTCCTCCATGCACACCAGGGATGGAGCGTAAGTCCTCTCAAAGGGGTGGGGAGGAGTCAACGCCCCGATACATTGTGTTCCCTGTGCATCAGCCTGTGGAGGGAGCTGGGTGTCACAGGAGCAGCATGTGCCAGGATGTGCAATACGACCATCCTCCTGTGCAGCAATCGGTTCGCTGAGGTACAAACCTCCCCATGTTTCTCTGGGGGCAGCTGGGCTCTGCACGGCCCCTTACTCAGGGTTGTGTCTAAAAACATAATCAAGCCTCTAGGTTTTTTATATTTACTTGGCAACGTTGGCCCTTAAGTACAGGCATTGCAGCTCACATGTACTGCCCCTGGAGCCAGCCAGGCACCCTTAGTGGTTAACATCTCAGGATGCAGAGACAGAGGAAACATGGCAAGTCCTCTGCTCCTCACCTGGCCACTAAGTAATTTCTGGCCTCAGAAAGCTCGACCTTGGAATAGGAGCCCTTTACTGACTTGCTGTCCGGAGTCTGCAAATGAAGGAAACAAGCAAACACACTTCTTCCTGTTTATAGCTGATGGTAGCCATGCCTTGACCCTCCAGACCTCCCCTGAGAGTGACCTGGGGACCATCCTGGTCAAGGGAGCTTGGAAACCAGACAAGAAGGGACCACAGAGAGGATAGACTTCTTTACACAGCATTCTGCTCCAGCAAGGAGAGAGAAATTCTTCCAGCGCCTCAGCCTTTTCCAAGATGCTGGAAAGGCTCCCTGTGAGCATGCATGGGCTGACACTTCCTGAACTACTTCATTGTGTGACACTGCACAGACTGCAACTCCAGTGTGGGAGAATCTCCGTGGGGAGTGCAGTTGTTTGGAGATAAACATGGTTCCTCTAGACGAGGAATGATTCCACTGTATTCATGTCACTGAGCCATAGGACGAGAAATAAGCGATGAAATGCTGCTCTACACTCCTCCCAAGTGTGAACACCGCAGGGTGCTGGGTCTGAGCTGTGATCCTGGGGTATCCAGTCCTAAGGCAAGTCATGTCTTTGTTGTGCTGCAGTATAACAAATCACTGCACAGAGCATTCAGAAAGACAGAAAGAGGTTCTCAGCTTACCTTTGCCTTTGCAGAGCAGTACTGGGAAGCACAATCCGCCCTGCGAGAGCTGACAACGCACAGCTGGAGAATCTGTTGGCAAGTAAACACAGCAAAGTTTTAATCCAACTCTGCAGTTGTATAACGTGGATGGCGTGTACAGAGTTACTCGGCCAATCAGCCCCCCTCTGCCCCCCCCCCATGGAAGTATCTTTACTTGCTATACAGTGCCGGCCTGACACACCCCTTTGGCGTTTCCTTCCTGCCCCATCTGTTTATTAACAGGCAGGTCTCTTTCTGCTCCTGTGATGACGCTTCGCTGAAGCATGTCAGCTCACAATAGTTTCATTTGCAGAAGAAAACCCCACGATTTCCTTGTGAGGTTTACAATGAGATGTTTGTTTTCTTTGACTCTTGCTGTGTGTAAATGAGGTGGGTGAATGTAATGCATGCAACAGCAAGGGGCTAATCGCCTCATGGGAACCCAGGCACAGTGCAGCCAAGGGCTGGGCAAGCTTTCCCTCATGGACCTGCCAATGCCTCTTTGCTGACCCACCAGCCTTGCTAGTCCAGTGTTCACAGTCCTTCCCACTCCCCAGAGCTCTGCCAGCTCACCTCTGTCCTGACCTGCACCCCCCTCTCCCCCCCCACTGTGCTGTTCCCATTCTTGGTCCCGTTCAGCAGACACTAATGCTGCCAAATAGCTCATGTAACACCTGCCTACGGGGCAGACTTGTGGCTGCCTCCCGTCCACTTTCCACTGTGAGCTCAGCATGCGCTGAAGTGCCAAGCGGCTTGGTACAAAAAGGGGACTTCGATTCAGGGTTGCAATTGCTAACTCCTGAGCACCCTGCGGCCTAGGGGACTCAACTGCCCGGCGTTAGACACCCAGCCTCCCGACATAGTGCAGGAGCTGAGGAGCTGGAACAATTTGTGGAGGAGGGGCTGAGCAGGGCCGTCCTTAGGCATAGGCAGGATAGGCAGCCGCGTAGGGCCTCACTCTGCCTGGGGGCACCACGCTGCAGGCAGCCCAGACAGTGTAGAAGCAGGGCTGCTGGGTCCTAGAGAGAGCCGAATGCAGCACAGTCTGAGGGACGGGATTGGCTGCTGGGGTCTCTGGGAAGGGGAGGGGGTGGGGGTTGGGAAAGGAGCTCACCTGTGAGTGTGACTCTTTCCCCCCGGCTGAGGTCAGGTGAGGCAGGCTCTGTGGCTCTGGAACCAGTATCCTTTGTTGTCTCCCATAACATCCATTCTTCTCCCCCGCGGAGCACCCCCTCCTTTCTCCCCCCTCCCCAGGAGCACCCCTCTCTCTCTCCTCCCTCCCCTCCGTCAGGGCTGGGTTGGGTGAGGTGCTGGGGGATGGGAGGAGGAGGGCTGGCTGGCTGCTTGCTGAGGAATGAAAATGAAAGTAACTCACTTCCTTGGCAGGCAGCCAGGATTGGAATGGCACACAGGGCTTGGCTGGGGTTAGCCAGATGTGTGAAAAATCAGGATAGGGGATTGGGGTACAGTGATCAGATATCCCTATTTTATAGGGACAGTCCCAATTTTGGGGTCTTTTTCTTATATAGGCTCCTTTTACCCCCCCACCCCCTCCCATCCCTGTCCTGATTTTACACATTTTCTCTCTGGTCACTCTAGGTGGGGGTAATTGGTGCCTATATAAGACAAAGCCCCAAATATCGGGACTGACCCTATAAAATCAGGACATCTGGATCTGGCCACCCTCGCTGGGGAGCGCCTCTCCCCCGGGCTGGCAGCTGCCAGCGATCCATCTCATCCGGGGGAGCTGCACAGGGCAGGATGAGCTGCTGTGGCTCCATGGGTGCCCCGTCCCTGAGATCAGATGCTGTGCTAACTTCACCATGGTCTGTTGGGCTGGCGGCGGTGCCCATTGGTGTGTGATTGGACCTGAGGGTTTGCTGCTGCTGTTACCACTCTGCACCCCAAGAGGTGGATTTTGGGGTCCTACAGTTTTCCACCTATCTCCTCCTCTACAGCAGCTGTTGGACCAGCAGTCTGGGGGGTAAGCCAAGCATGAAAGCAGTGCTGTGTTGACATTTAGATTGTCATTTAAAACTTTGTTTGCCAAAAATTATTGCTAACAATCCTGAATCCAATTTCAATGTTTTTTTTTAAAATCAATATCTTAGCCAAAAACAGAAAATTAAGTTGTTGACAATTATTAGTGACAGGTTTGGTTTGAGGCAGGGAGTGGGTCAGTTTTCATCAGAGAAACAAAAAATGTTGACTGACTTTCCTATAGCATGTTACTCCTGATAAGAGCCCTCCAACAACTGTAATATGCTCATCTCCTTACTAGTGTATAAAGCAGGGTTCGGCAACGTACGGCACACGTGTCAAAGGTGGCAGGTGAGCTGATTTTTGATGGTATGCAGCAGCAGGCTGAGCGGCTCAGCCCATCACTGCTCTGGGGTTCCGGCTGCTGCCCTATTGCCAGCTGGGATACCAGCCATCGGCCCCACTCAGCACCTACTGCTGGCCTGGGGACCCCGAAGGAACCCCAGGCTGGCGTGGGCTGAGCAGGCCAGTTGAACCACTCAACCTGCTGTCAGCCTGGGGTTCCATTCACTCAACCGGCAGTGGGCTGAGCGGGCTGGTGGCGGGCTGAGCAGGGCCGGTGGGGGGTTGAGTGGCTCAGTCTGCTGCCAGTCTGGGGTGCCAGCAGCACTCAGCCTACTGCTACTCCGGGGTTCCGGCTGCCGGCCCCTTGCCAGTCAGGAGCTCAGCCGTCAGCCCCACTCTGCCTCCTGCCAGCCTGGGTGAGCAGAATCCCAGGCTGGTAGCAGGCTGGGTGGGGGGGTTGGCGGCCGGGATCCTGGCTGGCAGGAGTTGGTGGTCAGAGCCCCAGACCAGCTGCGGGCTGAGCAGGGCCTGGGATCCTTGTCTAGGGTTCCAGCCACCAGCCCGCTGCCGGTTTGGGGTTTCATTTACTCAGCTGGCAGTGGCCTGAGCAGGAGCAGTGGCCAAGACCTCAGATAATAACAATAGTTTATTTATATAATATAGACATAGAGAGAAACCTTCTACAAACATTAAAACGTATTACTGGCACGAGAAACCTTAAATTACAGTGAACTTGGCACACCACTTCTGAAAGGTTGCCGACTCCTGGTATAGAGTGACCATATGTTGTACTAAGATTCACCTGCTTTTTTTTTTTCCCTGTGAGTCAGTATAACTTTTGCCAGCCCAGAAGTTGGGCAGCCAATGTTTTACGTTTTCACAATGTTTTCTCCAACTTTCATAAAGTAAATACATAGTTAATATGAGTTAAAAAGGCCAGGGACACTTCTTTGTGAAGAATCTGTACAGCAGATCATGCCCATAGACGATCCAGAAAAGAAATTTGAGGTTGAATTTTTTAATGTTGTGATGGATAAAGCAGTATCTGCTGTTGATGAAAGGTTTAATACCTTGCAAGTACACCATGAACAGTTTGGATTTTTGTATGACATAACTAAATTCAACGAAATAGGAAAACAAGAGCAACTAATGACAAAGTGCAAGAATCTAGAGAGCCTCCTGAAGCACGGTGATAGTTTTGATTTAAATGGGCTTGAACTGTACAAAGAATTGAGTACACTGTCATCAATGTTGCCACATGCAAAATCGGTGATGGACATTGTACAGTTTATTCATACCCGCAAACTTGTTGACATATATCCTAATGTGTACATTGCCACTCGTATTCTACTGACAATTCCTATAACAGTAGCATCAGGAGAACGGAGTTTCTCAAAACTAAAGCTCATTAAAAACTATCTCCGCTCTACAATGAGTCAGGTACGCTTGACTGGTCTTGCTATTCTTGCGATCGAACAAGACATGACTTTGTCTTTGTCATACAATGACATTATTACTGATTTTGCAGCCAAAAAAGCCAGAAAGATTGCTTTTAATTAAAAACATATCTGTTTCAATACCTCTTCATAAAAATTTCCAATAAAATTTTGATAAATTAAAAAAAAATATTATTTGCATCATTCTGTCATATCAGAATTTTTTCTATAGTGCTGCTTCTTTAGTGCTAGTCCATCAGCATTACAGTCTGCTTAATTAAGTTAAACTGGTTTTAATAATGTGAATGTGGCAAGTTTTCCAATACTATAAGCTTATGTTTGTGTTGCTAAGAGCAGATCAGGCACAGGGGCACCAGTTTAATAATCTCGCCTAGGGCACCATAAATCCTAAGGCCGGCCCTGGGGCTGAGAGCCATTGAACCAAACTGTAAACCCTGAATATGGTGGAAACCACGTCAAACCAGGGGGTGCAGCCGAACCCCCAGCACCCCTAGTTCCAGCAGTTATGCACATGGGGAGGGTTAGGTACCACAGAAGCCAGCACAATGAACTGGGAGTTGCCTAAACTAGCCCAGAGGAAACACCAAGGAGAAGGGAGAGTTGTGGCCTAACCCCTATCCCCCAGAGACTCTCCTGGAGTTAGGCACTTGAGCCAGGTCAGCCCTTTGTTGCAAGGAGCTGTGGTAGATATCCCTTTTATAGCCCAGTGGTTACACTGCTCATCTCCAGGAACTGGGCTCAACTCCCTTGTGCTGATTCAGAGCAGGAAATCGAATGCAGGTCTCCCCCCTCCGTGCTGAATACCCTAAGCCTTGAACTAGAGTGTGTGCGGGAGGGACTGCCTCCTCTTTAGCTGTTTTATGCGGGCCCCAATCCAGAAGGCAGCCTCTGAGGACACTGACTGAATTGGGCCCCATAGGCAAGATGGGCAGAGGAACACCTGTCTGGAGGATCCTGCCATGGCTTAGGCACTGAGCAACTGGATGGGTCAGAGCTGAGGTTTTGCACATGCCCACTGGCAGAAAGTTAGGTGCCTAAATCCTTTTGTAGACCTAGCCCTTGGCCTCTCTGGATCCTTTTTTGTCAAACTTGGGTGGTAATTCTTTCTTCCTCCCCTTGGCTGGCTGGAGTATTTAGATGGTGAGCTCTTTGGTGAAGGGGCTGTCTCAGTCTGTATGTGTGTCTAGCACAGCAGGGCTCTGATCTTGGCTGGAGCTTCATTCAAACAACAATAATGCATGCACTCTTCTCGTCACTGCAGTGGGACGGTACATTTTCTAACACACCTCATTCACTTAGGCTGGTTGCCTGCCACAACCTGAGTTCATTGCTATCTACTAAAATGCTGAGGGATGATCCCAGCAGGCTGGAATGGCAGCACTCACAATGGAGTCCAGAAATCTGTGATGTGTGAATTTTAAATTTCCAATTTATACTAGCAACAACTGCAGCATCAGACACTTCCTGGGAACAAATGAGCCACTGGGGCCAAACTCACAAGGTTTATTGCCCTCTCATCCCAATAATAATGTTGCTCCTTGATAGCTATTCGCTTTGCTGGAGTGTGTCACCCACAAGACTCCACGTAGTTGTCAGGGTGGACGTTAGTCACATAGGACCTCATTCTTCCAAAGATGTAAGTCAAGAGCAACCCCAGGGAATTCACTAGGGTTACACCAATGTAGAACAGGTGGGAGGTCAGAATCAGAACAAGACTCTAACCAGTGTGAATCCTACAATGAGCATTACCTGTGCCTGAACAGGAGTAAGAAGATGCAGTATTGTCTGTTGGATTAAGCACAGGCTTGGAAACTAGGGACTCCTCAGTTCAAATCTTTGTGCTTACATGCACTGACTGCCATTGTAGTTGAGGGCAAGTAACTCACCCTATCTGCCTCAGTTTCCCCATCCACGAGGTGACTATGACAATATTTATTTACAGAGTGTTGTGAGGATTAGTTAGTTACCTTTACTGTTGACACTTGAGCCAAGAAAGATTTTCAGGCTTGCCTGGGAGCCAGACTCCTGTGGGGCTTCAGACTTAAGATGAAGCTAACTTTCGAGGGTGGAATTTTACCAAGCAGTTGCCCTTAGCCTAGTCTGAAAACTGTTGTAGGAGGTATTTTACCAAAATAAGGAACAGATTTCTATAGCACAGGAAACTTTAGAAATAGCTGAAGAGAAGACGAAGTTTGAATCAAAAAGGGGAAATAGATAAAGTCCAGCATGAGATACAACAAGGGTGTAACTGCCCCATAATCATAGGGGAAGTAAGACCATCTACAGACTGGACACAGACTGCAGGAGAAGGTCTTTCACAGCTGCTGGTAACTTATACCTCTCTGCAGAACCATTCATCAATAAATCCAGTCAAAGCTGACTCATCCGAGTTTGTTATTATTGCACTAATCCAGACTCCAGAAAACCCTTCTCACTAGACATATAATCAGAGTTAAAATCAGTATCAGTTATTGGTTATCAGTGAATTGGTTATTTATTACTGACAATTCATTAATGATCAATATTGTGAAATGCTATGTAAGCACTGAGGATCTAATTCATCCCTGGTGGTAACTCCAGTGACTTCGATGCAATTACACCTCGGTGAATTTGGTTCTGAATATTATTGAGATCTCCTGACACTGGCAACACTCCCCACGAGAAATAGGCATACAGAGAACAACTCTCTCCTTAAGAGAGCAGCTCCTTTCAGAGATGCTGGGTGCAGACTACTGGCCAGACTGGATGCTGGGGAATTGTTGCGGATCGGTTTTGGAAAGGGCTGGTAATAAGGCTTTTTTAGTCTACAAATTGCTAAGGAAGCCCTGGAATCGAGATTGTTCCTAGCTGGCGCTAACCTTCCTGCTCAGCACCTATGTCTAGTTGGGCTGATCTCAGATACAGTCCTCGGTGAGGTCACTACCTCAACCAGCTTAGCATGCTGGGCTGATGGCAAAGTTCAGGCCCATGAAAGGTTATTGGCTCAAAGCACAGGCCCCTGTGGGTATGTTTGCAATACAGTTAAAAACCCACAGCTGGCCTGGGGCAGCTGATTTGGGCTAAGGGGCTGTTTAATTGAAGTGTTCGTGTTCTAGCTCCAGCTGTAGGACCCTGTGAGGTGAGGGCCACAGAGCATGGCCTGCAGCCCGAGCCTCAATGTCTATACAGCAATTAAACAGCCCTTTAGCCTAAGCCCCAAGAGCCTGAGTCAGCTGGCACGGGCCAGCCATGCATTTTTAATTGCCGTGTAAACTTACCCTGCCTGGTCACTGGCTCAGCACCCAGAGTTTGCTGGACTTATGTGAAGGCCCAGAATTCAGCAAGGTCTCTGGATCAGCACCTCTATCGGACTGGGATGATGCCAAGGCACAGGACGGTGGGAGATTGCTGGCTCAGCTCCTCAGTCTTGCTTGGCAAATGTCAAAGCAGGTGCATTTGTGAGCTCATTTGCCCAGGACCTCAGCTTGTGGTGTGGTGGGATACCCACTGTGCCAGCAGGTGTTCAGCACCTCTAGCTGCTGGGTGATGGGCAGGCATGGGCCCTTGTGAGGGTTATGGGTTCAGGGACAGAGAGCTCTCCTGTAGCTTTGGGTTTAGATAAATTCTGATCTTTTACACTTTAGTTAATGTTATGCTGTACTTTGAAACTATAAAGCATTGTGTAAGCAGCAGCTGTTGCTCCTCATCATTCATATGGAATGGTGATTAAACGATATTGCATGAGGAAACCCTCACACTAGCGACAAAAGCAGAGTAAGTGGCAGCACAGCCCTCCTGGGTTTGGCTGGGGAGTCCCTAAAAGCAAACTGATGAATGGAGAGGTCTCAGCAGCTTTAACACCCATCTCAATTCTATCACATATGCCTGTCATCTTCTGGCTGGTTGTCAGTGTCACCCACTCAGCGGGCACGCTGTCCCCCTTGGAATGAGCTTGCTGCAGCCTAGGCTAAGCTTGCTGGGTCTCCCAGCTCAGGAAGTAGAGACCTGGGCTTAGATTCACTTGTCTCCAGTTTAGTCCCTGATGCTAATGAGCCACTCAGGGGGTGCAGCATTACGTCAGCACCAGCAGAGCACTTGCCGGGGCAGGATGTAGCAAGGGATCTCTGGATTAAAAGACCCACAGACTTTGGGGCCAGAAAAGGTGCGTGTGTATGGAAACATATTGTACATTAGCAGAGTTCTCAATGCTCTGTTAAGGTTGGTCATTGGACCACATACAGCTAAACCTGTTATTAGGCAACAGTCTTTAGAAACTGCTCCATGGAATCTTCATATGTAGTTGGTTTGGAGATCATCTTCATAAAGCAACTGATTTAGTTGGGGATTTGCATGCTCCCAGAAGTTAGGCTTCTTGTCAAACACTAGAGTGCAGGCAGTGCTACTAGTCAGAATGGGAGTCTGGCCTAGTGGTTGGAACAGATTCGGCGGGCAGAGCCAGGGTCATGGTCAGGAGATAAGCCAAGTCAGAGTCAGGAGTTCTGAGGAAGGCGGAGACCAGAGAAGGAGTGGGAGCAGGCACAGGATGGAGTAGGGCTGGTGCAGGAAGCAAGTCTGGCATAGCTGCAGGCATGGAATGCATTGAGCAGCCACTGGGCTGCTGTTACTACAAGGCTAAAGGGCGAGCTGTTGGCCATTCTGTCCAATCAGGTAGCACGGCCACTTAGTGACCCTCTATTGGGCCCAGCCAAGCTCATTAGGTTGCTCAGTGACCATTCCCAGAGCCAGCTGAGTTCCTCATAGACTCTTTGAATTTAAAGCCAGACAGGACCATCTCGATCATCTAGTCTGACCTCTTGCGCACTGCAGGCACAGAACCTCACCCACCAACACCTGTAACAGACCCCACACCTCTGGATGAGTTACTGAAGTCCTCAAAACATGGTTTAAAGACTGCAAGTTACAGAGAATCCACCAGTTATACTTGTTTAAACCTGCAAGTGACCCGTGACCTAGGCTGCAGAGGAAGGTGAAAAAGCCCCAAGGGCTCTGCCAATCTAACGCAGGGAAAATTCCTTCCTGACCCCAATTATTGCGATCAGTTAAACCCTGAATATGTCAGCAAGACCCACCAGCCAAACAGCTGGGAAAGAATTCTCTGTAGTAACTCAGAGCCCTCCCCATCTAGTGTCTCATCTCCAGCCACTGGAGATATTGCTGCTAGCAGTCGCAGATCAGATATGTGTCATTGTAGGCAGTCCCATCATACCATCCCCTCCGTAAACTTATCAAGCTCAATCTTGAAGTCAGTTGTTTTGCCCCCACTGCTCCCCTTGGAAGGCTGTTCCAGAACTTCATTCTTCTGATAGTTAGAAATGTTAGCCTAATTTGAAACCTAAACTTGTTCACGCCCAGTTTATATGAATTTGTTTTTGTGTCCACATTGGTGCTCAGCTTAAATAACTCCCGTCCCACCCTGATATTTGTCCCTCTGATGTATTTATAGAGAGCAATCACATCTCCCTTCAGCCTCTTTTCGTTGAGTCTCCTCTCATAAGATAGGTTTTACATTCCTATATCATCCTAGTAGCCCTTCTCTGCACCTGTTTCAGTCTGAATTAATCTTTCTTAAACACGGGAGACCAGGATCGCACACGTTATTACAGATGAGGTCTCATCAGTACCCTGTATAATGGCACTAACACTTCGCTGTCTACTGAAAATACCTCACCAGATGCCTCCTGGGACGTTTTCATGGCCACATCACATTGGTGGTTCAGAGTCATCCTGTGATCAGCCAATACACCCAGATCTTTCTCCTCCTCTGTCCCTTCCAACTGATAAGTCCCCAGTTTATAACAAAAAATATTGTTATTAATCCCTAAATGCATGACCTTGCACTTTTCACTATTAAATTTCATCCTATTACTATTACTCCAGTTTACAAGGTCATCCAGATCATCTTGTATGATATCCCAGTCCCTCTCTGTATTGGCAATACCTCCCAGCTGTGTCATCCGCAAACTTTATTAGCACATTCCCACTTTTTGTGCCAAGGTCAGTAATAAAAAGATTAAATAAGATTGGTCCCAAAACTGATCCCTGAGGAACTCCACTAGTAACCTCCCTCTAGCCTGACAGTTCACCTTTCAGTACGACCCGTTGTAGTCTCCCCATTTAACCAGTTCTTTATCCACCTTTCAATTTTCATATTGATCCCCATCTTTTCCCATTTAACTAATAATTCCCCATGTGGAACCATATCAAATGCCTGACAGAAATTGAGGTAAATTAGATCCACTGCGTTTCCTTTGCCTAAAAAATCTGTTACCTTCTCAAAGAAGGAGATCAGTTTGGTTTGGCACGATCTACCTTTTGTAAAACCATGTTGTATTTTGTCCCAATTACCATTGACCTCAATGTCCTTGACTACTTTTTCCTTCAAATTTTTTCCCAAGACCTTACATACGACAGATGTCAAACTAACAAGCCTGTAGTTGCCTGGATCACTCTTTTTTCCATTTCTTAAAAATAGGAACTATGTTAGCAATTCTCCAGTCATATGGTACAACCCCTGAGTTTACAGAGTCATTAAAAATTCCTGCTAATGGGCTTGCAATTTCATGTGTCAGTTCCTTTAATATTCTTGGATGAAGATTATTTGGGCCCCCTGATTTAGTCCCATTAAGCTGTTCAAGTTTGGCTTCTACCTTGGACGTGGTAATATCTACCTGCATAGCCTCATTCCCATTTGTCATCTTACGATTATCCCTAAGCTCCTCATTAGCCTCATTAAAGATTGAGGCAAGTATTTGTTTACATATTGGGTCATGCCTAAATTATCCTTAACCTCCACTCCATCCTCAGTGTTTAGTGGTCCCACTTCTTCTTTCTGTTTTCTTCTTATTTATATGGCTATAGAACTATTGGTTTTAATTCCCTTTGCAAGGTCTAACTCTACATGGCTTTTGGCCTTTCTCACTTTAGCCCTACATGCTTACAAGAAGTGGAAGATTGGACAAATGACCAGGGAGGAGTATAAAAATATTGCTCAGGCATGCAGGAGTGAAATCAGGAAGGCCAAATCACACTTGGAGTTGCAGCTAGCAAGAGATGTTAAGAGTAACAAGAAGGGTTTCTTCAGGTATGTTAGCAACAAGAAGAAAGTCAAGGAAAGTGTGGGTCTCTTACTGAATGAGGGAGGCAACCTAGTGACAGAGGATGTGGAAAAACCTAATGTACTCAATGATTTTTTTTGCCTCTGTCTTCACAAACAAAGTCAGCTCCCAGACTGCTGCACTGGACAGCACAGTATGGGAAGAAGGTGACCAGCCCTTTGTGGAGAAAGAAGTGGTTTGGGACTATTTAGAAAAACTGGAAGAGCATAAGTTCATGGGGCCGGATACACTGCATCCAAAGGTGCTAAAGGAGTTGGCGGATGTGATTGCAGAGCCATTGGCCATTATCTTTGAAAATTCATGGTGAATGGGGGAGGTCCCGGATGACTGGAAAAAGGCTAATGTAGTGCCCATCTTTAAAAAAGGGAAGAAGGAGGATCCAGGGAACTGCAGGCCAGTCAGCCTCACCTCAGTCCCTGGAAAAATCATGAAGCAAGTCCTCAAGGAATCAATTCTGAAGCACGTAGAGGAAAGGAAAGTGATCAGGAACAGTCAGCATGGATTCACCAAGGGCAAGTCATGCCTGACTAACCTAATCTTCTATGAGGAGATAACTGGGTCTATGCATGAGGGGAAAGCAGTGGATGTGTTATTCCTTGACTTTAGCAAAGCTTTTGATACGGTCTCCCACAGTATTTTTGCCAGCAAGTTAAAGAAGTATGGGCTGGATGATTGGACTATAAGGTGGATAGAAAGCTGGCTAGATCGTCGGGCTCAGTGGGTAGTGATCAATGGCTCCATGTCTAGTTGGCAGCCAGTTTCAAGTGGAATACCCCAAGGGTCGGTCCTGGGGCCGGTTTTGTTCAATATCTTCATTAATGATCTGGAGGATGGCGTGGTCTGCACTCTCAGCAAGTTTGCAGATGACACTAAACTTGGAGGAGTGGTAGATACACTGGAGGTAGGGATAGGATCCAGAGGGACCTAGACAAATTAGAGGATTGGGCCAAAAGAAACCTGATGAGGTTCAACAAGGACAAGTGCAGAGTCCTGCACTTAGGACAGAAGAATCCCATTCACTGTTACAGACTAGGGAGTGAATGGCTAGGAAGCAGTTCTGCCAAAAAGGACCTAGGGGTTACAGTGGACGAGAACCTGGATATGGGTCAACAGTGTGCCCTTGTTGTCAAGAAGGCTAACGGCATTTAGGGCTGTATAAGTAGGGGCATTGCCATCAGATCGAGGGATGTGATCATTACCCTTTATTTGACATTGGTAAGGTCTCATCTGGAGTACTGTGTCCAGTTTTGGGCCCCACGCTACAAGAAGGATGTGGAAAAGTTAGAAAGAGTCCAGCGGAGTGCAACAAAAATGATTAGGCGGCTGGAGCACATGACTTATGAGGAGAGGCTGAGGGAACTGGGATTGTTTAGTCTGCTAAAGAGAAGGATGAGGGGGGATTTGATAGCTGTTTTGAACTACCTGAAAGGGGATTCCAAAGAGGATGGATCTAGACAGTTCTCAGTGGTACCTGATGACAGAACAAGGAGTAATGGTCTCAAGTTGCAGTTGGGGAGGTTTAGGTTGGATATTAGGAAAAACTTTTTCACTCAGAGAGTGGTGAAGTACTGGAAGGGGTTACCTAGGGAGGTGGTGGAATCTCCTTCCTTAGAGGTTTTTAAGGTCAGGCTTGACAAAGCCCTGGCTGGGATGATTTAGTTCGGAATTGGTCCTGCTTTGAGCAGGGGGTTGGACTAGATGACCTCCTGAGGTCCCTTCCAACCCTGATATTCTATGATTCTATGATTCTATATTCTGACCTCAATAAGGTAGCTTTCCTTGCTGATCCCTCCCATTTTCCACTCTTTGTAGGCTTTCTGCTTTTTTTTTTAATCGCCTCTCTGAGATGCTTGCTCATCCAGCTTGGTCTACAATTCCTGCCTATGAGTTTTTCCCCCTTTCTTGGGATGCAGGCGTCTGATAGTTTCTGCAACCTTGACTTGAAGTAAATCCAGGCCTCCTCCACCTTTAGATCCGCAAGTTCTTCAGTCCAATCCACTTCCCTAACTAATTTTCTTAATTTTTTAAAGTTAGCTATTTTTAAATCAAAAACCCCAGTCACAGATCTATTTTTGTTTATCCTTCCATTTAGTTTGAACTGAATTAGCTCATGTTTGAACCCCCTTCTAAACTCAACCAGAGTTTCCACCTGCATCTCCAATCCTTGGATCTTTTCTTCCGTCAGCTCTATCAGGCAGCACTTCATGCAGACGAAACTCTTTTCAGGTACCGCCTCCAGGATCAGATGCCACATCCAGTCATTTTCATTGTGTCTTCCACTGCTTGGGTAACTACCACTGCTGTCTCTGTATCTGTCATAGCCTTCCCACCTAAATCCTGTAAGTCCTGGAAACACAAACCAAACCAAAAACACCACCACCCACAGCAAAACAAACTCACAACGAACACCAAAACACTGCCAGAGTGCTAATACAGTATCTATTTTTAAGAAAAGGAAAAGAATGATCCAGGAAACTATGGCCTGTTAATTTGACCTCAACTGTACGCAACAATTTTTGAAAGAGAAAGTAATTAAGGGAATAGAGATAAACGGTAATTGGGATAAAAATACAATATGGCTTTCCAAAAGGTAGATCATGCCAGACCAATCTGATCTCCTTCTTTGAGGAGATAACTGATTTTTTTAGATGAAGGAAATGCAATAGATCTAATCTACTTGGATTTCAGTAAAGCACTTGATACAGTTCCTCATGAGAAATTATTAGTTAAAGTGGAGAAGATGGGAATTAATATGGGAATTGAAAGGTGGACAAGGAACCAGTTAAAAGGGTGGCAACAATGAGTTATACTGAAAGGCAAACTGTCAGGCTGGAGGGAGTTTACTAATAGAATTTCTCACGTTGCTAACACTGTTGCAAGCATCGCAAAGGATGTTGGGGAGGGTCAAAGGTTTGAGTGTGGAGTGGAAGGTTCCTTTGCAGGTTACAAGAGGCCAAAAGTGGGGCGGGGGGAGAAGGAAGAGGGCAGAGAATGGGTTAACTCGACACTTCAGCTAGCTCAGTCTGAAGATAAAATGCTGACTCCAGCCAGCTCAAGGCCACAGCACACATCTGATTCTCAGCTGCCTGCCAAGGAAGACGGGGGCCTGGATTCCACCCCGACCAGCTGTGAGAAAAGAGGATTCAGCTGAACAGACTTGCAGAGGCAGCCACAATGAGCGAGACAGTGAAGGCTGGCAAGGGGAAAAACAGACTCTAGCATCCCTGGAGCCTGTGTGTTTTATGAATGCTGAGGAGGCCACAGAAAGCCGGTTTTGACTGGCACAAAGAGCACCAGGAACAGAGGTCCCTGAACTAGACGCCTTCAAAAGAACCCAGGACTTAAAACCCTCCTGAATGCTGAAGCAAGTTGGAGATCACAGTGGATCCTGGACAACCCATGCACAGGACAAGAACTCCTGTCCACCCCTCCCCCTCTTCTTCTTACATTACACCCAGGCTTGGCCGGCCTCGTGTTGTGCGTGTGTGAGTATGAAAGTGGGTTAGGGCTGGGGTACTAATGCTTTCTTGCTTCCTTTGTGTGACGTGGGAGTAGTCCCAGCACTCATCGCTATTATTTTATCAATTAAACTTTAAAATTTAGACACTTGGTGTGCTCCTCCATCTCCTCCCCTAAAGATCCTGCAGCTTCAGCCTGATCACCTGACACCTCAGGCAGATTGGTAATATAACACTAGATAGGGTGGGATCTGAGTTACTACAGAGAACTCTTTCCTGGGTGTCTGGCTGGTGAGTCTTGCCCACATGCTCAGGGTTTAGCTGATCACCATATTTGGGGTTGGGAAGGAATTTTCCTCCAGGGCAGATTGGCAGAGGCCCTGGGGGGTTTTCTCCTTCCTCTGCAGCGTGGAGCATGGGTCACTTGCTGGAGGATTCTCTGCACCTTGAAGTCTTTAAACCACAACTTGAGGACTTCAGAAGCTCAGACATAGGTCAGGGGTTTGTTACAGGAGTGAGTGGGTGACATTCTGTGGTGTGCATTGTGCAGGAGGTCAGATTAGAAGATCATAACGGTCCCTTCTGACCTTAAAGTCTATGAGTCTATGAGCAATTCTCTAGTCATAGGGTATGGCCCCCAAGTTTAGATTCATTAAAAACCCTTGCTATTGGACTCGAAATTTTATGCACTAGTTCTTTTAATATTCTTGGATGGAGATTATCCAGGCAATCTGATTTAATCCCATTCAGATTTTTGAGTTTGACTTCCACCTCAGTTGTAGTAATTTCTACTTCAATACCCTAGTTCCCATTAGCCATCCAGCCACTGTCCCTAAGCTTTTAATTAGCCTTATTAAAAACTGAGGCAACGTATTTGTTTAGGTGTTGGGTCATGCATAGATTATCTTTAATCTCCACCCTATTCTCAGTGTTTAGCGGTCCCACTTCTTTCCTTGTTTTCTTTTTATATATGTGGCTATACACCCTTTTACTATTGGTTTTAGTTTTCTTTGCAAAGTCCAACTCTTCTTGCTTTTGGCAGGTGTCACTTTGTCCCTACAGTTTCTGGCTTTCCTTGCTGATCCTTCCCATCTTCCATTCCTTTCAGGCCTTCTGCTTTCTCTTAATCACCTTTTGAGATGCTTGCTCATCCAGCTTGGTCTGCAGCCCTTCCTTATGAATTCCTTTTTCTTGCTTGGGATGCAGGCTTCAGATACTTTAAGTCAAAAGTTGCAGAAACTAACTCCAAGGCCCCTCCACATTCAGATCCTTGAGTTCTTCAGTCCAGTCCACTTCCTTAACTAATTCCCTTAATTTTTTAAGTTTCAGAGTGGCAGCTGTGTTAGTCTGTATCAGCAAAAAGAACAAGGAGTACTTGTGGCACCTTAGAGACTTGAGCATAAGCTTTCGTGGGCTAAAGCCCACTTCATCAGATGCATGCAGTGGAAAATACAATAGGAAGTGAGAGAGAGAGAGAACATGAGAACATGGGTGTTGCATACCAACTCTAATGAGACTAATTGATTAAGATGGGCTATTTTCAGCAGGAGAAAAAAAAGCATTTGTAGTGATCATCAGGATAGTCCATTTCAAACAGTTGACAAGAAGGTGGAAAATTAACATGGGGAAATAGTTTTTAGTTTGTGTAATGACTCAGCCACTCCCAGTCTTTATTCAAGCCTAATTTAATGGTGTCCAGTTTGCAGATTAATTCTAGTTCTGCAGATTCTCATTGGAGTCTGTTTTTGAAGTTTTTTTGTTGAATAATTGCAACTTTTAGGTCTGTAATTGAGTGACTAGGAAGGTTGAAGTGTTCTCCGACTAGTTTTTGAATGTTACAATTCTTGACGTTTGATTTGTGTCCATTTATTCTTTCCGGTTTGGCCAATGTACATGGCAGAGGGGCATTGCTGGCACATGATGGCATATGTTCCACACTATCAGAGGTTCGTTCATTTACCAATGTGATATATGCCATCATGTGCCAGCAATGCCCTCTGCCATGTACATTGGCCAAATCGGACAGTCTCTACGCAAAATAATAAATGGAGCTTTCTTCCTCAAAAATGATTTTGGCACAAACAGACTCTGTCTTATCCATGCCATCACTTCTAATTTCGCTCCTGTTTACACCTCATCATTAAGATACAATGCTACTCTACCACCTTTCCCTTTATTTCTGTCTTTGGTGAACAGCACACACCCTTCAATACCTGTCATGAGTACTATTCCACCATGTTTCTGTTATCTCTATAATCATAGAATCATAGGAATGGAGGGGACCTTGAGAGGTCATCTAGTTCAATCCCCTATATGTAGACCATTCCTAACAGGTGTTTGTCTAACCTGCTCTTTAAAATCTCCAATGATGGAGATTCCACAACCTCCCTTGGTAGGTTATTCCAGTTTCTGACGTTTAGGAAGTATTTCCGTATACTGTATACTCCGTCCTGGAGCCGTCCTGGAGTATACAGAAATCTGACGTTTAGGAAGTATTTCCCAATGTCCAACCTTAACCTCCCTTGCTGCAGTTTAAGCCCATTGTCCTACCTCAGAGGTTAACGAGAACAATTTTTCTTCCCTTCCTTGTAACAGGCTTTTATATACTTGAAAATTGTTATGTCCCCTCTCAGTTTTCTCTTTTCCAGACTAAACAAACACAATATTTTTTCAATCTTTCCTCACAGGTCATGTTTTTTAGACCTTTAATAATTTTTGTTGCTCTTCTCTGAACTTCCTCCAATTTGTCCACATCTTTCCTGAAATGTGGTGCCCAGAACTGGACACAATACTCCAGTTGAGGCCTAATCAGCATGGAATAGAGCAGAAGAATTACTTCTTGAGTATAGCTTACAACACTCCTGCTAATTCATCCCAGAATGATGTTTGTTTTTTGCAACATGTTAACTGTTGACTCATATTTAGCTTATGATCTACTATGACCCCCGGATCCGTTTCCGCAGTGCTCCTTCCTAGGCAGTCATTTCCCATTTTGTATGTGTGCAACCGATTGTTCCTTCCGAAGTGGGATACTTTGCGTTTGTCCTTATTGAATTTCATCCTATTTACTTCAGACCATTTCTCCAGTTTGTTCAGATCATTTTGAATTATAATCCCATCCTCCAAAACACTTGCAACCTCTCCCAGCTTGGTATCCTCCACAAACTTTATAAGTGTTCTCTCTATGCCATTATCTAAATCATTGATGAAGATATTGAACAGAACTGGACCCAGAACCAGGGCTTTTTTACCACCCCAAGTGTCGAAGCAGGAAAAAGAAGATAAAGCCGCGATCGGCGTCACTTCAGCCGCACTTTGGCTGCAGCTCTACCGCACCACTTCATTCTTCGGCAGCAATTCAGTGGCTGGTCCTTCAATCCGAGCAGGACTGAGGGACCCGCTGCTGAATTGCTGCCAAAGACCGAGATGTGCCGCCCTTTTCCATTGGCCGCCCCAAGCATCTGCTTCCTTCGCTGGTGCCTGGAGCTGGCCCTGCCCAGAACTGATCCCTGTGGGACCTCATTCGTTATGCCCTTCCAGCTTGACTCAAAGCTTTAGGTGAATCACTATTTGCAGATGTGAATACAAAAGCAATGGATTCCCTGCAGAACTGATGATGGCTTTTTTTTCCAGTCATTCTTCAGTTTCTTAGTTTTCACTGGCAGCATTACTGTCGCTTCCAGTTCCTCATTTTAAAAATCTATCAATTTTTATATTGCAAGCACAAACACACCATGACAACTTCAACCTCATTAATGTGCTTGAACTCATCAGTAAAGGACATAAAACACGTCTAATAACGTGTGTATACCCACTTAACATTATCCTATAACATACAGAGCAGTATAAATTAGTTATTGTCTGTATGAAATGTTAGTTTGTACTAACTTTGCTAGTGCTTTTTGTGTAGCCTGTTGTAAAACAAGGCAAATATCTAGATGAGTTGACATACCCCCTAGAAGATCTCTGAGTATGTGTACCCCTGGTTGAGAACCACTGATGTAGCCAATCAGGCAGCCTACTGCAGACCAGCTGCACTCATTAGGTTGGCCTGAGACTGGCTGTGCCACAGATCATGATCTTGACAAAGCTTCACTAGATAAATTCATGAAGGATAGGTCCATCAGTGGCTATTAGCCAGGATAGGCAGGAATGTTGTCCCCAACCTCTGTTTGCCAGAAGCTGGGAATGGGTGACAGGGGATGGATCTCTTGATGATCACCTGTTCTGTTCATTCCCTCTGGGACACCTGGCATTGGCCACTCTCAGAAGACAGGATACTGGGCTAGATGGACAGTGGTCTGACCCAGTATGGCCGTTCTTATGTTCACTCTTTACTGTGTAATCTGAACTTGTCCAACAGTTCCAGACTGATCCCTGCACTCAGCGACATAACAGCCATTTATCAGTGCAAGGGGAACAGGCCACAGAATCTGCCTTTGATATCCTGACTGTCAAAGAAGCTGAGCAGAGAGCTCAGCCGCTACACACCACTAAAAAAATCAGATTGTTTTTAGGCCTTGTCTACAATGGGGATTTCAGGCCAGGAGGCTTGTCAGGGGTAGCTGCCCCAGAGCAAATCCCAGGTGTAGACAGGGTAAAAAACTACAGGTTGCAACGGACACTGTGCAGTTGGCTGCTGCTGGAAACTGGGATAAACTGCATTGGTGCCTTTCACAGATTAATAAATGCCTTTCACCTTTGCTTGCCTACCCAGGGGGTTTGCACACGTGCAACTAGACTAGTCACCAGTAGGTTTGCCAGCTCTCTAATTGCACAAAACTGAACACCCCTGCCCTGCCCCTTCCCTCAGGCCCCGCCCCCACCCCACCCCTTCTCTGAGGCCCCTCCCCCATTCACTCCCTCCTCCCTCCTTCCGTTGCTCGCTCTTCCTCACTCACTTTCACTGGGCTGGGGCAGGAGTTTGGCGTGTGGGAGGGGATGGCTTTGGCTGGGGGTGTGGGCTCTAGGGTGGGGCCAGAAATGAGGGGTTCAGGGTGTGGGATGGGGCACCAGGCTGGGGCACGGAGTTGGGGCAAAAGGCTGTGATTGGGGGTGTGGGCTCTGGGGTGGGGCTGGGGATGAGGGGTTTGGGATGCAGGAGGCGGCTCAGGGCTTGGGCAGGGGGTTGGTGTGTGTGTGGGGGGGAGTGCAGGGTGCTGGCTCCAGGATGGAGTTTGGGTGCGGAAAGAGACTCTGGGCTGGGGAAGAGGGTTGGGGTGCGGGAGGTGGTTCAGGGTGTTTACTATGGCTCCCAGGAAGCGGCTGGCAGATCCCTGTGGCCCCCTAGGTGCATGGGAAGCCAGGGAGGCTCCACATGCTGTCCTCATACCTGCAGGTGCTGCCCCCGCAGCTTCCATTGGTTGTGGTTCCTGGCCAATGGGAGATGTGGTGCCAGCACTAGGGGCAGGGGCAGTGCATGGAGTTTCCCTGGCCTCCCATACACCTAGGGGATGCAGGAACCTACAACGAACCAGGGTAGGCAGGGAGCCTGCCTTAGCCCCAGGACTCTGCTGTGCTGCCAACTGGACTTTTAACAGCCCAGTCAGCAGTGCCAACCAGAGCCATCAGGTCCGATTTTGATTGGGTGTTCTGGTTGAAACCAGAATGCGTGAAATCCCCAGTGCAGACAAGGCCTTAGTACAGTGTATTTCTTTGCATTTATTTACATTACTCTATAAATTTCAGACCAACAGATTAGTCCCCTTATTCCTCAGATTGGAATCCTTCCCCCACTCAGTTGGGGACTAGTGGTCCCTGTTGGGGTATGTAAGGTTAAGTAAAGACTTGGATAACCGCTATCATGGTAATAGGGAGTAAAGGCATAGGCAGGCACTGTCTCTTCACTTGATATATAAAGTTGCCACACTTTTCTCTCCCCTTTTGCTTGTTAAGGATTGATAAGTGTTGCAGCTGCATGAGAAATGTGATTGTCTTTGAGTGAAGAAGTGTTATCGCCCCCCTCCCGTCCTCTCCCAGCTACATAAATGAGCTCAGGGTCATGGCCCCTGTGAACTGCTGATTAAGGGCACTTATGGCTAAATTACTGCAAAGAAATGTATCTTCATGGTAAAAAATGTCTGTATAATATGCTTAATGCTGTAAATAGTAAACAGGAGCTGGTATACTTATATTCATATATAGCTATTAATATTCATTACATGGGCATTCATATGATCAAATAAGGGTTTGGGGGGCATTGTAGTCAATGTGGGTATTTAGATAAAAAGATAAAAAGAGTCTGATGTGACTAATTCGAGGCTTACTCGACAATAGGGTCGAGGGGAACAAGTACAGAAATAAAGAAGCCCATTTACTCAATCCGCCTCTGGGTCCTCCTGCTCCTTCTTTCCATCCCTAACATCCCCCTATCTGGCCAACACCACATGTTGAAGGGTAAAAGCAAACGTATGGTTTTGCCCTAAAACCTGTTGAAACTGATACAAACTTTTTTTCGCACTTTGTGCCCTTACAAAACCAGCAGGCTCATGTGTTTAGTGCTGGATGCAAAGTGGTTTATTCTTGAGGAGGATACAGAGTTGCTTTGATTTATGCCCAAACAAGTTAAAGGTGCGTTCAATTATCACTCAGTATCCAGTAAGCATCACATCAATGGAGTCTGTCATCTTTGTTTGCCTGCACCAAGGATAGAATAGGCATCTTTCAACTCCTTTTGTCTGTATAAAGAGAGACACACTGCACAGCAGCAGTTAATTCTTTTCTTTATGCCTCTGTCCTAGTAAAAAAAAAAACAACTCCAGGGCTGACTGGATTTCCTGCTTCCTGGATACACTCCCACAAGGACAAAAATGTGACCTCGTTTGCACCCATGTCATCCACTGGCTCTAATGGGTTATCATACATGTGAGTGACATGTAAGTTCTGTGGCAGAATGTGTCTGTCAGGAAAATGGAGGCTGTAAGGGTAAGTCTATGCAGCCTTCGACTGTGAGGCTCCCAGCCCAGGTTGACAGATTTGAGTTAGCAGGGCTTACGCTGTGTAACCAGTGCTTTGAAGTCACAGCTCAGGCCAGTGGGCCTCAAAGCTCGAGCTCCCACCCAAGTGGCAACTTCAAAGTGCCGTCTACACGGCCCTTGAGACTGTCTACAATGGCATGTAGCAGATCTGTGAGTGCTAGGAGCAAATATGACCAGTGTTTAGATAAGAGCAAAGCAGGTGGCCACTAAAGGGGGAAAAAAAGGCAGAAAATTAGTCTACATACCTTAACTTTTTTAAGCTTTAAGGGCAAGAGGGAGGATTACTCAGTGTTTTGAGCATTGACCTGCTAAACCCATGGTTGTGAGTTCAATACTTCAGGGGGCCATTTAGGAAACTGGGCTAAAAATCTGTCTGGCGATTGGTCCTGCTTTGAGCAGGGGGTTGGACTAGATGACCTCCAGTGGTCACTTCCAACCCTGAGATTCTGTGATAGTAAGCTTATTTACAGTTAAAGTTACTATTCATTTTAGTCTAAGTGTTTGGTATCATTTTGTTTTAAAAGCATAACTAGGGCCGCCTTCTCTTTGATCACAGAGGCTGTTTTTGCTGACAGCTGCAAAAGCCAGCTGTTTTCACACTATGCTTACTAAAAAATAACCATGTTAGCCCAAAACCTAGAAAAAATCTTTTAAAATTGTTTGTTACTAAAAGCTTATGGTATTAACTTTTAATAAAACCTCTTTGTAAAAAAAGTAGGTCTGATTCTTTAAATAAGAATGTAAGCAGAGTCAGGATGAGCTCTACCCTGACATCTGGTGGTGAATTATGGTGAGTGTGGAAAAGAACTTAGGGGGCTGATCTTGTTTGCATAGGCACACCCACGCCGCCTAGCATGAGTTCACGGCAGCCCAAAATGGTCACTTTGACAGCTGTGAGATCCCCAATCTCTCGGTTACTGGGATAGGAGGAATAAAGTGTTGTTACCCTGATTATGTGAATGAAGGACTATGAGGCTGTTTTATGACAAGAGGGTCTCACCATCAACTAAATAGCACTTGCTAGACAAGGGACATGGGTTCCAAAACCCCCCAGTGAATGGAGAAAGGTTGGGGGATAGAAGTGTGTATCTGATGGTTTGGGCCTGGTGTCTTTTGAGGGTCTAGCACCAATTGTACATTCTTTGTCTTCTCCACTGTTGAACAGCAGAGCTAATTTTGGTTCCATTAGGAGTCTAGCTAGAGACTGCTGAGCTGAATTCACCTTGGGCTAATGGTGCACCAGCACTGGGGCTTCTTTACTACAAGCTGAAATCACTAAAAGAGCTATGTTTACTGAGCTGAGATCACTGAGTACTGTGTTAACTAGTTGTGGGGCCTGAAGATATATTGCTAAGCAGCTGGCAGAGCAGTTTGCAGGACAGTTGGAGTGGAGAGCGCAGCGGAGCTGAGCATTTTGTGGGGATGGCTGGAGTGGTTCATGGGACAGCTGGTGGAATAGAGCAGCTAGTGGAGTGGAGCAGCTTGTGGGATGGTTGGAGCGGCCCATGGAACAGTGAGTGGAGCAGAGCGGAGCAGTTTGTGGGGACAGCTGGAGGAGCGGAGCGGAGCAGAGCGGGTGGTGGAGCACAGCTGTTTGTGGTGAAGGCTGCAGCAGACCTCCATGGAGAGGCGAGGCAGTCGGCCTTGGCCCACGTAAGGTGCCCCTTAACACCCTGTGTGCGCCCCCCTGCTCATTCCACCAGAGTAAAACTCTGCAGATGAACTTTTGAACTTTGGGGCGGCACTGACCAGGGACAGAGACTTTTGGGTTGTTGGACTTTGGGGTGATTGGACTTAAGACTCTGAGGGGAAAAGGACATTGCCAAACTTACTTGGAGGTGGGTCTTCTGCTCATAGTTTGTGTTATAAATCCTGTTTGTGGTGTTTCTCCAATATAATGCCGCATTGTTTCCCTCCTTTATTAAAAGGATTTTGCTACACTCGGACTCCGTGTTTGCTAGAGGGGAAGTATTGCCTCCTAGAGGCGCCCAGGGGGGTGGTATGTTATTGTCCCAGGTCACTGGGTGGGGGCTCCAGCTGGTTTTGCATCATGTTATTGAAACGGAACCCCTGGATACTGAACACAGCCCTTGTTGCTGCCAACTCAGAGGGGCAGAAGGGTTACAAGAATAAAGCAGTTAAAAGGAAGGTGGAGGGAAGGGGAGGGGGAAGAAAAGGGAGTTGGCTCTTGTTTAAAATCTTGGGCCTCTAGAATTGGTTCAGGAAAATAAGTTTTGTAATGCGGTTGTAAAACAACCTCTGATTGGCCCAATCCAAAGGCTACGATAACCAGCCTGAAAGTTTCTGAGATGTGCTGTTGCCTCATTTTACAGAAAAACCAGCAAGGTAAAGATCTCTCTCTTTGATTCAACCACATGCTCTTTATCTTTCCTTTGTTCTTTCTTTTAGCTTTTTTTCTTAATCTACCCTGATACTGAATGCTTTTTTATTATGTGCTTGCTAACTTTCCATTGTAAACCTAGCTTTTAATGTTTTGTAGCTAGTTTTTGGCCATGTGCTTACTAAACAGGTTTTGTTTTAGTTTTTAATATTGTTTAATGCTTTTTTATCATGTGCTTATAAAATTTCCTTTTTAATCCTGTTTTTATAGCTTTTAATGTAATGTAAAGAGCCTTGGGACTATAGGATTGGTTCAACAAGGGCATTCTGTGACCTAACTGTAAAACAGCCTCTGATTGGTCCACCGAAAGAAGGGGCTATCTTCCCAGGAGCATGGCCTAAAACAGCTATCATTTCACTACCAACAGTCAACGGGGTAGGATGTTTCGCTCTGCCTGTGTTCAGTAACACCAGCATTCTATTCTTTAATAACCTGCCCTTTACCAACAGCAAGCCTTACTCAATGTATCTAAGCATAAACACACAGTGGGGTAAAATGTTTCACTCTGCCTCTGTTCAGTAACACAAACATGCTATTCTTCAGTAACAGAGCTCCTTACTCAATCACATCCAATAAACTTACCCAAATGTCTCTCACTCTAATCTTTCAATGTATCAAATTTTCTATTCGTTTAAAACATACCTTTACCAGCCACCTGGAAAAAAATAAACCTTACCCAAACTTTAAACTTCTCTCACTCTAGTCTTTTAACCCTTTTCTCTTACAGGTCTCCTCACTCCATAATCTTGCTCTCCCTTTTTTTCTCTAAACCTTACCCCAACTTTCTTTTTCAGCTTTAAAACTTCTCTCACTCTAGTCTTTCAACCTTTTTCTCTCAACGTATCCAAGCACAAAACTTCCCCCATTCGAACACACACAAAAATAAAAAATAAAAATTTCAAAATGGCAGACAGTGCCAAACTTTGGTGCCAATGGAAACGGGGTGGAAGGAAGCCCCACACAGGACATGGAAACCTGTCAAAAATGCATGGTGATGAAAGCTATTGAGCCATATACTACTTTAGGGCTTTAGCGGGGGTGGACCCCAGCAAAAGTTACAGCTGGTTGCTGATTCTCCCACAGAGGCTTTTCCAGCAGCTGAGACCAGCTAGTAAAGGAGAGTGCTCCACCCCTGCCCATTATTAGATGGGTGACAGTAGAGTTGTGATGGGGCAGTCTTCCTCTTACAGGCAGTACTGCCTACTGGTCAGTCCTCTCCAGCACGTGACATGGTCCTTTAACCGTTTGGGGGGTGATACACAAAGTGTGAGGCACTATCGGGAGAGAGGAAAGTGGTCCGTGGAAGAAGTTAAGGGCCCAAGACCTAGAGCCTTGCAAATAGGATGGGGAAGGCTCTCGTCTCACTCAGCCAATAAGGAATGAGCTGGGAGAAGGGACCAGCATAAATGCTGCCTCCTTTTTTCATAGCAGGGCAGATGCCTACACACATGAAAGGAGTAAAAAGGCGCCTGCAGGACCCTGAGTTATCAGGGTGCAGCCAGGGAACCTCTGAGCCTGAGAGCCAAGTGGAGCCAGCTGAGGGTGATAAATGGCAACCCAGCTCAAGGTGGTGTTCTGGGGCTTCCTGGTAAGAAGAGGGATAATAATTGCTTGAGTTCTCCACAGGGCCAGCTTTAGGCACCAGCAAACCAAGCACGTGCTTGGGGCAGCACAATTTCAGTGGCGGCATCCCAGAAAATTTTTTTTTTTTGCTTGGGGTGGCAAAAAAACTAGAGCCAGCCCTGGTTCCCCAGTTGTAGGAAGAGGGCTGGAGAGTTCTTCCCTAAGGAGAGACAAAGACAGAGAGAACCCCAAGGGAACTGGGAACAATGCTTAGAGGGCAGGCTACAGCAGCCACTTTGGTTTATTTGGGACTTTTTGTCATGGCCCCTCTTTTCTGAGGCTGTGTGACAAACAAGCTGTCAAGGTTCCTCCCCCACTCTGAACTTTAGGGTACAGATGTAGGGACCTGCATGGACACTTCTAAGCTTAATTACTAGGTTAGATCTGGTATCACTGCCACCATCCAGACATTTCAGTGTCTGGATCACTCCCTTTCCCCCCAAAACTTTCCCCTCCCTGGGTAGCCTTGAGAGACTCCTTCACCAATTCCCTTGTGAGTCCAGATCCAATCCCTTGGATCTTAAAACAAGGAGAAATTAACCATCCCCCCTCCTTTCTCCCACCAATCCCTGGTGAGTCCAGATCCAATCCCCTTGGATCTAAAAACAAGGAAAAATCAATCAGGTATTAAGAAAAAAAGGCTTTTAATTAAAGAAAAGAAAGGTAAAAATCATCTCTGTAAAATCAGGATGGAAAATACTTTACAGGGTAATCAGATTCATATAGCCCAGAGGAACCCCTTCTAGCCTTAGGTTCAAAGTTACAGCAGAGGTAAAATCCTCTCAGCAAAAAAAGGAACATTTACAAGTTGAGAAAACAAAAATAAGACTAACACGCCTTGCCTGGCTGTTAGTTACAAGTTTGAAACGTGAGAGACTGGTTCAGAAAGATTTGGAGAGCCTGGACTGATGTCTGGTCCCTCTTAGTCCCAAGAGCGAACAACCCCCAAAACAAAGAGCACAAACAAAAGACTTCTCCCCACCAAGATTTGAAAGTATCTTCTCCCCTTATTGGTCCTCTGGTCAGGTGTCAGCCAGGTTTCCTGAGTTTCTTAACCCTTTACAGGTAAAAGAGGCATTAAACCTTATCTATTTATGACACAGGCCCTAATACTCTTCATATTATTGAGGCAAGAGTGGCTGAAGTTAGTGGCTTCCAGAGAAGGGGAACAGAGACAGGGAGTATTTGCAATGCTTCCCTAAGCACAAGGTGCTATAGGACAGATATGCCTCGTGACAGAGGTATTTCTCCATAGCCAGAACACAAAGCAGCTGAGGGCAGCAAAGACTGGGCCCAACGTCTTAGAGCTGGGTGTGGGCTTAGATAGGGTGGTCAGACAGCAAGTGTGAAAAATCAGGATGGGGGTGGGGGGTAATAGGTGCCTATATAAGACAAAGCCCCAAATGTAGGGACTGTCCCTGTAAAATCGGGACATCTGGTCACCCTAGGCTTAGCCCGCCTTGCAGAGTCCCTGTTTTCCTTTCTCTGTTATGGCAGTTGTGTTTGTGCAGAATGGAAGTGCTGCTAATCTATCTATTGCACTGTAGTCCAGTGTTGCTGCTGGAAGCGGGGCACCTCACACCATCTAACAAAGGCAGAAATTAAACTCTCTTAACAGAATTTCAGATCTTCCAGCTTCTTGTGCCTTCACTAATGAAACTTTCCACAATCACCTTGGAGCTAACACACCAGACATTAAAACTTCAACTGTCACCTTTTGCAATAACCCAGGAAGACAGAAGAGCTCACCAGTATGCCCAGAAAGCCAAGAACTCGGCTGTGGTGCAACAGCTGTGTGCTGCATTACTCTAGAACAGAGGTTTTCAACCTGTGGACTTCTAGGAGTTTGTAGACTATGTCTAAGATTTCCAAAGGGGTCTGCACCTCCATTTGAAATATGTGTAGGGGTCTGCAAATGAAAAAAGGTTGAAACCACTGCTCTAGCAAGCTGCTTCAGCCATTCAGTGGATTAGTGGTATGGATGAGTCACCAAATGGTAAATAACCCTCAGGGTGGCCAGTTTAAATTACCATAAGGCAAAAGAACCTTGAAAATGGAGAAAGAGGAGCTTGTGTTTGGAGCAGAGCCTGGAGCACTGGGCCTGGTGCAAGACCTGAGGCCGGGGCCTGAGCCAGAGGCTGGGAACGAAAGTCAGGCAATGCATTAAAGCAGACGCTCACAGATTCACTGCCCAGTACGTTAACTTGGCAAAGCTGTTGCTAGTGTCCTAGGCACTAGAGATTTACATAAACATATTCTCACTAGTAGTGATACATCCCAATGTCGCACAAGATGGGATGGTTTGACAAAACAATTAATAGGGATGTTTTGTCCAATATTTCAGGAACAAGGGGAGGTAACAGACAGATGTCAGGAAATATGTCTGGTGGTGTCTAAGCTGTGTCTGTTAGTGGTTTTCGCCTTAATTCATTGTGTGGCCTAGGGGATGGCAGGAACTCCTGCTGCTGACTGAGCCATTCCTTGCTACTAGGCTAGGGTGACGATATTTCCCAAAGGGAAAATGGGACACAGCACAAGGCTAGGGCGAGCCAGCCTGCCCCCCAGCGCAAGGCTGATGTCACCGCTCACCAGAGCCCTGCCTGCCCCCTTGTGCGAGACTGGGATTGCTGGTGTCCCCTGCGCCCATTCCTCTGCACCCCACTTTTTTGACACTAGTGGTCATTTACCCCGTTTGCTCTTGCCAACTGAAAAAAAGTTGGAACTGCTGGGACAAGGCTTAAAAAAGGGATTGTCCCGGCCAGAACGGGACGTATGGTCACGCTATACCAGGCACTCATGTGTTAACGTACCTGTAACAATGGAGCCAGGGCACTGAGAGTGTCTAGGGGAGAATGAACCTGGCCGTGTGCCTTTGTCACTGAGCTGTAGCTGGGGCCTTTCTTCATGAGTAACACCGCAGTGCAGCAGGTCAGCAGACTATCTACTAACAACATTGAAGCTGCAAGGACAGAAGCACAGAGCAGCTTAAGCAGCGCTACTGAGGCAGTAACATTCCAACCTCCAGTGGGTAGTGCTATCCATGTCTGCTGAGCCAGCTATCTGCGCAAAGCAGGACAGCACACAGAAAGAACACACACGCACGAGCCAACTGACAACAATGTTTGCCTAGGGGTTAGCGCTGTCCACTGACCTAAGGGAGTTCTGGGCATGATTCTTAGTCCTGGCCCCTCTTTCCCTGAGTTGCAGGAGTGGGGGGCTAGTTTAATTCCTAGCTCTGGTTGCTGGCTCTGAGCTATCAGGGACTGGGGATGGTGGTCAGACAGCACCACCAAGTGAGTGGTGTGTGAATTGTTAGTTTGGGAAAGACAAGTCTACACTAGAGACATGGGGAATTAAAACAAGAGGGCTCCAGGGGTTTCTATAAAGGGATCCTCTTGTATTGTCACTGCAATCAAATTGGACCTAGGGACAAAGACAGTTAAAAACCTCCTTTGGCTGAACGGTCAAAAGATGTCAGGAGGATGCACCTAGGTACTTTGGTTCTGAAGAGAATCACCCACTTGGAGCTGTTGTGCAGATGAGAAGTGCATCCATCTCTGCTAGGAGAGCCACAATGGCTGTCACAGCTTAGCCCTTCACATGGCCATGTGGTTGGTAAAAGGACCAATGCTTTTCTATAGATCGTTTAACGTTGTCACACAATAGCTCTGGCCCCTGGGACTCAGCACTCCGGCTTGTCTTCCCCCCTGTAAGAGCCCTGAGTTTCTGCTTCAGCACTTCTTTGCCTGCTGCAATTTTAGAAATGTTAAAAGTCTTTAAACCCTCGCTGGACACCAAAGAGCAGATTTGTCAAGGAGCACCTGGTTATCGTGTTAGTAACCAGGCAGAGAGAGAGAAAGAGAGAGAGAGAGTATGAAAAGAAAAAAGCTTTTCTCATGCTTTCCCCAAAATGTTGGTTTTAATTAAATCACATCTTAAAACCTATAAACTTTAATGTATTTGAAACATGGTTATCATACACAAAGCAGTAAATCATCTCAAAGAAATGTGTGAACAACCCAGTGGACATGGTAGATCTAGCCTACATCACAGCAAATCTCACTTGGAAGGAGGCCAGTGTAACCAATGGCAAACGGCATTTAAGGTGGGGTGGTGGTGCTCAGAAAGATTCTTCTTTCAGCCTTTTAGCAGATCTGACCTGCTCGCTCAGAGCCCAGAAGTCCTTTGAAACGCAGCTCGAATCCCCCACAGAGGCAAGACCCACACTTCAAAACTCTCCACTAATTTTGGGTGCTTTAGATCTTCCGTAGCCAACCTGTGCACAGTGATGAGTTGAAGCCAGTTCCCACAGGTTCCCAAGAACCGGTTGCTAAAATTAGACCTCCGTGGAGAACCGATTGTTAAAGGGCCAGGGAGTGGGCAAAGAACTCCGGTCCATGGGCCAGACCATCCTGTTGCTCCCAGGATTCCCAGCTGGGGAGGCTAAGACTCCTCCGGCCCTTCCCCCGCTTCCCCCCAGCTGCAGCGTGGCCAGCTACCGGCATCAGCTGGGCAGCTCAGCTGAGCTCCGGAGTCGTCCTGCTGCTTTGAGCTGCCAGCAAGGTAAGGGGGGAGGGGGCTGCAAGCTCTAGGGCTGCCGAGGGGGCAAGTGGGGCATTTTGCCCCAGGCCTTGGAGGGAACCCTGGCACCACGAGTATGTCTCCCCCTGCCCCGGCCCCTCTCCTCCTCCCCCCCTTAAATCAGAACTTTTTATTGGGAACCGATTGTTAAGATTTTGGCAGCTCATCACTGCTTGTGCACCTGAGCTGTCTCACATTGGGCACTCGAGAGCAGCAGTGGCTGTTTTTGGAAATTTGGGATGAAGAGTTTGGAGCACTCTGCATGGGACTGATCCAACTGTAATTTCCAGTTGAAATGGGATGGGGAAAGGAAAGATTGTTCCTCCCCCTAAAATACTGCCTGCCTGCTGAAATGAAATCCTCAGCTACTGCTGTCTGCTTTGTTCAGAGCAGTGCTGAGGAGGCCACACAATGTGTGAAGTTGGATACATACACTCCTCCTCTGGAAAGGCTTGATTTTTGCAATAAGCTGAGTGCCCTCAACTCCCATGGAAATCAGAGGGAGGTCAGGGCACTCAGCACAATACAGAATTGGGCCGTACACATTTGATCTTTTGCATGGCGTTGTCAAGTACATGGTTATATGTTAGATTTTGTTGCTTTCATTAATTACTCTCTCTTTGCTTTGTAGGTCTGTGACTGTATGTTTTTTTCCAATCACTGCTTGGGGCTTTTTTCTTTAAGGAAAATCAATTCCAGGAACCCAGGCTGTGCTAGCAGCTCTGATGATAAACCAGTGCATGGTTTTGAGGGAAATAATTGGGTACAAGAAACAATGGCATGATTCCATGGATGTATATATACGCACTAGCTTATTTATATAGATGTGTGTAATTCTCCCCACTCACTAAAAGCCCTCCTCTCCTACACTAACTTCGGATGTTTTTATGACATCTCAAATTTAAGAATCAATCTCTGGGGTGGTATCCCTTGAAACCTTCTGTTCTGCCTCACTTAAGAGTGAGCAGGATGTTTGAAGGGGAAATGCAACCTCTGTGTTGGAGTTTGAGTCAAAACTCCAGCTCCCCCATTTTCTATTCAATTGTATGTGAATCCCAGCTCCAGCAATGTGTTCTTCCCCGGAGCCAGAGGCCCGAACAGTTTAAAGCCAATTGCCAAAGGGCCCACAATGCAATAACACCGAACTTTTCTCCCCGTAGGGGGAGTGCTGGGTACATCAGTAGAACTCTACAGATTGATTTGCACAGCCGTAGGCAAAAGGTTACATTCAAAAGCTGAAAAAACATGTATATCACATGGGGAGTGGGAACAGTGGAGGAGAGACAGGCACATTATTGCTATATAAACTCCAGAAGGAATTGGGGAGTCTCATGAAGGGCTCACAGTTGTACACAATAACAAAACTCTCCAGCAGCTGCTTGAGGTTCTATGCAAAAGTTTTCATGTTTCAGAAACCCAGACACAGCTCCCACTGAAGTTGATGGAGAGACTTCCAATTAGTTTAGTGAGAGTTGGACAGGGCTCCAGCTGCAGAGGGACCAGCTAAATACTGGGACCAGTTAAAGACACCACCACTTTGCAACACAGAACATAAGGAAGAAAAGCTAGAGTGCTAACAGAATGGTAACATCACTTACCAAAGGTAAGAGACCCATAGATGTTTTACCAATCTTTTTCCTTTCATTGGTCAATTTTAAATATATTTTAAAAGCAATGTAATAGCAATCATTACTTTTTAACTCTGACATTTACTAAATATTTAAGGAAAAAGCCAATTAATTTCCCTTCACGTGGGTTCTTAGAATTTAAAATCCATTATTTTCACCTCTAAATTCACTATTTCACAAATCCTCTCCCATGTATCATATGTCTGAATCAAAACATCCAGTTGTGTCTCCCCAGCACTGGTAAGAGATTGCACTCTAGTTTTTACACCCAGGGCCCTGACTCCGATCTCACACTACTTAACATCACTGGTTTCACAGCAGGTTTATAGTGATGTAACAGAGATCAAAATCAGGCTTGCCATCTCTAAGTCTCACATGTATGCATTAAACTCCCAGGAGCGAGACAAAGCTATCAGCAGTCAGACCGACCCATAGCTGTGGGTGCACTGGTTTCTGGTTGCTGTTGGCTTGCACTTCCTCATCCAACAGAACGGCTGGAGGAAAATTATTAGACAATGGTGTCTCATTCAGACCCCCAAATCTAAGGCTGCAGGCCCCTGGCCGCCTGTCTCCCAGCAGGCGAGCTCCCTGGTTTAATGCTTTGAGGCTGCAACAAACCTAGGCATCAGCAGATTTTTGCTGCATCAGTCCAGGCCTCCCATAACAAGTCCAGCCAGCAGGGTTTGAATGAAGGACATTCTGATTCTGATCATGACCGCTCCTAGAGTTAAACAATTATTTTAAGAAGCAAGGCAGGGACAAAATGAATAGACTATTTCTGGGATCACACAAGCATGTGCTACTCTAATTTAGTGCCAATCTATATTTGTTTTCAGTGACCTTTACCTCCTGTAATTTTCGTTTAACTGATGGGAAACTGATTCAAAACAGACCCCAGCCAACACTAGGCCAGAACGTGCTCCCATTTATATCAGTGCAACTCATCTGAACTTATATGTGTCGGGGGAGGATTTTGGAGAGGATTTAGAGAGGATTTTACCCAGCATCCTCAAAATACACTGATTTGTGATCTGGGAAGGGAAAGGACTTCCTTGAAAATCTCTGATGCATGGTTCTGGCAACTCCTGCCAATGCCATTCCTGTTATAGTGACCTAGAAGGGTTCATTATTGTGCAACAAGCCACCTTGTATTGGACTCCCAAATAGTGAATCCCAAAGAAATGTTCAGGCCCAAGACGGGCCCTGCTGTGGTGGTACATGGTTAGTTAGGCTGAGTTAAGAAGAGGAGTTCGTGGCTGTGTCTTCGGGTTTCCCTTCTCTGGAGACGCATTATCATTCTGTGACTGGACAGTTATGGTGGAGAGGCCAAGGAGGCACTAAGAGAACTCTTGCAATCTGATGCATGGAACAGAGCAGATGGGAACAAATGGGAACATGCATCACACACACTCAAAGTGAGAGGTAGCCTGTCTACAAAAACACGTGTATACTGTACACATCATCTCTTTCAAGAAGCATCACAGCAGGCAGAACTGGGTTCAGACAAGCCCCAAACAAGCAGGAGGGGAGGCCCAGGCTGAGCCGAGCCAGAAGAATTTATTCATTCCTGGAGTCTCACCCAGGGAAGCAGAAGCCCTTGCAGACAAAGCTAGGCTGAGTACAGACTGCAGGGGGTGTGGCTCAAACTACTCCTGAGGCCCCTGGATAGGCATGAGGGAGAGGCAGAGTGTGGTGGGCTCTCCTGTTCATGCCCAGTGGAACCCTCATGTGGCAGCAGGGCGGTTGGTTGGTTTCCCACACACAAGCTTCATTGTAAGTGGAGCTGCACTGTAATGACAGAGGGCCTGCCTACCAAACCACCCCACCCCCTGTTAGTGGGGGCTGGTAGCTGCAGTGGGAGTGGAGTGGAATTCTATGGAAACCCGTATCTTGGGCTTTGTCTATACTACAGACCTTTCAGTGGCACAGCTTTCCTACATAGCCACTCTGTGCTGGTGGGAGAGAGCTCTCCCGCCAGTATCATCAAATCACCCCAACGAGCGGCGGTAGCTATGTCGGCGGGAGAGTGTCTCCTGCCAGCATATCACTCTCCACACCGGCACTTTGTTGGTGAAACTTAAGTCGGACAGGGTTGGTTTTTTCACACCTATGACTGACAAAAGTTTTCCTAGCAAAAGTGTTAGCGTGGACAAAGCCTTAGTTTCCTATTGGAAGCAGCTTCTGCAAGACTCCTCCCTACTTCTCCATCCAGGGCCCAACAAACTTCTCTCTGCTCCTGCTCAGCCAGAGCAGTGGAGAAGGGGGAGATGACACTCCCATTAGAAAGCTGTACTGAACATTTACAGCTGATAACTGTTGCATGCACTCAAACTCACTAGAGTGGAGTGATGTTTCTCAATAAACTGTGTCTACCATAAGTCTCCCCAGTTTACCATGTGTCTACCATGTGATCTTTGTTAAAATTTCCATCCACTGCCCTAGCTCAGGTGTATTTTGACTGTGCTAGCACCAGAACAAGGGTCAGAATAACCCAGATGCTGGCATTTTACCACTGTTTCATCCAGCCTCTGATCACAGCAGGTCTAGACAAAACAGGTGTTAAAATACCTGTGGCTGGGTCTATAGCAGCACACTCCTTTTAGTGGAGCTGACCTGCTGTAGCATAATGGTGGGAAATCTTAACAAAAAGCTCACTGTAGACAAGGCCCTTAAGGACTGAAAGCCAAATGAAAAGTAGCTAAGCAATTAGGGACTTTTGTCTCATTCCACTATCAACTCTGTCCACATATCTATTCAAGTGACACCATCATAGGACCTAATCACATCAACCATACCATTAGGGGCTCATTCACCTGCACATCTACCAATGTGATGATATATGCCATCATGATGCCAACCCCTCTGCCATGTACATTGGCCAAACCGGACAGTCTCTACGTAAAGGAATAAATTGACAAATCTGACATCAGGAATCATAATGCTCAAAAACTAGCAGGAGAACACTTCAACCTCTCTGGCTACTCAGTAACAGACTTAAAGGGGGCAATTTTGCAACAGAAAAGCTTCAAAACCAGACTCCAACGAGAAACTGCTGAACTTGAATTAATATGCAAACTAGATACTATCAATTTAGGCTTAAATAGAGACTGGGAATGGCTGAGCCATTACACACATTGAATCTATTTCTTCATGTTAAGTATCCTCACACCTACTTGTCAAACTGTCTGTAATGGGCCATCTTGATCATCACTACAAAAGTTTTTTTCTCCTGCTGACAATAGCTCATCTTAATTAATTAGCCTCTTAGCATCAGTATGGCAACTCTCACCTTTTTATGTTCTGTATATATATCTCCTCACTATATGTTCCATTCTATTCATCCGATGAAGTGGGCTATAGCCCATGAAAGCTTATGCTCAAATAAATTTGTTAGTCTCTAAGGTGCCACAAGTACTCCTGTTCTTTTTGCAGATACAGACTAACACGGCTGCTTCTCTGAAACCACTATAAACAGAATTGCACTACATTTATGAGAAGTGGGCTCCACCAAAAGTTTCAAATAGCAATTATAAATAAAAGTACTGTTAGAAAGGGGACTAATTTGGGGAACAGACTGCATGGCTTAATACAGCTTTATAGCTAAAAAAAAAAGTAAACTGAAAAGAACCATTTTATAGGTGCAATGACACACTCTAGGATGTGAACATCAGTCAGTAAACATACTTCTGGTATCTCATCGTGCCACAATGGGTACACAACAGAGCATGACAGTACAAGGCCTATGCACTACTCAAAACCCATTCCATAGAGCTTAGGTGGGCTTGAAGTGGTGCATAGAACTGAAGCTGGCCCTCTGCATAGGGTAGATTTCACCGTGTGTGCATATGATATACTGACTGATGAATGCAGGCCCCACTGTGTGCAACTGCTGACATGTTGGTTCCAATGGAAGATGTCACATTCTATGTGTTTTCCTCTAAAGCCTAAATAGCTACAAAGTTTTTCTTCATCCTATGCCCAGCTGACTCCTTCCTGTTTCATCAGGCATTCTAAAGATCAGGCAGCTAGAAGTGGATGAAAACACAATTATTTCCTTTCAAAATTAACTTGAAAAGTGACAGTAGCACGAAAGGTTTTAAATAGTTGATAGGCAGGAGGTATAAAAGCCCCATAATGTCCTTCCAATTATAGCTTTCAGAACATTTTTTCATCCCTTTAGTCAAATGATCACTGCAAATACAAGAATCTGCTCATGTCATAATAATATAAAACTACATGGGATGGATCTTTGGAAAAGAGAGAAATGCATTCATTATTTTCAATATACTACACTATACAGTCAATTGGACGAGTAAAACAATCTGAAACAGTCATTCAAACTCACATCTCCACATAGGATAGGTTATGCAACTGTACAGTCTACCTTTCCACTGCAACTCTAGTTCTAGAAGTGCTCAGTCATAATAGATATACAATAGTTATACAGATAAATTACCAAAGTTTATATATTAAAGGCCCTTTCAGAGTCACATAGTATTTTCACAATGCTACATTTATGCTATCACATTCACTGAAGTGGGGCTTTACTTGAGACGAGAGAGCATTTTATCATTCTTTACTTAACATTGTAAGCAACAACCCAAATCATGAAAGCAACCTGGAAAGTGACAGAATCAAATATGGATGCGTTTTTGCGTTAACATCTTAATGCTGTCACTGTCATTTCATTTCTAGGCTGTTGTAGAATATCCAACTCACACCTCCTCCTGACGCAGCAGAGAGGTGATCACATGCCAGATGCTAGTTCAGTGACATATAGCTTTAAAAACATTTGCTGTGACATTTTCTTCGAAAACCACCGTAGCGATGCCAAGAATCCTTTTAGTCTGAAAATGTGAGCATAAATCAACTAGAAAAAGAATTGCGCCCCCAATGCCCAGCAGCTGCAGAGCATCCTGATGGCCGCCTGGAGAAGCAGAGCAATGTGCTCACCTTTCTCAAGCTGGGGCCATGTCATTCGCAAGCAGATATTGATGAACTATTTGCTTGGGCAGGGTGATTTCTAATGATCGGAAACTGTCTCTCCCTCTCCCCCACTACTAACTGTACGTGGATTATTTCATAAAGATTTGACATAAAAGGTCATTAATGTACATGGGTCAGCAGTTTTAGCCAGTGCCCTGCTCCCTAGTATTACAACAACACACAGGCAGGAAAGAGAAAGGGGATTTTCCACAGATCAGAACTAATTTTTTTTTAAACAATTCAAAAGAAGGTTTATATATATATTTTTTCTGCACTGCACAGCCAGGTACTTTTACAAATGAACACATCAGGAGCACAAGCTCCATGGTTATTCTCCTGTATATTTTACCTATCTGAAAGAGAAAGGGTATAATTGCCTCAAATGGCCAGGGTGACCTGTGCAGACTGCAGTAATATTTAGTCCCTAGACATTCAGGATACTAGAAGACTAAAAAAAAGTCAAGATATTCCACAGTATATCCTTAAAAGATACTCAGCACAAATCCAGATTCAAAAACCATAGCTGCTCACAAATGAGAGCTATATAAGCTGTTTGTCTCAGACAAAGAGGATTTGGAAGGGAAAGCTGAGAACTACAAACGGCTCAATAGATTGCTGGAAAAAACTGTGGTTTGTAAGTCAACTGGCAACTAGATGAACGTGGGAAAGATTCAAAATGCTACTAACCAATGCTACATACTTCAAGAAGTATTTCATTCTATTAATTCAAACACCTAAACCTCCTCGGAGGATTTCTCATTCTCAAATAATCTTCTGTTCCATCCTGCAGTCTGCAAGAAGAGCTCACCTTTCTAAAATGTAGCAATATATTGAGTGAACAATTAACATGGCTATTAATTTCTACTTCATTATTCTATCTTAATGAAACTGACCAAGATTCCACTCAGTCATGTACTGTATTTCTAACCTAAACTTTCAGCAAAACTAAAACCATACAGTTTTGCAAGTAGCAAAGATAAAGTAACAAAGTTGTGTCTAACTGGAGGGGCAATATACATTCATAAGAACACATACAATTAGTGTAACACAGCTACTCTGAAATTAAAAATAAAACCAAAACCAAACAGGACTGATCAATGCAGCAGACATGCAGGGTCTGCTAAGTAACATTAAAATCATATTGCTGGTGATTAACTATGTCTACAGAAGATATATTACGATTTCGAATATATTTTCAAGCAGACTAAAAAATACCTCATCTATTGATTATTGATGTGTTATTTGTAACTAATTAAATATTGGGAGGGTTTTCCCCTCTGTGTATAAAAATTGCACTTATTTTCTATTCAATCAAAATATGTTAAACTTTAATTCTGTATTTCAATGTGTATTCACATTAGGTTGCTGAACTTTGCCGGTCAAAACTTGCAGGATTAAGTATGGCATTCCTTGCCTTCCAACATCTCTAGCACAGCAAAGTTTGCCGCTAGAGAGTGCCCATCAGTACAATGTCCTTCCCGCTCTGGGCTACAAGTCAGTGCTTTACTATAGTGCAAGGATTGTTTGTTTTATTTTTTTATAAGAAAACCTGAGCTTTAAATGTCTTTAAAAGGACCTGGAATTGATTCTGGCCCATCATGACCTGAAACAGCTCAGTCCTGCAAGGAAATTTCCCATTTGACACAGCTCCCTCTGAGAGACAAGGACCCTGTGGGCGGTGTCTGCGGAGTCAGACCATTCCCCTTCAAGTCTCTGTCTTTACCCAAAAGCCTTTTGTCCTGACAGCTCTTCCTTCCATCCCTTCAGCACTGTTGCCTCCTGCAGGGCTCCCTGTGCCAATGAAAAAAGTCTCTGCCACAAGCATGACTTGTGAGACATTGGTGATCGCTCTCCTCATGCAATAGCTTCTCCAGCTCATAAAATGTCATCATAATCCAACAGTTTGGAATGCTGGCGAGTCTTCCAGAGGCGATAAAGACGGAAATCAAAGTAAGTTTCAATCATTTGCTTCCCTAGGATGAGAACCAAAACAAAGCACAGAGGTTACCCCAGAGATGCATTGGGCAGAGCAGAGACCAAGCAGCCTGCAGCAGCCAAAAAGATCGATTCTCCCTGTTTCAATGACGCACACAGGAAGGTCTGTCTGTGAGTCTCATGTAGGGACACTGCTGACAGCTGTCACTCACTCTGGGCATCACTTGCCCCATCTGAAAGTAACCATAAAAGGTGTTGCCTTGACAACTCCCAAAATGGGTGATCATATTATTCATACTCAACATTGGAGAGCCCAGGCAACAGCAAGGCGGGCTCCCCTAACAGCCTGCCACTGTGTGCCCACCCGCACCCAGAAGGTGAGATACAGCTCTGTCTCCATGTCCCATTCTGTTCTTGGCCTCTCTGCACAGATTGCCAGCAAAGGTGACAATCAGTGGCTGCTGAGAATCGCAGTACAACTCACTCCAGCTCTGGGAGACACTAGCTAGAATGACAGCAGGGAACATGCCACTGGCCTACTGGGAAGTTATGGACCAAAAGAAGGCACAGTCAGACCTGTCAGACAGTAACAGAGGGCCCTCTCCTTCATGCTTATGAGATCTCCAATCTCCATGGCTGCAGTGAGTTTGGTAAGGCAAAAAGATCACTTTAGCTACCCAGATCTGTCTTTTGCCAAAGTGAAAAGTTCAGCAGAACACTTTGGGGGAAAACGTGGACTTTGGTGGTTTCGCTACTGGTGTGAATCTTTTTTGCACCTGCTTGACTGAAGTATTTCACTAGGACAGTCACTTTACAGAAATCTTGCAAATGGAGATGGCCAGTGTAGCTTCACAAAACCCAAACCTCCACAAAGCATAAGAAAAACAAACAATTCTAGATTCTAAACAGCAAAACAGAGAGAGGGACTTTTCTCTTTCACAGCTGATTAAGGTCAGTTTGAGATGTCTGCATGACACGTAGCCAGGGATTAAAGTGGTTACTTTACGTGTCCTAGATTTATTGAGATGAAAAAATTGCAATGCAGTCTCAAGCCTCGCTCTCCTGCAGAGCCAAGAACCGCTCTGCTGGGCACCACCTACAAGATTTATTGTTTGCAGAAAGCACAATCTTTTCCATTGAATTGATACAGTTAACTCTCTGCCCAAGGCCATGCACACTGCATGGTTTTGTTGTGGATCTTAGGTTTGCACTTTGAAAATGCAAGGCCTCTCCAGGCAAAATGCTGAGGACCCTCAACTCAAGTCAGTGGGAGCTGAGGATGATCTTGTTAAGGTCAAACGGGGTGAGGGTGCTCATCTTCTTGCAGACTGTAAGCTCTTTGAGGGAGGGACTGTCTTTTTGTTCTGTATTTGTACACTGCCTAGATTCCTCCATGATGCAGTAACACAAATAAATAGATCTAAAATATGTGGACACAGTACCACATGGTAAATTATTAGTTACATTAGGGAAGATGGGGATCAGTACAAAAATTGTAAGGTGGACAAAGAACTGGCTAAAAGGGAGAAGGCAACAGGGTCTGCTGAAAGATGACGTATCAGACTGGAGGGAGGTTACTAGTAGAGTTCCTCAAGGATCAGTCTTTGGACCAATCTTATTCAATATTTTTATTAATGACCATGGCACAAAGAGTAGGAGTGTGCTAATAACATTTGCTGAAGGTTGGGAAGCGTCAATACTGAGGAGGATCAGATTTTTATACAGGAATATCTGGATAACCTTGAAGACTAGAGTGGCAAAAATGGGAGGAAATTCAATAGTACACATTGCAGGGTCATGCGCTTAGGGTCTAATAAGAATTTCTACTACAGGAGGAGGAGAGAGAGCTGGGTGTTGAGTCATTCACAAGACTACTATGAGCCACCTATGTCATGCAGCTGGACAAAAGGCAAATGCAATCCTTGGATGTATCAAGCAAGGCATACCCAGTAAAGACAGAGATGCATTAATGCCATCGTACAAGGCACTGGTAAGACTTTGTTTGGAATACTCTGTACAATTCTGGTCACCCAAGTTCCAGAAAGATGAATGTGAACTAGAACAGGAGCAGAGAACTACTACTATGATCAGGGGAATGGAGGGCCTATTTTATCAGAGGAGACTGGAAGAGCTTGGCTTGTTCAGTCTAGCAAAAGGAAGACTGAGGGGCATATGACTGCTATCTCTAAATACATTGGGGGGTAAATTGAGGGGGGGAGGGATAGCTCAGTGGTTTGAGCACTGGCCTGCTAAACCCAGGGTTGTGAGTTCAGTTCCTGAGGAGGGGATTTATGGCAAAAATCTATCTGGGGATTGGTCCTGCTTTGAGCAGAGGGTTAGACTAGCTGACCTCCTGAGATCCCTTCCAACCCTAATATTCTATGATTAAATATCAGGGAGGGTGAAGAGCTTATTAACCTAAAGGACAGTATTGGCACAAGTACAAATGGATATGAACTGTCCATGAACAAATTCAGGCTGTAAATTAGAAGATGGTTTCTAACCATCAGAGGAAGGAGGTTCTGGAACTGACTTCCAATAGTAGTTGTGGGGGCAAAGAACTTAATTAGGTTTAAGAAAGAGCTGGACAAAATTTATGAGTGAAATTGTATGATGTGGTTGCTTGCAATGGGGGGTAGGGCTCAGCAGCCCTGGTTTTCAGCCAGCCACCATCAGGGGTCAGGAAGGAATTTTTCCACCCTCAGTGCAATCTGATTTATTTTAAACCTTCTTCTGCTGAAGCATCTAGGATGGCGACATCTGGAGATGGACACTGGACAGGAAGCACCAGGGCTCTGAAATGGCATCAAACATTCTTTCTTTCAGGTGTTGGCTGGCTGATTTTTGCTTAAATACTCAGGGTCTAACTGATTGCATATGTGGGGGGTTGCCTTCCACTACAGCATATGGGTGCAGGGCACTTGCCATGATTATCTGGGTGTCTCTCACTTAACCTCAAGCACTGGTGCACCTCAGTCTCTGCTATTCTCTGCCTGTGGCACAGAAGTCTAGTCTCCTGGGGGCTGGAATATTGGGTCTCGTTTCGGTCGATGGGTTGAGTGTGCAGGTGCTGGGAGGTGTCAATGGCCTGGGATAGCCAGGAGGCCAGACTAGATGATTTGATGGTCCCTTCTGGTCTTAATCGCTATGATTCTGGCAACGGCAAACCACAGTGGATAACTTCAGCAAGGACAACAATGCATCCCTTGTATTTATGACTGGTTAAACTGTGAAAATCTACCAAACAGAGCAGGTGGATAGAAGCCACAAGCCAGATATCAACCATACAAGGAAAGAAATGGTGTCTACAGCCTCTAAAGTCTTTCAAACTACAGACAAGAAGAGACTATGAAAAGATGGTTCACACTCAGCTCTCCTGTTAACATGGGCAGTCTGTTCAGAACTAGTGCTGTTGTTTAGCATCCTCTGGAGGAGAAATACTCACATGCATCATTAAGGAAAAGATTCTACTCTCAGATGTGCATGTGCTTCTCTCCTATTGACCTCAGCATGCTCTGGTAACTTACCGAATCTCCTAAGCTACCTCTGCCCAGAAGGGTCAGTATTAGTTCCACGTAGAACTGGGCAACATTTTTTTAAAGAAAAGTTTATTTGACAAAAAATGAAGTTTCTGCTGACTTGAAACCATTTGCAAATTTGACACAAAACTTCAGTCAGTCACAAACCAGCCAGAGAAAGAGGTGCTACTTTCCCACCCCTTAAGCCAAGTGGCTTCATGTAGGAGCTCAAGGTTCAAGTCCCTGCTTTGGCACAGACCTGAAATGGACTTCTTTTGAGTCACCAAACATTTTGAAAATTTCAGATCTGATTCAATCCAAAGAGAATTTTTTTCAATTGTTTGGACCTGCTGTCGAACCAAACCATCAATTACAAGCTCAGCTTCTGTTACTGGCCCTTTTTGTTGATCTGCATTAGCTCTGGAGGGCACTGCCCAGCTACAAACACAATGACGGGTGCAACTGAAAGGAAAAAAGGGAGGAAATGTGCAAGGGGAAAAGCCGGACCAGGAGGAATTCACCATACAAATCAGTGATAAGGTCATTGCCAAGAGGGGAAGATTTCAGGGACTTGGCTTTTTGAGGCAGGGCTTCCAGCAGTTGAAGAGAGCTTCTTTGTGAAGGGGGCCCATGGAGGAGGCAGTGATGCTGGAGGAGCACGCCCTCACATTTATAGCAGAAGAAATTACCTTGAGCTGAAAGTTCCAGTGGCGACTCAAAGACGACCCTATAAGGATTCATTAGGTTTTTCAGATTCTGAAAGAGCTGAAATGAGACGAGATTTAAAAGTTAGTAGCTGAATCAAAAGAGGCACGCTAGGTGCTTCAAATTAAACTGATGGGCACGCAGAGGGCAATGGGGAACGAGAGAACTCAGCACTCTTCAGAGCAGTCAGACTCAAATCTTTGGATCAGCCCCGTCAGGAGAACAGCTGGCTCCCAGCCTGGTCGTTAGGCCACCCAGCAAGCTCAGCGAGTCTTCTCCAAATAGCCATGCTTCCTGATCGGCCAGGGAGCCAGCAGCCTGCTACCTGAGCCTTGCAGTGGCAGCAGCAGAGTGGCTGCTCAAAGCATGCCATGCTGCAGCTGTGCTGCCTTCCACTTCCTTCTCTAGCTCTTGCTCCAGCCCCTGCTTCCAACCTGAGTCCTGTCCATTCCAGTCTATGCCTTGCCTCCTTGCCCTGACCTTTGGCTTGGCTTCTCGCCCCTGACTCTGGTATCACCCTCCAACCGGTAGGTGCTGGATCTATGCTCACTATTATGCTGAACTGCCACCACAACCACTAGGCAAGGTCCTGCTCCACCCATGCCCTAGCAGCTCACAGCTCCTGTGCTGGGCAACAGGAGTCAGCGCACACAACCACTGGAAGAATCCTGCCTATAAGGGGCAGCTGAATACGGCTGTGAGTTAGGTGCCCAACTCACATTGACTGTACTTCCCTTTGACTATCCCAGGCTAACCCAATCAGCCCTTTTGGTTATTGGTAGGGACAAATGGTGGAAAAACCTCACTAGACAGTAGCACTGCTGAAAAGGATGTGCGTGTTATAGTGGATCACAAACTGAATATGAGCCACCAATGTGATGCAGTTGTGAAAAGAGATAATATTCTTGGGTGTATTAGCAGGTGATTGTCCCACTCGGCATGGGTGAGGTCTCAGCTGGAGTATTGTGTCCAGTTCTGAGCACTTGATCTATGGTCCTGTTTAGTCTTGAGAAAAGAAGACTGAGGGGGGATCTGACAACCCTCTTCAAATAGGTTAAGGGTTGTTATAAGGAGGAGAGTAATTAATTGTTTTCCACATCCACTAAAGGTAGGACAAGGAGTAATGGGCCTAATCTGCAGCAAGGGAGATTTCAGCAAGGTTAGTATTTAGGGAAAACTTTCTATCTAGAAGGATACTTAAGCACTGGAATAGGCTTCCCAGGGAGGTTGTGGAATCCCTGCCACTAGAGGTTTTTAAGAACACATTGGACAGACACCTGTCAGAGATGGGCTATGTTTATTTGGTCCTACCTCAGCACAGGAGCTGGACCTGATGATGTCTCGGGATCCCTTCCAGCCCAACAGTTCTATGATTCTCTGATCTTTGTCTATGGTTGCAAGGAAGGGTCTTATGTTCCCATTCTTCACTTTTCCTGAAAGGCACTCACAGGCCAAACTGAACAGTCCCTTCCTGCCTATCTCCCACCTCTAGTATCCCTTCCTGCCTATCTACTGTATGGCCCACAGGGTGGTTTATCCTTTCAAAGACACACACTAGCCGAACTACTCTCTTCATGAGGTGAGATGTGCAGCGCATGTCTGCAAAGCAGGCAAATCCTTAGAGAAGAGGGGCTGGGAAAAGGGCAACATGCCCCTCAATATTAGAGGGGAAAGCCCTTTAATCAAATATCCCAACTCTGTGCCACACCAGCTGACCTGCCCACAGAGAGCTTCTGGCCATGGCCAAGGGCCACCTACCTTCTCCCCATTGGGGTTTCCCAGAACATAGCAGCCCATGATGTGAATGACATTTGGCTCAGGGTTGATTTTGCTCATCAGTCGACTCAGCCGCTTCCAGAAGCTGGAAGTAATAGGAGGAAACAAAATTACCATTTAAAATCCCTCTGCAGAGTCAGGCACCCTGGCATTGGACACGCTGTTCAGGGAGACCAAAGTGGGACCACCCTGGAGGAGACACAAGTCTCTCTCCCTGAGCTCATTTGCAAGATTTTCCATGGAAATCTCCCCACCTCACCTGTTCCATGCATGTAAGATGGGCTGAACCGGTCTGCAGCAGCAGCACAGGGCACCTGCACTCACATGTGGTGGGTTGTTGATGCTCTACCAGGATGGCACAGTGGTGAGCTCCCAAAGCAGAGCTCGGCCAGTTGATTGTCATGAATAATACTTGCTGCAAGCATTGGCATTTCCCCCCAAAGAATAATTCTTTGACCACTCACCCTCAGCTCTCCCTCTGCCAAGCAGGGCAGTACAGTTGGACTCCTCTTCCCTCAATACTGGTCCCAAACCTTTTAAATTTTACATCTTCATAGTTGCCAGGGTTTTTAAATACACTTTCCTTAAACCTTTTCCCTTCTGATTTCCTCCCCTTCTCCCATTCCTGACAATTGTGCTGCATGATATTACTAGCACTGACATTTTAAAAAAGACAACGCAGCATCGGTTCATGCTGAGAGCAATAAAGCAGCAGAAAGCGGTTGTAGAGAGTAAAGGCCCAGACACAGAACCCCAGTAGACAAAGTGAGAGACTTGAGGAGCTCAAGCTAGTCTGCTTAACAAAGAGAAGGTTAAGGGCTGACTTGGACACCACCTAGCTAGCTATGTGGGGAAGTAATGTTTGATAACGGGCTCTTCAGTCTAGCAGACAAAAGAGTAACAAGATCCAATAGCTGGAAGCTGAAGCCAGACAAATCCAGACTGGAACTAAGGTGTACATTGCAATAGTGAGGGGAATTAGCCATTGGAACAATTTCCCAAGGGTCATGGTTGATCTCCATCACTGGCAATATTTAATTCAAGATGGGATGTTTTTCTAAGAGCTCTGCTCCAGTTCAAACAGGAATTAATGCAGGGCGGTTTTCTGGCCCATATTATGCAGGAGGTCAGACTAGATTATCACAATGAATATATGAATAAAACTTTAGCCTACCCACCCCCATCTACATTAAATAGACCAGAGAAAGGGCACCCAGGGTTGGGAAATAACAAAGCGACTCACAGGATCATATCTTCCTCCTTCTCCACTTTGGCAAAGGTGGCAACTTTATTCTTCAACAAATATAAGTGGCCAGGACCTCCCTACATGGAGAAGAGAGAGAATGACGGTAGCACACCATGCTGCCCTGGCTTTTCCCATCTCCAGTGACTAGGCTTCTGCGGGACTGTTTGAGAAGCACTGGAGGTGGCGAGGGTAGAGCAGACACTCTCCAGTCTATGACACTAAAATCACATAGCAGGTTGACTTTGCTCCAGGCAGATGGATAAACAGCCCTGGCCTCCACTTCTCATCTTAGGTGGGATCTTAGCCTCAGAGATGTTGGTTAACTGACTGGCAAATACAGTGGTCAGAGTCAGCTGTGTGGCTCATGGATGTGAAGCATTCTGACCCTAAGGCGCTGAAGAATTCAAAGCATACCTGTATCCACGTAATAAATAAGTTTTCACTCGGTCCTTACTCAGAAAAAACTCCCATTGACTTCAATTGACATTTTCTTGACTAACAACTGAGTGAAAACTCAGCAAAGGTTTCAGGATTTGGCACAATCTTCCCAGGAGCAGCACTGGAGGCAGTCTGCACCCCCAGATCTCTCCCTGTAGATGGCCAGCCAGCTGAGAATGGAGCCCTGGCTACATTACACCCTTCCCCTCTGGAGCACCAGACATCCCTAGGGGAGCCATTAGAGAGCCATCCTTGTGCTCCGGACAGTGCTGGGGCTACAGCTTTGCCCAGCTCTTACACGGACACATGCAGCGGGGAAGGCTCCTTATGGCCACTGCTTCCCCACTGTGAACCTGCAGCATGGCTGCACAGAATCCTGCCCTGAATTTGGTGTGAACTTGGTCACATTTTCTGCTGCTGTCTCATGTGAGAACCACCCCTGGGTTCCGGGAGCACGGCTGCTACATTAGGGGTTGCTAAATAATTTTCAGCTTTCATGTTGTCCACAAACTGTTCACTTAGAATATTCCCTCTTTGCTATGCATGAGGAGTGACTGGTTGCCTAAATCACATGGTATTGTTTCTTCTTCCTGACTGGATGACTCAAACAGCTGAGATAGGAGAACTGTGAATGGCAACAGATGCAGTTCCCAGTATGAATTTTCCGCCAACTAGCCTTATGAGAGATCCAAACCAGTGTGGTACAGGAGTCTGGTAGAGGGCAAATATACTGGTCACTGGGTGAGTAGTTTTCTGTTCCCTGAGTGACCAGAGCAGGGGCTGCACTAGAGTAATCAGGAACCTGCTAGAACCAATTAAGACAGACAGGCTGATTAGAACACCTGCAGCCAATCAAGGCAGGCTAATCAGGGCACCTGGGTTTAAAAAGGAGCTCACTCCAGTCAGGGAGGTGGGAGCCAGAGGAGAGGAAGTGTGTGTGAGGAGCTGGGAGCAAGAGGCACAAGGAGCTGAGAGTGAGAGGGTGTGCTACTGGAGGACTACGGAGTACAAGTGTTATCAGACACCAGGAGGAAGGTCCTGTGGTGAGGATAAAGAAGGTGTTTGGAGGAGGCCATGGGGAAGTAGCACAGGGAGTTGTAACTGTCATGCAGCTGTTACAGGAGGCACTCTAGACAGCTGCAATCCACAGGGCCCTGGGCTGGAACCCGGAGTAGAGGGTGGGCCCGGGTTGCCCCCAAACCTCCTAACTCCTTATCAGACACAGGAGAAGTTGACCCAGACTGTGGGGAAGATCACTGAGGTGAGCAAATCTGCCAATAAGCACAGGACCCACTAAAGTAGAGGATGAACTTTGTCACACTTAACACTTAATTCTTGAAAATATATAAAACATTTTCCCCAGTAGCCACCTTTATACTTTTGAATAGTAAACAGGATACCCCCACAGATCATAGCAAACTGAACTCCGAACTTTATTCATGCACATATTTATAATCAGAGTTAACTATTTAGCCAGCTCTGCTCTTGAAAGACCCAATAACATTTCTGGATTAAAATCTTCACAGTGTAAATATGAAGATTGAGGAATAATAAGGGAGACCAAGAAATTCATCTCACTTGGAAACTTTATCTGAACATTCGGGATATTTCCCATCAAGAAGGATGTTGATAAATTGGAGAGAGGTCAGAGAGGAGCCAGGAGAATGATGAAAGGATCAGAAAACCTGCCTTAGAGCGATAGACTCGGGGAGCTTAATCTATTTAGCTTAACAAAGAGAAGGTTCAGGGGTGACTTGATCAGTCTGTAAATATCTACATGGGGAACAAATATTTGATAATGGCCTCTTCAGTCTAGCAGACAAGGGTGTAACATGAGCCAATGGCTGGAAGTTGAAGCCAGATAAATTCAGACTGGAAAATAAGGCCTAAATTTTTAACAGTCAGAGTAATTAACTATTGGAACAATTTATCAAGGGTTGAGCTGGATTCTCCATCACTGGCCATTTTTAAATCAAGATGGGATGTTTCTCTAAAAGATCTTTTGGGGAGCTTCTCTGGCCTCTGTTACACAGGAGGTCAGACTAGATTATCACAATGGTCCCTTCTGGCCTTGGAATCTATGAATCTATCCAGTAACCAAGTGCAGCCTACACAAAAATGATAAAGTCATTGAATCACTGACTGGTATTGCTGCTTTAAGATCTCTGATGGTGTGGGGTAGGGAAATGATAGGCAAACAGAGGCCAGGAGGCATGGAAAACCATCATTACTCTAATTGTAGAAGACACATTTATATGGATTGTGAGAAAATCCACAGTTATGTCAGCAAGGATTAAAAACAAAAATCTCAAAAGTTTGGTTGGATTGCATCATTCCTGCTCCAGGGCATGAGAAGACTCAGCAGAAACCTCTCTTTGGGCAAGTCACTCCATAACTGCTCACTGCAAGGTCTGGCGCTGGCCATTGGCAGGGACAGAAACTCTGGCCTTATCCAGTATAGAAGTTCCTATGTTCCTATATTAACGCATACTGCAGGATTCTTTATGAAAGTAATCAATAACTATCAGGCTCCAAATCCCTGCCCCTTGGTCTGTGAGCTTCCTTCTGAAGTCAGATTGTGTGGATTTGCTAGAAAGCTGTTGAAAAGCTGCCAAACCCTGCATTTGCTGCACTAAACCAAATGTCCTTAGCTGCCATCACAGCAAGCTGAGGATGCTCAGAGGTCAGCAAATGGGAAATGGGAATTTAAAGATGTGATTGCTTTAATAAAAGCCTGCTACAGGCTGGCTTTGGAATATTGTTTTCTGGAGTTAATTTGTTCCTGGAGAAAATATTGGCTTTTAACAAAGTGCCAAGTGCCCCGATGCCTTTCACGTACCTGACAGAAAATCAGCATCTTCCAAATCTTGCAGCCTTTCTGATAAATGTTAAGCTTCTTCTCTATTTCCTCTGCAGAAAACAATGAAGGGAAAAGACGTGAGCCACACAGAAGGTGAAACACTGGCTCTTTTACAGAGATTTTCCTATCTCTCATTTGTGTTTATTCTGTAAAACATCATGGGCCTGACTTTCAGAGGCTCTGAACACCCATAGGCCCCACTGATTTCAAAACAGGCCCCAGACTTTAGAACTTGGGCAGTCAGGAATCCATAGTTTTTCCCAATGGAGGCCGGATACGATAGAACACTGGATTACAATGAAATCCCCCATGCACTCAGCTGCTGGAGAGTTAGTTCCCTGTTACTGTTCACATGAAACTCTGAGTGGCGGAAAAGACAAAGAAAATAACACTCACGTACCTAGAATATCTTCAAAGGTGGCGTGTTCATGATCCTGGAACCGAACAGAAAGGATGTTTCAAACCTAGGTGCTGCTAGATACTCATCATTTAAAGAGATCTCCTCATGCGACAGAGAACAATGCTACACTAGGTAAGCATGTAAGTTGGGATTCAATTAAACTAACTGGTGGTCTCAGTCAACATCACAAGCATCATTGCCCTTATGTTAAGATCCATGTGTTACAATAAACATAAACTTTGTAAGTTACAGGAAGTAGGTGGACTTAAAAAAGTAAATACTGCACACTGTTTGTGCGTTGAATAGGGAAATGTGTTGGGTAAGCCCAGGACTGAGGCCACTGCAGAGATATGTGGAGTCCTGAACTGTCTAGGAACGGATCACATGCAGCAAAGAATGGCATAGCCTTCCAACACACAGAGCTCTGCTAATGTGCCTCGGTCCTGACCTGCAACCTTGACTCTATTCAACTCCTGGTGTCACACAGCATGGACGATGTTCCTCAGTCCCAGCTCACAGCCCCCTTGTTATTCCAGTCCCAGGTCCCTAGGCACATGCTTCTGATAGTGCCCCTCAGCCTGTCCTACAGCCACCCCACTATTCCAGTCCTGGGCACCCCACAGAACTCTGCCAATAAACCTGAATCCTGACCTAATATGTCTGCTGCCAAAATACTGGGCCTCTCTTGAGCAGGTATTTGCCAGCTTTGCTCAGTTGTGTGATCGTTCTTCTGAGACATTCTGATGCCACCTAGGGACTAGGATACAATCACTAAACTCATTTCGACTTATGAGCCAACCCAACGTTCCAGTACCCAACGAGCATGCAAAGAGCTAGGTTACTCACATAGAGAATGGGGATGATGGAGGGGTCATCCCTGCGGATAATCGTTGGGATGTACTCAGCTTTGGGGACCTTGGAAGAAATAAGCTAGGAACAGAAATGAGAAATAGAAACGGGTCATGAGCAGAGACACAAAGGGACTGTGGGCAGGCACTGTACACTGGGAATGATGCTGTCTGCATCCTTATTCCATAAGAAGTCTCCATAATCCCTCTGGATGCAAATATTTCTTCTTTCAGGTCAGAAATAAGCTGCTAAAAGAGGCTACAGTATTTCTATTCTCTCTCTGAACTGCAGAAAGCAAACAGCAGGGACCCTGGGCCCAGCTAGTTCCTCCATGTATAGAAAACAGTGGTATGGCCTAAGACAGCCAAACACATTACGCAGTACGGTTCTGATTGCAGTAAGGGCCTTTGCTTAAAGGCACCCTTCTGACATGGCATCAACTAGACCGTCAAGCCAAAATTCATAACTGGTATCAGGGGAAAGCTGGGATTCCTCCCTCTGCTGGTAACTAAAGTGAAAGCCTGCTCAGTAGGAATATCCTGGCCACTCCTCTGCTAGGCCCCCTCTAGTCCCTGGGCTCCTTGACTGCTCACTTCATCAGCCTTTTGCATCCAGGCCGTAGCAAGGGAACAGCTCAGCAAGCCAGCCATCATCAGCACTGAGGGAGGCTAGTAAGCTGCACCAGTGAAATGTTAACTAAGGAAGCGCTTGGAGCATCAGCCCAGTGACAAAGCTCAGTGGGAGCACACCCCATCGTGGCTCTGCTGACACAACTCAAGTCCCTCCTGACCTAGACCCAGACAGTAAGTTAAAAGAGGATCGGGCCCCATATTTCCATTTCCTGTTAAACCTGTGGGGAGATGTCTTACCCTGACACCCCCACCGCTTGCACTTGGAAAAAAAAATCTGCCTTGGTGGGGGGATGCCAGAGAAAGAATAAAATGGAGGAGTATAAGGAAAAGACAACCTCACCACCACTATTCTCTATATTAGCAACCCAGTGGCATGCCAAAGCGGGGGCCCATTCAGATGAAGCATCAGCAATGCCCCAATGGTCCTGCTGCCCAACTAGCCACTTGAGTACAGGTCAAACTCAGAATTCTGTACTCAGTTTTTGCTCAGTCAATTGTCATTTGCCTGAGTGAAGGCTAACGAAGGACATCAGGATTTGACCCTACGTAAGGACATCACTAAACCAGACCAGCAAGAACAGGAGTAAAGAGGAAGGAAGGCTGAAGGGCCTAGCCTATAAGAACAGGTTAAAGTACACAAATGGCATTGTGGAGCTGCACTGTACAAGTCAAATGAGGAAGGGAGGGTGTTTCTAACTGCCAGCCCTGCACACTCCCCCTAGAATCTAAGAACCAAGCTGGATAATTTCCTTTCCATGTCTCATCACAAATGGCGTCCTCCCTTACCCATAAGTAGCCCCAAGAGAGATCTGAAGAGCTGTGAGGTGGAACTGGAGGTTCTGCCCTTCTTCCATGAATATCTTAATCAGCAAGCTGTGAAAAGATGAACGAGGTGCATGGGCAAGGGAGGGTGGGGGGTGGGAACAGCCCTCACCATTATTTTTGGTGGAATAAAGTCATCTCCATCACACGCCATAGCTTCAAGTTCCTTCTCTGTTTCCCAGTTCAAGTCAAAGTCATCATCCAGAGCACAGCAGTAGTCCTGAAGATCATGGCCTGCCAGACAACAGCGGGACAGAAGCATTATACCAGGCACCAGGCCACAGGGCTTCTTGCATTCTCCACACCATCCTGTTGGCAGGGTGACTAACTTGTTCAATTTATCACTTGCCACCAGACTTACAATCTTCATTCCCAAAGTGACAATCTTCATTCCCACCACAGGGACCATTCCAAAGGGTTCAGTGCTTCACCCCTAATCTTTGGGCCATTTAACCAGACAGGTAACAATAGGGTGTGCCTGTGCTGCAACTGGGGGGCTGACTGCAACACATAGCCAGAGCCACGCTGGCCTGAATGCAGCAAGCATGACTAAACTTGGCAGTGAAGGTGCAACAGCATGGGCTGTAGCGCAGCCTGTACCAGCTCATCCAGGGCCCTGGAAAATGACTCGGGTAACTAGCCCATGTTGGTGTCCGTGCTGCTGCAACTTCACTGCTCCAGGAACCCGAGCTAGCTTGATGAAAGCGAGTGTGGCTCTGTCTACACATGCTACAATCCCACACCTTGACTGCAGTGCTGACATACCCTAAGAAACAGCAATAATGCACAGAGCTCCCTTATTTCAGAGGCAGTTTGATGGCAGTGCTCCCTGGGACACAGAAGTGTTGCGCTGCAATCAGTCACTCTGGAGTTACTCAGTCAGTGCTAGATTCAGCTCCACAGGCTACCCAGACTGAGCTGGAATCCTGCAGTTCAAGAAATGATGGAGTTTGAACGGGCGTGTCGCAGGCAGGTTGTGGCAATGTGGCACCCCAGATTCAGAGTTTCTTGGCAGGTCAAAGAAACTCATCGGACTTTTAGGACCTGCCAAACTGTAATGGTGAAGCCCTCTAAAGTCACTCAGCAGCTGTCCCAGAAAAACCTAGCAGGCCTCGATCTGCTCCCATAAATCGCTGCCTCATGTTGCTTGATGCTCCTTGGGGAAAACATACTTCGAAATCAAAATAAAATAATAGCACACTAAAGGCTAAGAGTGGTTCCTGAAGCCAGCGACTCATGCACTGTTAAGCAACAGAAACATAGAATCATAGAATATCCGGAATGGAAGACATCTCAGGAGGTCATCTAGTCCAGTGCTGCTCACAGTGGTGGCCCACAGACCAGGCCGGTTCCGTTCCGCGGCGAGTTTCCTCATAAGAGCATCAAGTAGGATAATAATATGGCACCGGTCCCTGGCACATTGGAAAAAAAATTGCCGCTCCCCCACATCAGATAGCTTGAAAAGCACTGCTCTACTCCAACCCCCTGCTCAAAGCAGGACCAATCCCCAACTAAATCATCCCAGCCAGGGCTTTGTCAAGTCTGACCTTAAAAACCTGTAAGGATGGAGATTCCACCACTTCCCTAGGTAATCCATTCCAGTGCTTCACCACCCTCCTAGTGAAAAAGTTTTTCTTAATATCCAACCTAAACCTCCCCAGGCAAGAGAGCCAAGCCCCCAGTGCTAGCCAGAGGGTCAGTGACAGGTGCAGATGAGAACATACCCCTCCTGAAATGCTCCCTTTCCAGTAGTTGCTGAGATGGCTGGGGAAGGGGTGGAATTCAGACTGCCTGGGAACAACCAGGTCACGTTTTGAACCCGGTCCTTCTAGTGCTTTCCCCACCCACCCTCTCCCACGATGCCCTCTGGCTTTGGAGAGTTGGTTCCTTGCTTATTAGTTTAATGATTAAAGAATATGATCCATCCTTAGAACAGGAAGGCCCAGGAATAACCGACCATGAGAATAACTCCCCTAGCCTGGAATATGTCAGTGATCTATAGGAATCTAGGGGCCTGCAGTGATTTCACCACATTCTGGACTATTTCTAACATGCTGAGGCAGAAAGAGGACACTGGGGATCCCTGGGGGACATCTGCACCCTATGCAGGGCGTTTACAGAGTGTGGGGCGGGTTACCTATGTGAAACCTCTGCAGAGCCATGGGAGACCAGGTCCCCGCAGTAGACCATCTCTGCTGTAAAACTTTAAATCCAGATTGTGCCACCTGCAGAGCTGTTAACCAAAGACACATCCCAAGGGTCACCTCTCCTGTGCTCCGACTTCCTGCCAGCCTGGGATAGGTAGGCACTAGGTGTTCGGCCCTCATGTGCCCCAGCCTGCTTCACTGCAATTGATTAACCCCTGGAGTGCTGACGTGTGTAAACATGGCAGTGCAGTGCAGTGGTTAGCCCTCATGGAGCACGGAAAGTGGTGACAAGCCTATAGGCCACACTTTGCTGGGCATTCATTCCGCAACTAAAGAGGACCAGAGGTAAGGCTAGATGTGCATATGTGGAGTGTTAACTACTTCACTCTAATGAAAGGAAGCAACCACAGGGGGCCAGAAGGATGGACAGTTCACTCCTATGAGATTCCAATCAATGCCTTGGTTGGCAGCTTTGGCCATGGGAAGAAGCTCAAAGGGCTCAGAACTCACTTTCTCGAGAGTCATGGAAGGACTCAGCCTTGATGGGAGTTGGGTCGCTCCAGGACCGGCTGAAGCTTCTCTCTCGCCGCTCACCAAATGCTAGGATAAAACCAAACCGGGACATTAACAGACTCCAAAGCCACTGCTGCTCTGCCAGCAAAACACACAACACCCAGCAGGGTTCCATCAACGCTAAAGATCACAAACACACTTGCATATTTGTTCTTCCATGTGACAAACAAGTGCCCAGCATATGGCTGATGGGATACAGGTGTCAATTTCTGCACACAAGTGTGTGCTGGTGAGTGAGACACAGAAGAGGAACTTGGTAATCTGCCCCTAAACATTATTGCTCAAACCTGAATTTATTAATTATAGTTCCAGCATCTCCATGCACATGCACTATGAGAGTATGAGAAGATCCTTATTATTTGTTGGGGTGTTTTCCAAGATGTGGGGGCATCCTTTGGGGGAGATGTAAAGGACTAGCTGGGAGGCAGACAGACACATATAAGCCTCACAATTGTTCTGCAGCCTCAGCTTTCATTTTTAAAACATATCTCTTGAAAACATGACCTGAGTGTTATCTGCAAGGTTGTCTGCCTGAGTCTGCAGAGAGCCTGAAACAATAGCTCTGAGATCAGGTGCCCCCATTCCATTTCAAAGGGGCCTAACTCGGATACCAGTAATGCCACTTCAGATGTCACCACTGTTCATTATCACACTACTTGTCAAAGGAAGTGTCTAGACTGCTATCAGGGGGCGTGACTGCAGCTTGATGTGACACACCCAGACTAGCTTTAATCTAGCTAGCTTGGGTGCCAAAGCAGCAAAGCCACATCAGCGCAGGCTGGACCCTAGGTAATTTCCCGGAGGGCTTTGACAGTCTCATAGAGCCCACACTGAAGTGCATGTTGCTGTAGCTTCACTCCTCTGGTATAAGCTAGGTTAAAGCTAGCTCATGTATGTCAGCTCAAGCGGCAATCACTCGCTGGGAGTGCAGTTAGACATGCCCACAAAGGAGAGGAAAGGTCATAGTGGGAAGACAAACTCCTCTCCTAAGAGTGGTGGCTCATTCTCGGCAGGCATTGACCAGCAGCACGACAGCACCAAGCCGGAGCACAACTGGTATCATCTGCCTGAATGGGAGCTCAGCTATCGAGAGCTTAGTAAATCCTGGATGACTGTGTGCAGCGCACTCGATTCTTACCCCAATGGCAATGGCCTCCCTGGACAAGCCTGCAGGAGCAAACTGGACCAGGCCATGCAGGGGTGTCACACATGTGCTGGGCTGAGGGGTGAGCTGCCCTTGCTGATAGGGCTTGGGGGCTGGGAGTAAACGGTTCACTGGCAAGAGAAAAATGTGGCAGTGTGACTGCAAAGTACACTACTTCCCCAAGCGTTGTTTGACATTCCCCTCTGCTGCTGACTAGCTCACCAGCCCCTAAGACCAGCCACCTTTCATGAGGGTCCCCTCTTTTGCCTCTCCCTGGCCCCCACCTCCTCCCTTTCACACATGGTCCACTTGGTCATTCTCCTCACATCTCTTTTCCTACTCCACCCCTACCCATCTCACACGTCCCCATAAGGGGTTCTTCCTCCGGGTCCTGTTCTTGGAGGCAGTGAAAGAAGCAGGTGATTCCCGGAACCTGGGCTCAGTAGTGGCAACAGCTGGGAGGGTTGGTAGGAAAGCAGCCTCCTCTGCGGGCCCAGTGCTGCTGGGCTCAGCGATAGGGGAGAGGCAGAGAGAAGGTACTACAGGGCTCAGCACTGGCAGAAGGGATGGGGGAAGGAAGCTGGAAAGCAACTCCTTGAGAGTCTAGGGTGTGGGGATTCACAGGCCCCTGCCACCACGGTGCATACAAATGGCCACTACTAGGAAAGGGGAGAGTGAAGGAAGGGGCCAGGAGTCTGTGCCCAGCTTCTGAGCTGCAAATCAGACTGCCTTGGTGATTACAGAGGGAACTGCTGGCCGCAGGACAGGGTCCTAGCCCATATGTCTGCCACCCTGTCTGTAGCCCTTACAGTCACCCTGCAGGCCCCATGGACAGAACTCTCTTTATTTAAGCGCAAACTGTCGCGCTCCCCAGCTGCCAGAGCCCGCTAGTCACACTATAGTGGCAGAGTTGGGTTTTCCTCTTAGCTTAAATTTGGGCAGGCAGGAGGTAAGAGCAGCAGGTGGGTGTGGGGAGCAGGATGGGAGGAGAGAGGTGGGAAAGGGACAGCTCAGCCCTGTGAAAACACAAAGCCTCCCAGGTTTGTAGCTGTGCCCCATGAAGCAGTGAGAAGCCTGGCAGCCCTCATTACGTGCTGCATCTCTCTCAGAGCGACTTAATTAGGGAGTTTAACCCTGTAGTGCAGTGCAGCCCTCTAAGGTACCATCACTAGCGTTAGTGAGTACAGGAGCCACATGCACCTGTATCCCACACAGAGCTGGGGACCCCCTCCTGACTGCTCCTGCATGGCCCTGACAACAACGTGGACTCTGCACGCTGGGACTCCTATCCAATGAGGGGCAGGGGTCTATGTCACGTCACGCTGCCTGCTATGCTATGTCACGTCACACAGTTAAAGGCCAGTGTCATACATTGGTGTGTATGGAGGCTTGGGGGCCAGCTGGCCTCTTCTCTACACACAGCAGTGTGAGGGAGGAAAACCTCTTCTCAGTGCCTGTGCCAGGTGCTTTCCAGCCCTCTGCTTACAACAGACAGCAAAACAATGACTAATTACTCAGCTCTGTTCTCCAGCCCCATGTTCCATTGGCATTAACCCTCTGCCTCCCATCTCCCGGCCATGCCTTGTGGCGTCTTACTCACGTTGCGCTTTCACTCGGCGGCTCCCCACCATGCGCAAATGCTTCCGAAAATTCCTGAAAGAAAAGCAACACAAACCCAGTGATGAGCGCTGGGGTTAGCAACCAACTGGCCCAAGCAGTAGCGGCGAGGGGAAAGTTCCCATTTTCCAGGCATTTAAATACAGTCACACAGGGCACAGCAGAACTCTCAGAGCAACTCCAGCTGCATTTGTTCAGTGGCCAGGGTGTGGCTTGTCTGCCAGCTGAGGGGAGCGGCTGTGTTCCCTTTCAATCCCTGTGCCACGGGGCTGCTGTGCATCAGCCATCCTCATGCAACCTCCTCCGGGCTGTTGCCTCCACTCTCCCTGATTCACACTTCCCCACCTACCTTCCCATGGCCCCAGAGCATGCTGCCCACCTTAGCTGGCAAAGGGCTCGAGGAGCTGTTAACTCTTCCCATCCACTTGGAAACCAAAGGCAGGTGTTCTACTCCTCCCTGCCCCAGACAGTACAGCAGGAGTGCAGAGGTCCTCTTCTCCCCCCATGCTCGTGCCACACTCACAGCTCTGCCCATTCCCAAAGCACATTTGGGGGTGCTTCCAGAGCTGACATTCACTGACATTAGTGACTTGAATGCTAGGCAGGCGGGTTCCTGCACTGACCCCCTAGGGGTGTCTTCCATCTTTAAATTCCACTCCAAGGTACAGGGCTCACTGATCTGGATTGCCCGCCAGAATGTGACTGTCATGAAGCAGGAAGGTTCCCCTGGGGCAGGTGTTTTGCCTCTACTTGCTAATAGTGCATCTCTCAACAGGTACCTTCCTGCCTGGGATTCACAGGCCAGGGGATGGGTGGAGAGACAGAGGAAGCAGAGACCCCAGAGGTAAAGGATGCCGCAGGATGGCACCTTGATACATAGCAACTGCCTCCAGGAAATCACCCCAGACTCAGTTCTATACAAATCAGACTTGACTGTCAGCAGCTGCCCAAAGGATATAGCTCCACAGCCCATGGCAGGGAGCCTCCCAGCCCAGGACAATAGTGGGGCTCACGCTGGCACTCTAAATAGCTGCGTAGACAGCACTTTAGTTATAGCTCGAGTGGGGAGTGAGTTTGGGAGCCCAGCCCTTTCCCCAGGCTTCAGAGTTCAAGCCACAGCCTGAATTGCAACTTCAAAGCACTGTCTACACAGCCACTGTCAGGGCACTAGCATGAGCCCCACCAGACCACCTCTATCAGCCCAGGCTGGGAGCTTGCTGCTGCGGGCTGTGCAAAAATATACCCTGAGAGAGACCAAGGCCGAGGCCCAAACACAGACGGAGCCCCGAGGAGATACTGCACCATCTCTAGGTTCCCCGAGACTGATAGACTCACACCCTGTCATAAACAGATAGTCAAGGGTTAATAGAACACAAGTACTTCATGTCTCTTTTGCCTGTAAAGGGTTAAGTTCAGTAAGCCTGGCTGTCACCTGACCAGAGGACCAATCAGGGGACAGGATACGTTCAAATCTTGAGGGAGGGAAGGTTTGGTGTGTGTGCTGTTAGTGTTTGGTTGTTGTTCACTCTGGGGGCTCAGAGGGACCAGATGTGCAACCAGGTTTCTCTCCAATCTCTCCGATACAGGCTCTTATAAGTTCAGAATAGTGAGTACTAGGTAGATAAAGCGAGTTAGGCTTATATTTGTTTTCTTTATTTGCAAATGTGTATTTGGCTGGAAGGATTTTAATTTGTACTTGTATACTTAGGCTGGGAGGGTATTCCCAGTGTCTATAGCTGAAAGACCCTGTACCTATTCCATCTTAAATTTACAAAGATAATTTTTACTGTTTTTTCTTTCTTTAATTAAAAGCTTTTCTTGTTTAAGAACCTGATTGTTTTTTTTTATTCTGGTGAGACCCCAGGGGACTGGGTCTGGATTCACCAGGGAATTGGTGGGGAGAAAGGAGGGAAGGGGGAGAGAGGGGCTAATTTCTCTCTGTGTTAGGATTACTTTCTCTCTCAGGGAGAATCTGGGAGGGGGAGGGAGAAGGAGGGGGGAAGGTGCATTTTCCTCTCTGTTTCAAGATTCAGGGAGTTTGAATCACAGTGATCTTCCAGAGTAACCCAGGGAGGGGAAGCCTGGTAGAGGCAATGGTGAGGGAAAGGGTTTACTTTCCTTGTGTTAAGATCCAGAGGGTCTGGGTCTTGGGGGTCCCCGGGCAAGGTTTTGGGGGGACCAGAGTGTACCAGGCACTGGAATTCCTGGTTGGTGGCAGCGCTACAAGTACTGAACTGGTAATTGAGCTTAGAGGAATTCATGCTGGTACCCCATCTTTTGGACGCTAAGGTTCAGAGTGGGGAATTATACCATGACATGGTGTGCAGTGTGTGGGATAGATAGATAAGATAGAATCCAAAAGCCAGTGAGGTTTTTATTTCTCTCCCTGCTAGCTATCTGCAGGCAGACTGAGGTTTGGGTTTAGAAGCAAAAGCCAGTAGGATTTTTTCTTTCTCTTTCCCTGCTAGCTGTGTGTAAAGCAGGCTAGAGGAGGTTGTTTTTGAAAGCAAAGGTCTGCCAGTTTTTTTGGTCTCTCCCTTCTGAGTATTCTGAAGGCAAAGACATTAGGGTTTAACAAGGATCTTTGTTAAACAAAGGGACTCCAGTTGTGAGTCACCATACACCAACAAAACACATTTGCAAATGAACGTTTTTTTTTTCTTTCTAACTCTGTCAGGAATAGCTAGGTAGAAGGAGTTAAAAAAGACTCTGTTGCTAAGCAACCCGAAGAAGGCAGTAGAAAAGCAGCATTTCAGGCAGTAAACAGCAGAGGGCGCCCCAACACAAGAAAGCAGAAACCATGACTACCAAGGGCACCCTGAAACAGGAATGGGCAAAACTGGAGGCAGAGGCGAGACATGGAAAAGAAACTAAAAGAACTAGAAATAAAACAAAAAGAGATGGAGCTGAGAGGAAGAGAAAGAGAGACAGCCCACAGAAGACAGATAGAACTCCAGAGGGAGGCCCACCAGCAGGCCCTGGAATTAGAACAGGCTAAGCAGAAGAACACAGCCAATCCTAACAACCCTTCTCCAGTTATTGTTCCACATCCCAAGAAATTTCCCACCTACAAGGCAGGTGATGACACTGAGGCCTTCCTAGAAAATTTTGAAAAGACCTGCCATGGGTACAGCATCTCTGAAGACCAGTACATGATAGAGCTGAGACCACTGCTCAGTGGACCCCTAGCAGAGGTGGCAGCTGAAATGCCTAAGGAATACATGAACGATTATAAACTTTTTCAAGCCAAGGCCAGAATCAGAATGGGGCTAACACCTGAGCATGCCCATCGGAGGTTCAGAGCCCTAAGGTGGAAAGCAGATGTGTCATTCACCCGACACGCCTACCACATTGGAAAGAATTATAATGCCTGGATATCAGGAGCAAATTTTAAATCTCTGGATGACATGCACCTCCTAATACAATTGGAGCAGTTCCTAGAGGGTGTTCCTGAGGAAATAGAAAGGTACATCCTAGATGGGAAGCCCAAAACTGTAACTGAGGCGGGGGAGATTGGAGCCACATGGATGGAAGTGGCAGAAAAGAAAAGAGTTACTATCAAGGGGAGCGAATACCACAGGGGACACACCGACAATAAACCCTATCACCGAGGGCAACCCAGGACCCCACCTACAACCCAAGGAAAGCCCCAGACTCCCTATTCTCTCACCTCACCAACCTCCAGTAACCCACCTCGGCCCAGTGACTAGTCAGCTGGGCGATGCTTTAAGTGTAATTAACTGGGACATATAAAGGCCAACTGCCCCAAGAACCCCAACCGAGTGCAGTTCATTATATCTCCATCACTCCAAAGATCCCCAGGCCCAGATGCCTCTCAAATACCCTGGGAGCAAAGGGAAATTTTGAGAGTGGGTGGAAAGAAGGTTATCATGTGGATGGACATGGGGGCATAAGTGTCAGCTATACACCAATCCTTAGTGGATCCCAAATCCATCAACCCAAAGGCCCAAGTGACAATTTACCCCTTCATGTCACAAGCGGTAAACTTGCCTACAGCTAAACTGCCTGTCCAATATAAAGGCTGGTCAGGAATGTGGACTTTTGCAGTCTATAACAATTATCACATCCCCATGCTACTGGGGGAAGACTTGGCCAACCAGGTAAAGTGGGCCAAGAGGGTGGGAATGGTTACACGCAGCCAAGCCAGGCAAGCTTCCAGACCCATCCCTGTTCCTGAGCCGTCCACAGGGGCCCCGTCTGTGTTAGCAGAGACCCAGACAGAGGTAGTGGACCTGGATTCCCTGTCAACGACTGCAACAGCCACAGTACTTCCAGTCCCAGACCCGGACCTGGAAACGCAACCAGCACCAGAACCATTGCCAGCACTGACGCCAGCGCTTGCAAACGCATCTTCAACCCCAGCGACAGAGGGCGCCAGCGAGCCTGAACTGGCAGAAGCAGCAGACAACCCTACCCAAGAGGCTCAGCCAGAGCCTGAAATACCCTCTGGTGCACCAGCGGAGAGCGGTTCACCAGCCACGAAAACAACCTCAGCACCTACATCGCTTCCCAAGGGACCAAGCCCAAGTCCACAGTCTAAGGGAGAACTGGTGTCTCCAGCCTCCAGGAAACAGTTCCAGACTGAGCAGGAAGCAGATGACAGCCTTCAGAAAGCTTGGGTGGAGGCACGGAGCACCCCACCGCCTCTCAGCTCTTCTAATCGATCCCAGTTTGTTATAGAACAAGGGCTTTTATATAAGGAGACTCTTTCTGGTGGACACCGGAAAGACTGGCATCCACAAAAACAGTTGGTGGTTCCAAGTAGGTACCAGAGGAAGCTCTTAAGCTTAGCCCATGATCATCCCAGTGGCCATGCTGGGGTGAACAGAACCAAAGACAGGTTGAGGAAGTCCTTCCACTGGGAGGGGATGGGCAAGGATGTTGCCAAGTATGTCTGGTCTTGTGAGGTGTGCCAAAGAGTGGGAAAGCCCCAAGACCGGGTCAAGGCCCCTCTCCAGCCACTCCCCATAATTGAGGTCCCATTTCAGCGAGTAGCTGTGGATATTCTGGGTCCTTTCCCAAAAAAGACACCCAGAGGAAAGCAGTACATACTGACTTTTGTGGACATTGCTACCCGATGGCCGGAAGCAGTAGCTCTAGGCAACACCAGGGCTAAAACTGTGTGCCAGGCCCTAACAGACATTTTTGCCAGGGTAGGTTGGCCCTCCGACATCCTTACGGATTCAGGGACTAAGTTTCCTGGCCGGGACCATGAAAGAACTGTGGGAGACTCATGGGGTGAATCACTTAGCTCCACCCCGTACCACCATCAAACCAATGGCCTGGTGGAAAGGTTTAAAGGAACTTTGGGGGCCATGATACGTAAATTTGTAAATTAACACTCCAATGACTGGGACCTAGTGTTGCAGCAGTTGCTCTTTGCTTACAGGGCTGTACCACATCTCAGTTTAGGGTTTTCACCGTTTGAGCTTGTGTATGGCCGCGAGGTTAAAGGGCCATTACAGTTGGTAAAGCAGCAATGGGAGGGGTTTACACCCTCTCCAGGAACTAACATTCTGGATTTTGTAAGCAACCTACAAAACACCCTCCGACACTCTTTAGCTCTTGCTAAAGAAAGCCTAAAGGATGCTCAAAAAGAGCAAAAGGCCTGGTATGACAGACATACCAGAAAGCGTTCCTTCAAGGTAGGAGACTAGGTTATGGTCTTGAAGGCGCAACAGGCCCATAAAGTGGAAGCATCATGGAAAGGGCCATTCACGGTCCAAGAGCGCCTGGGAGCTGTTAACTACCTCATAGCATTTCCCAATTCCCCTCTAAAGCCCAAAGTGTACCATGTTAATTCTCTCAAGCCCTTTTATTCCAGAGACTTACAGGTTTGTCAGTTTACAGCCCAGGGAGGAGATGACGCTGAGTGGCCTGACGGTGTCTACTATGAAGGGAAAAGTGACGGTGGCGTGAAAGAGGTACACCTCTCCACAACCCTAGAACGTCTGCAGCGGCAACAGATAAAGGAGTTGATGCACTCTCCTGTGAAAGATTCCCAGAATCAACTTGTTAAAAATTGTCCTTACAATGTGAAGAATCTTGTAGTTTTACATAATTAGTAGTATATGTAAAGGTGTATGTGTTTATTAATCTGTTTATTCTAAAGTTCTAGGGAGAAATCACTGCCAGTGTGGTTCCACACTGTCAGCAATTTGGGGGGGTGTGTCATAAACAGATAGTCAAGGGTTAATAGAACACAAGTACTTCATGTCTCTTTTGCCTGTAAAGGGTTAAGTTCAGTGAGCCTGGCTGTCACCTGACCAGAGGGCCAATCAGGGGACAGGATACTTTCAAATCTTGAGGGAGGGAAGTTTTTGTGTGTGCTGTTAGTGTTTGGTTGTTGTTCACTCTGGGGGCTCAGAGGGACCAGACGTGCAACCAGGTTTCTCTCCAATCTCTCCAATACAGGCTCTTATAAGTTCAGAATAGTGAGTACAAGGTAGATAAGGCGAGTTAGGCTTATGTTTGTTTTCTTTATTTGCAAATGTGTATTTGGCTGGAAGGATTTTAATTTGTACTTGAATACTTAGGCTGGGAGGGTGTTCCCAGTGTCTATAGCTAAAAGACCCTGTAATATATTCCATCTTAAATTTACAAAGATAATTTTTACTGTTTTTCTTTCTTTAATTAAAAGCTTTTCTTGTTTAAGAACCTAATTGTTTTTTTATTCTGGTGAGACCCCAGGGGACTGGGTCTGGATTCACCAGGGAATTGATGGGGAGAAAGGAGGGAAGGGGGAGAGAGGGGCTAATTTCTCTCCGTGTTAGGATTACTGTCTCTCTCAGGGAGAGTCTGGGAGGGGGAGAGAGAATGAGCGGGGAAGGTGAATTTTCCTCTCTGTTTCAAGATTCAAGGAGTTTGAATCACAGTGATCTTCCAGAGTAACCCAGGGAGGGGAAGCCTGGGAGAGGCAATGGTGAGGGAAAGGGTTTACTTTCCTTGTGTTAAGATCCAGAGGGTCTGGGTCTTGGGGGTCCCCGGGCAAGGTTTAGTGGGGACCAGAGTGTACCAGGCACTGGAATTCCTGGTTGGTGGCAGCGCTATAGGTTCTAAGCTGGTAATTGAGCTAAAAGGAATTCATGCTGGTACCCCATCTTTTGGACGCTAAGGTTCAGAGTGGGGAATTATACCATGACACACGCACTCACCACAGTGGGAACTAAGCAGTATGTCAGAGCTGGCTCAAAGGGGACTTCGCTGGTATAATTCATACATGTGGGATGGGGCAAAGAAAAGCCTCCATCCTACTTCAACTTGCTTTTCTATCTGGCTCCTTGGTGTGTAAATTACATTCATCTGGCACCTGGCAGGACTGATCAAATTTACCGGGAAGTCACAATATTCACTATTATGGGTCAGGCCACTGGCCCCTTTTAGATGGGTATCCGGTCCCCAGCTGAGACCTAGACTTGTGGCTTCCTAAACACATGCTGCCTCTGGCTATTGTGCAGTGCTCTAGATGGAGTGGGGGCAGGATTCCTTCCTGATCCGTGTGGCAACTGGCCAGTGCCCAGCCAGAGGTGTCAGATCTGATTACAATTGAGATGTCAGCGTAACGTGTCATTCTAGAAAGGAAATGGGCACATTTCTGGAAGGGAGCCCAGTAAAATGCTGCTTTCAAACCTACATTATACCAGGTTAATGATGAAATGTTTGCATTCCCCTGTTAGAGCTAACATGCTAAGCTCAACCACCGAGGCTGCTGTAACCAGCTTTGGCATAAGCAAAACCATTCCCTGTCAAATGCTCCATTCCCCTTGCAGGGTGGACCCAGCCCCGTGGGAACAGGGCTCTGCAGTATGAGAGCATTCTCTCACTGTGCTGAAAACAACAAAGACAGCAGGGTCTGTCCCTAAGTGAGAGTTCTGGGCCGAGCTCCAGAGACTTCCCCTGAGCAGTGCTGAGAGCAGCACTAATGGGCTCTCGGGGCAGCTGCATCTCACTCTCCAGAGCTGGAGGGAAGGTCACCATGACACAAAGCCCATGGGAGATCAAGTGAGAGTAAACGTGGTAGTAAAAGGATCCCTTCCCCCGCCCCTCTAGAAAGAAACGCTCTGGGAAAGGAGTGACATGATCCCATCTACTAGGCCTCTCCATCCTTACTGATTTGTGCAGCTGTGTCACTCTGTCTCGAGTCTGACCTCTGTCCTTATCCATAAGGAGCATCCGAAGAGCCAAGGAGCAGCAGCAGTTACCCTTGGAGGAGTGGAAGTCACAGGAGATACGATGACCCACCCAGGACTCATGTGACGAGGGGACTTGGGGCAAATTACTAATGCCTGCACTCACCAACACAACATAATCTGATCTTTTAACTTGTCAAAAATCTTTTCATCCATCCAAATGCAGAAAGCAGCAGTTAAGTTAAAAATTGAAAGAGGCTCTATTTGTTATTTCTCTTCCTAAATATCGCTCCTACTGCTGCCAGCACCAACTTCCCACCACCGTCTGTACAGCCGCGACGCCATACCCCTGGGAGGCATTCCATCCAAAAGATTCTTGAGACAGATGCAGCCCATCCTGGGGTACAATTTCCTATACTACACAGCAGACAGGTCTGTCTGGATTGAGGAATTTGCATAGAATCATAGAAGATTACGGTTGAAAGAGACCTCCTTCCCTTTTTTAAAGATGAGCACTATATTTGCCTTTTTCCAATCATCCAGGACCTCCCCCATCAGCATGAGTTTTCAAAGATAGCAGCCAATGGCTCTGCAATCACATCCGCCAAGTCTCTCAGCACCCTTGGATGCAGTGCATCCGGCCCATGGACTTGTGCACATCCATCTTTTCTAAATAGTCCTTAACCTGTTCTTTCACCACTGAGGGCTGCTCACCACCTTCCCATACTCTGTTGCCCAGTGCAGCAGTCTGGGAGCTGACCTTGTCTGTGAAGACCGAGGGAAAAAAAGCATTGAGTACTTCAGCTTTTTCCACATCCTCTGTCAGCAGGTTGCCTACTCCATTCAGTAAGGGTCCCACATTTTTCCTGACCTTCCTGTTACTAGCACACCTGTAGAAACCCTTCTTGTTACTCTTCACATCCCTTGCTAGCTGCAATTCCAGTTGTGCTTTGGCCTTCCTGATTACACCCCTGCATGCTCGAGCAGTATCTTTATACTCCTTCCTAGTTATCTGTCCAAGTTTCCACTTCTTGTAAGCTTCCTTTTTGTGTTTAATCTCACCGAAGATTTCTCTGTTAAGCCAAGCTGGTCGTCTGCCATATTTGCTATTCTTTCTGCACTTCGGGATGGTTTGTTCCTGCGCCCTCATTAAGGCTTCTTTAAAATACAGCCAGCTCTCCTGGACTCCTCTGCATGCTCAACAGAAGCACTTTTATTAGGAGAATCTTTTAAGTACTTTAGCTTCTCAATCAGATCCCTTCTGCCGCAACACAGGACCTAAACCCAACAATCCTGACATTTAACTGTGCAACCACCACGGACTCCTCCATTCCCCTGCAGTTGCTGCCTGAGGCAATCTCAAGCCCCAGGGTTTCACTGGCACATACCCCTTTTAACGGGGGCATACAATGTCAAGGTGCAAGTCCAGCAACTGAGGCAGTGTTTTTGCCAATGCACCAGACACATTGCCATGGTTAGCGCAATGCTGCAGCTCCAATTCCACTGCTTTAATTCTTACACCTCCTCCTGACAGTGGAAAGGACTCTGGGGTGAGCCTCTGAGTTGGAGGAGAGGCTGGGATTGAATAGAGAGTTCCACTTTATGGCACTGACCCCTTAGTTCAGGGAAGGCAACGGAGTTAACCGGGGCACTAAGAGCCAGAGAGAACCACAGGGGCCTGGCTATGTCCTGCAGCCTCAGTAATGAATCCACTTTATTCATTGCAACCAAATCCTGTCTCTTCTCCACCACAAGAGGGAATGCAAACTGACTTGGACCCCACAACCTGCCCTGATCCCGAGGGTCCGTGGGAGGTAAGGAGATGCATTTCATACTTCCACAAAGACCGCATCACGCTACCCTCCATTTACTCTCTCCTCTAACAACTCAGGGTAGGGCCCAGTAACCGAATTACCTGACTGTTGTGTACATCATGGCAGGTGCACAGCTCAAATACTGCGAGGCTGGATGAACAATGAAGACTCTCTCTTTTCTGACACAGTCCTATCGCCATCTAGAGAACTCTGAGCCATCTCCTTTTTAAAGAGACACTGCCTAGTCATTTATAGGGGCTGTAATTCTCTCTCCGTTCTTTCCATTGCTGATAAAAAAAGAAAACTCTAGACACTAGAAAATGCCTTCTTTTCCCTGCCAATTTCATCCTTTTGTGTTGCAGAAACATTGATTTTTAATCCCTCTGTTTTGAATAGAGCTGCAGTGAATATAGCTGTTTTTAACAGCTGTCATAATGCAGAGTCTTATCCTGCCCATCCAGCTGCGAAAAATACACACATGCTGGTACATTTGTGATGTTAGAAAGTTCAACAACTGTAAATGGAAATGACCTGCCAGGCATTTAACTGGCCATCATCACTAAGAGTTACTGAAGTAATATAATTCATTGCATCTGTAAGTTATGCACCTACATGATTACATATCTGAGCTTTAAGAGCCTGTCTGTTTTGATTTGGAGCTTAAAGTACTTGACAGTGTCCCTTTAAGAAGGCTGAAGACTGCTTGCTCACCATAGACTCATTGCCCTACAGACTTTCAGCATGGCCACCACTAGCATCCTCACTAAAACAGCAACACAGACAAGGGACAACCATGTTCAACATCATCAAGCGTCATTGATGACACCCGACGGGCCCATGCAATGTCAGGCAAGGTTACAGGAAAACAGGCCCTACCTCTGAATAACAGCTGCCGAATCATTTTCTCGTTTCCGTCTCTTCCTCTCTGCGTAGCCCCTGAATGCCCTGGGAAACCATTTTAAGCCATTAACCAACTACACAGCTTTGAACTGAAGACGACATGAAACAGACAGACAGAGAGAGCAAGTTCTCACCAGACACCAGAGAGACCCTCCCAACACACAGTCTGGCTCTGCGGAAGAGACCCAGGCCACATGGAACCATACAGAAGTCAGGGACTGGCTGAGAAAAGACCATCAAACCATTGTGTACTGGTTATTTACAGCTGTTACAGGAGGCTGGAAAGGTGGCTGCTCCCAAAGCTAGCACAAGGATACCCAAAGTGTGGCCTGCAAAATGGCTGACACGAGCTCTCACTCTTAACATGGAAGTTTGGACCTTAGAGACTACAGACCCAGCATGCAACACCCAGGGGTGCTGGAACAATTTATGGAGGGTGGGTGCTGAGAGCCACTGAACTAAACTGTAAACTCTCAGTATGATGGAATCCACTTCAAGCCAGGGGGTGTGGCAGCACCCCCTGCATCCCTAGTTCTAGCACCTCTGACAACAGCTATTCTTGCTTGGATCCAGTTAGGGCAAAGCATGCTGGGACATGTAGTCTCCAGGGTAGAGATGAAGGTGACAGAAATCTGTTCTATTTAGGCATCCAGGTGCAGCCATCAATCATCTGACAAGATGACCATGCAGCCTTCAAACAGAGGAAGCCCTAGAGAAAAATGAGATGGCGGAGGTTTTCTGTCCAAGACATCAACAAACAAGGAAACAGAAAAAAAGGCCATACTTACGAGATGCTAGAGATCCCAGGAGAAGCAGAAAAAGGAAAAGAGAAGAGACATGCATTAGTGCTCAGCCACTGCTGGGCATTCTGCATATTGAACCCACGAGTCTTAACCAGAACCTGCCAACCAGCTCTGATCAGGAAGTGTTTCCCCTGTGTAGGCTCATATGCCAGACAAGCGATGCAGGGCCCAGTTCAGGAGGTGGGTGAAAACTGTTCTCTGGTCTGGACCTCTTCCTCACCTCAGCAACTAGCTCCTCCTGTACCGACCCTACTCCTCACCACTTCCCTGGGCGTCTACCTGCCATCAGAGAGCTGGCCCCTGACATTTCTGACATGGCTTCAGGAACATCCCAGGAAAAACTTTTGGCTTCTTTTCAGAGCTGGAATTATCCCCTCAGTACCGAGGTGGAGAGAGGATCAGAGTGCAAGGATGGGGCATGGGCAGGCATGCTTAATGATTAGAGTTGGGAGTCAGGGGCCAGAGCCAGAATCAGGGTCAAGCCAAGGGTATGAGCCAGAGTTGGGAGCCAGAGGTGTGGCATAAGAGCAGGGACCTGGAGCAAAGGCAGGAACCAGGGGCAAACGCAGATGTGGGATAAGGATGGTGGGAATCAGGAACAGCCAGGAAGGCAGGCTCAGGAGTTAGGCCAGTAAGCAGAGTTGCAGTGACTGAGCAACTAGGTGAATTCCTGGCTGGCTGCCAGACAATTTCCTGTGCCTCCTTCTGGTTAACGTAGAGCATCCAGGCCAATCGGTGGGGCTGGACATCTCCTCCCAAACAGGAGCTTTGTAGATGAGCCCTTGGTGAGCTAGAACTCTGCTAGTCCCTTTCTCCAGTGAGATGCTGAGTAGCAGCCATAGTCTGATCATGGCCTGCATTCAAAACCCATGATCCCTCACATCACCCCTCTCCCACCCTGAGTGGTAGTGGGACAGGTTTCCCGGGGCGATTTTTGTGGAAGGCATTTACCAGGTCAGGGGCATGGATGTTCTCCTAGGAGCTTTCTTCAGGACTGTACCCTTCCCAATCCACAAGATATCAGAGTATCCCCCCATCTGATTCTGGCCTCAAGCATCTTGTGGACAATATACACATAGTGGCATAGTGGGGAGGCATAGAGTGAGGATCGATGAGGGAATGGGTCCTGAATATAGGGTTTCAGAAGAGATATGGAAAACGGTGTATTCAGAGGGAATGTATTAAGTTGAGTGATGTGACTGGGTTAATTTTCAGGTAAGCTCAGTAAAAGTCAAGGAAGTAGAAGTCCAATTTACTAGATAGCCTTCCACATATAGGTGTTTCATTAAGAGACATATCCTCTGGTCTACTGAAAATGCAGACCCTCCTGTTATCAACAGTCCCATATTATTTGTAGCACTTCTTGGTGTCCTCCAGGTGAACCTTTAGGTAATCTTGGGTTTGACATTTCTGTTGTATTCAGCCCAGGACTGCTGGGTTTGAGAAGCTGTGGTAGCTCCAGGTAGAACTGAGGGTGGAACCCATAGTTTGAAAATAAAGGGCTTTGTTCTCTAGAGGGGTGTTCTGCATTATTATACGTGAACTTTGTCTCAGGTAAGAACATAACAGCATTCCAGCAAGGACCAGCCATTCTGGTGGAAGTTTATGTAGCATTGAAGATACTGCTCCAGGATCTGGTTGGTTCTGTTTGACAGTTGTTTGGGGGTGATGGGCAGAGGAGAGACAGGAGCAGATACCCAAAATCTGGAGAGCTTCTGGCCAGAAGCAAGAAATAAATTGAGTACCACGGTTAGAGATGATGCTCCCCGGGAGGCCATGGAGGCAGACAACTTGATCCACACAGAGCTGGGAGGCCTCCTGGGAGAGGGTAGACCAATGCAGGGGACAAAATGAGACATCTTTGTGAAGTAGTCCATGACTGCTGGAAGAGTCATGAACCCACTGGACTCTGGTACTTCTACTACAAAACCTGGGGCTATGACGTGTAGGGGCTAGGTGGCGTCACAAGGGGTTGAAAGAGACTGAAGGGATTATTGTGTTGTATCTTGGAGTGGGTGCAAATATTGCAAGAAGATACATAGACCTGTACTGTAGCCCTCATGTGAGGCTATCAAAGGAGATGAGAGACTAGGCACAAATTTTAAAGTAGCCAAAATGTCCTGTCAGGTGGGAGTTGTCACATACTTTTAGGGTTAAAGTCCTCAGAGGTCCAGGGGGAATGTATATATGCCCTTTCACATAGGTTATCCCACCTTGAACATTGTGGGGTTCCCTAATTATGGCTTCCTGTTTATCAGGAGGACTCCCATGGGCTGATGCTGACTGTGTGTGAGTTAAACAGGTCTTGGCGGGGAGCCATGCCCAGAAAGTTATGAGAGTTGAGGATGCAGGAAGTTTTAGGGTTTGAATCCTTTGGATCAGTATAACTTTTTCCCTTCTGGGACAGGGCACTGGCTTGCTATTTTTCGGTCCTGGACAATAGGAGATTACAGAAACATGAAAAGAATAAGGCCCACTGATGTTGGTAGAGGGCCTTAGCCCTATGCAAATAGTCCAGGTTCTTATGATCAGTGTACACCTGGACAGGGTATTGGTCCCCTTCTAGATGAGTGGTGCCACTCTTCAAAGGCAGTCTTAACTACCAGGATTTCTTTGTCCAAAATTTCATAATTTTGCTCCACGTGTGTGACTTTTCTGGAGTAAAAGGGACATGGATACAGCAATAATTGAGGACCATATTTTTGGGACAGCACTGCTCCTATGGCCAAATTGGAAGCATCCATTTCCATGATGATGGCTTGCACAGTATCTGGGTAGACCAATAAAGGAATGGTGGTAAATGCAAGTTTTAATTGCTCAAACTGCCCTGCTGGGCCTCGAGAGACCAAAGGAACCTGGTGTTTCTGCAGAGCAGAGTGGTGAAAGGGACAATCCATTTGAAAACCTTGAGATGAACTGCTGATAGACGTTTGCAGCCCCCAGAAAACACTGTAGGATACAAATGTGCCAGGGTGCTGCCCATGTGAAGACTGCCTTTACCTTGAATAGGTCCATTTCAGTATCAGTGGGGGATTGGATGAACTCTTGGAATTCTTTGGAGGACTGATCAAAGGTGCATTTTTCTAGTTTAGCATAGAGGCCATGTTGGCGCAGCCTCTTCAGGATGGAATGGATGTACATTGTGTGTTGTTCAGCATTGTTTGAAAAAATAAGTGTGTCATCCAGGTGAGCTACCACATATTGGCCCAGAATGTCCTGGAGAACGTCATTAATAAAATGTTGGAACACTGCAGGCATGCTTGTCAAACCACAGGGCACCACGAGATATTCAAAGTGACCACAACAAGTTTGAAAGGTAGTCTTCCATTCATTCCCAGCTCTAACACATACTAGATTATATTCCCCCTGGAGGTCTAGTTCTGTGTACTCCCAAGCAGTGCCCATGTAGTCCATTAGCTTGGGGATCAGTGGTAATGGATATTGGTCTAATAATAAACTGATTCAGTATCCAATAGTCCATGCCTAGTCAGAAGCAATCACCTTTTAAATGCGTGAAGTTGACTTATGAATAAACCAATGGCTAGGTTCTCCTAAAAGGTAGCTGTGCAGAGCAGATAGTTAGGGTTCAGACATGGCATATGTATGTCTGAACAGAACTTTTACCCTGGGTTGTAGCTTAATTGGGCAATCACAGTCCCTGTGCTGGAGAAAGGCATCTGCATTTTTTCTCCTCATTGTAATCACTGTTTTTGGGTTGAAGTTAAGGACTAGGATCAGCGAGGAAGTACTGTATGCTGCCCATTTCCTGGGATCAAGCAGTGCTGTTGGTAGAATCCTGAGAGAAAGCTGACTTTTAGTTCATGCCAGTGGATAAGGGGGTTGTGGAGGGCCAGTCATGAGATGCCAAGAATCAGATGGAAGTGCTGGGAATAGATGCCACTGAACTGTAGGATCTCTCAATGTTCTTGGATAGGAACTTCGATAGGGACAGTTTCTGTGGCCACTGGCTTGGAGGATAAGAGGGACCTGTCAGTTATCACCTGTCAGACCTATCACTTCTAGGTCTGGACCACAGGGTGTAGTGACTGAGTGGCTTCTGCATTGACAAAGTTGTCTGCTGCACCCAAGTCAAAGAGGGCCCACCACAAAAGAAGTGGTTGGGGGTGTCCCGGGATTCATAACTCAAGTGGTTCTTGTGGGTACAGTGCCAGTCGCCAGGAGCCAGCACACCTTCCTGTCAGGACCTCAGTTCAGGGATCAAGGGACCATTTTGTCAGCGTGCCCAAGCTAGCCCTCTTCACCTAGCCTGGGCTAGTTTGTTTCACAGATTCCTTCAGGCTGGGTTCCTCACGGGGCAACTGGAGATAGCATGGCCCAGCTTGACACAGTGGTAACACAGGCATCACTTGCAATCCCTCTCTTCAGGGGAGAGTTGTCAGTGCACCAGGTCTATTTGGTCTAGATAATACTTAGTCCTGCCATGAGTGCAGGGGACTGGACTAGATGACCTCTTGAGGTCACTTCCAGTCCTATGATTCTATAATTCTACTTGCATTGACTCAACTGGCGGAGCAGAATCCCATGGGGAGTGGTTGGAGCTGTCAAAAATGGTTGATATTGCCTGCTGGAGGGTATCCCAATTTGACCGAGGACCGCTAGCTCCCCAACAGGGTGGAGGCCCAATCCAACACCTCTCCAGTCAGCAGGCTGACTACCTGGCCCACCTTGGCCTCGTCCAAAGCGTACGTCTGCAGATGAAGCAAGAACAAGAGCTCATGAAGTTCAGGAAGCCTCGGGATTTAGAGCAGTTCCCATCAAAGCATTCAGGCAGTGGAACAGCAGGTCCCAGCTTGGGTGACAGCACAGTCAGATGGACCCTGAAGCACAGTGTTCTCTGCTAGGAGTTGATGGGCTTGCTCCCACAATGCCCAATTCTCAGCAGCCAGCTGCCAGCTTTATGCCTGCAATGCTCAGTTGCCTGTTTGAAGGCAGATCACCTCCTTGTGCAGAACCGATGGCCCTGGCGGTATGGGAAACTCCAGTGGGTCCATCCTCAGCTGGGACCACTAGGAGTAGAAGATAGTGGCCCAAAAAAGCTGTAAGGACTGGGACAATGGGTGGTCAGGCGTAACGGATAGAGTTGGGTGCCAGGAACCGAACTGGGTGTCAGAGACAGAGTCAGAAGACAAGCCAAGGGTTGAAGTCAGAGTAAGAGTCAGGGGATGAGCCTGAGCTGGAGTTGGAGTCAAACCAAGAATCAGAGCTAGGGGTCAAGCCAGAGCTGGAGTCAGGGATCAAGCCAAGTTGGAGTTGATAGGTGGGCCTAGGGCACAGGAGCAGGGACCTGTTGCGAGACAGAAAAGCAGGAACCATGTGCAGATGGGGATCTGCGGCAAGGAGGGCACGAACTGATGGGAAAGCAGGGCTCAGAAGTCAGGCTAGTAAGCGGGGTCCATGCTGGTAGACAGCCTTGGATTCACTTAATTACTCAGGCAAATTCCTGTGCCTCCTTCTCGCTTGAGTAGTGTGTCCAGGCCATTTGGTGGGGCTGGACAACTCCTCTAATCAGGAGCTTTGTAGCCGGAGCCCTTGGTGAGCTAAAGCGCTGCTAGGCCCCTTCTCCGTGGGCTCTGGTGAGCTGCCAGATGGCAACCGTGGCCTGAGCACTGCCTATGGACTGGGTTTGAGACCTGCAACCCCTCACATAGAGAGGGGGAGAAGAGGGAGCAATGGAAAGGGAAGAGAAGGGGACAGTGAAGATGGAGAAGGCACAGTGGGAGAGGCGGAAGAGCATTAGAGTGGGGAAAAGGCTCCCTCAGTTTCCCTCTCCATCATGTTGCTGTCACTGGAATACTCTTGTTATTTCAGCCTAATGGGAAACACTTCAGGGATTTCATTAAGGAAAGAAAAATGTTCCTGTCAATGGCCTTAATGGGAGCATTTCCAGCTTTACTTGGCCTCCCAGTGACAATTTCCTCCCAACACACAACAGTCTGGGGGCACCTGAGCCCAAGTTCAGGCTGGGAGGGGACAAAGCTGCTCCTAGTTCAGATCTGATCTCTCCACTCAGGTTAGTTCATGTCTTTGTCTCTCTTGCTCAATCGCAGCCCTGTGCCAGTGTTGTGGAACCCAGGGTCTCCCCCAGCAGTGACAAGAGCAAAAGCCACCTAGTCCCATGGCTTCAGCTGAGGTGGCAAGAGCAAAAGAATCAACTGAGAAGTGCCTAGGCTAATACTCCTGCAGGAATAACATCACAGACAGCTCTCTCCACAAGCCAGGGTGTGCTGCCCACACATCAAGCAGAGGGAGCACATAACAAATTAGAAAGCTAATCAAGAAAGAAGTTAAAGTGGGGGAATGAATGAGTCAGAGGGTGTGTCTACACTACTACTTAAGTCGATCTAACTTACATTGCTCAGAAGTGTGAAAAAGACACCCTCCCACTGACATAGCTTCCGCCTCTTGCGAAGGTGGAGTAATTATGCCGACGGGAGATATAGTAAACCTAGTACAGTAGATCTAATGTAGACCTGCTCTGAGTAAACAAGGGAGAGTGAAGGAATGACTGAAGTAGTGAATGAGCCTGAATAAGCAAGTAAGTGAAGATGGGAGTAAGACAATGACTGAGTTAAGGACTAAGTCAACACTCACCACCCAGTCCACCCAAACATACCATCGTGCCATATATAGAACTTGACTGTCCAAAGCTCTGATATCCTAAGATGCAGTCATGCATGGGCCACACACTAACTATGAGAAAAGAGGTTGGTGCAGCAACAGCCATTTCACTTACGCTTGCATAGTTGTAGTAGCAGTTTGAAAACTGAAGAGGTTCTCCTTGGGGAACCAGGTCCGTATGGGGACATCATCTGGAAGAGACAGAGCTAAAATTGAGTGCCAACCAGACATAAACGGGTTTCACACATATGTAGTTAGTGATCGGGACATCCTTCCAAAACAGTCTCCCACTGCATCTCTTCTCAACAACCAAACACGCCTGAAAACTGGCACAAATTCTCTTTTACCTTATGTAGTAATGTGAAAGAACAGCTGAGCTTGAAATACACATGAGCCTCACCTGTATTGTGCCCTGTGCTAAAAGGGACATTAGATATGTTTGTGCATGTGTGTATGTATGTGCACATGTAATTGCCATGGACCGTGCTGTACCTTCTCCAATGTGTTTACCTAATGGGTTACTCTGAAGGGAAACTATCAAAGGGAGAGAGATGCCTCTTGAGATAGGAAAACTGGGAAGCAATGTCACCCGTTTTAGGCCTTGTATATCTGGATTGTCCCTGCTTTAGAATTCAAATGGAACATCCAATAGGGAGACTGGAGGCACCTGAGATGCCCCAGCACTCATTTGGTGCCTCTGTGTATAAACTATCCTGCACCAACCAATGGCTACTTTTTTCCCAGCTCCCTTGTAACAGGATATCAATCTCCACATCATTGCTAATGACTAAGAGCTTGCAACAAAATCATTACTGAGCATTGAGTCTGCTTGTCCCAGAAGCACAAACAGGAAACCAATGCAAAATGGAGCACAGACCTTAAACAGTTTATATCTGTTTGTGATCTTTGAACCCATAGCTGTCAGGTGGGGCTCTGAATTCCTGCCTATCTCACAATTAGATGATGAGCTTCCACTGAGTAGATGCCTCAGGGACTGATAGTGTGATGGATTGTGATTATGCTATGGAGGCTTTCAGCTCTAAGTCACTGGTTCAGATTCAAACCAGGAAAATTATAGGCAACAGTCAATACCATCCAACAGCTCTGGGAATAGCCTGGATATAGCCTGGGAATAGCTAGTCTCCATCTACTTCCCAGTAAACAGGTCCACATCACAAAATACATTAATTGCCCCCATTGCTCTCCATCCTCAGCAGAGAGAGTGAATAGGAGGATTGAGCTATACTCTCTCTCCTAAAAGAAGTCAGGGTTGAGGCACAGTGGCATCCAGGAAGTGTCTGCTATGCTTGCTTGGTAATTAGAGAGCAGATTTCAGACTCCAGGGCTCATCTGGCAGGATAAACTTTAATTTATAAGCATGAAGTTCTCCCTCTCTTAAAGCAGGTCATAATCCACCCAATCTGAGAGTTGCAGTGTAAGCTGAGAGTTGTAAATATCAATCTAACCAAAAAACAACAGAGGTGCAGTGCTTTTCCTGGAGTTTAATGACCAGTTGCTATAAGCAGATGACCTAAATTGCAGCTGGTGGATCCACTTAGTTGGTAACCTCCATGAAATGACTAGAGCCAGTGCAGTTGTTGCTACTGTATGGTGAAAATTGGAGGATGGTCATAGGCACAGGGAATTATTTAGGGGTGATGTTGTCTGAATTGGCAATGATGTCCTCTGTATTAGCCAGCCAGATTGCCTGAAACATATCAACATTTCTTTCAGTGGCTGTATCACATCAGCAGCTGCACAAGAGACAAGAACCTCTAACCCTCTGGAATGGGGCTCAGATACCAAGGGGATGAGACTGGTTTAGACTGAACTGTAGGCAGCTTTATATATATATTGCAGCTTTAATTCACACCATGAATCCCTACACTGCAGGGCAAGAGCAGCTCTAAAATTCAAGCCTTTGGGGAAATGAGGGAATATATTTCTTGCTTCCACTCGTTGCTAGGGGCACAGTTTCAATAACTTTTGCTCTTGCCACGTATGAATGATTTGCTATGCAACATTTAATGTAATCTGGTGCATTTCCACTGTGTAGTCATGGGTTTGCCTTAGGCTGTAACACTACCGTACAGGTGTGAAATTCTAGACGGCTAGGGCTACACCTACACTACGGCACCTACAGCCACGCAGCTGCGCCAGTGCAGCTTGTTGTGGAGATGCTGTAAGTTGATGGGAGTGAGCTCTCCCATTGGCTTAATAACTTCTGTTTCCGTGAGAGGCGGTAGTTTTGTCGCCAGGAGAAGCTCTCTCACTGACATAGGGCTATCTATGCCAGGCTTAGGTTGGTGTAACGAACATTGCTCAAGGGTGTGGATTATTCACACCCCCGAGCGACATAAATTATACTGAATTAACCTTTAGTGTAGACAAGATCTGAAAAGGCTTTCAGGATGTGGTGCCAATATGTATAATGGGGTTTGATCATTGAAGGTTTTGGCAAGAGCATGATAAACTGTCAAATTAAGAATCAACCATCAAAAACTAGGGGTGTCAAATTTCCAGAAATTTTGAAGGTATGGGAAAAAAGCAGGTTTTTTCCAGGGGAGTTCTGGAATATAATAGAAATTTTGGTAAAAAAACAAAACCAAAATATCTGCAGTAGTTACTTGCTTATCAAAACTAAACTTTATTTACTTCTTTAAGAATGAGAAATATATTATCTATAATTTAGTTAGACCATCAAAAGTATTGTTTGGTGTACTTATGTGAGCAGAGTCTGAATGAGCTCTCCCCTGACATCTAGTGGTGAGCTGTGGAAAGGACTTTGGGAGCTGATCTTGTTTGCACGGCACACCCACCCTGCCTAACATGACAGGACTGCTTGCCCAAATGGTCACTTTTGGCTGGTGTTGGATCCCCAGTCTCATTGTTATTGGGGCAGGAGTAACAAAGGGTTGTTATCCTTGTGTGAATCAAGGGCAGCAGAACTGTACTTGGCAAAGCCCGATGGAGGGACTCGCCCTCATATAAATGGAACTTGCGAGGCAGGAGACATTGGCCTCAAAGCCCAGTGAGTTGAGAGTGGTTGGGGACAGGTACTTGTGTCTGGTGGTGTGGGTGCCACTCTATAATAACTGAGCTAATTCAGACTCTATTGGGAGTCTTGTTACACCCTGCAGAGCTGAAATCACTGATACCTAGGTCTAAGCATTAGACCGGCTTTGGGACAGTGTCTCTGATTCAAGAGACTGCCCAGTGTGCACCAGCAGTGAGGCTCTCCAGTAACAGCTGACATCACTGATAGCTGTGTTAAGTTGTGGGACCTGAAACCATCCAGGCAGCATAGCAAGTGGCTGGTAGGGTGGCCAGCAGAGAGGTGTGGAGATCAGTCAGCAAGGCGACCAGCGGAGAGGCATGGTGATCATGCGGGCAGCCAGCAGAGACCCTGGCAGGGAGGTGTGGCGATTAGCCGGCAGGGCAGCCAGCGAAGAAGTGCAGTGTTCGACCAGTAGGGCAGCTGGCAGGAATGAGCGGAGCACCGATCGGCCAGTAGGGTGGTAGCGAAGAGGAGCAGCAAGTGCCTGGGCAGTGGATCAAGTAAAGTGCCTTCTTACCGCCCCCCACTTCCACCCAGGGCAGGAAGTGAACTCTGCAGATGCACCTCTGGGTCTGCACTGACCAAGGACAACAACTGTGAGCGGGGTGGAGAGAAGGGATGGGCATGTTAAAGGGACTTTTGGTTGCTGAACTTAAGAACCTGACGGAAGAGGACACTGCCCAACTTATTGGGGGTTGGTCTTTGGCTCATGATTTATGTTTATGAACCCTGTTTGTGGTGTTTTCCTAAATTAATGCCCGGTTAATTCCCTCCTTTTCTTAAAAAAATATTTTCTACACTCAGACTCTGTGCTTGCAAGAGGGGAAGTATTGCCTCTTAGAGGCACCCAGAGGGTAGTGTGTTACTGGGTGGGGGCTTGAGTTGGTTTTGTGTTGTATGGTTGAAGAGAAACCTCTAGATATTGAACCCCACCCCTGTTACTGCCAATTCCAACAGGTAGAACAGTTACACTTATTAAATAAGTAAGTAAAATAATTTAGTTTCTATTTGAATAATAATGACAAACATAGATTCATAGATTCTAGGGTCAGAAGGGACCAATGTGATCATCTAGTCCGACCCCCTGCACAAAGCAGGCCACAGAACCCTACCCACCCACTTCTATAACAAACCCCTAACCTATGCCTGAGTTATTGAAGTCTTCAAATTGTGGTCTGAAGACCTCAAGCTGCAGAGAATCCACCAGCAAGTGACCCATGCCCCACACTGCAGGGGAAGGCGAAAAACCTCCAGGGCCTCTGCCAATCTGCCCTGGAGGAAAATTCCTTCCCGACCCCAAATATGGCGATCAGCTAAACCCTGAGCATGTGGGCAAGACTCACCAGCCAGCACTCAGGAAAGAATTCTCTGCAGTAACTCAGATCCCATCCCATCCAACATCCCATCACCAACCACTGGGCATACTTATCTGGAGATAATCACAGATCAATTGCCAAAATAAGGCTCTCCCATCATACCATCCCTTCCATAAACTTATCAAGCTTAATCTTAAAGCCAGATATGTCTTTTGCCCCCACTACTCCCCTTGGAAGGCTGTTCCAGAACTTCACTCCTCTAAAGGTTAGAAACCTTCATCTAATTTCAAGTCTAAACTTCCTAGTGTCCAGTTTATACCCATTCGTTCTTGTGTCTACATTGGTACTAAGCTTAAATAATTCCTCTCCTTTCCTAATATTAATCCCTCTGATATATTTATAAAGAGCAAGCATATCCCCCCTCAGCCTTCTTTTGGCTAGACTAAACAAGCCAAGCTCTTTGAGTCTCCTTTCATATGACAGGTTTTCCATTCCTCGGATCATCCTAGTAGCCCGTCTCTGAACCTGTTCCAGTTTGAATTCATCCTTCTTAAACATGGGAGACCAGAACTGCACACAGTATTCCAGGTGGGGTCTCACCAGCGCCTTATATAACGGTACTAACACCTCCTTATCTTTGCTGGAAATACCTTGCCTAATGCATCCTAAAACCGCATTAGCTTTTTTAACGGCCATATCACATTGGCGGCTCATAGTCATCCTGTGATCTACCAATACCCCAAGGTCCTTCTCCTCTTCTGTTGCTTCCAACTGATGCGTCCCCAATCTATATCTAAAGTTCTTATTATTAATCCCTAAGTGCATGACCTTGCACTTTTCACTATTAAATTTCATCCTATTACTATTACTCTAGTTTACAAAGTCGTCCAGATCTTCCTGTATGATATCCTGGTCCTTCTCCGTGTTAGCAATACCCCCCAGCTTCGTGTCATCCGCGAACTTTATTAGCACATTCCCGCTTTTTGTGCCAAGGTCGGTAATAAAAAGGTTAAATAAGATTGGTCCCAGAACCGATCCTTGAGGAACTCCACTAGTAACCTCCTTCCATATCTATCCAACATATCTAGTATTAGCGATGGGGTTGCAGCTGCACACTAAGGTGAACAGGAAAAATATATAAAAAGTTGAAAATAGAAAGCCTCAGTATTGTTGGAAACAAAAAGGAAGGTTATGTCCTTTGGGCTCAGAAAAATGTATGTAAATAGCGCTGACCTGACATTATCATGCAGATACAGAAGAAATTCGTGCTTGTGGAGAAAAAGCCCAGAAAATTAACATTTATAATTTAGTTAACAAAGTACAATATTAAGGACCAAGAGTAAAAGTGTATATATATATCCAAACTTTATATTAGTAACACCAGATTCTTTAATAGTGCATTATCATATATGCCGAAATTGTAGACATAACTAGCCACCCGATGAACCAGTATCATATAATTTAAACAGTAGCTAATGTATTCTGGGAAATGCTAGCATAGCTCAAGTTTTTCCTTCTTTCCTTTCTCTTTCACTGGTCATTCCAAGAGAAAATATTCCAGATAACAGTTTCTTTTCAATTTTTCCCAAGATTTCAATTTTTCCCATACCAGGCCTCGGGGGAGGGGGGGGGAAGCAGCAACAAAACAAAAAAAAAAACAACCCTGAAAAAACCCTCTGTTTTTCCCCAAAAAAAGTTTCCAGTTTTTGCAGACCCTCACATCTCTATCAAAAACTTGTAACGAGGTGCATATGGAGCATGCTATGAATCCTATCACACGCACACAGGACAGCTGTTGGCTGTTTACACCAAGGCAGTGTTTGATGTGAACTTTCAGGCTGTAGAACAAGTCACGGGACCCCTCTCTGCAAAGAATATGAGTAGATCTCTGAATTGCAGAATGAGAAACAGATGAGCAAGCAACTGAGGTTTCTGCCTGCCATTGAGATGGCAGCACAAGAAGTGACAGAAGCCAACTGGCCTTCAATAAGCTCACATATAAGTGAGGAAAACTGGTGCAGATGTGAAGTTGAAGAAATGTGAAGTTTCTGTTTTTGCTGAGGTTTAAGACCCAGGTCCTGCAAATCCCTTACACGTGTGGGTAATCATTACTCAAGTAAGCAGTGCTACTCACATGAGAAAGCATTATTAATGTAAGGGTTTGCAAGATCAGGCCCAATGCCACCCAGTTGGTTCTAGTTCTTCTGAGTAAACAGTCGTTACTTTTCTTATTCTCAGAAGTAAAGTTTCAGAAAGGTAGAGGCCATTTGTCTGTTTAGCAGAGGACATTTCCCTTTACAAGGTTGCATAGCTGAAAATATATCCCTTAAAGTCTAAGGAGGCAAACTCTGCATGGAGAAGATCAGAATGGAGAATGGAATCTTCCAAGTACAGCATTTGTTTGGCTTTGGGGATTTTGTTTTGGTTTTTTTTTTCCAACAAGTGATGTTGATAACTGAATTTTACAACCTACCATTCTCAGGGCTTTGTCCCATTGTTTCGTATTGAGTAATCTGTAAGAGCGCTATTCCTGCAAAGTACATTCTTTAATATTCCAAAAAATGGTTTAAAACATAAATATACCAAGTTTAGAATGTTATCCCTTTACCTTCCTGGCTTACACTAGACCCAAATTATTAGCAGCCTACTCCCATTACTACCTATGCAAAACCAAATCCCAAAGAGAATCGGGCTCTCACTCTGATAAGACCAGCCACAGAACCTACATTCTTATTGTGCTCTCACACAACCCTTCTCTCTCATTACACACAAAACAATCCTTTACCAGAGCAGGGTCATGTGTAACAAAAATGAAGGAAAACTTTTCTCATTTTTTGTACTGAAGAAATCAAAATAATAAATTAAGCCAACATTTTCAAATGCGGGTTTTTAAGGTTAAGCATAGATACCCATATGATAGACACCAAATAAAAGTGCCCTGGTTTTCACTGGCCATGGATATTACTGGGAGCTGTGGTGTTCAGCACCTTGGAAAATCCATGGATTTTTCTTTACAATAGCCTACGTATGAATTTTGGTGCCTAACTTCAGGCAGCCAGGTTTGAAAATGTGGTCCCTCGCCTAATCTTCATGACATTTTACATGCACACAGATAAGGGTATGATCCAGGGAAATGCCATCATTTGAGCTCCCTCATATTTTCTTCCTGCAAACAAGACCCAAGCCCTCCTGCAGTTAATCTGACTCCTGTCTCTTAAAGTCTGTGCTGTTTGTAAAAAAATAGTCAAGAAAACAGCATGCGCACCTTTGCCACACAGTCAGACATCTCCTTTCTTACTGGCATAGACTAGATAAAGAGACAGATATACAAGTATTGCATTAAATGTAACACACACACACACACACACACACACACACACACACACACACAGCATATGTATTGAGATGTAAAATGTAATGAAAGCTTTAGATATTAAAGAAATAAAAGAATTTCTTAGCCCCAGATGAGGACATTATATATCATTTTGCCGAAGATGCTCATGGAGTGAGTGTGAGCAGCAAATAGCCCACTGGCGAGGGAAGAAGTACAATTTGATATCACTCTGTAGTGTCCATAGAAAGGCACTGTATGGTGTCATTCTGCAAGGGAGCACTGAACTGTGTCACTCCACCCACAATAGTGTTTCCAGGGAAGCAGTATATTACAGAGTGTCTGCCCAATGTAGCATCCATCAAAGACATTTTACAGCATCACCATGCAGAGTCTATGGGATGGTGCAATAGGCTTCCTTAGGGACACTCTGTGGCATTGACTAATGCTGCTGCTGCCAGGCTGGGAGCTGAGCTAACAGCAGGACTCCCATTGGTCACATCAGGAGCGTTTAAGGCTCGGCGCTATCCACTCTGAGGAGCTTTCTCCTGCTGCCAAACAGAAGATCCCAATAGTGCATCCTCCTGACTCATTCTATGCTCACTGTTTTGCCACCTCCCTCTGCCCAGTGCTGGCACCACATACTAGCAAAGCACCCAACGGGAAGCCCAAGGGATACTGGTTCAAGTTCTCTAGGCCAATCACTGTTCCCTGGAGGTTCATTTCTGAAGCCGGGAGAGAGGTGCAGCCGTCCATATCAATAGGAACCATTGTACCCTTTGTGCACACAACATCCACACTCACTTACCAGACACTCGATCAATACTATACATCCTCTCCAGCTTTTTCCTACGCCATCCTGTCTCGCTGGACTGGTGCTGCTCCAGGTCAAAGGAGTGCTGGGAGTGGGCTGCCAACTGAGCACAGCTTGGGCACTCCTTGGAGCCCTGCCGACTGCCTGCCCAGCCTTTGCAATGCCTGCTAATGTTGTGAGAGCTGCCAGCACTCTGCAGAGGCTGGCCATGGTGGCAGTCCTCTTGGCCAGTGCCTTTCATCACCACCAACTCCATGCTCTCGTTCTCATGGTCCGACAGCATCGGCCTCTCACCGGAGATAGTATACACCCGTGCCTTCGGCCCCTCACTCGGGACCTTCTCGGCCTGCTCCTCAGAGAAGTTCTTCTCAAACTTGCCAGCTGAGATGACGGACAGCCTGCGCTTGTTCTGAGCTGCCTGCTGCATCTCAGGGGAGTCTTCCTGTCCAATATAGGAGTCCGCTAACAGGTGATCTGAAACAGAGGGCACACTTGGTATTTATCGCTTAGACCCTTGGCTTACCCCAGGCACTGACATAATAGGTGCTATGAAGCTGTAGCCTGTGTTATCTGTGTAGACGGGGGAGAAAGAGAGGAGGGCAGATACACCTGTGAAACTAGGCACTAGAATGTGTACCCATTGCCCTCGTAAATCTCGACAATTGATGCTGAAACAAGAGGCATTTCTTGCAGTTGTGCCTATTTTATTTCCTTGCAAACGTCCCAAACACAAGAAAGGGCTGAAAGCTGACAACAGGGGAATGAACATCTTCATGGTCTTGAACTTGCAAATGCTTACTTCCCGGGGCAGTCCTTACTCAACTGAGCAGTCCTGTCAACTTCAACAGAGCTGCGCACCTAAAAAGGGGCTACTTAGGTGAGGAAGGTTTGTAGATAGGGCTCTGACTTGTGGAACAAACACCAAAGGCATGCCCGCACCCAAACGCATGCCCAAACCTTTCAGCCTATTCCCAGAGAGCAGACCCCAGCAATGAGCATGGGAGAGGGAGGAGAGTTGAAAGGGCATTCTGAATAATGGCATGCAGACATGTACAGACCATCCAACTTGGCTCTGGTACTGTCACAACGCACATGGCTTCAGACTGTTCCCAGAAAGCAGGGATTGCCTGGGTCAGGTGAATAGACATGGGCATCCACATTGGCAGAATATATGTCCTCTGGACTCTGGGAACAAGCTATTGGTCTGGGCATTCTTCTTGCACTGAATTTGTTTTCTGCATCTGTTGTTTAAAAACAAATGGAAGGAGAGGGGGAAGCATCAGAGATTTCAGGCTGATTTTCTGTACGCACAACCAATCCAAAGAGGAATCAATCCCCAGCTGTGATGGGAACCCTTTGATAGGTGACTCCACCAGCAAGTAGTCATCATCATTGTTTGTAAACCATGTTTGCATCTCTACAAAAGCTGCACTGAAAGGAAGAAGCAATGACTCCTTGCATGGAATAAATGTAGCCAGAGCTGAGAGAGAGAGAGAGAGAGAGAGAGAGAGAGAGAAGCCCAGCATGTGGAGGGAAATTACAAATGTAATCTCCTTTCAGAGCACAAGCAGTAAGTCAAATGCCAGGAAATCTCTGCATTATTCTTAGCACAGCCCCAACAGCTGTCTCCACTCATCTGCCGGCCCCTTTCTTTCTTTTCCAAAACAGCTGTTTAATCATTTCGTGGGGGTTTGGGGCAAAGGAGGTGCCTTCCCTGCCAAATACTTTTTAAAGAGTTCCCTAGCAGCTTCCCAACTGAAGAAAGGGGACACGCAAGGAGATATTAACATCTAACATGGACAATAAAAACCAAACTGAAACCTTTGCTTCATTAGACTTTTAATAAAAATGTTTCCTCTAGCAGCTGAGCTGTGAGTAGAAAGAATCTCTAAGAGATTTCAGGATCCCGACCAGCCCCGTAACTATCCTCCAGAGAGTGCAGGAGCTGGCCTGGATGAATGATGTAGCCTTAGGACAAAGACCGGCTGTGGTGCATCTGCAAATAATTCTGCTCCATTGAATCATCCACCCCATTTCCTCATCCCTACACTCGGCCCCACTTTCCTTTCCCCTCCATTTGGTCCCTCCATCTGATTGAGGGAGGTGCTCTTGTGCCAGTGACTCGGGAGGAGAATCCTTCCAAGCTGTGCCTATTCCCTGGCTCTCGGACTAGAGGCAAGTGTGGATCCTGCACATGCAGTGAGGACTAATCCTATATGGTTTGTACCAAGGGCTGAACACTGAACCCAGCACTGCCCCCAGCTAAGGTGTCTGGTATTGAGCACACACTACGTGACCCTCAGCTCCTTTCCCTGCTCCATCGGAACACAGCACAACAGAGGAAAATGTTTCTGGGGGGCCAAACTGGTCATCCTGCCCATGGCTTTGGATTGAAAAGATGTAAGGAACAGTTCAGGTCGAGACCCATCCAGTTCATTTCACTGGTGACTTGGTGAGGCCTCAGGGATAGTACAGCGTTCCTGCACCCAGAGGCAGCTGTGATCATCTTTTCCTTGCATTCACAGGGAATGCCTCTACCTCTACTGCTACAGTCAGACATGCACCACAGATAACAGCAGTATCGTGGATAGGACCTCCATCACCAATAGCATGAACCCTTACTGCTCAAGTGACAGGAGTCACTCCATTAGCTGTAGCTTGTCACTCACAGCAGGCTCCTTTTTCCCTGGGTTCAGGCAGGACTGGGAGACATGACATCCCACACTAAGCTGGTTTAGTACAAGCTCACAGACTCCACAGTGGCTTGTGTCACTCTTCACCCCTAAGAATGCAGCTAGATACCAGAGAAAGGGGCTCTTACACTGCAGCTTTCCATTTCTTCTCCAGCTCCACCTCCAGCAGTGATCCAGAGCCACCATGCCTTCGGCAAAACACCACCACTCTGGTTTCTATTCCTCCCAGACTGTACAGCACTCGCAGCTTTTGAAAGGGCTACACACACCAGACCCTGTGTTAAAAGCTCAGACCAGTGCTAAGTATGTACCTCTCTGTGTTACACGTTAGTACCCGCACAACCACTACGAGATCTATCAGGGTGCACTCAGACTAGAGGAACCGTGATACATAGCAAAACACAGACATATAGATATTCATGGCCCATCCAAAGGGTATCTGCATGGATTAAATATCACATGGATTAATTTCAGTTACAACACAGAATACAAAGTGTACAGTGCTCACTTTATATTTTTTTGATTACACATATTTGCACTGTAAAAAAATTTATTTTTCAATTCACCTCATACAAGTACTGTAGTGCAATCTCTTTATCATGAAATTTGAACTTACAAATGTAGAATTATGTACAAAAAAACTGCATTCAAAATTAAAACAATGTAAAACTTTAGAGCCTACAAGTCCTCTCAGTTCTACTTCTTGGTCAGGCAATCACTCAGACAAACAAGGTTGGTAACAATCAGCAGGAGATAATACTGCCTGCTTCTCGTTTACAATGTCACTTCAAAGTAAGAACAGGTGTTCGCATGGCACATGGCATGGTAGCCAGCGTTGCAAGATATTTATGTGCCAGATGCGCTAAAGATTGATATGTCCCATCACGCTTCAACCACCATTCCAGAGGACATGCTTCCATGCTGATGATGTGTTCTGCTTAATAATGATTCAAAGCACTGAGGACTGACGCACATTCATTTTCATTATCTGAGTCAGATGCCACCTGTAGAAGGTTGATTCTCTTTTTTTGGTGGTTTGGGTTCTGTATTTTCCACATCAAAGTGTTGCTCTTTTAAGACTTCTAAAAGCATGCTCCACACCTCATCTCTCTCAGATTTTAGATGGCACTTCAGATTCTTAAACCTTGGGTCGAGTGCTGTAGCTATTTTTAGAAATCTCAGATCAGTAGCTTCTTTGAGTTTTGTCAAATCTGCTGTGAAAGTGTTCTTAAAATAATCATGTGCTGGGTCATCATCTGAGACTGCTATAACATGAAATATATGCAAAATGTAGGTACAACAGAGTAGGAGACATACAATTCTTCCCAAGGAGTACAGTCATAAATTTAATTGATGCATTTTTTTAAAAATGAGCACCATCAGCATGGAAGCATGTCCTCTGGAATGGTGGCCAAAGCAGGAAGGGGCATACGGATGGTTAGCACATCTGGAGCATAAATACCTTGCAACACCAGCTACAAAAGTGCCATGCGAATGCCTGTTCTCACTTTCAGGTGACAGTGTAAATAAGAAGCAGGTAGCAGTATCTCCTGTCAATGTAAACAAACTTGTTCGTCTTAGCAATTGGTAGAATTAGAAGTAGGACTGAGTGGACTTGTTGGCTCTTAAAAGTTTTACACTGTTTTGTTGAGTGCAGTTATGTAACCAAAAAAATCTGCATTTGTAATTTGCACTTTCACAATAAAGATATTGCACTTCAGTACTTGTATGAGGTGAATTAAAAAAATACTATTTCTTTATCATTTTTACAGTGCATATATTTGTAATCAAAAATAATAATAAAGTGAGCACTGTGCTTACTTATAATTTAAATCAATATTGAAAATGTAGAAAAACATCCAAAAATATGTAATACATTTCAATTGGTACTCTATTGTTATAAGTGCGATTAATCGCAATTAATTTTTTTGAGTTAACTGTGATTAATTGACAGTCCTAATCACATCCTTATGATATTAAAATTAATTATATACATTTCATTGATAGGCCCACCCTGTGTGTCTGTCAGACAAGCCTGCATATTGGTGTTAATAGTGTGAATTTCTAAGCAGTCTCAAATCCTGATTTCAGGACTTGAGTTATTGACACTGCAGTCTGTCGGGTTACTCCAGATTTACACCAGTGTAAATGACAGCAGAACTGTCCTGACATATGATTCAACCTGTAAACTGAAATAATTGTGGAGTTAAAATTCTTGAGAAAATAATCCTAGTTCTAACTACTTAAAAAGTGTGATGGAATTTGTTAAAGTTGTAACTGGAGGGATGGATGGATTTTCCTATGTCTGTTCCATTTCCCTGCTTAAAAAGTGGTTTGACTTCTAAAGATCAAGGAGTTTTCACACAGAAATACTGTACATCTCTATAGGCCACCTCTGTGTGCTGCCTCTCTCAACCAATTGGGTGGCTAATTATTTCTCTTCCTAGCCAAATGCTTAGCATCTTTCATAACTACATGTAGGAAAAACAATTTCATGTGCCAAGGGAATAGGAACAGTCAATTAATTCTTTTTCAACTGAAAGTTTAAATCCACAAAGGAAAGTTAATAAAAATGTAAAAACTGGGGTTTTTTTCCATGCATCCATCAATTACATGAAATCACCACCCTGCTCAGAAATGAATCCACGCTCATTACAGGTATGCCGAGTCTGTGTGCTGGATCGTTCCTCCTGCTATGCATCAGTAGTCCTGTGGCTGTGTGTGCTCATTGGCCATTTGAAGAGTCCATCCTGCAACTGCAATCCTGTTATGTCTTCGCCTCCGTTCCTGTGAGGGATGAGGTTCAGTTGCCATGCAGATGAGCACTGTGGTGGCTTTGGCTTGGTTATGACAGAGAGCTGGGTTTATGGTTTGTTCCCCCAAGGGGAGCAAGTCAGAGCTGATACAGGAGGCAAAGCTACTTCCCTCCAAAGCTGAATAAAACATTAGCTGTGGTGATGTTCACTGCAGGCAGCAGAGAAGCAATAAGTAGGAGCTTTTTTGGAACTGCTTTCTAAGAGTCACCTGACACAGATCTCTGTTAACACCCTCTTCCTGGTTACTGCTGCTCAGTTTCATTTCATCTCCACGTTGTTCTTGTCACCTCTACCATAACCAGCTGCTCCAACAGCTATAGACTCATAGACTCATAGGTCAGAAGGGACCAATATGATCATCTAGTCTGACCTCCTGCACAAGGCAGGCCACAGAACCCTACCCATCCACTTTTACAACAACCCCTAACCCAGGACTGAGTTATTGAAATCCTCAAAATTGGTTTGAAGACCTCAAGCTGCAGAGAATCCACCAGCAAGCGACCCATGTCCCACGCTGCAGGGGAAGGCGAAAAACCTCCAGGGCCCCTGCCAATCTGCCCTGGAGGAAAATTCCTTCTCGACCCCAAATATGGCGATCAGCTAAACCCTGAGCATGTGGGCAAGACTCACCAGCCAGCACCCAAGAAGGAATTCTCTGCAGTAACTCAGTTCCCATCCCATCCAACATCTCCCCGCAGACCATTGAGCAGACTTATCTGGTGATAATCCAAGATCAATTGCCCAAATTAAACTATCCTATCATAACATCCCCTCCATATACTTATCAAGCTTAGTCTTAAAGCCAGATAAGTCTTTTGCCCCCACTACTTCCCTCGGAAGGCTGTTCCAGAACTTCACTCCCCTAATGGTTAGAAACCTTCGTCTAATTTCAAGTCTAAACTTCCTAATATCCAGTTTGTACCCATTCGTCCTTGTGCCTACATTAGTACTAAACTTAAATAATTCCTCTCCCTCCCTAACGTTAACCCCCCTGATATATTTATATAAAGCAAGCATATCCCCCCGCAGCCTTCTTTTGGCCAGGCTAAACAAGCCAAGCTCTTTGAGTCTCCTTTCATAAGGCAGTTTTTCCATTCCTCGGATCATCCTAGTAGCCCGTCTCTGAACCTGTTCCAGTTTGAATTAATCCTTCTTGAACATGGGACACCAGAACTGCACACAATATTCCAGATGGGGTCTCACCAGCGCCTTATATAACGGTACTAACACCTCCTTATCCTTGCTGGAAATACCTCGCCTGATGCATCCTAAAATCGCATTTGCTTTTTTAACAGCCGTATCACATTGGCGGCTCATAGTCATCCTGCTATCAACCAATACCCCAAGGTCCTTCTCCTCTGTCGCTTCCAACTGATGCGTCCCCAACGTATATCTAAAATTCTTATTATTAATTCCTAAGTGCATGACCTTGCACTTTTCACTATTGTATTTCATCCTATTACTATTACTCCAGTTTACAAAGTCGTCCAGATCTTCCTGAATAGTATCCCTGTCCTTCTCCGTGTTAGCAATACCCCCCAGCTTTGTGTCATCCACAAACTTTATTAGCACATTCCCGCTCTTTGTGCCAAGGTCAGTAATAAAAAGGTTAAATAAGATCGGTCCCAAAACCGATCCTTGAGGGACTCCACTAGTGACCTCCTTCCAGCCTGACAGTTCACCCTTCAATATGACCCGCTGGAGTCTCCCCTTTAACCAGTTCCTTATCCACCTTACAACTTTCATATTCATCCCCATCTTTTCCAATTTAACTAACAGTTCCCCATGTGGAACCCGGTCAAACGCCTTACTGAAATCGAGGTAAATTAGATCTACCGCATTTCCTTTATCTAAGTAATCTGTCACCTTCTCAAAGAAGGAGATCAGATTGGTTTGACACGATCTACCTTTAGTAAATCCATGTTGCAATTCGTCTCAATTACCATTGACCTCTATGTCCTTAACTACTTTCTCCCTTAAAATTTTTTCCAAGACCTTACATACTACAGACGTCAAGCTAACAGGCCTATAATTACCCGGATCACTTTTATTCCCTTTCTTAAAAATAGGAACTACGTTAGCAATTCTCCAGTCGTACGGCACAACCCCCGAGTTTATCGATTGCTTAAAAATTCTCGCTAATGGGCTCGCAATTTCACGCGCCAGTTCCTTTAATATCCTCGGGTGGAGATTGTCCGGGCCCTCCGATTTTGTCCCATTAAGCTGTTCAAGTTTGGCCTCTACCTCAGTTGCGGTAATATCCACCTCCATACCCACATTCCCATTTATCATCCCTTCATCATCGCTAAACTCCTCACTAGTCTTATTAAAAACTGAGGCAAAGTACTTATTTAGATATTGGGCCATGCCTAGGTTATCCTTAACCTCCATTCCATCCTCAGTGTATAGCGGCCCCACTTCTTCTTTCTTTGTTTTCTTCTTATTTATGTGGCTGTAGAACCTTTTACTATTGGTTTTGATTCCCTTTGCAAGGTCCAGTTCAATGCGGCTTTTAGCCTTCCTCACTTTATCCCTACATATTCTGACGTCACCAAGGTAGCTTCCTTTGCTAATCCCGCCTTTCTTCCACTCCCTGTAAGCTTTCTGCTTTTTCCTAATCCCCTCTCTGAGTTGCTTGCTCATCCAGCTTGGCCTACAATTCCTGCCCATGTTTTTTTTCCCCTTTCTTGGGATGCAGGCTTCCAACAATTTCCGCAGCTGCGACTTAAAGTAATGCCAGCCCCAGGGCAGGGACTTAGGAAACCTGGCATTGTGCCCTCCTCTCTCTCTCTAGGCAAATGGGAATGGTGCAAACTGACTTGTTAATCACTCCTGTTCTCCCTGCCCCCCCCCCAATAAACGCATGCCTATAGAACAGGGGTCAGCAACCTTTCAGATGTGCTGTGCCGAGTCTTCATTTATTCACTCTAATTTAAGGTTTCACGTGCCAGTCATACATTTTAATGTTTTTAGAAGGTCTCTTTCTATAAGCCTATAATATATAATTAAACTATTGTTGTATGTAAAGTAAATAAGGTTTTTAAGATGTTTAAGAAACTTCATTTAAAATTAAATTAAAATGCAGAGCCCCCCGGACTGCTGGCCAGGACCTGGGCAGCGTGAGTGCCACTGAAAATCAGCTCGGGGGCTGCCTTCGGCACCTGTGCCATAGGTTGCTACCCCTGCTATAGAATCTTATCTACTTAATTACATTGGAGCAGGAAGATTAGCGCTCCTAGAGTGGATTCCTTTTCATCCTGATTACTGCTCCGTTTGGATCATAGAATATCAGGGTTGGAAGGGACTTCAGGAGGTCATCTAGTCCAACCCCCTGCTCAAAGCAGGACCAATCCCCAACTAAATCATCCCAGCCAGGACTTTGTCAAGCCTGACCTTAAAAACCTTTAAGGAAGGAGATTCCACCACCTCCCTAGGTAACCCATTCCAGTGCTTCAGTTTGGCCGTCTGGTAACACTGACTGGTATGTAATGGCATGACACATGGAGTTTGAATCTCAGGGCCAGACCCCAGTTGCTGTTCATCAGCATTGCTCCATGGTACTTAGCAGAGCGATGCCAATTTACACCAGTTGAGGATCTAGCCTTCTGCCTCCATGTCTAGCCTGTGCTTGGCCGCTCCTGCGGAGATTGCTGACACCAGGCAGTGTCAGTTGGGGTGGTTTTTTTAAATGGGGATACTTGTCTACTGGGAACAAGAGACCACGAGGCCTCAGACCAAAGAGCAGATGATAACAGATGTTACTTAACTGCCCACAGGAGCTGGATCTGAACAGGCCATCAAGAGGCTGAAGGTTCAATATCCCATTATCAGCCCTGTGATCCATCCAGTCTCCCAGCCCACTAACGTTGGTTTACTCACTCCAACGCTTTCCTCAGAAGCTTGGAAATGACCCTTCTTTCCATACTGGTTTTGCTCATTCCTTTCTTTTTCCAATTTGCATGGAACACAGGCCCCCACAGCTGTCACATCACAAGCATCACTGATTAGACATTGCTAGTGACACCAGCATAATTCTGTGAATAACATTTGTTAACCTATTTGTGATCCCTTGACTGGATACAGAAACAGAACAAAAATACTTCTCTGTCACTGTCAGCAGTGTCTGGATTTTCACCAGCTAAAAACCAGATACTTAGACTCCAGGGGACTTTCTTGGCATAAAATAATTTTAAAACACTGTAGGTCAAACTGAGTGCATTGTCTGACCCCATGACATGTTCTTTTAAATGCCCTTTTATTTGACAATGTCTCTGTAAGAGAGGAAAACAGCATTACCTTGCCCTTGCCTTCTTGCACTGTTGTACTGACTCAGGACCAGATTCTTAGCTGGCTGTCACCAATTTACATCAGCTGGGGATCTGGCCCCATATATCAGGCCAAGCTCTGTTCTGTATCAGCCCTCTGATTTCAGTGAGGCTGCACAGGTTGTATGTCAGAGCAGAATTTGGCCCACTGAGTGAGGACAGGAGGAGATAAAAAGGAGCAAATCTATTAGCAACCAAACTGAGGATGAAAGTGTCCTGGATCCAGAATCCCAAACCCAGCACTGGAGAAGAAGAGATGGGCATCTAGATAAACTTCACCGTCTTAGGGAGCAAGAGGAAATAAACTATCACCTCAGATTTCAGAAGATGTGTGTTTCCTTTTTTTGCAGTTACGCTTCTCTGGCTATTATTTTTCTCCAGCTATATTATAGCTTTGCCATTAAATGAAGGGACAGCTATTACTTCTGGGCCCTTAACAATGTGAGATGAGAAGGAATAACGGTTTGAGAACTTGGATTTGCAGCTTCTTTCAAAAATGCATCCATGTGGTTCATATTAGGGCAAATTAATGTTCATTAGTTATGGAGATACAGGCTGTATCTGAAAGAATCGGGCAAAGTGATGGGGACCAGTCAGAACCAGGCAGAATGTGAACTGAGCAAGTTTCCCTCAGAGAGCTCTGGGAACACTTTTCAGTCTTGCTTGATAAACAATGCCCCCTGCAATTCTAATCTTGAACTATTATACATCTCTGCTGATGCCCCTCAGTCCTGACCTGCAACACGTGTGGTCATCCTCTTCTGGGCTCCCATGAAGCTCTGCCAGTGCATCTCAGCCACAATGCAAAGCCCAAGGCTATTTCAATTCTGCTCCTCCCAACACTGCTAATTCATCTACATCAGTGATCAGCAACCCAAATTTGGCACGTGGCCTGCCAGGATAAGAACCCTGGTGGGCCGTGGTTCACCATCCCAGGCCAAAGGGGGCTGTGGGAAGTGGCGGCCAGCACATCCCTCGGCCTGTGCCACTTCCCGCAGCTCTCATTGGCCAGTGGGAGCTGTGATCGACCAAACCTGCAGACACGGCAAGTAAACAAACCAGCTCGGCCCGCCAGGGTGCTTACCCTGGCGAGCCGCGTGCCAAAGGTTGCCAATCCCTGATCTTCATCCTGACTGGCAACACCCTTGCTAGCCATGCCTGGGCCTCTGCTGAGTGAAGACCAACAATGGCTTTGAGGAAATCTAAGGTCACCTGACAACAGGAAGGTGGCTTCGCTTACTCTTGTGTGCTGGAAGAGCTCTCAGTGGAGGAGACAGACGATGAACTGAAGCTGTTTCTGATAAAAAGTTGCCTGTGCATCCATAAACTTTCAGTCTTCCTGCCAATATTCATTATAATAGAATAGCCTCCTGCACTAAGACAAAGACAAAACAATCTGGAGACAAGTCACTGCCACCTAACACAGGATTTCCACGTTAGCACCAGAACCCCATATTCCTCTTCCCACTACATGCTGACCGAGGTCGACGTGGACAGCTCTCTCCCCTGGAGCCTTGGTGCATGAACTGTTGGAAAGAGCAGAGCTCTGGCAGTCTCCTAAACTGCTAAATGATCAAAGAAAAAGCTCAAAGCCTCAGACTGAAGTTCTTCAAGCCCCACAGTGTGCTGCTGGTACTGAGATAAGCATCTTCTCAGTACTGGTGTCCATTGTCTCACGTATGCACACTTGCACCCACTTTTCTTCAGTCTCAGAGAGTTCAGAGCACCAGGAAGTTTGGTTGCTTTGACAAACCTCAAGTCTGCAAAACTGGACAGGAAACCTCAGTAGAAGAGGTTTTCTGCTGTGATTTCCAGGAGTCTGCTGCCGTTAAGCTACGAGGAGCTTGAAACAGCCTCTCACTCATATTTCAGTGTTTTCACTTCAGCTAAAACCTAGTGCAAAAAATAAATAATTAAAGGAAAAGTGACTCAATGTTTTCTGACCCTTTAACAAAAAAAAAAAAAGAAAAAAAGAAAAAGAAAAAAAAGCGCTTAGTTCTCATTTCGGGTGATGACTCACTTTGGTTTTTGTTGTATGCAAACAAGTTCAGCCAGCCCTACCTCATATGCTAATGAAACTGAGTTTCAGCCAAGGTCAGATTAGCAGCTCTGACCCTAATCCTTTCATTTTTGCAGCACCAGGCCCGTGTTGTATTTGATGGAACTTCTGTTAAACAAATGGGACAACAAGAGTCTACAATGAGGGTGCTAGTCACTCTGGAGGGGCCTGTTGCCCAGATGTGCCTGATGCTAATGACGTAAGTCCATCTTCCTTTGCTTCAAGGGCCCTCTCCTTACACAAGCAGCTACCTGGGCCAGCTTCTTTATGAAGGTGGGAGACTGGAGAACTGGCTCCTTCACAGACACCATCCCAGCACTACTTACCTTCCTCCCAGAGCTAACAACCCTCTGAATTCACCCGATGGAACAGAAAGAGAAGCTGTCTGACCATGAGCCAGAGTGAAATGACCCAGAGCTCCTTCCTGCCCCCATCCCAGAGAAAGACCTCATGAACAGCACTGCACTGTGGGGGATTGCTCAAATGCTTCCCCCCTAATTTCTACTTCTTTGACTGGGACATGCCCTGGGTTTGTTCTCTCTCACTCTCACATCAGATGACTGTAGGGAAGCCTGCACCACGATCTCACAGAAGTCCAGTCCCCCGATGTCACAGGCAACTCTGCCATATAATCTCATTCAAAAAATTTTCAAGCTCCACCTTAAGGCTAGCTAGGTTGTTCCACCACTACTCATCTCCGGTCGGGAGGCTGTTCCAGATCTGCCTCCAATGATGGTTAGAATCCTCCTCTTTCCCACCTAAAGTTATTAATGGCCAGTTTGTACCCACGTGTTCTTGTGCCAACATTTCAACCGGGACCTCCAACACTGCTGCTGTGTGCCTCAGGAAAAAGGGAGTTCTGGAAAGTCTAGAGGATCTCACTCCCCGCCCCCCCCAGAATGGTAAGACTTGGAATGATTATTTCTTTACTACTTTGATGTGTGCAGCCTTTAAACTCTGCCTCGATGCGTGACTGTTGGTTAATATATTCTTTTTCCTACTCTCTCTTGTGGATTATTACCCGAGAGGACAGCAATCTATTCTGCATTAACTCCACTCCAGGAACTCACAGGAAAAGCCTCCAGCTGGTACCAGTGAGCTCATGAGGGTCACTGGGTTTTGAGGTTCAAAATGCTAGTACAGCCCACAAAATGTTGCTCATCTTGGAAGCCTTCCTGTACCAGGTACCTCCTGACCGCACACACTGTGACAAAGTTCCTCCTCTACCTTGGTGGGCCCTGCGCTTATTGGGAGATTTGCTCACCTCCGTAATCTTCCCCACAGTCGGGATCAACTCCTCCTGTGTCTGATCAGGAGTTGAGAGGTTTGAGGGGAACCCGGGCCCACCTTCTACTCCAGGTTCCAGCTCAGGGCCCTGTGGATTGCAGCTGTCTAGAGTGCCTCCTGTAACAGCTGCATGACAGCTACAACTCCCTGGGCTACTTCCCCATGGCCTCCTCCAAACACCTTCTTTATCCTCACCACAGGACCTTCCTCCTGGTGTCTGATAACACTTGTACTCCTTAGCCCTCCAGCAGCACAGCCTCTCACTCTCAGCTCCTTGTGCTTCTTGCTCCCAGCTCCTCACACGCACTTCCTCTCCTCTAGCTCCTCCCTCCCTGACTGGAATGAGCTCCTTTTTAAACCCAGGTGCCCTGATTAGCCTGCCTTGATTGGTTGCAGGTGTTCTAATCAGCCTGTCTGTCTTAATTGGTTCTAGCAGGTTCCTGATTACTCCAATGCAGCCCCTGCTCTAGTCACTCAGGGAACAGAAAACTACTCAGCTAGTGACTAGTATATTTGCCCTCTACCAGACTCCTGTACCACACTGGCCTGGGTCTGTCACATATCCCTCCCCCCTGCTCAACACCAAGGGCTTGGGCAGCTTGGGATGCCAGACAGTACACACATGACAAGCCATCGGCATTACCGTGACGGCTCCCTGCTCTGTGTTGCACACGGAACTGGAAAGGTTGGAGGGATAAGAACCACCTGGTCACCCTTGTGTTTTTCTCCTTGTTCCGCTACATCCATTGAAGAGGGGCACGGTCGGTCACGAGGACAAATCTGCGCCCGAGCAAGCAGTAGCGCATTGCTTCCATGGCCCATTTTACGGCGAGGCACTCTCTCTCCACCACTGCATATTTTTGTTCCCTCGGAAGGAGTTTCCTACTGAGATAGAGAATCGGGTGTTCCTCCTCCCCGACCATCTGTGATAGGACGGCCCCCAACTCTACTTCCGATGCATCTGTCTGCAGGATAAATTCCTTGGTGAAATCAGGGGCTATCAGTACAGGGTTACTGCAGAGGGCAGTCCGTAGGTCTGTGAATGCTTCCTCTGCTGCATCAGACCATCTCACCAGATCAGGTCCACGGGCTTTCATGAGGTTTGTCAGGGGGCTTGCCCTTGTGGCAAAGTGGGGGATAAATCGTCAGTAATACCCCACTACACCTAGGAATGCCCGGACTTGTTTCTTGTGATGCGGTCGGGGCCAGTTTTGGATGGCCTCCAACTTGTTCACTTGGGGTTTTAACAGACCTTTTCCCACAATGTAGCCAAGATATTTGGCCTCTGTAAACCCTACAGCGCACTTGGCAGGGTTTGCTGTAAGGCTAGCTTGCCTGAAGGTATCAAGGACTGCCTCCACCTTCTCTAGGTGGGTTTCCCAGTTTGGGGTATGAATGACCAAATCGTCCAAGTAGGCAGCAGCATAACTGTTATGCGGGCGTAATAGCTTGTCCGTGAGGCGCTAGAAAGTAGCTGGGGCCCCATGTAGTCCAAAAGGGAGGACAGTATATTGAAAAAGACCCTCTGGTGTAGAGAACGCAGTCTTTTCCTTTGCATCTTCCGCAAGGGGAATCTGCCAGTACCCCTTTGTCAAGTCTAGGGTAGTCAAGTACCAGGCATTCTCCAGACGGTTCACTAGCTCATCTATGCGAGGTATGGGGTACGCATAGAACTAGGATACTTCATTTAGTCGCAGGAAGTCGTTGCAAAACCTTGTGGTGCCATCAGGTTTGGGCACCAGCACGATTGGGCTGGACCACTGACTGTGGGATTCTTCGATGATCCCCAACTCCAGCATTTTTTTTTTTACTTCGGCTTTTATTTCCTCTCTTTTGGCCGCTGGCACCCGATAGGGCCTCATTGTTATTCTGGCCCCAGGGTTCGTGACGATGTGGTGATATGTCTCGGTTGTTCGACTGGTTTTGTCAAGAACACATCTTGGTTCCGGAAGATCATCTCAGACACCTCATTCTTCTGGTCTGGTGTTAAATCGGGAGACACTCTCACTTGTTTGGAAGGCTTGTTTTCCTGGGTTAGGTCTTTTCGGATAGTTATACATGCCTCTTGTGCATGCCAGGGTTTCAGAAGGTTGATGTGATAAATCTGTTCTTGTTTTCGGCATCCTGGCTGCTGCACCTTGTAAGTTACTTCCCCCATGGGTTCAACCACCTCATAGGGCCCTGCCATTGGGCCAGAAGCTTGTTTTCTGCCGTGGGTACCAACACCATCACCCGATCCCCTGGTTGGAACTGTCGGACTTTTGCCTGGTGATTGTAATAGGTTCTCTAGGCCTCCTGTGCCTTTTCCAAATGTTCCCATACAATAGAAGTGACACGGGCTATCCGGTCTCGCATCTGTATTATATGTTCTATTATATTTCTCCCCTCATTGGGTTGCTCTTCCCAAATCTCTTTGGCGATATCTAGTATGCCACAGGGGTGACGTCCGTATAATAACTTGAATGGGGAAAACCCAGTTGAGGCCTGAGGTACTTTCCGGACAGCGAACATAAGATAGGGCAGTAGGGTGTCCCAGTCCTTCCCATCCCGACTTACCACCTTCCTTATCATAGCCTTGAGGGTTCGATTAAACCTTTCTACCAACCCATCAGTCTGCGGATGGTAAACTGAAGTTCTCAGGGTATGTATATGGAGCAGCGTACAGAGGTCCTTCATTAGCTTTGACATAAATGGGGTTCATTGGTCTGTTAATATCTCCTTTGGTAGCCCCACTCAGGCAAAGATCCCCACCAGCTCTTTGGCTATCGTTTTAGAAGCTGTGTTCTGCAGGGGGACAGCTTCTGGGTAGCGAGTAGCATAGTCCAAAACAACAAGTATATATTGGTGGCCCCGAGCCATCTTCTCCAGGGGTCCCACTAGGTCCATGGCTGTTCGCTCAAAGGGGACCTCTATGATGGGAAGGGGTACTAAAGGTGCCCTCAGGTGGGGATGGGGACTGTGCAGCTGACACTCTGGGCAGGATGCACAGTACCTCCGCACTTCTTCACATACTCTGGGCCAGAAGAACTGTCATAAGACTTGTGCCAGGGTCTTCTCTACCCCCAAGTGCCCCCCAAAAAGATGACTATGCGCAAGACTTAATATAGCGTTCTGGTGTTTTTGAGGTACTAAGATCTGCTGTACCTTCTGCCCCTGTACTGATGCAACTCGGCATAAGAGATTCTTCTTCATTATGAAGTAGGGTCCTGGTCCCTGTGCTCTCCCTTCCACAGGGACCCCATCTATTTCAGTCACCTCCTTTCTAATGTTGTTGTACCTTGGGTCTTCAGCCTGGTCCTGTCCAAAATTTCCTCTTCCAGGGCTAATCTGCCCAAGATCTAGGGGCCCAGTCTCTGTTGCCTCTACTGGTTCAGAAGTGTTAGGGTGAGGGTCAGACTCAGGAGCTTCTCCCTCCTGGGTGGCCTCCTTTTCAGCTGCTCTGGTCCGCCTACCTACAAGAGCGACCCTCTGGCTTTAGGCCAGTATTTGGGTTCCCAAGGACTTAGCTGCCCTCCTTTCCCTTTTCGACTTTCTACCATGTCTGGGAATGGAAAATAAATCTGGGGATATTTCAGAGAAGACTGGGGGTTGACAGTCTACTGTGGATGCCTCACTAACTTCGGGATTCCCCTCTTTCTCCAATCCTCCTACTGGGAGTAAGTCTCCAAACCCTGGGAAGTCCCTCCCTATGAGCACCGGGTGTGGGAGTTTAGGGACTACACCTGCTGCTACCTCAGTAGTGTTCCCCTGAATCTCAATTTTTACTGGGATGGTGGGGTAGTAACCAACTGTCCCATGGACACATGTTATCCCCGTACGCTTGGCCCGCAGCAGCTGACTACACTTCACAAGCTTCCCCGAGACAAGCGTGATAGCACTGCCTGAATCAACCAGTGCCGTGGTCTCTGCCCCATTTAGCTTTACTGGTCTGGTGTACATATGTGGGGTTAGTGAGACCCCCACAAGGTGGATTAGGGAGCATGGGTCTGCCCTGTTCCCCAGGTTACACTGCATCGGCTCGTCAGCATTGAGACACTGTGCAGCTATATGTCCCCACTCCCCGCAGGCATAACATCTGTATGGGGCCTTAGGCATTCCCCAGTCTCTTGGTTTGGGCAGTCTAACATCTCGATCCTCTTCTCTCTCAGTGCTCTGACTCTTTGTGGCCTCTGGTGGGCCTTCAGCCCCTCTCTTTTTCCACCTGGGCTCTCCTGGTGGCCCAGTCACCTGAGTTCTAGGGCTTAGTGCTGCTAGTTTAACCTGGGGTGCCTCTTCCTTAACTGGTCGGGTCAGCTCCCTCGCTGTCCTTCGCCTTTCTACCAGTGCAACAACCTCATCATAGGTGGAGGGTTCGTTCTGGCTTACCCAGGCACGAAGGTCTGGCGGTAGTCCCCTCATGTATCGGTCGATGACCAGAACCTCTAGTATCTCTTCTGGACTCCGGGACTCCGTTCGCAACCACTTTCGTGCGAGATGGATGGGGTCATACAATTGGGACCGTGGGGTTTTATTTTCCTGGTACCTCGACTCGTGATACCGCTGGGCCCGCACTGCAGTCGTTACCCCAGAACTGGCCAGGATCTCTGCTTTCAGTTGGGGGTAGTCTGCTGTAGCCTCTTCAGGCAGATCATAGTAAGCCTTCTGGGCCTCCCCACACAGGAATGGAGCAAGAATGCCAGACCACTGATCTCGAGGCCAGGCCTCCCGTAGGGCTGTCCTCTCAAAGGCCAGAAGGTATGCCTCTACATCATCCTCCTGTGTCATTTTCTGCAGCCACTGGCTGGCCCGTATGATCTGCGTCCTATCATGGCTGTGGTTCAGCTCTGTAAGGGTCTTTACCTGGTTTACCAGTTCTCGCAACACAGCTCGATCTTGAGAAGCCTGGTCCATCAGCAGGCGATTAGTCTCTTGCTGCAGCTGCACTGCCTCCTGTTGGGCAGCTGCCTGGACACGGGTAGCCTCATGCTGGGCTGCTGTAGCTTGTATCAGTGACCACACTAAGTCATCCATTGTGATGAAAAAAAAAACCCTCTACCTTTTTTTTTTTAAATCACCCTCCTTCTTCTGCCACGCTGTGCACACCAGATCCCACTCCTCACACCAGTTGTGACAAAGTTCCTCCTCTACCTTGGTGGGTTCTGCGCTTATTGGGAGATTTGCTCACCTCCGTGATCTTCCCCACAGTCTGGATCAACTCCTCCTGTGTCTGATCAGGAGTTGGGAGCAGGAGTTGGGAGGACTGGGGGGAACCCGGGCCTGCCCTCTACTCCGGGTTCCAGCCCAAGGCCCTGTGGATTGCAGCTGTCTAGAGTGCCTCCTGTAACAGCTGCATGACAGTTACAACTCCCTGGGCTACTTCCCCATGGCCTCCTCCAAACACCTTCTTTATCCTCACCGCAGGACCTTCCTCCTGGTGTCTAATAATGCTTGTACTCCGTAGTCCTCCTGCAGCACACCCTCTCTCTCAGCTCCTTGTGCCTCTTGCTCCCAGCTCCTCACACGCACTTCCTCTCCTCTAGCTCCTCCCTCCCTGACTGGAGTGATCTCCTTTTTAAACCCAGGTGCCCTGATTAGCCTGCCTTGATTGGCTGCAGGTGTTCTAATCAGCCTGTCTGCCTTAATTGGTTCTAGCAGGTTCCTGATTACTCCAGTGCAGCCCCTGCTCTAGTCACTCAGGGAACAGAAAACTACTCAGCTAGTGACTAGTATATTTGCCCTCTACCAGAGTCCTGTACCACACTGGCCTGGGTCTGTCACAACACACACACACACACACACACACACACACACACACACACACACACACACACACACACACCTATATTCTCAGCCACAAGGCTATGCATGAAGTTTACATTAGGTCAGCCAGCATGGGCCCAACCTTTCCTCATAGCATCCAAGGACCACCAGAAGGATATCTCAGTGGACCACAGGGATGCAGAACTTTCATCCTCCACCAATAACACATCATCTAACAGAACAGCTGGCCTATTCCAAAATGGCAGCAATGGCAGAAAAATGGCTCATGTTCCCATGCCTACAACAAACAAATGCAGCATGGCCAGTTATTCCCTATATTCCCTTAGCAATATGACAGCTAAGACAAGCTGTCCAACAGCAGAGAAGACCCGCCTGCTGCCTTCTAAACCCACCTGGAAAAACACCTTCACAACGAGACACAAAGCAGGTAACACATACCTGGACCGCCAATCACCCAAAAGCTCACCCTCATGAAGCCACCAAGTCCCATGTTTAGTTAGCAGGGACCCACCTCCCTCAAAAAACCCTGTGGAACAAAAATGTTAAGTGGTAATAAACACTTTCCACTTCTCCAGCAAAAATCGTTTTTGCTAACATTACACACTGCAGTACTCTGCAGACTCCTGTCTGCCTATACCTAAGACTGGAGTTTAATTCCATAGGGAAGGAGGAGACTAGCTACCATTCACAGCTTCAGTGACTGAGGGCTGGGCATCCATCAACTGCAGAAGCATTGAAAAATACCATCCCAACCAAAGCCTTCCAAATAAATCACAGCTCGCCAAACTATCCAGACAGTGGCAGCTGGCCCATCCTGCTCATCTACAATTGGTTTGCAATGATTTATTGCACCCCCAGCTCCCTGCCCTATCACACACACAAACTCTCCAGACATATGCACATGAACACACACACATTCCAAAGGCAAACGCTACCTATGAAATACAATAGATTATCAGGTCACTGGTGCAACATGAAGCAACAGTTTGGAACTACCAAAGCCACAGGTTCAGCCACTTTCCCTCCCCAGCATCTGTCAGCACAAAACCAAAAGGGAAAATCAGTGTCAGATCATGGGGTGTGGCACAGGTGGAATGAATTCAGAGGGTGTCAATGCTGCTGGCATCTCAATGAAGGAGACTCTGTCTGGATGGGGAGTCTCTGGGGCTCCAGCTTTCTGCCTCAGAGTTGAAGGCTTAGCTGCACCTGGCAAAAGAAGACGTGTTCCAGCTGGAAGACTCCTATCTGCTTGCCCTTCCGCATGAAGTCTGTACCATTGCCAGCTCTTCCTCCTTCAGAAGAAGAGGAACCTCTATCCCCAGTGCTTCTAGGGGAATGACGTTCCTGGCTACCCAGAGAGCTGTAAGGCTTCTGTCACTGCTGTATCTGAGTGCCTCTGGCTCCCCTGGACTCTAGTGGGGAAAGGCAGGACAGGTCTGATCCTAGGGACAAGACAACATCCCTGCCCTCCTGGGACTCCATCCGGATAGAGGGGGGTGAATTCAGGAGAGAGAGAGAGAGCGCGAGCACAGAGGGCCGATTGGAGTGGATGTAAAGGTGAAACGTAGGAGGAAGGTGTCATAAACAGATAGCTAAGGGTTAATGTCTCTTTCACCTGAAGCACCTGACCAGAGGACCAATCAGGAAACCGGATTTTTTCAACTTTGGGTGGAGGGAATTGAGTATCTGAGTCTTTGTTTTCTGGCTGCCTGCTTTCTCTGAGCTTTGGAGAAGTAGTTCTACTTTCTAGTCTTCTGTTTCTAAGTGTAAGGACAAAGAGATCAGATAGTAAGTTCTATGGTTTCTTTTCTTTGGTATTTGCATGAATATAAGTGCTGGAGTGCTTTGATTTGTATTCTTTTGGAATAAGGCTGTTTATTCAATATTCTTTTAAGCAATTGACCCTGTGTTGTATCATCTTAATACAGAGAGAACATTTGTACTTATTTTTCTTTCTTTTTATATAAAGCTTTCTTTTAAGACCTGTTGGAGTTTTTCTTTACTTCAGGGAAATTGAGTCTGTACTCACCAGGGAATTGGTGGGAGGAAGAAATCAAGGGGAGATTTGTGTGTTGGATCGCTAGCCTGATTTTGCATTCCCTCTGGGGAAATAGGAAAGTACTTTTGTTTCCAGGATTGGGAACGGAGAGGGGGAGTCCCTCTGTGTAGTTTCACAGAGCTTGTGTCTGTGTATCTCTCCAGGAGCACCTGGAGGGGGGAAGGGAAAAAGGATTATTTCCCTTGGTTGTGAGACTCAAGGGATTTGGGTCTTGGGGTCCCCAGGGAAGGTTTTTCAGAGGGACCAGAGTGCCCCAAAACACTCTAATTTTTTGGGTGGTGGCAGCAGGTACCAGGTCCAAGTTGGTAACTAAGCTTGGAGGTTTTCATGCTAACCCCCATATTTTGGACGCTAAGGTCCAAATCTGGGACTAAGGTTATGTCATGGTGGCAGCGGTGGGATGATCTAGACAGAATCCAGAAGCCAGTAGGAATATTATATTTTTCTTTTCTCTGCTAAGGGCTTTTTAGCAGAGAGAAACAGTTTGGTTTTAAAAGGGAACCAGAGAGAATTTTTTTTTCTGCTCTCTCTGGCAGTTTGTGGCTTGCATGTTAAGCGAGAAGCCATTAAGGGACTGTTGAGGGTCTTTTGTCATGCAATAGCCCTCCCATTAGGAGGCAAGTACCAGCACTTATATGCATGCAAATAAAGTGGTTTTTCTGGTTTCCTTTCATTGAACATTAGCTAGAGAGAGAAAAGGAAAAAAGCACTGTTGCTAGGCAGACTTCAGGAGGCAACAGAACCTGCAGTTCAGAAGATAAACACCGGAGGGCACCCCAACACAAGAAAACAGGAACCATGACTTCTAAGGCAAAAATTAAGGCCAAAGAGCAATTCAAAGAAGCTGAACACAGGCGACAAATGGAGATGAAAGAAAGAGAAGAACAAATCAAAGAGGCAGCACACAAAAGAAAAATAGAAGAAGAAGAGGTGGCCCACCGAAGGAAGCAAGCAGAAGAAGAGTTGGCCCACAGAAGGAAGCAAGAAGAAGAAGAGGTGGCCCATAGAAGGAAGCAAGCAGAAGAAGAGGCAGCCCACAGAAGACAGATAGAACTCCAGAGGGAAGCCCACCAACAGGCCATGGAATTAGAAAAGGCTAAGCAACAGACTCCAGCCAACCCTAACAACCCGGCGCCCATTACTGCTCCACAGCACAGGAAATTTCCCACCTACAAGGCAGGGGATGACACCGAGGCCTTCTTGGAAAATTTTGAAAGAGCCTGTCTTGGGTACAGCATTCCCGAAGACCAGTACATGGTAGAATTGAGGTCACAGCTCAGTGGACCTTTAGCAGAGGTGGCAGCTGAAATGCCTAAGCACCAAATGAATGACTATAAACTTTTTCTAACCAAGGCCAGATACAGGATGGGGATAACCCCAGATCATGCCCGTCGGCGCTTCAGAACCCAAAAGTGGAAACCAGAGGTGTCATTTCCCAAACACGCCTACTACATTGCAAAAAACTATGAGGCCTGGCTAACAGGAAACAACATTCAAACCTTGGAAGAACTGAACCTCCTCATACAAATGGAGCAGTTCTTGGATGGTGTTCCTGAAGACATCACACGGTACATACAAGATGGAAACCCCAAGAATATCGCTGAGGCGGGGGAGATTGGAGCCAAATGGATGGAACTGGCAGAAAGCAAGAAAGCTACGGTCAAGGGGAACGATTACCCCAGGGGGCACACAGACCATAAACCCTACAACCGAGGACAGCCAAAGACCCCACATACCACCCAAGTAAAGCCACAGATACCCTACCCTTCAACCTCACCAGTCTCCAGTAACTCACCTCGGCCCAGTGACCCATCAGATGGAAGATGCTTTAAGTGTAATGAACTGGGACATATCAAGGCCAACTGTCCCAAGAACACCATGCGAGTGCAATTCATTACACCACCATCACACCAAAGATCCCCAGGCCCAGAAGCCTCTCAAATACCCTTGGAGCGAAGGGAAAATTTGAGAGTGGGCGGAAAGAAGGTTACTGCGTGGAGAGACACGGGGGCACAAGTGTCAGCTATCCACCAATCCTTCGTTGACCCCAAATTCATCAACCCAAAGGCCAAAGTTACAATTTACCCCTTCATGTCACAAGCTGTAGACTTGCCTACAGCTCAACTGCCTGTCCAGTACAAAGGCTGGTCAGGAATGTGGACTTTTGCAGTCTATGACAATTATCCTATCCCCATGCTACTGGGGGAAGACTTGGCCAACCAGGTGAGGCGGGCCAAGAGAGTGGGAATGGTTACACGTAGCCAAACCAGGCAAGCTTCCAGACCCATTCCTGTTCCTGAGCCGTCCACAGAGGCCCCGTCTGTGTTACCAGAGACCCAGACAGAGGTAGTGGACCCGGATTCCATGCCTACCACTGAAACAGCCACAGCACCTCCAGTCCCAGGCCCGGAACTGGAACAGCAACCAGCACCAGCAAGTGCAACTACATCTTCAAACTCAACGCCAGAGGGTGCCAGCGAGCCAAAACTGGCAGAAGCAACAGACAGCCATACCCAAAAGGCTCAGCCAGAGCCTGAAATACCCTCAGGTGCACCAGCGGAGAGCGGTTCACCAGCAACGGAAACAACCCCATCACCTACATCGCTTCCAGAGGGACCAAGCCCAAGTCCACAGTCTGAGGAAGAACTGGTGACCCCAGCCTCAAGGGAACAGTTCCAGACTGAGCAGGAAGCGGATGACAGCCTTCAGAAAGCTTGGGCGGCGGCACGGAGCACCCCACCGCCTCTCAGCTCTTCTAATCGATCCCGGTTTGTTATAAACCAAGGACTTTTATACAAGGAAATTCTTTCTGGTGGACACCGGGAAGAATGGCAGCCGCAAAAACAGTTGGTGGTTCCAACTAAGTACCGGGGGAAGCTCTTAAGCTTAGCCCATGATCATCCCAGTGGCCATGCTGGGGTGAACAGAACCAAGGACCGGTTGGGGAAGTCCTTCCACTGGGAGGGGATGGGCAAGGATGTTGCCAAGTATGTCCGGTCATGTGAGGTATGCCAAAGAGTGGGAAAGCCTCAAGACCAGGTCAAGGCCCCTCTCCAGCCACTCCCCATAATTGAGGTCCCATTTCAGCAAGTAGCTGTGGATATTCTGGGCCCTTTCCCAAAAAAGACGCCCAGAGGAAAGCAGTACGTACTGACTTTAGTGGACTTTGCTACCCAATGGCCAGAAGCAGTAGCTCTAGGCAACACCAGGGCTAACACTGTGTGCCTGGCCCTAACAGACATCTTTGCCAGGGTAGGTTGGCCCTCTGACATCCTTACAGATTCAGGGTCTAATTTCCTGGCAGGGACCATGGAAAAACTGTGGGAAACTCATGGGGTGAATCACTTGGTGGCCACCCCATACCACCATCAAACCAATGGCCTGGTGGAAAGGTTCAATGGAACTTTGGGGGCCATAATACGAAAATTCATCAACGAATTCTCCAATAATTGGGACCTAGTGTTGCAGCAGTTGCTGTTTGCCTACAGGGCTGTACCACATCCCAGTTTAGGGTTTTCACCATTTGAACTTGTGTATGGTCACGAGGTTAAGGGGCCATTACAGTTGGTGAAGCAGCAATGGGAGGGGTTTACGCCTTCTCCAGGAACAAACATTCTGGACTTTGTAAGCAACCTACAAAGCACCCTCCGACACTCTTTAGCCCTTGCTAGAGAGAACCTAAAGGATGCTCAAGAAGAGCAAAAGGCCTGGTATGACAGACATGCCAGAGATCGGTCCTTCAAGGTAGGAGACCAGGTTATGGTCTTGAAGGCGCAACAGGCCCATAAGATGGAAGCATCATGGGAAGGGCCATTCACAGTCCAAGAGCGCCTGGGAGCTGTAAACTACCTCATAGCATTTCCTAATTCCTCACTAAAGCCTAAAGTGTACCATGTTAATTCTCTCAAGCCTTTCTATTCCAGAGACTTACAGGTTTGTCAGTTTACAGTCCAGGGAGAGAATGCTGAGTGGCCTGACGGTGTCTACTACGACGGGAAAAAAGACGGTGGCGTGGAAGAGGTGAACCTCTCAACCACCCTGGAACGTCTGCAGCGGCAACAAATCAAGGAGCTGTGCACTAGCTTCGCCCCATTGTTCTCAGCCACCCCAGGACGGACTGAACGGGCATACCACTCCATTGATACAGGTAATGCTCACCCAATCAGAACCCCACCCTACCGAGTGTCTCCTCATGCCCAAGCCGCTATAGAACGGGAGATCCAGAACATGCTACAGATGGGTATTATCCGCCCATCTACCAGTGCCTGGGCATCTCCAGTGGTTCTGGTACCCAAACCAGATGGGGAAATACGCTTTTGCGTGGACTACCGTAAGCTAAATGCTGTAACTCGTCCGGACAACTATCCAATGCCACGTACCGATGAGCTATTGGAAAAGTTGGGACGTGCCCAGTTCATCTCTACAATAGACTTAACCAAGGGGTACTGGCAAGTACCGCTAGATGAACCTGCCAAGGAGAGGTCAGCATTCGTCACCCATGCGGGGGTGTATGAATTCAATGTCCTTCCTTTCGGCCTTCGAAATGCACCCGCCACCTTCCAGAGGCTGGTAGATGGTCTACTAGCTGGACTGGGAGAATTTGCAGTTGCCTACCTCGATGATGTGGCCATTTTTTCAGACTCCTGGCCCGAACACCTACTACACCTGGAAAAGGTCTTTGAGCGCATCAGGCAGGCAGGACTAACTGTTAAGGCCAAAAAGTGTCTGAGCGTGGTATAGGAGCAGTGCTCATGCAGGAAGCAACGGATCACAACTTCCATCCTGTCGTGTTTCTCAGCAAGAAACTGTCTGAGAGGGAAAGTCACTGGTCAGTCAGTGAAAAGGAATGCTATGCCATTGTGTACGCCCTGAAAAAGCTACGCCCATATGTTTGGGGACGGCGGTTCCAACTACAAACTGACCATGCTGCACTAAAGTGGCTTCATACTGCCAAGGGGAACAACAAGAAACTTCTTCGTTGGAGTTTAGCTCTCCAAGATTTTGATTTTGAAATTCAACACATCACAGGAGCTTCTAACAAAGTAGCTGATGCACTCTCCCGTGAGAGTTTCCCATAATTCAGTAGTTAAAAAGTGTTCTTAAAATGTAGAAGTCTGTTAGTTATATACTTAGGAGTATAGGTAAAGGTGTATGTGTTGTATTAATCTGTTTATTTTCAAGTTCTAGAAGGAAATCGCCGCCAGTGAGCTTCCCCACTGTCTGCAATTTGGGGGGCGTGTCATAAACAGATAGCTAAGGGTTAATGTCTCTTTCACCTGAAGCACCTGACCAGAGGACCAATCAGGAAACCGGATTTTTTCAACTTTGGGTGGAGGGAATTGAGTATCTGAGTCTTTGTTTTCTGGCTGCCTGCTTTCTCTGAGCTTTGGAGAAGTAGTTCTACTTTCTAGTCTTCTGTTTCTAAGTGTAAGGACAAAGAGATCAGATAGTAAGTTCTATGGTTTCTTTTCTTTGGTATTTGCATGAATATAAGTGCTGGAGTGCTTTGATTTGTATTCTTTTGGAATAAGGCTGTTTATTCAATATTCTTTTAAGCAATTGACCCTGTGTTGTATCATCTTAATACAGAGAGAACATTTGTACTTATTTTTCTTTCTTTTTATATAAAGCTTTCTTTTAAGACCTGTTGGAGTTTTTCTTTACTTCAGGGAAATTGAGTCTGTACTCACCAGGGAATTGGTGGGAGGAAGAAATCAAGGGGAGATTTGTGTGTTGGATCGCTAGCCTGATTTTGCATTCCCTCTGGGGAAATAGGAAAGTACTTTTGTTTCCAGGATTGGGAACGGAGAGGGGGAGTCCCTCTGTGTAGTTTCACAGAGCTTGTGTCTGTGTATCTCTCCAGGAGCACCTGGAGGGGGGAAGGGAAAAAGGATTATTTCCCTTGGTTGTGAGACTCAAGGGATTTGGGTCTTGGGGTCCCCAGGGAAGGTTTTTCAGAGGGACCAGAGTGCCCCAAAACACTCTAATTTTTTGGGTGGTGGCAGCAGGTACCAGGTCCAAGCTGGTAACTAAGCTTGGAGGTTTTCATGCTAACCCCCATATTTTGGACGCTAAGGTCCAAATCTGGGACTAAGGTTATGTCAGAAGGACAGAGGAGCAATTTAGACTGTAAAAGAGGGGCAGTTAAAAAACAAGAGTCAGGCAGGCAGAACAGTGAAAATAGAGTGACTTACAAGAGGAAAGAGGAAGAAATGGAAATTCAGGTGACACAATAAGTGAAAAATATAATTTGTATAGAAAAATCTAGAGCCAAAATATTGCAGTGAAATACACATTCATGTTTCCCATAGCTGTCAGGAACCCATGCTGTACCTACCAGAGTTCCTGAAATATGTATGAAACATGAATGCATATTTCAAATACTTCAAGTCCTGAAAATAAACTCCAGTTTAGCCATCATCTGATCCATTCTGTGATGTCACGACCATCCCTACAAAGTGATTGCTCTGTTACAGGCTCTGGCACTAAACAACAGGAGCAGGCTAGTGAGAAAGGAGGCAGTCTCTGATCAAACACAACAATCTCTGTAACCACAAACAAATCAACACACAATCCTAGTAATCAGCACTCATGAGAAAGGAAGCACAGACCAACTGCACAGCTATTTCAAGAGAATGGATGAAAGATGGCAAAATTTGTTAAGAGTTTGCAAGCGCTCTTCAAAGAGCATGGACTGTTGGAGTGCATGCTCTTAAGGCTGAGAAGAGAGCTGTGTCTGGAAGAACACATAGGCAGGAGAGCATTAGAAACTCTCTCTCCTGCAGAAAGAAGCTGCCGAACCCACCAGAGGGGAAACAAGTGAGGAGTATGGTTTGCAGATGGCAAAAAGCTATTCACCTCCAAAGCCAAGACATATCTCAGGCACTGGCAGCCAGGAGAATGAGTCCGGGTGCTCAGAAGAGCTCCTGTGCAGGGAGACTGGATGAAGGCCCCTCAACACAGCTGGAAAAAAAAATCTATAATTGATTTGGTTGGGATTTAAATAGATAACAAGAAGGATCCTCCTACTTCTGTTAAGCAAGGGTTGAAAGAGATGCCTCAGCTCTCTCTCAGTCTAACACTGTGCTACTAAAACATCTGGCCAGCAGCATGTGCATGGCTGTGAGAGTCCCCTTGTCAAAGGGATACCCAGGTGGATTAGTACAATGAGTTCTGTGAAACAGTTTCTCTTAGTTGAGGATTTATCATACATGTGGCCTCTCTTATTCAGAATCAGTCATATCCCAGTGAGTGAAGGAGTGTAAACAGCAATGCCCCTTACTGACACTTCAAGGAAATAGAATATCATGGGAAGTTAAGTGGTGACGCTGCGTGCACAGCTAGTCTACGTAGTCAGGTGTTTCTATCCTCCCTACCCCATTACCCACACTTGTTTTGTCTGGTTTTAAATTAGTCGATAGACTAATTCACACATACAGAATGGGAAGAGACTGTCTAGGAAGGAGTATGGCAGAAAGAGATCTAGGGGTCATAGTGGACCACAAGCTTAATATGAGTCAACAGTGTGATACTGTTGCAAAAAAAGCAAACATGATTCTGGGATGCATTAACAGGTGTGTTGTAAACAAGACACGAGAAGTCATTCTTCCGCTTTACTCTGCGCTGGTTAGGCCTCAACTGGAGTATTGTGTCCAGTTCTGGGCACCACATTTCAAGAAAGATGTGGAGAAACTGGAGAGGGTCCAGAGAAGAGCAACAAGAATGATTAAAGGTCTTGAGAACATGACCTATGAAGGAAGGCTGAAGGAATTGGGTTTGTTTAGTTTGGAAAAGAGAAGACTGAGAGGGGACATGATAGCAGTTTTCAGGTATCTAAAAGGGTGTCATCAGGAGGAGGGAGAAAACTTGTTCACCTTAGCCTCCAATGATAGAACAAGAAGCAATGGGCTTAAACTGCAGCAAGGGAGATTTAGGTTGGACATCAGGAAAAAGTTCCTAATTGTCAGGGTAGTTAAACACTGGAATAGATTGCCTAGGGAAGTTGTGGAATCTCCATCTCTGGAGATATTTAAGAGTAGGTTAGATAAATGTCTATTAGGGATGGTCTAGACAGTATTTGGTCCTGCCATGAGGGCAGGGGACTGGACTCGATGACCTCTCGAGGTCCCTTCCAGTCCTAGAGTCTATGAGACTCTAACTTAGGGACTGTCTCTGACTATGCATTTGTGAAATGCCTAGCACACTGTGGCCTGGATCCTGATTGAGGCGTCAGGGTACTACCACAGCATAAACAGTCAATAATAAAAAGAGCAACCTATGATCCCTTTTTATAACACCAGTTTTTACACTAAAAAGCCTGCAGATCTCACCAGCTGATGACTCTCAGTGTGCCTGTACATATACAACACAGCTGCACATATAGTGCACACACACATGCTGTGCAATCACATACACACGAGGCTCAATCCTGCAAGATGACCACCACTCTGGACCCAATCCAACAAAGCAATGAAGTATAGGCTGGAGCACATGACTTATGAGGAGAGGCTGAGGGAACTGGGCTTGTTTAGTCTGCAGAAGAGAAGAGTGAGGGGGGATTTGATAGCAGCCTTCAGCTACCTGAAGGGGGGTTCCAAAGAGGATGGAGCTCAGCTGTTCTCAGTGGTGGCAGATGACAGAACTAGGAGCAATGGTCTCAAGTTGCAGTGGGGGAGGTCTAGGTTGGATATTAGGAAACCCTACTTCATTAGAATGATGGTGAAGCCAGGACCGGCTCTACTGTTTTTGCCGCCCCAAGCAGAGTGCCAAATTGCCGCCACGGATGGCGGGAGCAGTCCATATGCTGTTAAGGCGGCACATGCATTTCCGCCACAATTCGGCGGCAGTTTCTGTCTTCAGCTGGAAGACAGAAGCTGCGCCGCCGCGGACAGATGAACGTAGAAGTTGCCGCTGAATTGCCACCGCCACAGAAACGCACGTGCCACCCTAATGGCACATGGACTGCTCCCACCATCCGCGGTGGCAATATGGCACCCTGTTGGGGGCAAAAAACACACAGACTGCTGCCCCTTGCAGATTGCCACCCCAAGCACCTGCTTGGGATGCTGGTGCCTGGAGCTGGCCCTAGGTGAAGCACTGGAATGGGTTACCTAGGGAGGTGGTGGAATCTCCTTCCTTAGAGATTTTTAAGGCCTGGATTGACAAAGCCCTGGCTGGGATGATTTATTGGTGTTGGTCCTGCTTTGAGCAGGGGGTTGGACTAGATGATCTCCTGAGGTCTCTTCCAACCCTAATCTTCAATGGTATAAATTAAATGCTTAAAGTGAAGCTCATAGAAGTTAAAGCAGCAGAGAATCCTGTGGCACCTTACAGACTAACAGACGTTTTGGAGCATGAGCTTTCGTGGGTGAATACCCACTTCGTCAGATGCATGCCCACGAAATTCACCCACAAAAGCTCATGCTTCAAAAGGTCTGTTAGTCCATAAGGTGCCACAGGATTCTCTGCTGCTTTTACAGATCCAGACTAACACAGCTACCCCTCTGATACTCATAGAAGTTCAGCACACTGTTTAAGGGCTTTGCTAGATTAAAGCCAGAGTGCTCAAGGATCAAGCCCATCGTATGGAACAATTGCAGAAAAGCTGATATCTGACCTCTCTGTTTGTGGGACAACGGAAACTTGTGCCCACATTTTGCACCCACCAAATCCCTTCTGCATTTAACAGAATAACCTTCCTACTGCAATGAGTTTTGTTCCATCATATCCTATGGAATATGCTAAATTATATAGAATGCCATAGGATGGTTAATAAATCTATGGAAAAAAGACTGCATTCTCTATTATATTCTACAGGCTTTTAGACCCATTTCTATCGAACTCTGTTGATTTAGTTCCTATTCAAGTCTAAGATTTTTCCATAAGGGCTCCAGGCAGAAGTAAATTTATTTGATCCTTTCACTGTCCGATCCATGCCCGCAGATAGATAGTTTCACAAACACTTGGATTTGTCCCCTCAAGGCTAATATGGATCCAAGAACATGGGAACAGAAACAGGAGACCATCTTTCTGAGCATGCACCACTGTAAGTGCACATATACATGTTCCAGGTTCTGAGAATAACGAGCCTCCATTAGTTCCATTTTCTCCCATGTACGGTGATGCTGAGCGTACTAACACCATCATTTCTTCATTATTCTTGCTAGGTCTGTGTCAGGGCAACTGTGCTGAAGGCATTTGCCTGTTCTCCATAGCATGCGGCATTGAAGCAGACATTACTGATCTCCTCATGGATCACAATGGTCCCTTCCGGCCTTGGTACTATGATTCATCGAAATCCCAGAGACATTTTGTCTGAGACTATCATACCTAACAAATACAAAGGGACATCACACTCTGTGAATGGGGAAGAGAATATACAGCAGGAGAGGCTTTGTTTTAAATCAATATTCTTCAGCAGGCAGACCAATTCTGTAGGTTATCAGCACTGACTAAGCAGGGAGTTATCTGGCTGTCTGGCACAAGCTGACATATTATTTTATACATTTGAGGCAAAAGATATTTCCCCACACAAGCCAAATGTCAGCTGTGTTGCTGAGGCCCCAAATTGCAAATGCTAGATTTTACATCCTATTAAATAACTTCCTCCCCTGTGGAGTAGCCTGATGTTTTCATGAGGGTTTTTAGTGGCTGCACTGCTAGTGAAATGTTTTGTATCGACAGCTCTGGAGCCTCTTGTCTTTCTCTACAGAACAGAGACACCAAAGGGAGCAGCCAGGCAGGCTTCTCCCATCAAAATGTCTCAACAGTGATCTGTAGGGATGTAGCTATGGGGCGTGGCCTCCCTCGGAGACTGATAGTGACGGAGAGTCACACCCACCTACTTGCTTACAAAGGACCACCTCTAAGGGTGTCTACACTACACAGGTGTGTTTTTATTTTAACACATTAGCTAACATGCTAAAATCCTAGTGGAGACAAGGTAACTGTAATTTTAACACGCTGGTGAAGGTAAGCCCTAGGAGTGAGCCTAGAGCTTATCTCAGCCAATGAATATGGGTTAACACTACAACTTGCCTTGCCTGCACTAGGATCTTAACATATTAAAACAGACCTTTCCTCCAAGTGAAGACAAGGCCTTAGCATGAGGCGCCAGCTCAGTCTCCTTGTGCATTTCAGACTTTATGCTCTCTGCTGAGACTTCCTTCAAGGGAAGACTTCCTTCAAGGTTTTGTGATATGGCACTTGTCCTCTATGAACAGAACTTATACCCCCAACTCACCAAGTGTAGATTATCTCAGCCTTTTCTTCTAAAGTGCTTTAACATTGGGCTCCAAGGGGTGGGGCCCTCTCCTCTCAGGTGCCGACACCCTACGCTGACTCTTTATAAGAATAGTGCATTTAGTATAAAATCCACTGTGACACATGAGCACCATCCAAACATCAGTATAAAGGTCACACAAGATTTCTCTTACCTGAGCCGTTTCTCCCCTCAGGGTGGTTTTGTGAAAGATACTCTCCAAAAGCCTTTGCTGCCCTGAAAGTCCAAATGCCAGGGAACACGCAGCAGCAGATACAAAAGGAGAGGAGTAAAGGTTAGTGTAGGAACAGCTATTTGCGATCACAAAGAGCATTTTAATGAGTGCTATTTCCCCTAAGTCCCCTTGTTCCTCCCTCTACTTCCAGCTGATGCCAACACAAGTATACTAGGATGGCTAGGGGTGCCGCAACTTTATCGGTCTGGAACATCTCTAGGAGCCAGGTGGAAGTGCAGCTCCATAGTTTGTTCAGCCTTTGGCCTCTGGTGAGACTGCAAACAAGGGGACCAACTGTTATACAATATGGTCTTGTTTTTTATGACTTGGAAACCTGACCACTGGGAACTGGGCTGCACTGCCTCATTTCCGAGAGCTGCCGAGTGGCCCTGAGATGGTAACAGCTACCAGCTTGGGTCAAATTCAGACTGGCAGCCTAGTGGAAAGAGCCTCTACATTCCAGTCCCAACCAATCTTCTGGTGCTTTTTCTTTATGTTCTAACATGTTAGCAGCCCCAGCTCCACAATATGAATAGCCATCCATTCACTTTACCCCAAGCTATGGGGCACCCATTACACTTCCTCTGGTGCTACGGAACAGGATTGATTAAAAGGTAATTAAGACCAGTAAAAATAAACAAACAAGCTCATGACAATAGTTACATTTACAACAAGTAGGTAGCAGAGTAGGAAGGTGAGCTACAATGGGGACAGTTCTCTTTCACTCTGCTAGAGTACTTTTGTTATCTTTCTCCTTTGGAGGTGCTTGACCTCAGAGTAAGCCTCTGCCTCTCAAGGTGAAGCTGCAATTGCTGCCGTGAGAGGCTGCTTGTGAAAGCAACAGCACTTGTGCTCAAATTTACACTTACTCTCAGCTCTTGACTTCCCTTCTATTCTGCCACTTGATGATAGGACAGTGCAACAGCCCTGCACTCATGCAGTCAGGAGTTTTCCTTGCTGCACATATACACTATCTCTCCAGGGTGTATTCACAAGTGTGCCTGGCATAGGTAAGAATGGAAGGCCCATTTGTGAGCCACAAACAATATAACACTGGGAATGGAGACTATCAAAGCAGTAAAGAAGGGAAGCGATCTGATTTCCCCAGGACTAATAACTTCAGCATTGCAGGATGCAAAATGTATTGAGCTGGAGAGCTGATTCCACCTGTAAAAGCAGCAGGGCTTTGTTCTCTGCTTAGCTACACATAGAAAACGTAGTGTGCTAAGGCTTTGATATGGTCATGCACCCCACGCACTTGTCTAGTCCAAAAACTGGATGTTCCCTTGACACAGGCTTGTTTTGGGGACAGTAATCCCCTTCTCTGCCTCCCTGAACAACCAAGTACAAAGCAGAGCACCCACTGCAGCACCCCTTAGGAGAGTGCAGCATGCTCTCTCCCCTGTGCCTTTGTTACAGTGGGGGGCTGGGGAGGGGCAGAGTTAGAGCCCCACTCCATTGTCAGGGTAGAATTCCAAGGGGCACCAGCCGGAAGCCACCCTTGCACTTGGGACATTCCTAGATTTCAAAGCTGAAGGGACTATTGTGATCATCTGGGCTGACCTCCAGTACAGCACAGGCCAGAGACCTGCCCCAGAATTGTTCCTAGAGTAAATCTTTTAGAAAGACATCCAGTCTTGATTTAAAAATGGTCAGTGATGGAGAATCCACCAGAACCCTTGGTACATTGTTAAAAAAGTTATGCTTTATTTCCAGTCTGAATTTGTCTAGCTTGAAAACTTAGGAGGATGTAGGGGCTGCTAATGTGACTTACCCATGCCTCAGGGCAAGGATGAAAGTAACATGAAAGGCTTACCAGTATGGGGTCCAGCTCCGGGACCCCGAAAGGGGTGTGGAGCTGGGGGGAGGGGTCAGCCTCCCCCAGCCAGCCCTTCTGCACCGCCCAGCCAGCATCACCCAGGGCTCCGGCAGCGATTTAAAAGGGCCCTGGCCACTGCTGCAGTAGTGGCCGTGGCAGCCAGGAGCCCCAGGGTCTCTCAAATCGTAGGGCCCCAAGGCAGCTGTCCCTTTTCCCCCTTCCCCCCCCATTGGTGGCCCTGGGGGGCGCAAACGGGGCAGCGACGTTAAAACGCTGCCATGGCAGTGCTTTAACATTGGCTGTGTACAGACCCGTACCGGCCCGTACCTGTCCACTTTCACCTCTGCCTCAGGGACATAGAGCATGAAAACAGCTATAATGAGTTAGACCAAAGGTCCATCTAGCCCAGTATCCTCCTGTCTTCTGACAGTGGCCAGTGCCAGGTGCCCCAGAGGGAATGAACAGAGCAGAGAATCATCAACTGATCCATCCCCTGTCGCCCATTCCCAGCTTCTGGCAAACAGAGGCTAGGGACACCATCCCTCCCCATCCTGGCTAGTATCAATTGATGGAACTATTCACCATGAATTTATCTAGTTCTTTTTGGAACACAAACAGGGTGAAGGCTCCTTGTGCCCTCTCACCCCCTTGCGTACCCATCCAGGTATCAGCCACAATACAGCCCTTGCATTATACAAATCCAAACTTAGGAACCTAATCCCAGGAATCTTTACTCATACAAGCAGTTCTTGTTCACATAGTGTCAATGGGTAACTCACACGTGCAAGGGCTACTTGTGCAAGTAAGGATTTGCAGGGTCAAGCCCCTAGGGTGCCATTCCTTTGTATACATGTAATGAGGCGTCACATGCATGAAATGAAGAGACTGCAGGGTTAGTTGGTTGGTTGGTTTGGTGTGTGTCACAAATTCTTTCTCTGCATCATTCCATGTAAATGATCTATGTAAGGAAACAAGAGTTTATCAGCTCTCACATGAGTTGTTACGCTACATGTGCATGTGTCATAACATTTTTCCCAGATCTGGACCTTAGCGTCCAAAATATGGGTGTTAGCATGAAAACCTCCAAGCTTAGTTACCAGCTTGGACCTGGTAACGCTGCCACCAGCTAGGAATCTATACAGTGCCTGGAGCACTGTGGTCTGCCCAAAACCTTCCCTGGGGGACCCCCAGACTCAGATTCCTTGAGTCTCACAACAAAGAGGAATAAACCATTTCCCTTCCCCCCTCCAGGTGTTCCCTCCCTGGGTTCCTGGAGAGATATACAGAAGCAAGCTCCATGAATCTAAACAGAGGGACTCCATCCTCCCTGTTTCCAGTCCTGGAAAACACAAGTACTTCCCCCCCTCACCCAGAGGGTATGCAAAGTCAGGCTTAGTAAATCTAACACAAAGAGATTTCCCCCCCCCCCCCCGACTTCTTCCTCCCACCAATTCCCTGGTGAGCTGCAGACTCAATTACCTGGAGTCCCCACTAAAGAAAAAACTCCAACAAGTCTTAAAAAGAAGGCTTTATATAAAAAAGAAAGAAAAAGACATAAAAATGGTCTCTCTGTATTAAGGTGACAAATACAGGGTCATTTGCTTAAAAGAAAAAAATGAATAAACAGCCTTATTCAAAAAGAATACAATTTAAAACATTCCAGCAACTACACACATGTAAATACAAAAAAAACCAATATAAACCTTATTGTCTTACTATCTTGTACTTACAACTTGGAAACAGAAGATTAGGAAGCCAGGAGATAGAAAAATCACTCTCATAGCCGAGAGGGTCAGATACAAGACAAAGAACAAAGAACTCCACACACAAACTTCCCTCCACCCAGATTTGAAAAAGTCTTGTTTCCTGATTGGTCCTCTGGTCAGGTGTTTCAGGTTACTGGTGTTACCCCTTTACAGGTAAAAGAACATTAACCCTTAGCTATCTGTTTATGACAGCATGAGGTTTTATATAAACAAAAAATTTGGAATTATTCAGATTAACTTTAGTTTCCTATTTGTTCCAAAGATGTAAGTGCACCTCAATCCAATCGGTCTCCCCAGACATCTCTGCTGATGCCCACTATTGATTGTCCATCTGCCCTAAAATCTGAGCTGGTCCCATTCACTATCCTTTGAAGAATTTGCTACTATATGCTGAAGGCCACATGTGGGAATATCCCAGAATTTTATCTCTTCAGTTGTCAACTACAGTCTAGACAAATTCATCTTCTTTATTTCTTCAGGCCCAAATTATGAGCAGCCCCTGCACAGCTGCTGAGGGATGAGTAAAAACTTCCTCACCCCAACTGTTGCATGGGGCCAATCTGAGGAACAGTCCTTGCGCTGTGGTCCAAAGACCTCACCCCAAACATCTCATCATCTTCTCCAGCAGGAACAGAAGAGGCGACAGAATAGATCCCATGGTATCTCACATGCGAGAGATGATTATTCAAAACACAGGTGATTATTCAAAACCACTCTCTGGGATTTCCCAGTGAAGGAGGAAGAGAACCAGTCAAGAACGATGCTGTCCACTCTGGGCTGGGTCTGCAGACACATCAACAAAATATCACAGTCCATGATATCAAGCACTTTGGACTGACTAAAAAAAACATGGACACTTGACCATAGTCCATCACCAGATTATCAACCAGTGAGACTAGAACAATATCAATATAATATTCAGTCATGACCGCAATATTGCAGCTAATTCCATTGCAAATTCTGTCTAATTTGCTGTCCACATTAACCCTTTGGTCTTCTTCTGCATTCCTGCTTTCTGGTATCCAATCCCTTCTCATGGACTCAGAGTTTCAGATATTTCCCTCAGGTGTATTAGCTTGCACTTTGCCAAGCTCCATCTCATGTAGCTGTCCTTATGTCTAATTTCTCTATGCCATACCCTTTGCATTATTTTTGTGCCCTCACCAGTTTTCACAGCTATTCCAGTTTAGCACCATCTGCAAATGCCACTGATGCACTAGGTACTCCCTCTTTCAGAACATTAATTGGGAAGTTAAATTAGACCAGACCTACTTCCAATCTCTGCAGCAGGCAGTCCACTCCTCAATACCCTGCAGTATAGGCGTGGGCAGCACATTTCATTAAGGTGTGCACCCAGAGAACTTTTTTTTTAAAAGGCGAACATTTATTGAATACTCAATCATAAAGGACATTATTTTTATTCATCAAACTAAATAAACTAAGACCTTAATTTTTTAAATTAACAACTAAACTTTACTTAAAAAAATGAGACAAAATACCAAATTTTTGCTGTAGTGATAACCTAGCTTATACAAAGATTAAGATAATGAAAATTGACTGTATCTTTAACCAGATGAGTTAACTCAAATTGATCAAAACAGACTAAGGTTTCTTCATCTTCCCATCCTAGAGAATGAGACGTTGCACACCAGGTGTTATGGACTTAAATGCCTCAATCATATCATTCTAATTAACTGACAAAGTCAATTCTTGTTCAATGTACAAAATCATGAGTGAGTCGAGGCGCTGTTGGGACATTGTACTTCTTAGTTTGTTTTTCACATGTGCTAGTTTCGAAAAGGCTCTTTCACATGAACAGCTTGTAACAGGTAAGACTGGAAAGCACTGAATAAATTTGTAAAAGGCCTGGAACATGGAAGACCAATCTGATTCCTTTAGCCAATCAAGTCACTCTCTGGTGGTGTTCATAGTGCTGACTTTAGGAACAGATCCGTCATGATCCCGAAGGAATCCGACTTCAGCTACCAATTCATCCAAGAACACTTTAAATTTGTTGGCAATGATTCTCATATCGTCCCTGCCAACGTCTAAGTTCAGCAGTTTTTCCATTGCAGTCACAACTTTACAAGTTTCCTGTTCAAATCGCTGGTCAATGCTGGTAATCACTGAGTTTAGGAGTGGGTAAAATGAAGTTATTCTCTCCTGCTCCTCTTTTGTATCAAAGTGATGCTGGGACTCAAATGCGTCATCAATACGAGTGGACGTTTTTCTCTTCTTAACTGGGGGAATCAATAGATCATTCTCTACACACATTTTCACACTGTCATTAAAAATAGATTGAAAATACTCTGGGCCACTTATCGCAAAGAGTTACGCAAGCTTTTCGCCCCTGTCATTGCAGTAAGTAAGTTGAGATCTGGAGCTTGAAGAGCCTTACTCACTTTTACCACCATCTGGAGAATAGGGAGCATCATGTGAAGGGCAAAGATGAACTTGAATGAATTTAGTTCATAGATAAGACCTCTGGCTTTTATTTTAGCGTCAGCAAGGCGAGTTGTTTCTATAATCTCTTCTAAAGCTTGTAAAATGATGGAGTAGTTTTGTTTTACAGCAGCCACTGCTTCTGCTCTACATGCCCATCTTGTGTTTGACAGTGACTTCAAAGTCTTCAACTGGGATCCTACTTCTTGTGAAATCTTCTCCATTACTGCATGTCGCACAGGACTCCCCTCCATGAAGGCATAAAAAGTCTAAACACCACCAAAAAAATCAAAGACAGTTCTGTTTTGTTTACTTGAGGTGCATGATCTACTAGGACGAGGGTCAAACAATGTGCATAGACAGTGTACATAGAGTGTTTCTTTCTTTACATTTCATTTGAACTCCCACAGTACATCCAGATATACTAGATACACCATCAAAACAGACAGACATCACTGATGACCAGTCAATTTTAAGAATGCCGAGGACGTCATTTAACTGGTCAAAAATAGACTGAGAATCAACTGTTAATAGTCTCTGAACAGACACAAAATGTTCAACTGGACTCTGTTTTTCATTGTCAAAATACCACACCACAATGGACATCTGTTCATGGCATCTACAGTCAGTAGTGTCGTCTGCAATTATTGAGACCATTTCTCTATTTAGTGAAGACACAATCTTTTGTTGCACAACATTGTGCAAGGCCACAATTAAATCATTTTGGATGAGATTACTCAGATAGGTAGCATTTTGAGGAGATTGTTGCACATGCTTTGCCATTATGGGATCATATTTTTGGAGCATATTGACAAGATTTAGAAATAAACCATTCTCAAAAGTGTCAGCTTTTTCACTGTGCCCTTGAATGGCCTCCCACCTTTCGTCAAACATAGAACAATGTCAATCAGTCGCTCCATTACACTTCGGTTATGGCACCATTCTTCTTCTTGTTTAGACAGATAAGCCTGCTTGCCTTCATCCAACAATACATCAGTAGGTTTCCCTTCATTAAAACTTGATCATGAAGAACAGCTCAACACATGAGATTTTGACAACTGGTGGTTTTTAAAACTTTTGTTAGCCCTATGCCAGTTTGCGAATCCCTTATCAGTAAATGTTGGATCCGTGTGACCTTTGTTTGCTGCATCATTAGAGGAGAAGCAATGGCAGTAAAAGCAAAATGCTGCATCCTTTGACGGGCTATATTCTAACTACCTATACTTTTTCATACCAATCGGACAGAAAACTTCTCTCTTTATTCCCTATTTTACTTCTAGGAAAGATGCTCAATCTAGGCTGATAAGGACCTCTAGATAATCGAGACTGGGATTCTAATCTATTTTTTGGAATATCCCAGACCGGGTCATCAGATGGCATGTTTGATGGCTTTGAATAGAAACTACACTGACCTGAACTAAGAGATTAAGTCTGTTTCTGTTGGTCATTACTCAGTTTATTGCATGCACTGGAACTGGTGGCAGCGTTATCTTCATGTAAGTTCTTAACCAAGGAGTCCGAGCTATTTGCACTACTATTAGCACATTCATTATAATTCAGTCCGTCTGCTCCTTTTCTTATCTTAACAATGAACCGATCCATATTTTAAAATTAAAGGGAGGGTATCATACAATTGAAACGTAAAGCCGTGGGCTTGTTATGCTATTTCAGTAGAGTACACGCAACAAAGATTACAAACACTGTAGACACTGCGCTGGGCATGCCTGATGTGGCCACTTATACAGGTCAAAGAATTTTCTAGAATAGTAGTCGGAGAGGGAGGGAAGGACTAATGGTAATGGGATGCCGCAGTAGTGGGGAGGCATGCTGCGAGCGAACGCAAGCTTTCCATACATTTCTACAACATCTATATTATGCAATTTGGCGCTGATTGCATAATACAACAATTCATACTTTATAACTAAAAGAGCGTATCATGCGATTAAATTAAAATGCAAAGCTGCTCTTTTTTCTGAGACATTAGGGCAGAGATGGACAAACTTTTTGGGCCGAGAGCCACATTGGGGTGGGGAAATTGCAGGGCCGGGGCAAAGCGCTGGGGTGCAGGAGGGGGTGTAGTGTGCAGGAACAGGCTCAGGGCAAGGGATTGTTCTCAGTGGTACCTGATGACAGAACAAGGAGTAATGGTCTCAAGTTGCAGTGGGGGAGGTTTAGGTTGGATAGTAGGAAAAACTTTTTCAGTAGTAGGGTGGTGAACCACTGGAATGGGTTACCTAGGGAGATGGTGGAATCTCCTTCCTTAGAGGTTTTTAAGGTCAGGTTTGACAAAGCCCAGGCTGGGATGATTTAGTTGGGGATTGGTCCTGCTTTGAGCAGGGGGCTGGACTAGATGACCTCCTGAGGTCCCTTCCAACCCTGATATTTTATGATTCTATGATTGGGACAGAGAAGGGGTGCAGGGTGCAGGCAGGGGGCTCAGGGAAGGGGGTTGGGGAGCAGGGTGCAGGCAGGATGCTCAGGGCACGAGGTTGGGATGCATGAGGGGTGCAGCAGGAGGCTCAGGACAGGGAGTTAGGGGGTGGGGTGCAGGAGGGTTTCAGGCTCCGGCCCGGCGCCACTTACCTAAAGCAGCTCAGGGTGGCAGCAGTGTGCTCCCTGGCTGTCTGCCCAGGCCCCACACCGTGCCACTCACCACGTCCCTGCACGGCCCTTGGGTGGGAGCACAGGGCTCCGCACGCTACCCTTGCCACGCCTCCAGGTACCTCCCCCAAAGCTCCCATTGGCCGCAGTTCCCCGTTCCTGGCCAATGGGAGCTGCAGAGGACGATGCCTGGAGCTGCACACAGAGCCCTGTGCCCCCCTCGTCCCCCCGAGGCCCCAGGGACATGATGCCAGCCACTTCTGAGAGCGGCACACGGCCTGCAGCACTACAGGGGGAAAGTCTCATGGGCCAAATCCAAAGCCCTGCGGGCCAGGCCCACCCCTGCATTAGGTATGCCTGGACACACCTAGCACACCCCATGCACATGCCTATGCACTGCAGTTTACCATAACCCTTTGTTTATTTAGAGTCTGTGACCAATGCACAATTCTACATGGTAGTTTTTCTACCTAAGACAATTTGAAATCATAACAATTTCATAAGATACTACAGAATGTTTTACTAAAATCCATCACATGGCAGCTACTGTGTTCTCCTCATGCTCTAATTTTGTAATTCAAACCAAAAACCAATAAAGCTTTATTAACAACATTTACTAATAAACCTTGTTTGTGGGGAGGGAAAGCTCAGTGGTTTGAGCATTGGCCTGGTAAACCCAGGGTTGTGAGTTCAATCCTTGAGGGGGCCGTTTAGGGAGCTGGCGCAAAAATCTGCCAGGGGGTTGGACTAGATGACCTCCCGAGGTCCCTTCCAACCCTGATATTCTATGTTTGCCCCACTTCCCTCACCCCTCAATTCTGCCACTATGAACACAGCCAATGTGGTTGGAAACCCACCAAAATTATCCATGACCTGGACAGAAAACCCTTCACAGTGGTCAAGAGCTTGGAGCACAGAGAGCAAAGGTTATTCATTTAACTGTCATGCATGAAAAGAGGAAACTTACCTCAGGTAAATAAGGTGACTGCAAAGAGCCTAAACATGTTGCCCCAACTCAGAGGTGTCAGAAGGCATAACCAGGGCACTGTTAATGTCCAAGAGCAACATACCCCTTTAGATTTTCCTCCACCTAGCCTAGAGTGACAAGGGCAGAACATATACAGCCTATCACTGCTTCCTTTGGCTGGTTAAAACAGATTCCTTATTGCAGCTATTTGTTATTGAAGGTACTAGCACTGGGCTCAGCATTTTAAAAGAGACACTGAAATTTTCAAAGCAATATGGGAGATTTAGACAGGTTCAGTAGGTGTCAAGAAGCTGGCATGCTGTACAATATGGTGAATCTGGAAGGACTTTATACTACAGGGATTGTATCTCATGTAACCTCATAAAAGGGGTCTCGAGCAGGGGAGAGGGTATCCTGTGTGCATGCCAGCAGCTGTGTAGACGAAGCAAAGGGATGTTCACATGTATTATTCAATAAGCTCATAGAATTGACACAATTTTAGCAGGGAAATGTGTAACAAAACATCATGAGATCCATGAACCCTAGCAGAAGCTGATAATTGTAAAGACTTGACTTGCAGCACAACAACAACCCGAACAGGTCTGCTATATAACAAGGGAGGGACATGAGAGTTGTGCATGAAAACCATCCTATACGTCCACTCAAAGAATAATCATATGAAGACACCTACCATGCAACATAAATCCCTCCATTGTGTTCATAGGTACTGAAAGGTCATATGCCATGGTATTGTATGCACCAAGACACAGCATGGGAAGACTTCATTCCCACTCATTGCTCTAACAAGGAATAAAGCAGTATAATAATGATGCTATTTTACATTTATACAGGACATTTCATACATTTTAAGACTGCACAATAGAACATTGAATTGCAGCCACTTGTGGAGTGGAGATAGCACCTGATCGTTACACTCTATACTACAAATGCATCAGAAGAGGAGGTAATGTTGACCAAGAATGCCAGGGCAATCACTTGTTTTTATCAAGGTACTGGTGATATCCATGAAGAGCAGATAGGGCTTTGGTTTTTAAAGATTTGTTTGAAAGAGCCAACTTGCAGTAAGCTGCACGGAAGTTAATGAATCCACCTGGGAAAGCTGAAGGGCTGAATCAAACCTGCTGGCATTTGAATTTATGGTTCGAGGGATTTTAGACCTGTTGCTGAAACCACATCATCATGCTTGTCACACAACAGTAAACAAATTCTGCACCCTGCTCAGTAATAGGGTCATATATTCATGTCTCTCATACAGAAGAAAAGTTGTCTACTAGAAATCGTTCTGAGGCCTGGTTTACACTACGATTTTAGGTCGAATTTAGCAGCGTTACCTGATTTAAGCCTGGACCCGTCCACACAACAAAGCCCTGTTTTTTACTTAAAGGGCTCTTTAAATCGATTTCTTTCCTCCGATGAGGGGATTGGTGCTGAAATCGGCTTTGCCAAGTCGAATTTGGGGTAGTGTGGATGCAATTCAATGGTATTGGCCTCTGGGAGCTATCCCAGAGTGCTTCATTGTGACCGCTCTGGACAGCGCTCTCAACTCAGATGCACTGGCCAGGTAGACAGGAAAAGGCCTGCGAACTTTTGAATCTCATTTCCTGTTTAGCCAGAGCGGCAAGGTGCAGCTGAGTGCAGATTTCATCAGCAGAGGTGACCATGATGGAGTCCCAGGATCACAAAAGAGCTCCAGCATGAACCGAACGGGAGGTATGGGATCTGCTTGCCATATGGGGAGACGAATCCGTGCTAGCTGAACTCTGTTGCAGTAAACGAAATGCCAAAACATTAGAAAAAGTCTCAAAGGGCATGAAGGACAAAGGCCATAATAGGGACGCACAGCAGTGCCACGTGAAAATTAAGGCTGAACAGAAATGTTCCCTGCTGTTAGCCACATGGTGGGGGGAGGGGTGAAGTGATCTTCCCATGGAATAGTGAGGGGGGGGGGGTTGAGTTTGTGCTGCACACTAACCCACAAACTGCAGCCTCTCCTTTTAAATTGCAAACCCATTTTAAATGGCCAATCCAATGGCCGCTTGGTATGGGAAATGAGGGCACTGCTGTTTGAAACCATTCCCACATGTTATGAAGGTTAAGAAGCCAAAAGACTGTGGCTTACCATGGCTGCCTGAAAGCCGAATTCTGTTGCCTGGCACGGTGGGAGTGATCTCTCACACCACACTGGCATGCCCTCAATATAAGAGGCAAAATGCTACCTTGTAACAAAAGCACATGTGCTGTATAATGTGAACAGCAAGGTTTAACGGGAAAGAGTGATCCTACTGTTCCCTAAAATGTGTCTTTTTCTCTACCATGCTCCCTTTCCCCCCCCCCCCCCGCCACCAGCTGCAAATGTTTCTCTTTCACAGAGGCTAGCGAAGATTAGAAGGCGAAAAAAATGCACTCGGGATGAGATGTTCTCAGAGCTACTGCTGTTCTCCCACACGGACAGAGCACACCAGAATGTGTGGAGGCAGATGATGTCAAGGTGAAGGAAAGCATAACAGGAACACAAGGAGAGGTGACGGGCTGAAGAGGATGGGTGGCGTCAGCTTGCTGACAGAAGGCAAGAGTCGATGCTCTGACTGCTGGAGCATCAGACTGATATACTCCAGCGTATGGTTGAGATGCAGGAAAGGCAGCAGGAGCACAGACCGCCACTACAGCCCCTGTGTAACCAACCGCCCTCCTCCCCAAGTTCCATAGCTTCCTCACCCAGACACCCAAGAACGCGGTGGGTGGGGGGGTCCTCCGGCCGCCCAGCTACTCCACCCCAGAGGATTGCCCAAGCAACAGAAGGCTGGCCTTCAATAAGTTTAAGTTTTAAAGTGCGGTGTGGCCATGTCCTTCCCTCCTCCCGCACCCCTCCTGGGCTACCCCCATTTGTGTGATGAATTAATAAAGAATGCACCAATGTGAAGCAACAATGACTTTATTGCCTCTGCAAGTGGTGATCAAAGGTGGGAGGGGAGGGTGTTTAGCTTACAGGGAAGTAGCGTGAACCAAGGAGGGGGGAGGAGGGTTCGTCAAGAGAAACAAACAGAACTTTCACACTGTAGCCTGGCCAGTCATGAAACTGGTTTTCAAAGTTTCTCTGATGCGCAGTGTGTCCTGCTGTGCCCTTCTAACTGCCCTGGTGTCTCACTGTGCGTAATCAGTGGCCAGACGATTTGCCTCAACCTCCCACCCCGACATAAACATCTCCCCCTTACTCACAGAGATTGTGGAGCACACAGCAAGCAGTAATAACAATGGAAATATTGGTTTCGCTGAGGTCTAACCGAGTCAGTAAAAGGCACCAGCGTGCTTTTAAGTGTCCAAATGCACATTCTACCACCATTCTGTACTTGCTCAGCCTGTGGCTGAACAGCTCCTGACTACTGTCCAGGCTGCCTGTGTATGGCTTCATGAGCCATGGCATTAAGGGGTAGGCTGGGTCCCCAAGGATAACTATAGGCATTTCAACATCCCCAACAGTTATTTTCTGGTCTGGGAAGAAAGTCCCTTCCTGCAGCTTTTGAAACAGACCACAGTTCCTGAAGACGTGAGTGTCATGTACCTTTCCCGTCCATCACACGTTGATGCCGGTGAAACATCCCTTGTGATCCACCAGTGCTTGCAACACCATTGAAAAGTACCCCTTGCAATTTATGTACTGGGTGCCCTGGTGCTCCGGTGCCAAGATAGGGATATGGGTTCCATCTATTGCCCCACCACAGTTAGGGAATCCCATTGCAGCAAAGCTATCCACTATGACCTGTATATTTCCCAGAGTCACTAGCCTTGATAGCAGCAGACCTTTTATTGTGTGGGCTCCTTGGATCACAGTAGCTCCCACAGTAAATTTGCCCACTCCAAATTGATTCCCGACTGACCAGTAGCTGTCTGGAGTTGCAAGGTTTCACAGGGCTATTGCCACTCGCTTCTCAACTGTGAGGGCTGCTCTCATCTTGGTATTCTGGTGCTTCAGGGCAGGGGAAAGCAAGTCACAAAGTTCCATGAAAGTGCCCTTATGCACGCGAAAGTTCCGCAGTCACTGGGAATCATCCGAGACCTGCAACACTATGCGGTCCCACCCATCTGTGCTTGTTTCCCGGGCCCAGAATTGGCGTTCCACAGCATGAACCTGCCCCATTAACACCATGATGTGCACATTGTCAGGGCCCGTACTTTGCGAGAAGTCTATGTCCATGTCTATGTCCTCATCAGTCTCGTCAGCACGCTGCCGTCACCGCTTCGCCTGGTTTTGCTTTGGCAGGTTCTGGTTCTGTATATACTCCAGGATACTGCGTGTGGCGTTTACAGTGCTCATAATTGCTGCAGTGATCTCAGCGGGCTCCATGCTGATGATGCTCATTAAAAAATAATGCATTTATTAAATTTGTGACTGCATGACTTGGAGAATTGTATGTCTCCTGTTCTGTTTTACCTGCATTGTGCCATATATTTCATGTTACAGCAGTCTCGAATGATGACCCAGCACGTTGTTGATTTTAAAGACACTTTCACAGCAGATTTGACAAAATGCAAAGAAGGTACCAATGTGAGATTTCTAAAGATAGCTATAGCACTCGACCCAAGGTTTAACAATTTGAAGCGCCTTCCAAAAATCTGAGAGGGACGAGGGACGGAGCATGCTTTCGGAAGTCTTAAAAGAGCAATGCTCCAATGCAGAAAATACAGAACCTGAACTACCATCACCACCAAAAAACAAAAAACAACAAAACCAACCTTTTACTAGTGGCATCTAATTCAGATGATGAAAATGAACATGCGTCAGTCTGCTCTGGATCGTTATCGAGCAGAACCCGTCATCACCAAGGATGCATATCCTCTGGAATTGTGGTTGAAACATGAAGGGACATATGAATCTTTAGCACATCTGGCATGTAAATATCTTGTGACGCCAGCTACAAGTGTCATGCAAACATCTGTTCTCACTTTCAGGTGACATTGTAAACAAGAAGCAGGCAGCATTATCTCCTGCAAATTGTAACCAAACTTGTTTGTCTGAGGAATTGGCTGAACAAGAAGTAAGACTGGGTGGACTTGTAGGCTCTAAAGTTTTATATTTGAATGCAGATTTTTTTAACATAATTCTACATTTGTAAGTTCAACTTTCATGATAAAGAGATTGCACTACAATACCTGTATGAGATGTATTTTTCAATTCTATTTCTTGTTTTTTACAGTGCAAATATTTGTAATCAAAAATATAAAGTGAGAACTGTACACTTTTTATTGTGTTATGATTGAAATCAATTTGAAAATGTAGAAAACATCCAAAATATTTAAATAAATGGTATTCTATTATTGTTTAACAGTGCAATTAATCGTGATTTTTTTAACTGTGTGATTAATTGCGATTAATTTTAATTGCTTTAATTGCCCTAAAAATAATCTGAACTATATTGCCTTCTGCACTGTCCATTTCTAACTACATCACTTCCTCTTTTCTTACCCCACTATTACCATCATCGGGATTTAATGCTGTGCCTTAGAGCTTCAGAGTGACAAGCTGCTTTAAGTCTATTTGTCAGCGCAGCATCGACTGGGCTCTACAGAGAACTCTGCTATAATTTTTTCTAGCAAAAAGAGTCTCCCCCGAGTTCGTATGAAAAGTTCACTTCCTCTAATCTGCTTAGCAGTGAACGGCTAAAACTGAGGAAGCAGCCAGTGCTGCTAACGGACCTATTCCCTTTATGGTTGTCCACATAATATCAGCCCAGCAGCCACTAGGAAGCAAAAGGCAAATATCTCCAGAGGGCTGCAGCTGTATTTGCCACACAGCAGGGATGGAGCCAGTTCTCTGCCATCTTCATGGCCAATATTCCACAGTCAGTTTAAGATGTGAAGCTCATCTATATTTAAAAAAAAAAATCCCAAGTCCCATCAAGCAACAGACAAGTTTTTCAGGATCTCCCAGGAGCCATAAGAACGGCCACACTGGATCAGATCAAAGTATCCTGTCTTCTGACAGTGGCCAGGGCCAGATGGTTCAGAGGGGATGAACACAAAGATCCATCCCCTGTCACTCATTCCCAGCTTCTGGCAAACAGAGGCTCTCCTTGCCCATCCTGGTTAATAGTCATTGATGAACCTATCCTCCATGAACTTATCTAGTCTTTTTTGAACCCTATCTTGGCCTTCACAACATTCTCTGGCAAGGATTTCCACAGGTTGACTGTGCATTGTGTGAAGAAATACTTCCTTTTGTTTGTTTTAAATATGCTGCCTATTCATTTCATCTGGTGACTCCTAGTTCTTGTGTTATGAGGAGTAAATATTTCCTTATTTACTTTCTCCACTCCAGTCACGATTTTATAGACCTCTATTTTATCCCTCTTAGTCATCTCTTTTCCAAGCTGAAAATTCCCAGTTTTATTAATCTTTCCTCATAAGTCTTACCATATTAAAAGGTAAGAGGGATGGGCAATATATGCCCAAATTCTATAGCATGGATCAAGTACAAAGAAAAGAAAACCTTTCAAAGGGTAAATGTAATGGCCTGAGACATTCCAAGAAATGGGGATATTTGGTAGGTTTGGCTTTTCACAGGATGGCTTTTTTATTACAGGGGGAATTGACGATCACCTCACTGTGAAAACCACCACCAGCCACGTGGTCAGACATGCAGATGCAAACCAAACCAGGCAAACTCAAAGTATTTGCCATTTACAAGGATTGAAAGAATCCACTCTGATGACTAGCTCATTAAAACATTAAACCCCTGCCTCAGTGGGGCTGGCATTTGGGCAATACCAATTGATGATGCTAGCAAGGCTGGGGAATATGCCCTGGGTAGAACCTTCCCAGATGAATTAACTCTTTGCTGGTTTTTCCATTTGAAAACAGTTATACGACACTTGAGAGAATTGCATGGTACAATCATATGTGCTAGCATGTCAGACATTTAAGAGTGAACTTTCTGTTTTGCACAGGATAAGCATTTATCATATATTAGGTATTTTTTCAAATATTAGCCATATGTCTATAGGTACTGTGTATGTCAGCATTTCTAGACTGCAGAAGTACAATGTAGTGTCTAATGAAAAGTGTTCCTACTCTAAGCAGCCATTAGTTACATTCTCTACATAAGGATTGTTCAGAGAGAGATTCTTTCTATTAGCTTAATGCACCCATACTAAATGCAGCGTGAACTGCACTGTTCATTAGACCTTGAGGTGCTCACTCACACATACAGTAACCAAAGAGCCAGTGAGATTTTGCCCCACAGGGTGTTTCTGAGGAACACAAAAAGTTATGTCATTATATATGTAAAATTCATATACCAAATGTGATTTCCTGATTGCAAATCAATGCCATTAATTACTTGAGATTGGTTTGTGCTATTCCCATGAGTGGTTTTTTGACAGGCCTCCCGCTAGGCAGATGGTTCCTTACAGCTCATGTCATTTGCTATTTAAACCCACTGGAAAGCCAGAATAAAGCTAAAAATAAATAAGCAGCATTCTCCACTGGAGCCTGCAGGTTAAAGGGAGCAAGGAAATCAAGCATCACATTCTCTCCCCACCCACACAAACAAGCCTGATTGTCTTGTCAGTTTAGTTTGCTTTGCAGGGATATTACCTTGTCTGGAAAAACAATGAGGCATCTGAAATGTTTGCATATTCGAGCACTATTCGTCTGGTGAATTTCACCAGAAAGAAAGAGAGGAGACAAATGCAAACATCTGCAATATTGAGTCTTATTATGCCCCCTCACACACACACCCTGCCCTCTGCAAATGCCCAGATTTCTTCTAAGCTGACATCTGTAATGCAGTTAGCCAGTCAGGCTGCATACCCCAGGCAGCACGTTGAGTTGTGCGGGCATTTCGCTTAGCAAGGCATTGCCAGAATCTTCTTGGGTAGTTATTTTTATCGCACCCTTGCAATAAACTTGTCTAGACCGAGGTTCTCACTCACCTAACTTTAGCTGCTACAGAAGATATAGCATCATTCCTCAGAGTCTTCCTTCTGGATACAGCTGTGCCCATATTCGCCGGGAGAAAAGCTTTGGAGGCAACATTCATTGCACAAAACCTCTGCCCATAACGCTGAGGGGAAAGAGCGATAACAAAGAGACGGCAAGAAGTCCTGCAGTACGCCCCGACCTGCTGCTTTATTCCTCCTGTCGCGGAGCCATGTGCACTCAGGATCCCAGCTTGGCATTCAAGGGGCCAAGCCCTGCCATGGCACCGTATCTGTATTGCCTCTTGCCATTCATCTCCTGGCCGCCTGAAGGAGACGCACAACAGACCCGGCTCTTGCTAGTAAAACGCTTCAGCAAGCCGCTGCCTCCCCGGTTGCTGCCTTCTCATTGATGGCTGCAGGAGGCTGGGTCCTGGGAGGGTTAAGGCAGCTCCCTCCATATCCCCCTCCCCCCGTGCTGACATCATGGAAGGCATGTGAAGGAGGGGAGAGGGGGGCGCTCAGCAGCGAGAGGGAGAAGTGAAAGCTGGAAAACCAGCTCCAGGAGGAAAGGATGCGACGCCACGGAACCCGGGCAGCCGGCTAGAGGCAGCGCAGGCAAAACGCACCTGCTCCAGCAACCGCTCGCAGCAGCGCCGTGCAGCAGCGCCGTGCACCCTGAGCCCGGGGACAGGCAGCTGCCCCGCCAGAATGGGGCGATGGCAGCTGCTCCTCAGCCACAGCGCGGCGGGGGGGCCTTGAAAGGCTGCCCACGTGGGGGAGGGGTGATGGCTGGGACTTGGCTGGAGCAGGGGGGTTCAATCAGCCCATTAGGAAGCCAGGGGCCAGCTGTGAAATCTGCCCCCAGCTCTTGCCTTGTGTTTCTCTCCGTGTGCAGGGCTTTTGAAACTGGTAGGAGCTGTGCCTGCTTCTCCAGCCAGCGCCTCCCTTCACAGGTCATTCCTTGTTTTTCAACAAGCCTCTTTTTAAAGCCATGCTGACGTCATCCCCAAATCACAGTAGCCTTTACAGCACAGCAGAGTAGAGGTCTCCATAGCCAGCCTCTTCCCAACCAGAGTGGGCCATCCAAATCCACACTCAGTTCTGAGAACCAGCCGCTAGGCTAGAAGCCCTTGACCTTGAGGAGAAGGAGGTGAGGGAGCTACAGCCTGAGCATAAGGTATTTTCACAAACAAGCCCACTGAAATACCATTTATATTCTAACCTATACTGCGGCCTCTACTCAGACCTACTGGGGAATTTGCCTTAGCCCTGTGACTTCCATCGTAGGAAGCTGCACCTACCTCATGCCAGCCTCCAACCACCTTACTCCTAATGCTCTGCAAGGAATGATGTGATCTAGCTGACACAGGCAACGATAGTACTGGAGATGAGGTGGCCTGGGCTTCAGCTCAGGCTACAACCAGAGTATGTAGGCAGGGCCTCCAGCCGATTGTACTCTCATTGCTAGCCTGTGCTGAAGCCCATACTACCAATCTATCTACACTACGGTTGTGACCTGTGCCTGCACTACAGTCACATCACCACTTCCAATGAAGTGAAGTGCACTTGCAAAGGTGTGTTCTTACCTGGGGTTAACTTTAGGCTGTGACCTGAGCTGCTAACCCAAATTTTAAAATGGAGTTTTGTGTCTTCATTACTATTTTAACTCAAGTTAACTTTTTTTTTCTTTTTCGCAGTGTAGACATACCCCAAAAGCTGGCCTTGCAAAGCATTGAGTCCTCTCAACTCCAGTTAAGTTCAGTGACAGCTAAGGGCTCCCAGCATCTCAGCGGGAAGTGGGGGGGGGGCTTTCCTGGACAAGGGGCTGAGCTAATGGTGGCTTCCTCACAGCCACTCTTTGGCTGTTCCATGCCACCTCAGCCACTCCCCCAGCACTCCTTTATACCACCACACACACCAGGTCCTGTGTGTGTGAGACAGCATAGGGATGCCTATGTCAGGGAGCTCTTCTGGCCCCACAGTAGCATAAAGGGGTCTCAGCTGGGGACAGAATCTGCCCCAGTCGATTTGAACTCTTTGTTGCGTTTAGGGTGACCAGACAGCAAGTGTGAAAAATTAGGACAGGAGGTGGGGGCGTAATGGGTGCCTATATAAGAAAAAGCTCCAAATATTGGGACTGTCCCTATAAAAATCAGGACATCTGGTCACCCTAGTTGTGTTAGGGGCAGAGGGAGACACACTGAAACCCTAACAAGGTGAAATCAATGCAGAGAGATTCTAATTGCCATCCAAACTGCTAACCCAGGACCTCCTGCTCTCCGTGTCCCCAAGTCCACACCCCTCACATACCTACAAGATAAACTCCTTGGGGTATGCACATTTTTATGTAATTTGCATTATTATGACACAGTAATAAAGAAAAGAATACGTGATCACTAGTTAAAAACATCACCTGTTTATCTGGCCACAAAAAGGCAAATCATTTTCCATTCCTGCCTGAAATTCTTCATACAAATTAGTGGCAGTTTCTCCGTGCAACTAATCTGATTCTCCATTTACTCCTACTGGTTTTACACTGGTGAAACTCTGCTGGTGTTAATGGAGTTGTGCTCTCTTTACTCCACTGTAAGTGTGAGGAACATCAGGCTCAATGGTGGGAAACGACTTCAGCATTTTTCTCCTGTAAAATGGCCATTTTGTTGCAAAAACTGCAAAATTTCTCTACAAAATCAATAATTATTGCCATGAAAACATTTATTTCACTTGAAGGAAATGGCAGCCCTTTACCCTAGGCTGTAATTCATGAATTTTCAGAAAAATATCAGCTTCTGCACATGCATTCACCCACAGGCAGTAATGGCTTCAAGCCTTGGTGATGTAAATAAATAGATATTATGCCCTTCTGCAGCATATTTCTATGAGGTAGTTCAGTAGTAGTCACTTACCTACTAGGGAAGAATATTTCCCTCCATTGCAGGAATTTCTGGGTGAAATCCCATGGCCTCCGGCAGGTCAGATTAAATGATCAGAAAAGCTCCTTCTGGCCTTAAATTCTATGAATCTTTATATCATCTACATTTCTGAAGGTTCTTTACCAACATTAATATCTATCATTAATTCTCACACCCTCAAGCTGCGATGCATGGGTAAATTTTGTTATCTCCATCTAACAGACAAAAATGAGCTTGATATGACAATATGCTGAGCACCCACAGAACCAATTGTAGCCAATTTTCTAGCCACTAGGTGTCACTGTTTTAGTTAAGCTTTTGGCAACGTTTCAGCCCATCTGCGTGATCAGGCCCCTGAAGGGCTGGTGAGATTTACTTGTGGGGGCATTCTATGTCAAAAATATTAAAATTCTGCACACACTATTTTAAAATTTTGCAAAATTCTGCAGATTTTATTTGTCAAAATAACACTACATAATCATGCCAGTTTCAGTTATTTTGGTAATTTATTTCAAAATACCTGTCAGCAAGTATGTCTGTAACACTACAGACACATAAAAATTCTCCCAACAGTAAAGTTAAAAACAACCCTATGACAACCCAGTCCTGTTTCTCTGCCTCCTTCCCCGACAGAGCCCAGCCGGGTGTCCGGACACCCACAACCCCTGTCTCTCAGAGGCCAGCCGCAGGGGCCCCCAGTCCAAATACCTGCACTCCCTCCTTCGCCCCACTCCCCAAACCCAGCCACGGGGCCCCCTGGCCCAGATACCCGCAACTCCTTCCTCCCTAGAGCCCACCCATGGGACTCCCCTGACCCAGATACCCTTCCTCCTCCCCACCTCAGAGGTGTGGGTCCCCCACTTGCCCAGATACTCACACTCCCTCCCTTCCAGATCCCAGCCGTGGGGGGCCCTCTGGCCCAGATAGCTGCACCTCTTCCCCCAGAGCCAAGGGATCCAGAGGAAGAAACAGCCTCATGCTGGGTCCCAGCCTTGCATGGAGTTTTGTGCATGCCACCTTCTCCTTCCCTCAGGGCATGCTGGGAACTGCAGCTGTCAGGATCCTCTAGCTCCCTCCACGCCCACCCCCACCGCCACCTCCAGCAGTGTCTTCTATGTGCAAACTGCGCTCTGTCGGGTTCAGTGGCAGCTCACAGCACTGCAGCCAATTTTTGCGGGGGAAAGGAAATTCTGCATGCACAACGGTAATTTCTGCAAAATTCTGCATTGTGAGGTGGCGCAGAATTCCCACAGGAGTAGAGCTTTCATTTTACCACTTTGTTCCATGCTGGCAACCCCCATGGAGGGCTGCATATGGAGTTACATTTGGAGCAAATCAGTGCCGCTAGCTAGCCACTCCTGCTCCTCCCTATTATTGATCTGCTTTGCCTTTTCTCTTTATGTGGGTCTTTCTCTTGGGATGATTAGGGGTCTATGCAGCATCACAAACCTCTTTTTTTCCTTGTAGGTATTATTTATTATTCCCTTTCTCTGAGTTTAACTATCTGATGACAGGTTTTAAAACATTGTATACATTCAACAATCTGTGTTGAGATTAGATTCCCAGACATGGACCATTTCCCTCTGTATGTTGGAAACAAAGCGATAGCTGAGGCATGGCATAGCTATAGTGAAGCTGAGCAGGAATAGTCAATCTTTCTTCATGTTATTCAGACAAACACAAATGCAGATTATAGAAATACACATACAGCCAAGCAAAGCAAGAGATTATAAAAGAACCTTTGAGGATTTTTAAAGGAAGGGTCAAGTGACCCTTCACTGGACAATTCTGAAAATATTTAAGATATTTAAAAATAATTTTTAAGCAAAACCACCTGCCTGTTATTTATCTCTGTGTTTTAATATTTTGCTTCCTTTAAAATTTAAACAAACACCAAAACCAACAGAACAGCAGGCCTGAACGACTCTGGCCTGTTTCCTATCAGTCGCACACTGGAAGATCCAAAAATGATTCAGAAGCATGGCATCACTGTTAAAAAAGCAAACAAAACCCAACATAATACCAAAGCATCATACTCCTTCCTGCACACAGGGTTGTGGAGCGTCCATTCCGGTTCTTACTTCCAAAACTCAACACCTCACCTTCATTGTACAGAATTGGGCCCCATATGGTTCCTGCTTTATAAAATCAAAGTATGGTTGTATTTATAGGCAACCGTCTTTACAAATATTTTAAAACTTTAAAACATCCAACTAGTTAAAGGCTGAGTGAAGCACAGTTTCCACCATCGCCAGCCCCAAATGGTCAGAAATTATGACTCAGGCCCCAGAAAATCATGAGATTGGTGAAAAATCATTCGATTTTTCAAAAGTAATAAATTTGGGGTTCTTTTTATTTGTCTGTTATTTACTGAACCATTAGGTTACACTCAGGTCATCTTTTCCAGCTGTTCTCTGCAATCGTAAGGGCTAGAAACTTATTCTTTTTTAAACTAAAAGCTGAAAACTAAAAGCTGTCATAATCACCATCTTCCAAGAGGTGGGCTTTAAGAAAACTCCAAACATCCCAAGACTTGAAATAAAATGAGAAGAGTTGGCAATCCTGCACATCTCCTTTCCATCACTCTGGTTTTTATTGCTGCCTTCTCCCTTTCTATGTATGCTGTCTGTTGAGATCAAATTCTCCAGGGCAGGCACCTTGGCAGAGGTGCTGTGCTGTGCCTTCGGGAGGTTCAGTACAGAAAGGTGCAGCCCAGGGAGGGCACAAGTGGCTTTAAACCACTCCTGACTCTTCCGTTCTAGGGTGCTCTGTGGTCCAAGGCTGCTCTATTTTACCGCTTCCACCCCCACCGCTCCCTCACCTGCTTTGGGCTCGTCTCCAGCTCTGCCTCCTCCCGCTCTCAGCCCAGGGGCACTGGAACAATTTGTATAGTGGAGGTGCTCAGAGCCATTGAACCAAACTGTAAACCCTGTATGTGATGGAAACCACTTCAAGCCAGGGGGTGCAGTAGCACCTCTAGTTCCAACACCTATGCCCAGTCCCACACCCTCCCAAACTGAGGGCCCTGCACAGGGCAGCCTGCAGCTGTCCTGCATAAGGCTTGTGCCAGGGGAATTCTCGCCTGGCTGGCAAAGGGGCATTTAAAGCCTCTGTACGCTGCTGTAGCACATAGCAGAATGCCTCCCACTATTCCTGCCAATCTGTAAAGTACATGGCACACAGATAATACAAATAATAGTGCTGTGCTGGGCCTCTGATGATTTCTCTGCTGTTCTCTAGTTCAAACCACAAATTATTCGGCTCAATAGTGGTACTTACCTAGCAGGGAAGATTAGTTCTCTCCGCTGTAGGAAGCACTTGGGGAAATTCTAAGGTCTGTGATCTGCAGGAGATCAGACTAGATAAGTGGTTCTCCATCATTGGATCCCCCACCCACCATCTAACTGGCATTTGGCCAGAAGCTCCTTCTCATTTAGCAGCATGGCAGGGGCAGAGCCATTGTGGCCCTGTCAAGGTTTTATTCCCACTTTGAACTTTAGCATCCAGAAAGTGGGGACCTGCATGTACCCCTCTCAACTTAATTCCTAGCTTAGATCTGATAACGCTGCCACCAACCAAAATATAGTGTTTGGTACACTTTCTGTCTCCCAAAAACCTTCCCTGGGGAACCCAAGACCCAAATCCCTTGGGTCTTAAAACAAAGAGGAATAAACCATTCCCCCTCCTTCCCCCTCCCAGCTTTTCCCCTCCCTGGGTTACCCTGAGATATACACTGATCCAAACTCCTTGGATCCTAAAACAGAGAGGAATTAACCTTCCCCCCCTCCTTTCCCCCACCTATCCCTGGTGAGTTCAGCCCAATCCCCTTGGGTCTTACACAAGGAAAAAAAAATCAATCAGGTTCTTAAAAAGAAAAGCTTTTAATTAAAGAAAGAAAAAGTAAAAATTATCTCTGTAAAATCAAGATGGAAAATGTTTACAGGGTCTCAGCTATACAAAGACTAGAGGGACTCCCTCCCCACTAGCCTAAGTATAAGTTACAGCAAACAGAGGTAAAATATCCTTCCAGCAAAATACACATTTGCAAATAAAGAAAACAAACAAAAAGACTATTCCGCCTTCTAGCTATTACTTACTATTTTGAATATGAGAGACTGTTTCAGAAAGATTGGAGAAAACTGGTTGCACGACTGGCTCCTCTTAATCCCAAGAGAGAACAAAGAACAACCCAAAAAGCACAAACAAAGACTTCCCTCCACCAAGATTTGAAAGTATCTTGTCCCCTGATTGGTCCTTTGGTCAGGTGTCAGCCAGGTTCACTGAGCTTGTTAACCCTTTACAGGTAAAAGAGACATTAACCCTTAACTATCTGTTTATGACATGCCCCCCTAATCTCAGACAGTGTGGAACCACACTGGTGGTGATTTCTTCCTAGAACTTGAGAATAAACAGATTAATAAAACACATGCACCTTTACATATACTACTAATTATGTAAACTACAAGACTTTTCACATTTCAAGGACAATTTTTTTAACCAATTGATTCTGAGAAACTTTCACTGGAGAGTGGCATCAGCTACTTTGTTAGAAGCTCCTGAAATGTGTTGAATTTCAAACTCAAAATCTTGGAGAGCTAAACTCCATCGAAGAAGTTTTTTGTTGTTTCCCTTGGCAGTATGAAGCCATTTTAGAGCAGCATAGTTGGTTTGTAGCTAGAACCGCCGTACCCAAACGTATGGGCGTAGCTTTTCAAGGGCATACACAATGGCGTAGCATTCTTTTTCACTGATTGACCAGTGGCTTTCCCTCTTAGACAGTTTCTTGCTGAGAAACACGACAGGATAGAAGTTTTGATCCGGTCCTTCCTGCATTAAAACTGCTCCCTCACCACGCTCAGATGCATCCGTGGTTACTAGGAATGGTTTATCAAAGTCTGGGGCCCTTAGCACATGGTCAGACATGAGCATCTCCTTAAGCTAGGTAAAGGCCTTCTGACACTCATTAGTCTATTTAACTGCATTCGGCTGGGTCTTTTTGGTCAGGTCTGTTAGTGGGGCAGCGATTTGGCTGTAGTGTGGTACAAATCGCCTGTAATACCCGGCCAAGATTAAGAAGGACTGGACCTGTTTCTTTGACCTTGGGACAGGCCACTTTTGGATCGCATCCACCTTGGCCTGTAGAGGGTTTATTGTTCCTTGACCCACCTAGTGTCCCAGGTAAGTCACTCTGTTTTTGCCTATTTGACACTTTTTGGCCTTAACAGTTAGTCCTGCCTGCCTGATGCACTCAAAGACTTTTTCCAGGTGTTCTAGGTGTTCGGGCCATGAATCAGAAAAAATGGCCACATCATCGAGGTAGGCAACTGCATATTCTCCCAATCCTGCTAGGAGACCATCTACAAGTCTTTGGAAGGTGGCGGGTGCATTTCGCAGCCCGAAAGGAAGCACATTAAATTAATACACCCCTGCATGGGTGATGAAGGCTGACCTTTCTTTGGCGGGTTCATCTAGCGGTACTTGCCATTACCCCTTGGTTAAGTCTATTGTAGAGATGAACTGGGCACGTCCCAATTTCTCCAATAGCTCATCGGTGCGTGGCATTGGATAGTTGTTGGGATGAGTTACCGCATTTAGCTTACGGTAGTCCACGCAAAAGCGTATTTCCCCATCTGGTTTGGGTACCAGAACCAGTGGAGATGCCCATGCACTGGTAGAAGAGCGGATTATACCCATCTGTAGCATGTTTTGGATCTCCTGTTCTATAGCAGCTTTGGCATGAGGAGACACCCGGTAGGGTGGGGTTCTAATTGGGTGAGCATTACCTGTGTCAATGGAGTGGTATGCCCGTTCAGTCCGTCCTAGGGTGGCTGAGAACAATGGGGCGAAGTTAGTGCACAGCTCCTTGATCTATTGCCGCTGCAGATGTTCCAAGGTGGTGGAGAGGGTCACCTCTTCCACACCACCGTCACTTTTTCCTTCTTAGTAGACACTTTCAGGCCACTCAGCGTCATCTTCTCCCTGGGCTTTAAACTGACAGACCTTCAAGTCTCTGGAATAAAAGGGCTTGAGAGAATTAACATGGTACACTTTAGGCTTTAGGGAGGAATTGGGAAATGCTATGAGGTAGTTAACAGCTCCCAGGCACTCTTGCACCGTGAATGGTCCTTCCCATGACGCTTCCATCTTATTGGCCTGTTGCGCCTTCAAGACCATAACCTGGTCTCCTACCTTGAAGGAACGCTCTCTGGTATGTCTATCATACCAGGCCTTTTGCTCTTTCTGAGCATCCTTTAGGTTTTCTTTAGCAAGGGCTAAAGAGTGTTGGAGGATGCTTTGTAGGTTGCTTACAAAGTCTAGAATGTTAGTTCCTGGAGAAGGCGCAAACCCTTCCCATTGCTGCTTCACCAACTGTAATGGCCCCTTAACCTCATGGCCATACACAAGTTCAAACGGTGAAAACCCTAAACTGGGATGTGGTACAGCCCCGTAGGCAAAAAGCAACTGCTGTAACACTAGGTCCCAATCATTGGAGTGTTCATTGACGAATTTACGTAACATGGCCCCTAAAGTTCCATTAAACCTTTTCACCAGGCCATTGGTTTGATGGTGGTAAGGGGTGGCAGCCAAGTGATTCACGCCATGAGCTTCCCACAGATCTTTCATGGTCCCTGCCAGGAAATTAGTTCCTGAATCTGTAAGGATGTCGGAGGACCAACCTACCCTGGCAAAAATGTCTGTTAAGGCCTGGCACACAGTTTTAGCCCTGGTGTTGCTTAGAGCTACTGCTTCAGGCCATCGGGTAGCAAAGTCCACGAAAGTCAGTATGTACTGCTTTCCTCTGGGTGTCTTTTTTGGGAAAGGACCCAGAATATCCACAGCTACTCGCTGAAATGGGACCTCAATTATGGGGGGTGGCTGGAGAGCAGCCTTGACCTGGTCTTGGGGCTTTCCTACTCTTTGGCACACCTCACAAGACTGGACATACTTGGCAACATCCTTGCCCATCCCCTCCCAATGGAAGGACTTCCTCAACCTGTCTTTGGTTCTGTTCACCCCAGCATAGCCACTGGGATGATCATGGGCTAAGCTTAAGAGCTTCCCCCGGTACTTAGTTGGAACCACCATTTTTGAGGATGCCAGTCTTCCTGGTGTCCACCAGAAAGAGTCTCCTTGTATAAAAGTCCTTGTTCTACAACAAACCAGGTTCGGTTAGAAGAGCTGAGAGGTGGTGGGGTGCTCCGTGCAGCCACCCAAGCTTTCTGAAGACTGTCATCTGCTTCCTGCTCAGTCTGGAACTGTTCCCCTGAGGCTGGAGACACCAGTTCCTCCTTAGACTGTGGACTTGAGCTTGGTTCCTCTGGGAGCGATGTAGGTGATGGGGTTGTTTTCATTGCTGGTGAACCGCTTCCCGCTGGTGCACCAGGTGGTATTTCAGGCTCTGGCTGAGCCTCTTGAGTATGGTTGTCTGCTGCTTCTGCCAGTTCAGGCTCGCTGGCGCCCTCTGGCATTGGTGTTGAAGATGGGTTTGCAAGCGCTGGCATCAGTGCTGGCAATGGTTCTGGTGCTGGTTGCTTTTCCAGTTCCGGTTCTGGGACTGGAGGTACTGTGGCTGTTGCCGTTGTTGGCAGGGGATCTGGGTCCACCACCTCTGTCTGGGTCTCTGGTAACACAGACAGGGCCCTTGTGGACGGCTCAGGAACAGGGATGGGTCTGGAAGCTTGCCTGCCCTGGCTGCGTGTAACCATTCCCACTCTCTTGGCCCGCTTCACCTGGTTGGCCAAGTCTTCCTCCCAGTAGCATGGGGATGAGATAATTGTCATAGACTGCAAAAGTCCACATTCCTGACCAGCCTTTGTACTGGACAGGCAATTCAGCTGTAGGCAAGTCTACAGATTTTGACATGAAGGGGTAAATTGTCACTTGGGCCTCTGGGTCAATGAACTTGGGGTCCACTAAGGATTGGTGGATAGCTGACACTTGTGCCCCCATGTCTCTCCACGCGATAACCTTCTTTCCGCCCACTCTCAAGGTTTCCCTTCACTCCAAGGGTATTTGAGAGGCATCTGGGCCTGGGGATATTTGGTATGATGGTGGTGTAATGAACTGCACTCGGTTGGGGTTCTTGAGGCAGCTGGCCTTTATATGTCCCAGTTCATTACATTTAAAGCATCGCCCAGCTGACTGGTCACTGGGCTGAGGTGGGTTGCTGGAGACTGGTGAGGTGGGAAAATAGGGAGTCTGGGACTTTCCTTGGGTTGTAGATGGGGTCTTGGGTTGCCCTCGGGGATAGGGTTTATTGTCTGTGTGCCCCGTGATATTCGCTCCCCTTGCTAGTAGCCTTTTTCTTTTCTGCCACTTCCACCCATCTGGCTCCAATCTCCCCCGCCTCGGTTACAGTTTTGGGCTTCCCATCTAGGATGTACCTTTCTATTTCCTCAGGAACACCCTCTAAGAACTGCTCCAGTTGTATTAGGAGGGACAGCTCGTCCAGAGATTTAACATTTGCTCCTGATATCCAGGCATCCCAATTCTTTCCAACGTGGTAGGCGTGTTGGGTGAATGACACATCTGGTTTCCACCTTAGGGCTCTGAACCGCTGACGGGCATGCTCAGGGGTTAGCCTCATTCTGATTCTGGCCTTGGTTTGAAAAAGTTTATAGTTGTTTATGTGTTCCTTAGGCATTTCAGCCGCCACCTCTGCTAGGGGTCCACTGAGCAGTGACCTCAGCTCTATCATGTACTGGTCTTCAGAGATTTTGTACCCATGGCAGGTCCTTTCAAAATTTTCTAAGAAGGCCTCAGTGTCATCACCTGCCTTGTAGGTGGGGAATTTTCTGGGATGGGGAACAGTACCTGGAGAAGGGTTGTTAGGGTTGGCTGGAACATCTGGCTTAGTCTTTGCTAATTCCATGGCCTGCTGGTGGGCCTCCCTCTGGATCTCCAGCTCTTTTTGTTGCCTCTCTGTCTCTCTTCTGTGGCCCGCCTCTTTGGCTTTTTTTTCTCTTTTGTGGGCCGCCTCTTTGGCTTGCTCTTCTCTTTCTCTTATCTCCATCTCTTTTTCTCTTATTTGTATCTCTTTTTGTTTTATCTCCATCTCTTTTTCTTTTATTTCTATCTCTTTTTGTTTCCTCTCCATGTCTTTCTTGTGGGCAGTTTCTTTGGCTTCTTCTTCTACATCTAGTCGTGCCTGTTCCTTGGAACTCCTTGTTCCTGCTTTCTTGTGTTGGCTGCGCCCTCTGCAGCTTACTGCCTGGAATGCTGCAGTCTAGGCTGCTTGGTTACAGAGACTTCCTAACGATCTATGCCCGAAGAGTTAGAAAAAAAAAAAAAACAATTCACTTGCAGATGTCTTTTGCTGGTTGTCTGCTACTCTCAGCTTGAGCCTCCTTTTTAACAAAGACCTTTGTTAAAGAATTTAACACCTTCTGCCTTCAGACTGCTTTCTCAGCCAGAAAGGAGAGAAAAAATTTTTTTTCACTGGCTTTAGTTTTAAAATGCACTTCTCTCAGCCTGCTTTCAAGCAGCTAGCAGGGAGAAAAAAAAAATCCTACTGGCTTTTGGTTTGAAACCCAATCCCTTCAGGCTGCATCCAAGCAGTTAGAAAGAAGAGAAAAAAACAACTCACTGGCTTTTGGATCCTAGACTTCCCAACGCTGCACACCATGTCAAGGTCTTATTCCCACTTTGAACTTTAGCATCCAGAAAGTGGGGACCTGCATGTACCCCTCTCAACTTAATTCCTAGCTTAGATCTGATAACGCTGCCACCAATCAAAATATATTGTTTGGTACACTTTCTGTCTGCCAAAAACCTTCCCTGGGGAACCCAAGACCCAAATCCCTTGGGTCTTAAAACAAAGAGGAATAAACCATTCCCCCTCCTTTCCCCTTCCCAGATTTTCCCCTCCCTGGGTTACCCTGAGATATACACTGATCCAAACTCCTTGGATCCTAAAACAGAGAGGAATTAACCTTCCCCCCCTCCTTTCCCCCACCTATCCCTGGTGAGTTCAGCCCAATCCCCTTGGGTCTTACACAAGGAAAAAAAAATCAATCAGGTTCTTAAAAAGAAAAGCTTTTAATTAAAGAAAGAAAAAGTAAAAATTATCTCTGTAAAATCAAGATGGAAAATGTTTACAGGGTCTCAGCTTTACATAGACCAGAGGGACTCCCTCCCCCCTAGCCTAAGTATAAGTTACAGCAAACAGAGGTAAAATATCCTTCCAGCAAAATACACATTTGCAAATAAAGAAAACAAACAAAAAGACTATTCTGCCTTCTAGCTATTACTTACTATTTTGAATATGAGAGACTGTTTCAGAAAGATTGGAGAAAACTGGTTGCACGACTGGCTCCTCTTAATCCCAAGAGAGAACAAAGAACAACCCAAAAAGCACAAACAAAGACTTCCCTCCACCAAGATTTGAAAGTATCTTGTCCCCTGATTGGTTCTTTGGTCAGGTGTCAGCCAGGTTCACTGAGTTTGTTAACCCTTTACAGGTAAAAGAGACATTAACCCTTAACTATCTGTTTATGACAGGCCCCAAACTCCTGGAATAGATGGGCATAGCTCTCCCCTCTTGCTTTAAAGTCTATGAGTCGTCTTTCATTCCTCACTCCTCTTCTGTCTCTTTCAGAGTCTGATTCATTTTGCTGCTTATGTTCCTCTTTTCTCCTTTCCCTCACTCTCCCACCCCTGGTTGCCCTATTAGCCGCTGCCCCACTCAGTCCTGACCCCTTCTTGAGTCTCCCAACTGAGGTCTCTCTCCTCTTATTCCCTGCTGGTGTCTCTGCCTGCTTCTGGCCTCTGCTGTGGGCTCTCTCTTTCTGCAGGAGTTCATCCAACTCGCCTTCCCCCTTTAATCACCTCCTTCATGGGTGGGGAGACCACTTCCTTTACACGCTCTGGGAACAGGTCTCTCCCTATCGTTCTCCCTCTCCCCCCATATCGGGGTGTCTCTCTCGTCCTCCTACCCCACTGGGGATCTCTCTCTCCTTATTCCCCTTCTCCACTTTGGGGTCTCTCTGACTGGTCTCCATACTAGGGCTTCTCTCTCTGCATTTCCTCTCACTCCTCCATGGGAATCTCCCACTCCACGCTATTCCCAACCCTCACAGAGTCTGTCTCCCCATCCCCATTTCTCTTACTTGGAGTAGCATCCCAAAGAGTCCCCACTAGGACTTTCTGCTCCATTCCTCACCTCCACCCCCAAGTGTGTGTGGGGAAGGGATTTCTCCTCTCTCTCCCTTGTTGCAGGGAATGTTAGGCCCTGACCCAGCTGCTTCCTGGCATGGGGTCTCCCCCACCCCCAGGTCCCTCTTGCTGAGGAAGGGGGCTGCAATAGGTGGCTCTGGCTTCAGATCAGGTACTCTGAGCCAAAGAGGACGTAGTCAACAGGCAAGGCAGGCGCAGCCTCTACTAGAGCAGGGCCTGGCACCATAGAAGGGCTGCTCCTTAGTCGTCTCTTTTCTAAGCTGAACAATCCCAGTCTTTTTAGTCTCTCCTCTTATGGAAGCTGTTCCATTCCCCTCATCATTTTTGTGACCCTTCTCTGTGCCTTTTCCAATTCTAATGTATCTTTTTTGAGATGGGGCGACCAGCACTACACGCAGTATTCAAGGCATGGTGGTGGAGGAGAAGCCATGTATCCCCAAGGCTGGGAGGATCGCAGCCACCACTCCCAGGAAGAAACATAGGGTAGTAATGCTTGGTGACTCTTCTGAGGAGGACAGAAGCACCCATCTGTCACCCTGACATGGCATTTTGGGAGGTATGCTGCCTGCTGGGGCCCATATCTGAGATCTTACGGAAGGATTGTCGAGGATCATCCAGCCCTCTGCTACCCCATGGTACTCATCCATGCTGGTACTAATGATATTGCGAGGTATGACCCTCAGCAGATCGGAAGTGACTACAAGGCTCTGGGACTAAGGATGAAGGAGTCGGGAGTGCAGATGGTGTTCTCTTTGATCCTTCTGGTCCAGGGTAGGGGCCCAGGCAGAGACAGATGCATTCTGGAGGTGAAAGCCTGGCTGGGAAGATGGTGTCGCCAGAAGGGCTTCGACATCTTTGATCACAAGATGCTGTTCCAGGAAGAAGGACTGCTAAACAAAGATGGAGTTCACCTATCGAGGAAGGAAAAGAGCATATTTGGACACAGACTGGCTAACCTAGTGAGGAGGATTTTAAACTAGGTTCAAAGGGGGCAGGTGACCAAAGCCCATAGGTAAGTCAAACACATGGAGATCTGGGAGAAGAGTAGGCATTGGGGGGAGCATGGGAGCAGGGATAAAGGAGAGACAAGACAGAACTGGGGGGAAATTAAATCAGTATCTTAGATGGCTGTATATTAATGCGAGAAATAAGAGGAATAAGCAGGAAGAACTCAAAATGCTAATAAATAAACAACTATGACAAAGTTGGCAGACTTGGGATAATATGCATGACTGGAATATTGGTATAGAAGGGAAGAACAGGCAGGGTAAAAAGGGAGGAGGTGTTGCCTTCTATATTCAAAATGTACACACTTGGACTGAGCTTGAGATGGACGTAGGAGACAGACTTCTTGCAAGTCTCTGGGTAAGGATAAAAGGGGTAAAAAACAAGGGCTATGTCATGGTAGAAGTCTGCTACAGACATAGGAGCTGGAGCACCCATGGGGAAAAATTAACTGGTGCTCCACACCCACCCCCTCCTAGCGAACTGTGTCCCCGTCCTCCCTTTCCCTCTCAGCACTTCCTCCCCAGCCCCCCGCCAGGGGCAGAGACTTGGCGGAATGGGGTGGAATGGGCACCGGAAGGGGGCAGGGACTTTGGAGAAGGGGTGTAATGGGGCAGGGTGAGGGCGGTGCAGGGGTGAGAAGAGGTGGGGCAGGGGTGGTGGGGTTGAGCACCCACTGGGCAGAGTGAAAGTTGGTGCTCATGACTAAAGACCAGCTGACCAAGAAGAAGAGTTGGATGAGGCTTTTTTAAACAACTAACAAAATCATCCAAAGCACAGGATTTGGTGGTGACGGGGGACTTCAACTACTCAGACATCTGTTGGGATAATAACACAGCAGGGCACAGATTATCCAACAAGTTCTTGGAATGTACTGGAGACAATTTTTTATTTCAGAATGTGGAGAAAGCTATTAGGGGGAGGCTGTTCTAGATTTGATTTTGACAAATGAGGAAATGGTTGAGAATTTAAAAGTGGAAGGCAGCTTGGGTGAAAGTGATCATGAAATGGTAAAGTTCATGATTCTAAGGAATGGTAGGAGGGAAAGCAGCAAAATAAAGACAATGGATTTCAAGAAGGCAGACTGTAGCAAACTCAGGGGGTTGGTAGGTAATATCCCAAAGGAAGTAAGTCTAAGGGGAAAAACAATTGAAGACAGTTCGCAGTTTTCCAAAGAGACATTATTAAGGGCACAAGCACAGACTATCCCACTGCATAGGAAAGATAGGAAGAATGGCAAGAGATCACCGTGGCTTAACCAAGAGATTTTCAATGATCTAAAATTTTTTTTAAAAGAGTCCCACAAAAAGTGGAAACTAGGTCAAATTAAAAAGGCTGAATATAAACAACTAACACAAGTAGGGACAAAATTAGAAAGGCCAAGGCATAAAACAAGATCAAACTAGCTAGAGACATAAAAGGTAACAAGAAAACATTCTACAGATACATTAGAAGCAAGAGGAAGACCAAGGACAGGATAGGCCCATTACTCAATGGGGGTGGGAAACAAAAACAGAAAATGTGGAAATGGCAGAGGTGCTTAATGACGTCTTCGTTTCGGTTTTCACCAAGCACGTTGGTGGTGATTGGACATCTAATATAGTGAATGCCAGTGAAAATGAGGTAGGATCAGAGACTAAAATAGGGAAAGAACCAATTAAAAATTACTTAGACAAATTAGATGTTTTCAAGGCACCAGGATGTGATGGAATGCATCCTAGAATACTCCAGGAGTTGACTGAGGAGATAGATGAGTCATGGAAGCTGGGAAAGATTCCAGAATATTGGAAAAGAGCAAATATAGTGCCAATCTATAAAAAGGGAAATAAGGGCAATCCAGGGAGTTACAGACCAGTCAGCTTTACTTCTGTATCCGGAAAGATAATGGAGCAAATAATTAAGCAATCAATTTGCAAACAGCTAGAAAATAATAAGGTGATAAGTAACAATCAGCATGGATTTGTCAAGAACAAATCGTGTCAAACCAACCTGATTAGCTTTTTTGATAGGGTAACAAGCCTTTTGGATAGAGGGAAACAGTAGATGTGGTATATCTTGACTTTAGTAAAGCTCTTGATACTGTCTTGAATGACCTTCTAATAAACAAACTAGGGAAATACAACCGAGATGGAGCTACTATAAGGTGAGTGCAAAACTGGTTGGAAAACTGTACACAGTCATGCTAGAAGGGTGCAGGAGTGGGGTCTCCCAAGGATCAGTTCTGAGTCCAGTTCTTTTCAATATCTTCATTAATGATTTAGATAATGGCATAGAAAGTACACATAAAGTTTGTGAACGATACCAAGCTGGGAGGGGTAGCAAGTGCTTTGGGGGCTAGGATTAAAATTCAAAATGATCTGGACAAACTGGAGAAAAAGTCTGAAGTAAATAGGATAAAATTCAATAAGGACAAATGCAAAATACAGTCAGGCCTCAATTTACAGGGTATTTTTTTGCATGGTTTCAGTTATGCATGGTCAATTGTGACTAGGGCTGTCGATTAATCGCAGTTAACTCACACGATTAACTCAAAAAAAGTAATCACGATTAAAAAATGTATTGTGATTAATCGCAGTTTTAATAGCACTGTTAAACAATAGAATACCAATTGAAATTAATTACATATTTTGAATGTTTTTCTACATTTTCATATATGACACTAGATGGGGTGGGATCTGAGTTACTACAAAGAATTCTTTGCTGGGTGCTGGCTGGTGAGTCTTGCCCACATGCTCAGGGTTTAGCTGATCACCATATTTGGAGTCGGGAAGCAATTTTCCTCCAGGGCAGATTGGCAGAGGCCTTGGCGGTTTTTTTGCCTTCCTCTGCAGCGTGGGGCACGGGTCACTTGCTGAAAGATTCTCTGCACCTTGAAGTCTTTAAACCATGATCTGAGGACTTCAGTGGCTCAGACACAGGTTTGATACAGGAGTGGGTGGAAGAGATTCTGTGGTCTGCATTGTGCAGGAGGTCAGACTAGATGATCATAATGGTCCCTTCTGACCTTAAAGTCTGTCATTCTATGATATAGTATTCTGTGCTGTAATTGAAATCGGTGAATGTTATTTTTATTACAAATATTTACACTGTAAAAATGAAAAAGAAATAGTATTTTTCAATTCACCTCATATAAGCACTATAGTACAATCTCTTTGTTGTGAAAGTGCAACTTACAAATGTAAGCCCCTGCTTACAAGGAAGCTGACAGAACAACGAGTTATGGTCTCAACTTGCAGTGGGAGAGGTTTAGGTTGGATATTAGGAAAAACTTCTTCACTAGAAGGGTGGTGAAGCACTGGAATGGGTTACCTAGGGAGGTGCTGGATTCTCTTTCCTTAGAGGTTTTTAAGGTCAGGCTTGAAAAAGCCCTGGCCAGAATGATTTTGTTGGGGATTGGTCCTGCTTTGAGCAGGGGTTGGACTAGATGACCTCCTGAGATCCCTTCCAGTCCTATGAATCTATGATGCTGTGATCAGCACTGGCATGAGCCCAACCTCTGGTGAAAGAGGTCATGATACTTAGAATATGTGAAGTTGCCAGCCTTTTCCATACTTACCCCAGCAAATGTTCCCATGAAATATAGTTCAAATTATCTGCCCACATTCAGATCTCTCTGATATTCAATTTGCTCCCATTCTATGAAGGGTTTGGGTTTTTTCTCCGTTCTTCATGACTGAGATAGACTTAATTAGTTATTGTTCTCGTTGAAATCATGTACTGTATTCCCAACTGGGTTGCTTGATCTGGATCCAGATATCATTAACAAAGTACAAGAGCAGCTGGAGCATAGAAATAATCCCTCACAAACACTCAGAATGAAGGCCTCATAATTAAACCATAGTTATTATTTATTATATTGATATTACAGTTTGCAGTCAAGATTGGGGCCCCATTGGGTTAGGCATAGTACAAACCTATATGGAGACATGGTCCCTGCCCTGAGAAGTTTGCAATCTAAAAAGACAAGCTAAACCTGAAGGCGTGGAATGAGGGCAGAAGGATATAATCAAATGCGCACAACTTTTACATGTATATACCTTTCATATCTTTATAGGGAAAGTTGCAGCTGTCTTCATCTTACTGTCTACTTAGCCAGCATAAATCATGTCACAGATTCATACATTTTAAAACTAGAAGGGATCATTATGATCATTTAGTTGGCCATAGCATGTCACTCAGTAATTGGCAACTCTTCTATTGGGGAAGGAGATATAAGGACAATCTGGGAGGGTCTTGTGGTTCTAGCAACTTTTAAGTGGTTCCATCACTGCCATTTGTAAGCAATCCGTGGTGCAGATGATTTGAAGCAATCCATGGTGCTCTGTCTGAATTCAGTGCAGTGTTCCCAGCTATGTCCCAGTTCCTGTTTTGCTTAATGCTTTACTGAGAATCCATCAGATTTCCAGCCTAACAGCTCCACACAGCAGGGGCTGGTTGGTGACCCTGACAAGTCATTCACATCCCTGTACACATCCTACACTAAGAGTATGCCTACATGACAAAATTAGGTCAATTTTACGGAAGTCAGTTTTTTAGAAATCAATTTTATGCAGTCGACTGTGTGTGTGTGTGTGTCCCCACTAAGCGCATTAAGTCGGCGGAGTGCGTCCACAGTAACGAGGCTAGCATCGACTTTCCCACAGTTCCCACAGTTTCCGCCACCCATCGGAATTCTGGGTTGAGCTCCCAATGCCTGATGGGGCAAAAACATTGTTGTGGGTGGTTTGGGGTACATGTTGTCAGGCTCCCCCTCTCTGTGAAAGCAATGGCAAACAATCATTTCTCACCTTTCTTCCTGGGTTACCCGTGCAGATGACATACCACAGCAAGCATGGAGCCTACTTCGCTCACCATCACCATATGTCTCCTGGATGCTGCTGTCAGACCCGGTGCTGCATTGCTACACAGCAGCAGCTCCTTGCCTTCACAGCAGCAGACAGTGCAATACGACTGCTAGCCACCATCTCCTGGGTGCTCCTGACTGACCTCACCGAGGTCGGGGCACCTGGGCAGACGTGGATGCTCCTGGCCAACCTCAGTGAGGTCAGCTGGGGCGCCTGGACATAAATGGGAGTGACTCCAGGTCATTCTCTTCTTTAAGTTTCGTCTCATGGAGATTCAGTCCTGCCTGGAATATCATACGAGCTGGAGGCTTCTGCCTCAGGCTGTTCTCCCAGCCAGCCGCACCGCATGGTCACACTTACTCCCTTGCTCCCATGGCTCATGAAGCCTGGACAGTAGCAAGGAGCAGTTCAACTACAGGCAGAATGGTGGTAGAATGTGCCTTTGGCCATTTAAAAGCTCGCTGGCGCTGTTTGCTGACTAGGCTGTTTACGATTAGAAGAGCACAGTAAGGCACGCTGCACATCACAGAGGCATTGAAAACCAGTTTCATGACTGGCCAGGCTTAGGTGTGACAGTTGTGTGTGTTTCTCCTCGATGCAAACCCATCCACTTTGTTGATTTTAATTCCCTGTAAGCCAACCCTGCAAGCCATGTCGTCAGTCGCCCCTCCTTCCGTGAGAGCAACAGCGGACAATCATTTCACACCTTTTTTCCGAGCAGACGCCATACCATGGCAAGCATGCAGCCCGCTCAGCTCAGCCGCTGCTGTTGTGTCCTGGGTGCTGTTGGCAGCAGATAGCGCACTAGGGCTGCAAACTGTTGTCATCGAACAACCACTTCCACTGCCACTCTGCTTTCCTGCTCTGGCAGCAGACGGTGCAGTAGGGCTGCAAACCATCATCGCTGAACGACTGCTTCCGCTGCCACTCTGCTCCTGCTCTCCTGCAGACCCCGTGCCACAGAGCCCGCTCAGATCACTACCACAGTTATGAGCACTGTAAACACCACATCCATTATCCTGCAGTATATGCAGCACTAGAAACTTCAAAAGCAGGCAAGGAGGTGACGGCAGCGCGGTGACGAGAGTGATGAGGATATGGACACAGACTTCTCTCAAAGCAGGGGCCCTGGCAGTTTGGACATCATAGTGGTAATGGGGCAGGTTCATGCTGTGGAATGCCGATTCTGGGCCCAGGAAACAAGCACCGACGGGTGGGACCGCAGAGTGTTGCAGGTCTGGGATGATTCCCAGTGGCTGTGAAACTTTCGCATGCGTAAGGGCACTTTCATGGAACTTTGTGACTTGCTTTCCCCTCCCCTGAAGCGCAAGAATACCAAGATGACAGCAGCCCTCATAGTTCACAAACAACTGGCGATAGCCCTCTGGAAACTTGCAAAGCCACACAGCGACCAGTCAGTCGGGAATCAATTTGGAGTGAGTAAATCTACTGTGGGGGCTGCTGTAAGCCAAGAAACCAACGCAATCACTGAACTGCTGCTATCAAGGGTAGTGACTCTGGAAAATGTGCAGGTCATAGTGGATGGCTTTGCTGCAATGGGATTCCCTAACTGTGGTGAGGTGATAGACGGAACCCATATCCCTATCTTGGGACCGGACCACCTTGGCAGCCAGTACATAAACTGCAAGAGGTACTTTTCAATGGTGTTGCAAGTACTGGTGGATCACAAGAGACAAGGGGGAGGGAGAGATAGCTCAGTGGTTTGAGCATTGGTCTGCTAAACCCAGGATTGTGAGTTCAGTCCTTGAGGGGGCCACTTAGGGAGCTGGGGCAAAAATCAGTACTTGGTCCTGCTAGTGAAGGCAGGGGGCTGGACTCAATGACCTTTCCAGGTCCCTTCTAGCTCTATGAGATATGATGGGATCTGAGTTACTATAGAGAATTCTTTCCTGGGTGCTGGCTGGTGAGTCTTGCCCACATGCTCAGGGTTTAACTGATCACCATATTTGGGGTCAGGTAGGAATTTTCCTCCAGGAAAGATTGGCAGAGGCCTTGGCGGTTTTTCACCTTCCTCTGCAGCATGGGGCACAGGTCAGTTGCTAGAAAAATCTCTGCAGCTTGGGGTCTTTAAACCACGATTTGAGGACTTCAGTAACTCAGACACAGGTTAAGGGTTTGTTACAGGAGTGGGTGGGTGAAATTCTGTGGCCTGCATTGTGCAGGAGGTCAGACTAGATGATCATAATGATCCTTTCTGACCTTAAAGTCTATGAGTCTATGAATCAACGTGAGATGGCCAGGAAAGGTACATGACACTCACATCTTTAGGAACTCTGGAGTGTGTGAACAGCTGCAGCAAAGGACTTACTTTCCAGACCTGAAAATAACTGCTGAGGATGTCAAAATGCTTATAGTTTACCTTGGGGACCCAGCTTACCCCTTAATGCCATGGCTCATGAAGCCATACACAGGCACCCTAGATAGTAGTCAGGAGCTGTTCAACTATAGGCTGAGCAAGTGCATTTGGATGTTTAAAAGCAAGCTGGTGCAATTTCATGACCTCAGCAAAACCAATATTCCCATCCTTATTAATGCTTGCTGTGTGCTCCACAATATGTGTGAGAGTAAGGAGGAGACATTTATGGCGGGGTGGGAGGTTGAGGCAAATCACCTGGCTGCTGATTACATGCAGCCAGACACCAGGGTGGTTAGAAGAGCACAGCAGGGCATGCTGCGCATCAGAGAAGCTCTGAAAACCAGTTTCATGACTGGCCAGGCTACAGTGTGAAAGTTCTGTTTTTTTCTCCTTGATGAAAACCCACCCCCTTGGTTCACTCTGCTTCCCTGTAAGCCAACCACCCTCCCCTCCCCTCTTTGATCACCCCTTGCAGAGGCAATAAAGTCATTGTTGTTGCAAGTTCATGCATTCTTTATTAATTCGTCACAGAAATGGGGGAGATAACTGCCAAGGTAGCCCAGGAGGGATGGGGGAGGAGGGAAGCACCAGGTGGGGTGGGGGAGAAGGGAAGGACATGGCCACACTGCACTTCAAAACTTATTGAATGCCAGCTTTCTGTTGCTTGGGCAGTCCTCTGGAGTGGAGTGGTTGGGTGCCCGGAGCCCCTCCACTGCGTTCTTGGGCATCTCGGTGAGGAGGCTATGGAACTTGGGGAGGAGGGTGGTTGGTTACACAGGGGCTGCAGCAGCAGTCTGTGCTCCTGCTGCCTTTCCTGCACCTCAACAATACGCCAGAGAATGTCAGTTTGATCCTCCAGTAGCCTCAGCATTGTTTCCTGCCTCCTCTCATCACGCTGATGCCACCTATCATCTTGTTCCCGCCACCTGTCTTCACATTCATTTTGTGCTTTCCTGCAGTCTGACATTGTCTGCCTCCATTCATTCTTCTGGGCTCTTTCGGTGCGGGAGGATTGCATGAGCTCAGAGAACATTTCATTGTGAGTGCGTTTTTTTTGCCTTCTAATCTTCGCTAGCCTCTGGGACGGAGATGATATGGGGTGCGTTGAAACATTTGCAGTTGTGGGAGAAAAAAAAGGGAGAGTAAAATTTAAAAAGACACATTTTGAGAACAATGGGTAGACTCTTTCACGGTGAACCAAGTTGTTAACATTACATAGCACGTGTGCTTTCTTTAGAAGGTTGCATTTTGCCTCTTATATTGAGGGCCTGGCAGTTTGGTGTGAGAGATCACACAAGCAGGGCTGGCGGGCAACAGAATTTGGCTTGCAGGCAGACATGGTAAGCCACAGCCTTTTGGCTTCTTTAACCGTCATAACATGTGGGAATGGTTTCAAACAGCAGCGCCCTCCATTCCCATACCAATGGGTTGGCCATTTAAAAGGAGGGGCTGTGGTTTTCAGGTTAATGTGCAGCACAAACCCAAATGAACCCCCCCCCCACACACACAATTCTCTGGGATGATCACTTCACCCCTCCTTATACCGCGTGTCTAACAGGCAAACAGCCCAGCAAGAACGGCCACCTCTGAATGTCCCCTTAATAAAATTCCCCTATTTCAACCAGGTGACTATGAATGCAGACCATGAATCCTGAGGATAACACAGAGGAATAAAGAAGATTTCTGCTCCATCCCCATACACGTTAAAAGACTTTTCCAGTAGCTGTACTGGCCGCGAATGCATCCCAAGCCTTCAGGGCAAATTAATCGTTAAACATCCTTGTTTTTAAACAATGTATTATATTTACAAAAGCTACACTCACCAGATGTCCCTTCTCCACCTTCAAGGTCCGGAAGCCCACTGTGGGTGGGTTGGGAGGGTATTGGCTCCAGGGTGATAAACAGTTCCTGGCTGTCGGGGAAAATGGTTTCTCTGCTTGCTTGCTGTGTGCTATTATCTTCCTTGTCCCCAAAATCTGCATCCCTCTTGTGTGAGTATCCATTGATGGAGTCCACGCACAGGGGTGGGGTAGTTGTAGGGGCACCCCCTAGTATGGCATGCAGCTCATCATAGAAGTAGCATGTCTGGGGCTCTGACCCAGAGTGGCCATTTGCCTCTCTGGTTCTTTGGTAGACTTGCCTGAGCTCCTTAAGTTTCATGCGGCACTGCTGCGGGTCCCTGTTATAGCCTCTGTCCTTCATGCCCTTGGAGATTTTTTCAAATATTTGGGCATTTCATTTTTTGGAACAGAGTTCTGATAGCATGGATTCCTCTTCCCATACAGCGATCAGATCCAGTACCTCCAGTTCAGTCCATGCTGGAGCTCTTTTGTGATTCTGGGACTGCATGGTCACCTGTGCTGATGAGCGCGCCATGCTGGCCAAACAGGAAATGAAATTCATAAGTTCGCAGGGCTTTTCCTGTCTACCTGGCCAGTGCATCTGAGTTGAGAGTGCTGTCCAGAGTGGTCACAACGGAGCATTCTGGGATAGCTCCCGAAGGCCAATACCATCGAATTGTGTCCACACTACCCCAAATTCGACTCAGCAAGGTCGATTTCAGCACTAATCCCCTCGTCATGGAGGAGTACAGAAATCGATTTTAAGTAGACAAAAATGGCTTCATAATGTGGACAGGTGCAGGGTTAAATTGATTTAATGCTGCTAAATTCAACCTAAACTCATAGTATAGATCAGGGTAAGACATTTGATCTACCCATTTGTAGGGGGACCCATTTGTGTGCACTACTGCTTCTGAAACTACCTTCTCTTTAATGCTCTTTGCACACATGCCATTACACATAATGGAACTCTGAATCGCCGCTGATTTGCTTTGAAAGAGGAGAAAATTGGATGAGACAAGGTACTTAGCGGGGCTGTCTGCAAAATAAAGTGCTTCACAGAAAACATCATAACAACCTAACAAGTGTCCCCGTTTTTACAGCTCTAGATAGCTGCATTTTCCATGACATACTGGAACAGAGCAAGGAAGAAAGAGAACTGCCCTCAGGTTTCCCAAAAGAAGAGGGGCTGAGAATTCAGCTGGAAGGAATCAGGTTTATACCTTGGTGTGTGTGTGGGGAAGCAGAGTTTATGCACAAGAAGTTTATACCCTTGCTCATATGAATCCAAACACCCAATGCAGAACAGCCAAGTCTGCAGTTTCCTTGCAAAGTAACTGTGTTTCCATCCAAGCCCATAAACCAGACCGTAGTCCTGGACCTCAGCAACAGTTTTGGCCATGCTACTCTGGACTTTATGTTTATAAGAAAAGTCCACATCAAATGATTCTGGTCCTAGTAGCATCTATTACCATATGAAGAGCTGGCAGATGTCTGGCATTCATTTTGCAATTGCCCCCAGGGCACTGTTACACATGTATACATATTTAAATAAATAAATATAAAAAATTATCTAAGAAAAGGATTAAGAAGGCCCAGAGCCCCCTGCACTTTCCAAGCCATGTGAAGACAGGGAGCAGAGTTCTCAGGTTTTCAAGGCTGAGCGTGAGACACTGGACTGTTTCTTGTTGTAGGCTGTTGCCATACATGAGACACAATAGCAAGAATAACGGAACAGGAATAAGGTAGGTACATTTCTGCAACCTCATGTGTAATACTCTCCAGCACTTCAGTATCTCTGCGGTTGGTAGTCCATAGGACTAAGAAATGAGATTCATAGATTTTAAAGCCAAGGGGGACTATTACAATCATATAGTCTGACCTCCTGTAGATCACAAGCCACCAACACCATCCAGCACTTGCACACTAGCCCCGACAGCCAAAATTAAACCAAAGTATCACAGCCCACAGGAAACTAAACTATTCTGTGCCACAGGCAGAGAACAGGAAGGACCAAGGTGAACCAATGGCAGGGTGTAATGGGACAACGATTCACCGGTGCAGCACCTCCTGCTGGTCATCCTGGGAATTAGCACGCCAGCCTCCGGAGCGCCCTCTGCAGGCTGGTGTCTTGCCTTGCCGCTGGCCCTGTTGCCCCTTCTGCCGGGGTTCTTCCCCCTGCAGTACCCCACAGTCTCACTGGGTCTCCTCTTCCTGGGGAGCCTCCAACCCCCTATTCCCACCTCACCTCAGTCTTGGGCTACTGCCAGTCACCATCTAGCCCCCGCTCACTGGGGCAGACTGCAGTATAATTGCCACTCATCATTGGCAAGGAGGGTTTGTACCTGCTGCCTCTGCCTACCCTTGAGCTGCCCCTCTGCAACCCCAATACCCTTCTTGGCCTTTAACAAGGCCTTCAGCCTGGGGGTTTTCCAGGCCAGAGTGCCCCAGCTCCTCTGGCCTTTCCCCAACCCTGCTCCACTTTAGGTACCCTGCTCAGCTCCCAGCAGCCAGGCCCATCCCTCTCAACAGCTAGAGAGAGACTCTCTGAGCTCCCGCCTAGCAGCTCCTTTATAGGGCCAGCTATGGCCTGATTAGGGCGTGGCCCAGCTGTGGCTGCTTCCCCAATCAGCCCAGGCTTACTGGTTCCCATCTCAGCCCTCTCGCAGGGCTGTTTTAAGCCCTTAAGGGCAGAAGCGGGGTTACTGCCCCACTACACATGGAAATGGTTAAATGAGATAATCCTGGCAAGTGACCTGGACCCACATACTGCAGAAGAAGAGGAAGAGATGAGATCTAGAGAGAGATGGGTTCCATCTGACGAAGAGAGGGAAGAGCATCTTTGCAGGCAGGCTTGCTAACCTAGTGAGGAGGGCTTTAAACTAGGTTCACTGTGGGGATGGAGACCTAAGTTCTGAGGTATGTGGGGAAGTGGGATACCGGGAGGAAACACAAGGAGGAGGGTACAGCAGGGGAGACCTCCTGATTCATATTGAGAAAATAGGGCAATCGACTAGTTATTTTAGGTGCCTGTACACAAACGCAAGAAGCCTGGGAAACAAGCAGGAAGAATTAGAGGTCCTGGCACAGTCAAGCAACTATGATGTAATTGGAATACTAGAGACTTGGTGGGGTACCTCACATTACTGGAGTACTGTCATGGATGGGTATAAACTGTTCAGGAAGGACAAGTGGGGGAGAAAAGGTGGAGGCGTTGCACTATGTAAGAGACCAGTATGACTGGTCAGCGCTTCAATATGAATCTGGAGACAAGCCTGTTGAAAGTCTTTGGGTTAAGTTTAGAGGCGAGAGCAACAAGGGTGATGTCTGCTATAGATCACCAGACCAGGAGGAAAAAGTAGATGAGGCTTTCTTCGGCCAACTAACAGAAGTGTCCAGGTCACAGGCCCTGGTTCTCATGGGGGACTTCAATCACCCCGGTATCTGCTGGGAGAGCAATACAACAGTGCACAGACAATCCATAAAGTTTTTTGGAGAGTTTTTAAGACCCGGCTTGACAAAGGCTTGGCTGGGATGATTTAGTTGGTGTTGGTCCTGCTTTGAGCAGGGGGTTGAACTAGATGACCTCCTGAGGTCTCTTTCAACCCTGATCTTCTATGATTCTATGAACTCCTCCGCTCCCCCGACACACACATGCATAGCCCATAATACTTCACCCAGTAAATCCTGCACCAAACCCATAACTTCTGTTTGAGCTAGAGCAGATCTATTAGAAAGATATTCAATTCTGATTTAAAGATTTCAAGTGATGTATACTCCACCACATTTCTTGGTAAGTTGTTCCAACGGTTAATTGCCCTCACTTAAAAATCAGCGCCTTAGTTCTAGTCTGAATTTGTCTAGCTTCAGCCTCCAGCCATTGGGTCTCATTGTGCTTTTTTCTATTAGAACAGGGGTGAGCAAACTATGGCCCGGGGGCCACATCCAGCCCTTCAAATGTTTTAATCCAGCCCTTGAGCTCCCGCTGGGGAGGAGGGTCCAGGGCTTGCCCCACTCCATGCAGCTCCCAGAAGCAGCAGCATGCTTCCCCTCTGCACGCTGCTCCTGCCCCAAGTGCCGCTCCCACAGCTCCCATTGGCCAGGAACTGTGGCCAATGGGGGAGCTGCAGGGGTGGGGCCTGTGGACGGGGCAGAATGCAGAGCCGCCTGGCCATACCTCCACATAGGAGCCCGGGGAGTGGGGAATATGATGCTGCTTCCGGTACTGCTTGAGGTAAGTAACTCCCAGAGCCTGCTCCCCTGACCCTCTCCTGTGCCCCAACTCCCTGCCCAGGCCCTAATCCTCTCCTGCCCTGAGCCCCTCAGTTCCAGCCCAGAGCACCCTCCTGCACCCCCAACCCCTCATCCCCAGCCCCACCCCTGAGCCCACACCACCTCCACACCCCAACTGCCAATTTCATGAGCATTCAGGGCCCACTGTACAATTTCTGTAACCAGATGTGGCCCTCAGGCCAAAAGGTTTGCCCAGCCCTGTACTAGAGTAATGAGCCATCTACTGTCAGAAATCTCTTCCCAGTGTAGGTGCTTGTAGACTGTGGTCAAGTCACCTCTCCAGGGCTCGCCTTAGGGGTGGGCGCCATGGTCAAGAGTCAAGGAGCAGGGCAGGCCTTGTGTGAGGCTGTGAAGGGAGCTTGGGGCACTGCGGGGGAGGGGAGAGAAGCAGTGCTTAACTTGTGCTGGGGCTTGACAGTTCATAGCCCTGGCACATCTGGGCTCCCAGCCAGCAGCTTCCACTCTCTGGCCACACAGCTCTGAAGGCAGTGCCACTGCCAGCAGCAGTGCAGAGGTAAGGGCATCAACACTGTACCATGCCAGGTTTGAAGGCAGCGCTGCTGCCAGCAGCAACGCAACCTTCAGTGCAGGTGCCCAGTCAGCAGCCACCCCACCAGTGCTTAATTTTGCTGGGGCTTGGGCACCTCTTTCATTGTGAAGGGCACTGGGGGAAGGCAGCAGGGCCCAGGAGTGATGGGGGCAGGCAGCAGGGGCCAGGGCTGCCAAAATGTGAGTTTGCCCACGGTGCCATTTTCCCTAAGGCTGGCTCTGAGTGTGGCCACCAGAATTGGGCACAGTACCTGGTAATGGTCTCACTGATGCCATATACAGAGGTAATATCATCATACCTGCATTGGTATCAGTACAGTGATTCCGCAAGGTTGTGGTGAGATGGAGATAAATATGGGCCATAAACTAGGGACATTGTTTGTAAACAGGTGAATAGCCAGGGAAGAGACTCAGCAGGATAATTAGTTAGAAAAAGTGGAACAGTTTTGTCAACAGATGCAACTGGTGACTTTACCCTCATGAAAAATGAATATGTTTTTCCTTCCAGTCTATTTTTGTGCTACACTGAATTTCATTAATACAGCTCTAAAAGCAGCGACAGGCAGACAGCCCCCCCTCAACACCCTTTTGTAGTCCTCCCATAGGACATTGCTTGGCTTTCTTGCGTCTTCTTTGAAGTGTGTTTTACACTGAAGGTCTCAGCACTTCTGCAAACATACCCACCAGCTACAAGACCAAAAGAAGGATCTCTTAACAGCCACACTGCTAATGAGCTTCCAACAGGGATGCATATATGCTAGGGGCCCCACTATGCAAGGGCAATTTTGTAAACATATCCCGTCATTGCTTACACAGATTTGGGTATGATCAATACAGTGATTACAACACCAGCAGCACCAGCTAGGGCCCTGTTTATACTAGGTCTCCCAACCTTGCTAATACCGGTAGAAATGAAATGGAGTTAGCAAAAGGGGGGGAACATTTTGAAAAGTTGCCCTAGTGTAGATAAGTCCATTTCACAATTAAGCACAGCAGCTAAGCATTGCCTAGCACTGTTTATTTCTGAAGTTATTCTTTATGGAAACATTAACCAGCCTGGTTTGTGTAAACTGGTACTGTGCAGCAGGGCCGGCTCTAGGTTTTTTGCCGCCACAAGCAAAAAACCCCCCCAAAACGGCCGGAATCCTGCCCCTGGAATTGTGCCGCCCCAAGCATGTGCTTGCTTTGCTGGTGCCTAGAAGTGGTCCTGCTGGTCCTGTGCCTTTCAAATGGCTGTGCCCTCACTGTGACTCCTAAGGGTGCAGCTACATGCACCTCCTTAGGGCAGCATGTCGAGCACATACACTGCACGCCCCCTAGCGTGGGTGGAAGGAGCAGTGTGACCGGGGAGGCACTGCTTGGGTGAGTAGAGTAAAAACATACCAGAACCTTAAAGTACCTTAAAGAGCCTTAAAATACCCAGTTCTCTTCTTTCCCAAGCACGGCCTCCCACTAACACTGCTTATTTAAGCAGTTTAGTGTCCCAGTGGTGAAGTCTTTTCTCACCATAGGGAAAGGCTCCAGCAGCAGGAAAAACCTTTGGCAGTGAGGAGGCAGCAGGGAAAAGGCCATGGCAGCAGGGAAGAGGTATGGGGGAGGTGAAGTGGCGGGGAAGAGTTGCAGGGGAGGGGAGGCAGTGGCGGGGAAGAGCTGTGGAGGAGGGGAGCCGGCGGCAGGGAAGAGCTGTGGGAGAGGAGGAGATGGCAGGTAAAGGTTCCAGCAGCTCCCTGTTCCCAGAACCTTTTTGCGCTGCTCCCCTCACCTGCAGGCAAAGCCTTTCATTGCCACTTGTAGCTACACACCAGAGTGTGGACATGGCTTGGTTTTCACTGCAGCGTGTAGCTGCATGACTACGCCAGTGTAGACAAGGCCTAAATCACAAACCCAGGCACAGCACCTGGGAGCAGGCAGGGGTGTAGTGTGATAGCAGGGGCACACCTGGCAGAAGAGTTTGTGCAGTTAAGATTGGCCGACGCTTTCCGTTTTAAACCTTGTTTTCAGTTGCTCAGAACTTTGCCATATTTTAACTGTTTGGGCTGAATTTTCTCAGTTATGGTTGATTTGTGGGCCCCAGCGGATAAACAGGTGCAGAGCGGGAGGAAGGCATGGGTGGGGGGTGCGGATAGGAGCCAGGGCCTGCAGATCCAGAAAAGCAGGCAGGGAGGGAGGCACAGTGGTTGAGTAGGAGCAGTGGGGGGGGGTAGCAGGATTCTTGGGGTGGGAGAGCTGGTTAGGAGTGTTGTAGGAAAGGACAAGGAGCCAAGGTATGGTGGGAAGCGCGCACAGAGTAGAGATGGAAAAGGGGAGGAGCTGGGGTGGGGAGTGGAGAACAGCAGATGAGGATGGTGGCAGGAGCCAGGGAGTGGGGGTGGATAGAAGCAGGGCTGGCCCCAGGCACCAGCTCAGCAAGCAGGTGCTTGGGGTGGCCAAGGGGAAGGGGGCGGCCCGTCAGGCTCTTCTGCTGTGGGTCCCTCGGTCCCTCTCGGAGGGAAGGACCTACCGAGGAATTGCCACTGAAGAAGAAAGCGGCGCAGTGAATCTGCCGCCAATTGCGATTTTTTTTTTCCACCGCTTGGCGTGGCAAAAACCCTAGAGCCAGCCCTGGACAGAAGGCATTCTCAGGCTCACCGTCACTGACTTCACTAGGAGTTTTTCCTAAATACAAATTAAGGATCTCGGGAGCCCAGAAACCTGTCATCCCAATATACCCGTTGTACCCTTTGAAAGCTGAAGGGAGATAGCATCATTTGCTGCACCTTGTTATAGCACTGCCCACGCAGAATACTGCTGCAAACTCAGCAGCTCTTGACATGTATGAATGTATTTGCAAAAGCATGTGACTAAACTGCACTCGGACATAAAGATGCAGTTTTCAGTTTCCTAGCATGCCAGACTTGCACTAGCAAATGGAGCCTCGGGAGACTGCAAATGGCCAGAGTCTCTGTCTCAGCACAAGGACCTGCATGTGTTATGTGGGCCATTCTGGTGCATAGTTATTGAAAGCATATCCCCTAAATGTCAGCTTGTGTTGCAAGGATAATAACTGTGTGTGAGACTTTTTATTTAACTGCAAATTAGGAGCCTGGATTGAAATGCTTCATTTCAGAGTTAGTGGAGGCTGCACTGAGACTGAAAATCTGGGGGACACAAGCAAAGGGAGGCTTTGGTTATTTCTTTAAAATCCTACTGTGGTTTGTTTCCCAGAATAAAAGTGATACATAAAATAAAAGGACTAGGGCAGTCCGAAGTGCGCTGGCTATAGCAGAGGAAGACTTAACTATCACACTTCCTTATTGATGCATTCACTCACCTGAAAGAAACTGCATTAAATAAAAGAAATAAACCAAAGACAATACCAACCTGCAGGGGCCTGGGTTCTAATATAAAGAAGGCTCATGGTGCATTTCTCCATCCGTCTGTCCTTTGTCTGCATTTTGTCTTTTAAGAACCTGACCCTGCACGTCACGTGACTAGGCCCAGAGCTTCAAAGGGTATTTAGACCCTTGACTACCACCTGAATACCTTTTGGGACCTGGGCCATAGTCCTACTAATTTCAGTGGGACCACTCACCAAGCATGGGTGTGTAGAACTGGGGCCTTGCACTACAGGATCCCTGGGAGAGGGGCTAGGCTTCCTACATGTGTCCAAAGCACACACTACAGTCTTGGGAGCTATATTAATTACTAGAAACTGGCTAAATCCTAACTATTTTGCTCCATCCAACTCCATTCACCTTAATGTAGGGTAAAAAACCACACTGACACACATACATCAGGGCTAGTGTATCAGGACAAGAGTTCAGGAGCCTGATTCTCCACTAGTGTAAACTGGTATCGGAGCCACAGGGATTTACTCCAGCTGAGGATCCAGCCAGGCTCTCCAAACAAGGAGAAGTCATAGTTCTACCCAGTGGGTATCTTCATCCCTGGAGCTCACACCCAACCCCCATCTCTGTGCTGCTTCCTGGGATGTCTATGAATGACTTTACAGCCACACAGCCATAAATAATAATATTCACACAAAGCACTAATATAAAGAGATATAAAGCACTTTGCAAACCTGACCTAATGGACGTGTGTTTGTACACACGTGCACATCCAACCAGAGGGAAAGTGGTAAATGCTCTAAGTCAAACAGGAGTTATTTCAGGGATGTTCTCTAGCTTGTGTTCTACAGCAGATCAGATTAGAAAATGAAAGTGGTCTTTTCTGGCCTTGCAATCTATGAAAGCAGCACCAGCACCTCCCTACATCTCCCAGCAGGTGAAACTTCCAAAGTCACTAACGACAGTCACATGGGCTTGTCCTCACTAGAAAATTAGGGTGCATTAGACGAGGATGTGGAGGAGTCATGTTTACTAACCTGACAGTTACTTTGCAGCCAGTGTTGGCAGGAACCAGTTGTGTAAGTGTCACTGTGACAGGAACCCTGTGTTGCAGCCTGGGACGGTGGTACTGCTGTGCTCCCTGAACTGTCCCCAGCCTGGACCGTCTCTCACAATGCCTTGCTAGTGACCAGCAGCAAACCCCTCCAGGCACTGTTATCCCTCAGCACAGCTGCATGTGGAGCCCCACACCCAGCTCTATTGCATGAATGCTCCCAGGGTCACTCATGAATCACACAGAGAAAGGCACCAGCCGAATTCCCCCCCCCCAGCTCCCAGAACTGTGCCCCAGGATTATTAATAATTGGTTCACCACTTCATCAATGGAAAGTGGCTATACACCAACCTTTGGGAACCTGAAAAGATTTGCCACACACTTCATACAAATTCACTGGTAAAGTTAAACAGTAAAACAAATATATGGACTATAGAAGACAGGTTTTAAGTGATATTAAGTGATAGGCCAAAATTCAGAGTTAGTTACCAAAAGAAAAGAAAATATAACCACACAGTCTAAACTCTCAACCATATTAGACTGGGCAACATCTAGATTAAGCAGTTTTTCTCTCCCCACTGGATACTGCAGTGCCTAGTATACAGATTTCACCCTTGAAATCTGGGCCAGTCCCCTCAGTTGGAGTCTTCAGAGTGTCCTTGTTGCTTGCAGCTTAGTAGGTGAAGGAGAAAGGCCCAGCACGTGGCCACTATGTCTGTTTTATACCCTCAGTCCTATGTGCTTGGGGAGCACAAGTCCAGGCATATCTGGGGCATTGCTGAGTCTCCAGGCAAGGTTGAGCAGTTCCCCTGTTGTGGCCTGATGCAGGTGAGTCACTGAATTGTAGCTCCCTTGCTGGACAATGGCTTTTGATTGTTGTTTGACACCCTGCCTGGGTGTTGGTTACTTTCCTTGCTGTTGCCTCTGGGGAGATAATATCTGGCTGCTTCCCCAACTTAAACATAAATCTCATAACTTCATACATATTAGTGATATACATATATGGACAGAGAAATGACTTTCAGCAGATCATAATCTTTCCCCTGATACCTTACAAGGCATGTTTTATATGTAAGATCACAATTATATAAAAATGAGGCAGCAGGCAGTGCTCCACCCCTGCTGCGCACCCTACTGCTGTGGTAATAGATAACCGTTATGCTCTTCTTGATACAGGAGAGAAGGAATCACCCCCAATGGTTAAGAAGGGGAAGAGTCGTACTCCTAAGGCTGGGAGGTCTGCTGCCACCACTGATAATAAGAAACGTAGGGTAGTGGTGGTTGAAGACTCTCTGCTGAGGGGGACGGAGACACCCATCTGTCGCCCTGACCGTTCATCCCGGGAGGTAGGCTGCCTGCCAGGGGCCTGTATCCGAGATGTTACAGAGGCATTGTCGAGGATTATCCGGCCTTCTGACTACTACCCCATCCTACTCATCCATGTGGGCACAAATGATACTATGAGGTGTGACACTGAGCAGATCAAGAGTGACTACAGGGCTCTGAGAGTACGGGTTAAGGAGTTTGGAGCGCAGGTGGTATTCTCTTCAATTCTTCCTGTTGAAGGTAGGGGTCCGGGCAGAGACAGATGTATCGTGGAGGTGAATGCCTGGCTGCAAAGATGGTGTCGCCAGGAGGGCTTTGGCTTCCTCGACCACGGGATGCTATTCGAGGAAGGACTGCTAGGCAGAGATGGCGTTCACCTTTCAAGGAGGGGAAAGGCCTTATTTGCGCAGACTGGCTAACCTAGTAAGGAGGGCTTTAAACTAGGTTCGACGGGGACAGGTGAGCAAACCCTACAGATAAGTGGGGAACAAGACCTGGGAGATGGGTCGGAAACAGGAGGGAGCATGGGCTATAATGGCAGAGAGAAAGGAGGGTCAGGGCAAAGCTGGGAGGCAAGATCAAACCAGTATCTTAGATGCCTATATACAAATGCAAGAAGTATGGGTAATGAGCAGGAAGAACTGGAAGTGCTAATAAATAAATACTACTATGACATTGTTGGCATTACTGAAACTTGGTGGGATAATACACCCGACTGGAATGTTGGTGTGGATGGGTATAGTTTGCTCAGGAAGGATAGACAGGGGAAAAAGGGAGGAGGTGTTGCCTTACATATTAAAAATGTACACACTTGGACTGAGGTGGAGATGGACATAGGAGATGGAAGTGTTGAGAGTCTCTGGGTTAGGCTAGAAGGGGTAAAAAACACGGGTGATGTCGTGCTGGGAGTCTACTACAGGCCACCTAATCAAGTGGAAGAGGTGGATGAGGCTTTTTTCAAACAACTAACAAAATCATCCAAAGCCCAAGATTTGGTGGTGATGGGGGACTTCAACTATCCAGATATATGTTGGGAAAATAACACCGCGGGGCACAGACTATCCAATAAGTTCCTGGACTGCATTGCAGACAACTTTTTATTTCAGAAAGTTGAAAAAGCTACTAGGGGGGAAGCTGTTCTAGACTTGATTTTAACAAATAGGGAGGAACTTGTTGAGAATTTGAAAGTAGAAGGAAGCTTGGGTGAAAGTGATCATGAAATCATAGAGTTTGCAATTCTAAGGAAGGGTAGAAGAGAGTACAGCAAAATAGAGACAATGGATTTCAGGAAGGTGGATTTTGGTAAGCTCAGAGAGCTGATAGGTAAGGTCCCATGGGAATCAAAACTGAGGGGAAAAACAACTGAGGAGAGTTGGCAGTTTTTCAAAGGGACACTATTAAGGGCCCAAAAACAAGCTATTCCGATGGTTAGGAAAGATAGAAAATGTGGCAAAAGACCACCTTGGCTTAACCATGAGATCTTGCGTGACCTACAAAATAAAAAGGCGTCATATAAAAAATGGAAACTAGGTCAGATTACAAAGGACGAATATAGGCAAATAACACAGGAATGCAGAGGCAAGATTAGAAAGGCAAAGGCACAAAATGAGCTCAAACTAGCTATGGGAATAAAGGGAAACAAGAAGACTTTTTATCAATACATTAGAAGCAAGAGGAAGACCAAGGACAGGGTAGGCCCACTGCTCAGTGAGGAGGGGGAAACAGTAACGGGAGACTTGGAAATGGCAGAGATACTTAATGACTTCTTTGTTTTGGTCTTCACTGAGAAGTCTGAAGGAATGTCTAATATAGTGAATGCTTACGGGAAGAGGGTAGGTTTAGAAGATAAAATAAAAAAAGAGCAAGTAAAAAATCACTTAGAAAAGTTAGATGCCTGCAAGTCACCAGGGCCTGATGAAATGCATCCTAGAATACTCAAGGAGTTAATAGAGGAGGTATCTGAGCCTCTAGCTATTATCTTTCGGAAATCATGGGAGACGGGGGAGATTCCAGAAGACTGGAAAAGGGCAAATATAGTGCCCATCTATAAAAAGGGAAATAAAAACAACCCAGGAAACTACAGACCAGTTAGTTTAACTTCTGTGCCAGGGAAGATAATGGAGCAAGTAATTAAAGAAATCATCTGCAAACACTTGGAAGGTGGTAAGATGATAGGGAATAGCCAGCATGGATTTGTAAAGAACAAATCGTGTCAAACTAATCTGATAGCATTCTTTGATAGGATAATGAGCCTTGTGGATAAGGGAGAAGCGGTGGATGTGATATGCCTAGACTTTAGTAAAGCATTTGATACAGTCTCGCATGATATTCTTATAGATAAACTAGGAAAGTACAATTTAGATGGGGCTACTATAAGGTGAGTGCATAACTGGCTGGATAACCATACTCAGAGAGTAGTTATTAATGGCTCCCAATCCTTCTGGAAAGGTATAACAAGTGGGGTTCCGCAGGGGTCTGTTTTGGGACCGGCTCTGTTCAATATCTTCATCAACGATTTAGATGTTGGCATAGAAAGTACGCTTATTAAGTTTGCAGACGATACCAAACTGGGAGGGATTGCAACTGCTCTGGAGGACAGGGTCAAAATTCAAAATGATCTGGACAAATTGGAGAAATGGTCTGAGGTAAACAGGATGAAGTTCAATAAAGATAAATGCAAAGTGCTCCACTTAGGAAGGAACAATCAGTTTCACACATACAGAATGGGAAGAGACTGTCTAGGAAGGAGTATGGCAGAAAGAGATCTAGGGGTCATAGTGGACCACAAGCTTAATATGAGTCAACAGTGTGATACTGTTGCAAAAAAAGCAAACGTGATTCTGGGATGCATTAACAGGTGTGTTGTAAACAAGACACGAGAAGTCATTCTTCCACTTTACTCTGCGCTGGTTAGGCCTCAACTGGAGTATTGTGTCCAGTTCTGGGCACCGCATTTCAAGAAAGATGTGGAGAAATTGGAGAGGGTCCAGAGAAGAGCAACAAGAATGATTAAAGGTCTTGAGAACATGACCTATGAAGGAAGGCTGAAGGAATTGGGTTTGTTTAGTTTGGAAAAGAGAAGACTGAGAGGGGACATGATAGCAGTTTTCAGGTATCTAAAAGGGTGTCATCAGGAGGAGGGAGAAAACTTGTTCACCTTAGCCTCCAATGATAGAACAAGAAGCAATGGGCTTAAACTGCAGCAAGGGAGATTTAGGTTGGACATTAGGAAAAAGTTCCTAACTGTCAGGGTAGTTAAACACTGGAATAGATTGCCTAGGGAAGTTGTGGAATCTCCATCTCTGGAGATATTTAAGAGTAGGTTAGATAAATGTCTATTAGGGATGGTCTAGACAGTATTTGGTCCTGCCATGAGGGCAGGGGACTGGACTCGATGACCTCTCGAGGTCCCTTCCAGTCCTAGAGTCTATGAGTCTATGAGGAATATGCGGGGGTTACAAGATGCTCCTCCAAGGTATAGAATGTCACAGTCGCAGATTCACAGGGGCTCAGCCTTTAACCATTCTCCTGGGAATATCCCTTTAGTGTGTTGTACCCAGGGATCCACACATTGTTCCACAGGGCAGGCCAGTGGCCTCCACAGCTCCAAAATTGGGCGTTTGTACTCCAATCGCTGTCTCTCTCCATGGCTCCCTGCAGGAAGTCTGGTCAGACTCTTTCAAGAGACTTTTTTCACTCCTTTGGGGCTCAGCGGTCTCGGCACCAGGCAGCCTTTTCAGAGCAAGGCAACAATACATTAGTCACCCAGAGTACAGAAGCTGAACATCTTTGAATTAGCATGAAGAGGAAGGCTTAGGATATGCCTCCTGTTGGAAAAAGCTGTGGCTTCACCATTCCCCAAGCCCTAACCTCACTGTCTCTGCCCCCTTTATCAGTCCCAAGTGAGCTGCTGTGTCTCTGTGAGCCCGGTTCTTGACGCACATTCATGACATCTGTGTAACCATTGTCCTTTTGCTACAAAACCATGCTGGGCTTCCATGTGCAGCTGCCTGAACTTCCCATGGTTACGTGTCAATTGTTGGGTCACTGGAGTCCCATTGTCTTTTCTGGATCCTACAATGAGATGTGTGTTGGTCTAGCCAGTCCTTGATGGCTCATTCATATCACCCCAGACAGCTACAGGACACAAACTCCTCTGCCACCTGGTCTGCATTTTAACCCCTCTGCACCCACAGGGTAGCAATACCAAGCCAAATGGGTCAATTCCATTCACATAGCTGCCTAGACTCATAGCCTTTAAGTTCAGAAGGGACCATCATGATCATCTAGTCTGACCCGTGCACACTGCAGGTCACAGAACTACATCAGTCATAAAACTACCACAGAAAATCCCCACTTCTATCACAGTAACAGCTATGGCACCAGTTGAGCCTACCTACAGCCAACTGTCACAATGTTAATCACAACAGTCCCTGTCCACAGTGACAGCTAAGTCATGTTAACACCATGTTAACTCAGCTCCTCGGGAGCAAGAGCTAACACTGGCTTTGTCTTGTGAAGACATGCCCATGGAAGTAATGAGGAAGGTCAGCTCTGGAGGTGCAGTAGGGGCTTGGGCTGATTTCCCTCCGCCTTTTTACCCAGTATGGTGGTAGTTCCCTTACATTGATTCTGCACTCTGCCAGCCTGCCTGGGAGGTGGGTGTGGTCCTGTGAGCTCTTACAGAACAACAGACACACTTGGCTCTCTGTCTTTCTCCAGAACATTGAAGTCTGTCTTTCTTTTTCTTTCCTTCCTTCCTCAAATCTCTCCCTCATCACCAAGTTGTCTGTCGTATTTTCCACACATATAAGGCAAACAACACATTTTCCATCGGCATAGACTACAGAGAAATAAAGAACAAATATAAAATTTCTTTGAGAAGGCAAGCAGTGTCTCTCTTGAACAACCTCCATCCTGAATCCCCCTCGCAGCCCTGCCCCACTGTCTCGCCTCCTGCAGACATGCTGCCTACATCGAAAGGTGCCGTGTGTTGCTAATGCTTATGATCTTGTCATGAGATTCATGATAAATTGTTGTTTCCTTAAAGCCCCAGTTCCTGGAGTCAAATGGAGATGTGATGATTTCAGCCTTCACTCTTAAAGAAAAAATAGTTTCTAAACTTCATGTCTGTGAAGAAAGCTTCCCAATGTGACCCCAGTGAACCCTCAGAAAGCAGAAGGCAAAGAAAAAGAACACTACCGCTATTATTTGTACATAATCTCATGATTTTAAAGCCAATCTCATTATTTTTCATGAGCCTGACTCATGATTTTTGACCATTGTGCTTGGCAATGCTGAGTACGCAGAAACAAAATCGTATCTGTGGTGCACTGAGGGCTATGTTGGAATTGCAAGCCATCGCTTCAAGAGTGAGACAGTTTCCTAGGCTTCTCTGAAGGCTAGGAGGGCTCAGCATCAATGTTTGCAGTCATCAGGCAGAAAAGAAACGGATTAAAGCAGCATATGGTGAGTTGTGTCTCTCTGCTCTAGAAGTCAGCCTGCTTTGTCTCTCTCTGTTTTGGGTTCTTTTGTGTTATCATTCTGAATTCTATGAAATAAAGTCATGTGACTTTGCAATTGTCCAGCAAGAGCATTTATGTTGTTATCTAGTTTCTCTCTTTGCATGGTGTGAAACATAATGATACCCATCACTCTTACTGTGTTCATATCCATTGCTAGTGGCTGACTGGAGGCTGGGTTCAGGCAGGATTATGAACACAGCATCCTTGTTCTGCAGCCCACATGGCCATGCTAAAAATCAATCTACCTGTCACCACATCAACGTGATTCTGATGAATGCCGATTGCAGCAGTCTGCAAAATGGGTTTGACATGTAGAGAGTGAGCAGCTACTGTACAATACAGAGATTGCTCCAGACACAGAGAAAACAGCATGTGGGTGAGGAGCGGGACACCAGAGGAGGAGAGGGTAGAAGAGAACTGAGAGGATGATCCAGAGTGACTAGCTGCAGCAACATAACCTGATCTATCCAGCTGTAAGATTCATCTGAAGACCTTTCACTTTCCGTGTGCAGAAGGAAACCATTTGTAATGATCCCGGCAGGGGAGACGAGATGGTGACATGGAGGGGAGTGGAAGGGGTTGTTGTGCTTTGCCATATGTAGAGTGTGTCAGTCTGTCTGTCTCCAGGGGTTTCCATGGCTCCCCTCACACAGCAGGAAAGCACATCTGATTAAGAGGAACAGTCCTCCCGTGCCCATGCTGAGGTTTACAAGAGACCTATTCTGTGGGATTTGTCATCCCAGGGTAGTGGTGGTTATTTACTCATGTCCTGGGGCTCTCTGTCAATACAGATGGAGACCAAACCACTGCCCTGGGATCACACTGCTCAGTGAGCTGGGGAAAGCCGACAGCCTGGCCTGGGCTCAGAATATTTCTCATGGCCTGGTACTCATGAAAGGAAAGCAAATCTGAGAGGCTAGGGCAGTGGGACTCATGCTCCGACAGGAGTTCCGCACACAGACCTGGGACTGTCTGCCACTCTTAGATACAAATAGGACATAGCATAACATACAGCCCTTGTCCCAGCTGCAGTACCATGCACAGATGCAGGCCAGCAAAAAGCCCGTTTCCAGACACAAATGTGCAAGGAAAAATAAATTCCAAGGCTACTGCAATTAAAATAGACTGGAACACAGGAAAGACCTTGCTAGTGTGTGTGTGCACCAGGGCCTTAGCTTCTGGAGTCCTGTGATATCTGCTTTCATTTAAAACAAACTAGGTCCTGAGCCTCCACAACTGTGAAGAAAAGCTTGAAAAGCCTGACCCTTGTGGAACCAATGCACTGACATCTACCAGTCAGCATCCAGCTGAAAACAACAGCTTGGAGAGGGGGAGCTGCCCCATGCTTCTCACTGGGAACCCATCCCAGGATTTCTCCAGGGGGCTCTGCCAGTGTCTGCCCCCCGAGCAGGGAACTGTGTGGGTGTGGCAGGAGGAGAGCGCAGCAGGCCAGTCACACCTTAGCACTCATGTAGAGATGCTGCACTGCTGGAATACATACCAGGGCGCTGCTGCCTCTCTACAGGAAGAGGGCTGTCTTGCTGCTGTTATGCAAGTGGGGGACAAGGTGCCCAAGATGCTAGCTCTGCCTCCTGGGAGGGGACGAGGCCCCTCTGCCCTTACCACTCCACAAGGGGTCCATGTCATGATGCACCTAGGGCCCTACATGGCCTCAGTATGGCTCTGGTACGCCAGAGACCAGAACAGCTGGGCTGGGCCTTATGGCCCGTATGCAGCTCTTGGTAACAGAAACATTCGGCAACATTTCACTAGGAAATGGCAATAAGGACAGATGTGATTTTGGGGCAGGCGGGTGCTGTTTGGTCACCCTTTCCAGTGGGGCAGTGGGGCGCTTTTGCAGGGGGTAGCAGAAAGACAGCCTGAGACATAAGGCCTTGTACCAGAAGCCTGGTGTGAGCCCTAAGGCCTGAACAAAAGTAGTGCACAAGCTTGGTTGATAAAAGCGAAGTTAGCAAGAGCCGGGCTGTGCGCAGAAGTCAGGCTCTGCCCACGGACCGGTTCTCAGAATCTGGCAACAACAAGGATGGTATTGCAAAAACCTCACACGTTCCTACGAAGGGCTAATCACAGGACACTCATGCAAGCACATTCCAAAAGGGTGGTACCATAACATCCTGACACCGCATATGGTACAACCCCCACCGCGAAGGTAATGAGAACACACTGACCCCTCAGGATGACAGTGTTATGCATAGAGTGTTTTGCTCAAATCCACATGTACAAGCTAACCACATCGGGGGCAGCAACTAACTACGTCAGAGGGGGTGTGTAAAGAGGGGTATCAAAGGGATGTCTTTGTCCAGCTGAATAGGGAATAGAAAGTCCCACCATTCAGTGAGCTGTGTCCACTGTCACGGTATACATGCATTGAGTGTACTTGTAGCACGTATAGGGCACCCAAGCCGTGCTTTGTCGACGATAAACCTGACAAGTTCCTTCACCATGAATGGGTCTGTGGTTATTGGGCAGTTTGATCAAGGTTTGCTATGCCAGCTATCTGCTCCAGGAGCCCTGCTCTTTTCTGCTGGAGGCTAGCAATAGACACATCCAGCTTTGTGACACTCAAGTGCCCAGGCCCCATCTTCTGGCCACCTACAATGCACACCGATTTGCTGCCTCCGGGCACCCCAGTTCAACAGTTTTACCTTAGTTCAACACCCTCCTAAGCACACAGCCCTGAGACGGGTCTCTATTAAAACTACACTGAGCCTCAGGTAGTTGATGGTCAGACCCAGATGGAATATACCAGCCTGGGTACATTTGTGCCACTCATAGCTACAGTGGTGCAGTCGCACCGGGACCCTCAGGGTTATGGGGGCCCACCCAGCAGAGGCCTTTCTATCTTAGGCACCATCATGGTTACACCCATAGGCAAACTAGGCAGGTGCCTACCAGCCAGGGCTCTGAGGAGCAAGAAGCAGCCTCTGCCAGGCTGCTAAGGAAGTGCTCCTGCCCTCTGCCCAGCTCCCCAGCTCCATTGCAGGTAAGATCATAGCTGTGTCTCACACACTGAGGGGCTTGGGTGAGCGCTGCCACTGCTTTACTTTAGTGCAAAGCCCATACCTGCCAATACATGCCTGCCTCCCTTCCCCGCCATAGGCTCTGCAAGCCAGGCATCCCCTGTCAATACCCTGACCTTGCACAGTGGCCACCCCACACTATGAGCCTAACAGCAAGGAACTCATCCCAAAAGGTGCAGAGGGTGGATTGGGGGGTGCTGTGGGGAGCCAGGCAAGGCGTGTGTGCTGGGAGTGGCAAGTGTGGGGGGGCGGGGCATGTGTTGTGGGGAGGGCAAACAGGGCATGCAGACTGGGATGGGATGGGATGTGAGGTGCATTTGTTGTGCATGTGTTGTGGGGGGGCCAGGCAGGGCACAGGGGATGAGAGGATGTAGTGGGAGGCCAGGTAGGGTATGCGGGATGGGATGGGGGTGCAGAGTGCAAGGGGCTGGGGCAAAGGGGTGCCTGGGTCCTGCTGTAGCTGAGCTAAGCAGCTCCAGGGGAAAGATTAGAGGGAAGACAGAGGGCTGAGCAGCAGGTCCCCAACCCCAAGGAAGGAGGCCAGGGGAGTGTTGCTAGGAAGGCAGATGAGAAGTGTGTCTCTGGCCCCGTGGATAGAGGCTAAAGAAGCCTGGGAAGGGTTGCAGGGGTTGGACAGGCAACAGCCCCTGATGAGAATTAATCTCTTTACTCTGTTAGAATATGTGTTTCCTAACTAGGCTAGATTCACTGGTGCACTCTAGCTCCTATGCAACATTTTGACAACGGAAAACCATTGTCAGCCTGGTCTGATCAATCAGTTAAATTGGGTTTATGAAAGTGGCCCAAAAGTAGCTGGAGCATACTGGAGAATCTTGCCCCATATGGACAACCCTATCGGAACAGCGTGTGTATCTAAGAGGTACTGTATTTAAAGGAAGTTACAGAGTTGGTGACGGCAGGCTTTTTATCTAGGTCAGACATCATTTCTGTGCTACATCAGCAGACAGACCATAAGTCCCTGACTAAGCTATTAATATAACATCAACTAGGTATCACAGTCTGTGAAAAGTGCTGAGGACATAATTGTTGTAACAGGGGGTTGTTTGTTTAATTCAGAGTTTCTCAAACAGGGGTCACCGTTTGTGTAGGGAAAGCCTCTGGCGGGCCAGGCCGGTGTGTTTATCTGCCCCGTCTGCAGGTCCAGCCGATCATGGCTCCCACTGGCCACGGTTCGCTGCTCTGGGCCCATGGGAGTGGCAAGACTGGCCAGACTTGCGAACGGGGCAGGTAAACACAGCGGCCCAGCCCACCAGGGGCTTTCCCTACACAAGCGGTGACCCCTGTTTGAGAAACCCTGGTTTAATTGTATGGCAGCATGGAGCTGTGTGTTTGGTTTCTGTAATCGAGATCACATTTTCAAAAGTGGTCTCTATCTTTGCATTTGGTGCTCAGCCACATGATTTGTGATTGCAAAGCAAATGCTGGTTGTGCTCAGATTGCAAGTTTTTCCACACGCAAAATTGTGGGTTGCACAAAGGCCCTCTAGGAATTGCTGTGCTCCCATCTGGTGCTCCAGCTACCAAAGGCCCATTAGTGCTAACAGCAGGGCCAGGCCTGGGCACATGGTGCATGGGAACAGGTTTCTATTCCAGGGCAGGATGTGCAGAATGGTGACCAATGAGAAATCCTAGACTTGTTACAATAGTTTTACTTTAGGGAGTTGGGCTTCCCTCACCTGCAAGAGGAGGGGGGAGAGAGCAGAGGAACAGAAACATCAATCACAGTGAAGGGGTGTGTCAGGCATATTTACTTCAAATGAGCCTTCACAACTCCCATATTTCCTGGCCAATCCTCAGCGTACACCATATAGATTGCAGAGTGGATTGTCAATGAATTTTCTAACGGGAAAGATATATTGGTCTAACTTATGCCAGCGGGCAGAGTGGTGGGTGGATTACAGAGCACCTGCCTAGCCTCAGGACTGGCATCTAACTAGTATTGTCAGTCCCACATTTTTGCTGTTTTCATGATTGCTGCCGGCATGAAGAATGGCTGCAGCACATCAGATGGGGGCCCAGGTGCGTGCCACTGACAGAGCTTTGAGGCATCACTCACCCTGCTGCAGGAACATCAATCATCCTTCCACAACAGGGCAAGGGGCAACTCTAAAATAAGACTGCAGGGCCTAAGGAATTATTTGATGCCTCAGGACTCCAGGTTCACATGCAGGAGCAAACACAGCCCTCCAAACAAAAGCTTTATTCCCTTAGAAGCACTGCTCAGAATTGCCAACCCTAGAGTTTAAAAATCATGAGGCAATTCCCAAAACATTATGAGATTGACTTAAAATCCTAGGGTTTAAAAATTGATTCTTTTTATTTGCCTTCTGGTTTCTGAGCTTTAGGTGAAGTTTGGGTCACATTCCAAGCTTTTCTCTGCAACTGTTAGGGCTAGAAATGTACTTTTTAAAAATGAAAGTTGAGATTCTCTTTTGATCACATGACTCCAGGACCTGGGGCTTTAAGAAAAGCACTAGATATTGTGAGACTCACAGAGAGTTGCCAACACTGTGTTACTCATTCCAATTCTTTGATATTAATAAGGAAACTGTGTTCTCCCTCAATCCTGAAGGGGGTTCCCCCTGCTCCCAAGACAGAGCAGCTGAATGGGAGCAGGAAATTACCAGTTTATTTCCATGTACACTGTAGCACAGGGGTAGACAACCTATGGCACACGTGCCAAAGGTGGCATGAGAGCGGATTTTCGGTGGCACTCACATTGACCAAGTCCTGGCCACCAGTCCAGGGGTTCTGCATTTAAATTTAATTTTAAATGAAGCTTCTTAAACATTTTTAAAACCTTATTTACTTTACATACAACAATAGTTTAGTTATATATTATAGACTTATAGAAAGAGACCTTCTAAAAATGTTAAAATGTATTACTGGCATGCGAAACCTTAACTCAGAGTGAATAAATGAAGACTCGGCACATCACATCTGACAGGTTCCCGACCCCTGCTGTAGCATTTGTTATTTTCCAGGTGCCCAGGACAGCACAGTGGTATCCTTGCCTGGTGCTTTGAAGAGGCATAGAACAGGACAGGAAGGGAAGAAAGCAAGGAACACAATGAGCTAAGCCAGGGACAGCAGGAGTGGGGCTTTATGGAAGAATGGAAGGTAAGTAAGACATCAAATCAGAAGAATGAAGGGATGGCAGCATAGGGTCATAGATTCCAAGGCCAGAAGGACACTGATCATCTAGTCTGATCTCCTGTGCAACACAGGTCACAGAATTTTCCCAAAAATAATTCCTGTTTGAACTACACAATATCTTTAGAAAAACATCCAAATCTTCATTTCAAAATTGCCAGTAATGAAGCATAATTAATGCCAGTCACAAGTGTTTTATGTCAGACAAACAGGATATTGGTTTTTGACATTATCACACATTTGGTTGATAATGTAACCATAGTGACATAACAGACAGACTATTGTAAGGCATTTGACTGGTAAAAATATTAGCCTTACACAAAAATCAAGGTAGCCACATTAAATGGATTAAAAACTGGCTAACTGACATATCTCAAAAAGTAATTGTCAATAGGGCATCATCATCTGAGGGGGCTCTTTCTAGTGCAAGTGGCAAGGATATATTCTTGGTCCAATGCATTTCAATATCTTTATCAATGATTTGGAAGAAAATATAAAATCATTGCTGGTAAAATCTGCAGATAACACGAGAACTGGTGGAGTGGGGCAGATCAATTACACGGAGCAATCATTTGAACAATATGCATATTAACACAGCCAAATGCAAGGTCCAAGATAAATCTAGGAGTAAGGTCACACTTACAAAATGGGAGACTGTATCCTGGAAACCAGAAACTCTGAAAAGGACTTAGGGGTCATGGTCGATGACCAGCTGAACATGAGCTCCCAGTGTGATGCTGTGGGTAAGAGGGCAAATACAGTCCTTGTCTATATTAGCAGAGGTATATCAAACAGGTGTAGGGATTTGGTATTACCTCTGAAAATGGCATTAGTGAATGCAATATTGTGTCCAGTTCTGGTGTCCACACTTCAAAAAGTATGGTGAAAAATTTGAAAAGCTTCAGGAAAGAGATACAAGAATGATTCAAGGTCTGAAAACCTGACAGTTTTTGCAACTGAGGGTATGTCTACACTGGAGTAGGAGGTGCAGTTTCCAACTCAGGAGTGGAACTCACTAGCTTTGATGGAGCTAGCATGCTAAGAGAGAGGTGTAGTCATGGTGGCCTGACAGGCTAGCCACCCTGAGTATGATCCCATCCAAAACCATAGGCATGTACTCAGGGCTGCTAGCTGCTCATGCCACCACAGCTACACATCTGTTTTAGTGTGCTAGCTCTGACTGAGGGAACGTGGATAAGGCAAGCTGAGCTGAACACTACACTTCCAGCTCCAATGTAGGCACAGTCTGAAGATGCTCAGCCTATTTTGTCGATCCAAGAGAAGGCTGAGAGATGACTTGATCACAGTCTACAAGGACCTACATGGGAAAGACATTTCTCATCGTAGATGGCTCTTTAATCTAGCCAAAAAGGATACAATGGCTGGAAACTGAAGCTAGAGAACTTCAAACTAGAAATTAGGCCTAGGCTTTTAACAGTGTTACTCGGCCAGAACATCCCTTCCTCCCCCGACACACACCGCCACCTAAGCACTGCCCTGGGAGAGAGGCAGTGTAGGCGGCATACAATAGCCCTTCAGCCAGTGAGTTTTCCCAGTGGCTGCAGTGCATTTACTGCTCCTGTGAGCCACCAGAGCAGAGGCAGAATCAGCCCCCAAATCCCCAGGCTGATGCAGAGCACTGGCTGTTAAGTTCCCATTGCAATTCAACAGTATTTTGTACCCACTTTGCTGTACACAGTGGAAAATCCAGCTCCTGTCTGCGATGAACAGCGAGGTGGAGCCGATAGCCGCACAGCTGTCTCCGACTGCATGAGCCTTTGGAATTTCTCTCTCCTAAGTGTCACCTTACGCCCCACATACAAATAGCTTCTCTCCTCAGGGCTGGCCCTACAGGCAATGACAATAGCACCCAGAAGGGAGAGCAGCTGCTGCAAAACCCCTGCCGCAGTCCTGGGTTAAAGAGAGTCCAAGGAGCTAAGGGGAGTATGGGGGGAGGGGGCAGAAGCAATGGGAATCATGCCAGAAAGCTGAGCTTGTAATTCTGAGCTGCAATGCTTGCATCTGCATGGGCTGGAGGGAGTTCTTTCAGAGCTGTGCAAAAAGAAACAACCTCCATCCCATCTCTGGGCACCCTGACAATGTAATTTCACAATAAATGCAGATACGATGGACTGCCAGTCCCCTATCCCGTAGGCCAAGGAGAGAAAAGGGGCGTTGCAGGTTCTGGCAGATCAGACTGTAAAGCTGAAACCATCGTGCCAGTCACCCACTTCTGTTTATAATCAAGGGGGTGCCAGTCTGAGAAGTGCCAGTAATTTCAATGGCAGCAGCATGGCAGGGAAAGAGGCAGCTCCCATATACCCAGGTTCCCTGCCATTTAGAGCTTTATAGGATAAACCAATCCTCCAATTCCTCCCAGAAGCCGATTCACAGCCAGTGCTGAGAGGCAGCATTGCCTAATGGATTGGGGCACAGGCCTGGGAGTCAGGAGACCTGAGTTCTGTTCCCGGCTCAGTCACCAGCCTGCTAAATGACATTGGGATGGTCACTGCCTCAGTTTCCCCTCCTGATCTGTTTAGAATGTAAGCTCTTGGGGGCAGGGAATGAGTGTTTATTCAGCCCTAGCACATGGCGCTTTAGACATTTCTGTAATATACACCATAACGCAAAGTGCTGTTCCTGGCATGAAACTCCCGTCGCTTTCTGCGAGGCGCTGCAGCAGTCTAACCTCAAGGTAATGAAGTGAGAGCTCACATGCTTCTTGCCAGTCCCAAAGGAAGTAAAGCACTCGGCCACGGCTGCAGCTCACAATCTGTAGACACATCTAAGTTACGCACCTGTGTTAGAAATGGCACTGATGCTCCCTGGGTCAGATCTAGCATTTCACCCATGGCTGAGGCAGGTTTTAGGACCCCTGACAGGGCAAGCACAGCCCGGGGAATGCGGGATGCGCTCCGTCCACTTTGAAAAATTCAGTCATAAACCATGAAAGGCTAAAAGCTCCAGCTGTCACTTTTCGTTACAGCTCTGCACACCAGCCAGCCCACTCAGGCCAAACATTAACTCTTTCCTCCCTGTTTCAAATGCAGGATTCCAGTTTCCTAAAATAATCAAATTACAAAACAAATAAAAGAGATGACAGCAAACAGAAATGGCACCTCCTGTCTCAGTGTCCCTCAGCAGAACACCAGCCGAAATGCCACCCTGGGGCACAGGTAATTACTCTTTGCCAAGGAGAGCACCCTGGGGATTAAAGCATGGAGCAGGGAGCACGAATGACAGCTTGAGGCAGCCAGCCAGGATGGGGTCTGTAAGGGAGGGCAAGAAATGCCCTAGTCTATTCCTGCTTGCCCTGGCTTGGTCACAAAGGGAAATGAATCTGGGAGGTCTCAATCTAGTTCCCCAGGGGACGTTTGTGCGACCCCCATTTTGGCCCAACATTCCACAGTTGGGGTACCCGAGGGGTCACTGTTGAGCAATGAGTGGTGCCCGTCTCTCCCAGAGGCTGATCACAGCACCTCTGCAGCACTCCTAGCTACCTGCCAGCTGGTGTGGGACAAGCCCAGTAATCCAACCTCAGTCCGTGGCGGAGCAGTGCAGCAACCCTCAGCCGCTGCTATATAAAAAAACTCTGTGCTGAGCCTGCTTTTTTAGCTTGACCAGATACAGCCTTCAAGTTCATGGCATGACCTAGTTTAGCAAAGCGAAGCGGTAGACCCTAGCAGGCACCTGCATCTCTAGGCCACTGTTCCATTTTGTCCTTGCTAAATGTGCCTGCTTCGCATGAGAGCAAAGGGCTGTGCATCACCAGATGCCCATGTTTTCCCCGGGGGGCTCCCTTCACGCATGACCTGACGTTCAGTAGATGAACTGTGCTGTGGCCACTGTGAGAACCCGTTGTCTCCCACTAGAAAATTCTGGAGGTGCATGGCTGTGTTATCCCCGCCCCTGCAGAAGGCCCTGTATTCACCATGGATGTGAGCCAGTGCTAGGCACCATCAACTCTCACGGAGGCCAAATGGAGTTGAGAGTGAACGGGCTAAAGCATTTATCAGCTTTCCCCCTTTACTTACGGGATCTTCCCCCAGCAGCCATTGGTATGGTATGGGCCTGCGGGCCATGCTCTGCTCTTGCCTCAGCCAGCAGCAGGATTTGAGTCTCCTGTTGCTGATGAGGCTTTTACTTTGCTCCCTATCAAGCCAGCCATTCACAATGAATGTCAATTTGCATCTCAGCCATTCAGCCCCAAAGAGTGCTGTAATGGCCAGATTTCTAAGAGAGCCCAGCATATTGGTCGCTGAGCCCTTGAAACACCTGGCCACAATTGTGTTGGGTGGCTGAAAATCTGCATCACAGTTTCATTGAAACTCTGGCCTGAAATGTCAAACTCATCCTGCCCACCACTGAAGTGCAGCCACCTCTGAGGTGGAATGCAGCCACTGTTTAACACCTTAATGCAACACAATGTAGCAGTTTAGTAAGACTAGATGCGAAGAGAAGCACTACAGTATCCCATTGACAATGCAGAAGAACCAGTAGATAGGCAGGATATAATTAGCCTAGCAAGAATTTGCTCAGGACAGAGGAGCTAGGTGATGCTTTCAAGAAGCCAGGGTGGAAATACTCATTAGGGCAGGGGAATGGCTGGGAGTCAAGAGAGATGGGTTCTCACTTGATCTCTCACTCTGGACAACCTCAGAAGAGTCACTTCCATGCCTCAGTTTCCCCATTTGTATTTGGGGATAATAAATACCCACCTCCCAGGCAGGTTGAGAGCTCTAATTCATTAATGCTTATAGAGTAATTTGAGATCCTGCAGCAGGATGCACTTGAGGAACAGGTACCATCAAACCCTCTCTTCTATAGCACACATCACATTTGGTATTCCTAATCACGGGTGCCTTCCTAGAGCAGCCTGCTGAGGGCACTGCCAAATCAGCAGGCCATTTCCATGCAGCCTCCTCCAGCTGGCAAAGCATGGAGATGGGTGTGATTCACGGGACCTGCTGGGGTGCATTTAAAGGGAGTTTAGCTCTTTGAACGAGGTGTTTATCTGTAACTGGAGGAGAGAATTGCAGGCAGGTCCTTGGAGCCTGAGCAACTTGTATGGTGTGAAAGCCTTCCCATGGTTGTGTGGCTGGTAGCTGTCTGCCAGGGACAGTGACTCATGCTGCACCTTCTGCAGATGAAATCCTGGCCCCAGAAAGTCACTGGCCTCCACAAGGTAAGGAGTTCAGCCTCCACCCCTTAAAGGTTGCCATGTAGTACCTCTCCTTCGGTAACAGAGATAGGGTCCCTCAGTGCCAGGATTCTTTGTAGAAAATAACCCTGTGTATTGAGCCTGTGTCTTTGATCTTCAGCTCAGTTACGTGCTGGCTGGAGGTGCTGGCTTCTTTGACCACCCACCAGCTGGGGGGAGCAGGCCCCACCCAGAGGCTACTTCCCCTGAACAGGGTCAGAGCCATAAAAACTGGGATGAACTGAATATGGGCGACAAATCTAAAGTGTGGGGGGTTGGGCGACAGGTGTAACAGGAGCCTGGCAGGAGAAGAGCCCCGCAGAGTACCCAGAAGACTGGAAAAGGGCAAATATAGTGCCAATCTATAAAAAGGGAAATAAGGACAACCCAGGGAATTACGGATGAGTTAGCTTAACTTCTGTACCAGAAAGATAATGGAGCAAATAATTAAGCAATCAATTTGCAAATATCCAGAAGATAATAAGGTGATTAGTAACAGTCAGCATGGATTTGTCAAGAACAAATCATGTCAAACCAACCTGATATCTTTCTTTGACAGGGTAACAAGCCTTGTGGATAGGGGGGAAGCAGTAGGTGGGTTATATCTTGACTTTAGTAAAGCTTTTGTTACTGTCTCGCATGACCTTCTAGTAAACAAACTAGGGAAATGCAACCTAAATGGAGCTACTATAAGGTGGGTGCAAAACTGGTTGGAAAACCATTCCCAGAGAGTAGTTATCAGTGGTTCACAGTCAAGCTGGAAGGGCGTAACCAGTGGGGTCCTGCAGAGATCAGTTCTGAGTCTGGTTCTGTTCAATATCTTCATCAATGATTTAGATAATGGCATAGAGAGTACATTTATAAAGTTTGTGGATGATACCAAGCTTGGAGGTGTTGCAAGTGCTTGGAGGACAGGATTATAATTCAAAATGATCTGGACAAACTGGAGAAATGGTCTGAAGTAAATAGGATGAAATTCAATAAGGACAAATGGAAAGTAGCCCACTTAGGAAGGAACAATCAGTTGCACACATACAAAATGGGAAATGACTGCCTAGGAAGGAGTACTGCGGAAAGGGATCTGGGGGTCATAGTGGACCACAAGCTAAATATGAGTCAACAGTGTAATAGTGCTGCAAAGAAAAGCGATCATCATTCTTGGATATATTAGCAAGACATGAGAAGTATGGGTGCCATATTTCAGGAAAGATGTGGACAAATTGGTGAAAGTCCAGAGAAGAGTAACAAGAATGATTTAAGGCCTAGAAAACATGACCTATGAGGGAAGTTTGAAAAAAACTGGATTTCTTTAGTCTGGAGAAGAGAAGACTGAGAGGGGACATGAAAACAGTTTTCAAGTACATAAAAGGTTGTTACAAGGAGTGGGGAGAAAAATTGTTCTTCTTAACCTGTGAGGATAGAACAAGAAGCAATGGGCTTAAATTGTAGCAAGCGTGGTTTAGGTTCAACATTAGGAAAAAATTCCTAACTTTCAGGGTGGTTAAGCACTGGAATGAATTGCCTACGGAGGTGGTGGAATCTCAGTCTTTAGAGATTTTTAAGAGCAAATTAAACAAATACCTGTCAGGAATGGTCTAGATAATACTTAGTCCTGCCTTTAGTGCAGGGGACTGGACTAGATGACCTCTTAAGGTCACTTCCAGTCCTATGATTCTATGATTCTGATTGTTCCTGGAGACAGAGGGAGTCAGGGGACACTACCCAGGTGCAGGAATGAATCATGACCAGGAACAGGGCCCCACTGCCAGAGAGCCTCCCATGATGAGCTGCTGCAGGGCTGCACTGACAGCTTCAAGGGTGAAGAGTTGTTTTCCCTTGGAGAGGGCCCCATGGATTCTTGACTACAGAGTCTTGCCCTGGTAAATTCCTGTTTAGCTACAGAACTCTCCCTCCCTCCCACTCCCGCCAGATCTTCAAAATCCCCAGCAGAGACTGGCAGATCCCCAAGCCCTAGGGTGAATTCACTCCATCCATCTCCCAGGGGTTCCAAGGAAGCACCTAAGATGCCTTCCTCCTTTTACAGATCAACACCTCATCCAGCCAGCCTTTCAATCCTTTAAGCCTAGCAAGCCCCCTCACATGGCACCTCCTGCTGCCCAGCCAGCTGGCTGAGACCCAACATGGGGCCAGTCGTGCACCCAGCCAGCTGCCTGCATCTGAGATTCAACATCAGGAGATGGGGTGACTTTTCCCCTGGAGTTATCAAACGTGGATCAGCACAGATAATACTTCTTTGCTGCTTGCTTCCCCTCTCCCCCACTATATTCTCTGGGGCCAAGTGCCTTGCCAGGCCGTCCTGCTAAAAGCTCTGCAGCACTGCTCTTAGTTAAAAGCTTGCCATTTTTAGCAATAACCCTGAGCAAGGGGAAAGGGGATTGTGATGACAACTCAACTGCTTGTCTTGTCTGAGCCAGGGCCAAGGGCAGGAGTTTGAGAGAAATAGGAACCGATCCACATGGTCATTTCTTGCACTGGATGGGAGAGCAGGGCCTTGCACCATCATTTCTGCACATCACTGTGCTTCTCCCCACAGCTCCTCACTAGCAGTAATGTGTGTCCAAGACAGAATCTGGTCTCAGGTTCCTTCCAGCCCTGCCCTAGCTAGGGAAGACTGGAAATGAGTCTGTGTGAGAGCTTTGCAGCCCAAAGTGCTGTGAATAAACAGACATGCCAGAGCTCTGCTGCTGTGCGGGTTCGCCCGTCACTGAACAGCTTTCAAACGACACAAGCACCAGCACTACCAGGAATCTTGTTATTGTTGAGAGAGGCCTGGCAAACAGCTCATGGAACTAGCCCCAGCATTAAAGAGGGGAACAATAATTTAGCCTGAGAGTTTGCATTTATATGGCTGCTTCTATGCAAGGATCTCAGCCTCACAGGCAGCTCTGTTCTCAGAGAGGGGCCTGGGAGCCCAGGAGCAGCCACAGCAGGGAGGTTTTCCTGGTCTGCTGCAGTTTGCTGTCACTGAACAGTAACCAAACAGAGTGTGTCCATGCTGGACTCCACATGCCCAGAAACAACCTTTGCAGAGCTGCCCACCTGCCCAGCAGTGCGAGCTCTGTGCACTCCATAACAGCACAGCCCCTGTGCTCCCACATTGTCAGTGCCAGCCGCCCAGAGCCACTCTTATCCAAACTCCTTGTGGTGACACTCTGACTGTCTCCAAGGAACAGCCTGGGACAATTCCCATTGCCAGTCAGAGAGGGCCTAAGGCACAAGCAAAGCAGGATGCTGCCAGTGGCACACCCCCACAAAAGGGTTGGTGGGGATACTCATAGACTTTAGGGCCAGAAGGGACCATCATGATCATCTGTCTGACCCCCTGCTCAGTGCAGGCCACAGAACCTCATTCACCCACTCCTGTAACAGACCCATAACCTCTGGCTGAGTCACTGAAGTCCTCAATCATGGGTTAAAGATTTCAAGTTACAGAGAAACCACCAGTTACACTAGTTTAAACCTGCAAGTGATCCTTGCCCCATGCTGCAGAGGAAGGTGAAAAACTCCCAGGGTCTCTGCCAGTCTGACCTGTGGAAAATTTCTTCTCATCCCAAATATGGCCACCAGTTAGACCCTGAGCATGTGGGCAAGACCCACTGGCTAGGCAGCTGGGAAAGAATTCTCTGCAGTAACTCAGAGCCCTCCCTATCTAGTGTCCCATTTCCAGGCATTAGAGATATTTGCTAACAGCAGTCACAGATCAGCTACTTGCCATTGTAGGCAGTCCCATCACACCATCCCCTCCATAAACTTATCAAGTTTAGTCTTGAAGACAGTTAGGTTTTTTGGCCCCCACTTCTCCTCTTGGAAGACTGTTCCAGAACTTCACTCCTCTGATGGGTAGAAACATTTTTCATTCCTCGGATCATCCCAGTAGCCCTTCTCTGAACCTGTTCCAGTTTGAATTTGTCCTTCTTAAACATGGGAGACCAAAACTGCACCCAGTATTCCAGATGAGGTGTCAGCAGGGCCTTGTATAATGGTATTAATACTGCACTATCTATACCGAAAATACCTCACCCGGTGCATCCTAGCACCACACTAGCCTTTTTCACAGCCACATCATGTTGGCAGCTCATAGGTGTCATGTGATCAGCCAATACACCCAGGTCTTTCTCCTCCTCTTGTCGCTTCCAACCTGATAGCAGAAATTCTTGTTGTTAGTCCCTAAGTGCATGACCTTGCACTTTGCACTATTAAATTTCATCCCATTTCTGTTAATCCAGTTTTCAAGATCATCCAGATTTTCTTGTATGATATTCTGGTCCTCCTCCTGTATTGGCAATACCTCCCAACTGTGTGTCATCCACAAATGTTATTAGCACACTCTCCTTGTTTGTGCCAAGGTCATTAACAAAAAATGTTACATAAGATTGGTCCAAGACCAATCCCTCAGGAACACCACTAGTAACCTTTTTCCTAGCAAGGACTTTCCATCATGCCTGTTCTGAACCTGCTCTTCTCTAGCTGGGGAGTGACTGCCAGCTGGCCTGAGAAGCCTTTCTGTGCTCTGCTAACGGGCTGTGAGCACCTCTGCTTCTCAGAATCCTCTGCACCAGCTGATGCAGATGGTATTGCACATGAAGCACTGTAGTAGCCGGTGCAAAGGTCTCTTCTACCACCAAATGCAGAAGCAGGGACCTGAAGAAGGAGGAGATAGAGAGCAGTGCAGGTGACTTGCAAATGTGGGTGAGTCATGGTAGAAAGGTACTGGGGATGGCTAGGGGAGAAGTGGTGCCAAATTACGTCTTCACTTAAGGTGCCAGTGCACCCAGGGATCGTTTTGGTGGGACACTCTGAAGTATTATCATATGCTGCTCAGGCCTTCCAGTGCCAGGCAACCTCACACGCTTCCAACAGAATTATCCATTGGACTGGCGCAGAGCTGCAATATAGACTCATTTTAAAGCAGCCACGAGCATTTGGCCATAAAGAGGCTAATGTTGCAGCTGATGTGTGGCCGAGCCTGGCAGGTGATCAAACCTAGTGCAGGTGCAAGGAGCTGGCCATCACTCGGGAGACCTGCCTCAGAGCCTGTCTAGAAATGGTTTGTGTATCATGACTCCAAGAAAGCTTGAGCTCCAGGGAACTGATGGGGAGGCATATCCACCCCTCTCCCACTTCCTCCTGCACATATGCCAAGAGTCACATGCTGGTAAGACAGAGCCTCCCCCTCCACACTGCGTAGGCTCCCAGCACACGCATGTCAGAGCCACGAGCCCTGGCAGTTTCAGTCCGGGGTATGGGAACCCTCCCTCTGGCTGTGTGCTCAGCAGCATGCTGCATTATGTTGCTTCTCTGCAAAGGGATGAAAACAAAGGCCTCACTGTAATGACTATAATTGGAGAGTGAGAACAGGAGATGAGGGAGGACACATCAACTGGGACCTTCAAAAGCACGTTCACTTTGCAAGCTGTTTAAAAGCCATGACACTAATAGCTGGCTCCTGGGGCTCGCTTTGTACAGAGCAGGGAAGAGGCAGAGCAAGTGGCTGGCATTAGCCTTACCCCAGCCCCCATTATGTCAAGTGGGGGGAGGGCAGCCGGCATCTGAGAATGTCTCCCTGTGCATTCAGCACATGGCACAAGCCAGTGCCAGCAACAGGCCTAGGGAAGATGACTGGCAGTTTTCACACCAGTCAGTAGGTTGCATTGACTCATGTGAAAACTACCAGCTGTCTTGTCTAGCCTCGGACTGGGCCTCATGCTGGCTGGCTTGGGTGAAGACCGCACCTTTGTTATAGGGCAGGCACAGCTGTAGAGAGCAGGGCTCGGGGGACTGGGGAATGCACAGACCTTGCTTGAGGTTTCTGGCCCTTCAGCCTTTGTGAAGTGTTCTGTGGTCTCCACTTCCAGCGGCCCTGGAAACCCACACCAGACATCCCACCTAGAGAAGACCTGCTCAGACCACCTGAACCCACCACACTCTGAGCTCATCTACATGCAGCGACCAAGGCAAGTAAGGGGGGAGTCTCCACTGGGTTTCATCAAGACCAGCCCAGTTGGCAAAGCTTTGCCTAAGGGCACTGGTGTGTCAGAGACCGGGACATGGGTGGCCATACCTAGTGGCGGGAGCAGGCGTCAGTAGCCAGGAATAGAACGAAGGGTCAGGGCCACAGTCAGAAATCAGAGCCGACAGTCAGAGCCAGGTTCCCATCAGAGTGTTTGACATAGTTGCAGTGTTCTGCAGAGATTACCAGGACCCACATCTCCCATGTGCCGTGGGCTGCCCAGCAGTTCCTGCTGATGTCATGCAAGGTTCACTTGTTTACCCCTGCCCCACCCCAGCACAGTCTGTGTAAAACCAGACAACTGCAAGCTGTTGAGGCCACTTGGCGGTAAAAGGAACATTATAGCAGGCAGAAGGCTGCGTCGCGGGGGCTGCAGTGCAGCTATTGTTAACCTGCCAGGCAAAGCCAGGCTGGCACTGCTCGCAGGAGGGCGCTGGAGTGGCTGAAATGCTGGTGGTGTGAGGGAGCTAAGGTTCAGCTCCCGCACGCAGGTCTCCCTCAGGCAGGAGGCAGTGGGTAACCAGGTGATGCTCAGTCCTGGGTGTATAGGAGAACTATTGCCCATGCATTGCCTGTACTAAGGAAATTAGCCCCCGCTTACTCTGCCAATGGCTCTTCCCAGCTCAGCAAACATCTCGGCTGGTCCTTTTCTGGCCAGGGCTCAGAGTGGCCCTTATTCGGAGACCAATGATCACCCCTGCCCATCATTGTCTGCCTCCAGGCAGTGAGCCTGCCATCTTGCCCCTCCACCCAGCCAGCCAGTCTCCTCAGACACTGCAGTGCCACTAACAGCTTGTCCCACAGCTGGCCCAGTGCACTCTTGGCCCCCACCTCTGGGAGGGAAATCAAGGTGGCTCCCAAGCCCAGCCCCTGGCAGGTGGCTGGTTCTGTTACTTTGGTTTTCAGGGAGTGCATTGTGAGGAATTCCATCATGATTTCAACAGTTTCCACCTCACCATCACCCTCAGCCTGGACTATTCCACATAAGAGATCCACTTCCTAGACACTACAGTACTAATAAACAACCGTCACATAAACACCACCCTATACCGGAAACCTACTGACCGCTATATTTACCTACATGCCTCCAGCTTTTATCCAGACCACACCACTTGATCCATTGTCTGCAGCCAAGCTCTATGATACAATCACATTTGCTCCAACCCCTCAGACAGAGACAAACACCTACAAGATCTCTATCAAGCATTCTTACAACTACAATACCCCCCTGCTGGAGTGAAAAAACAGATTGACAGAGCCAGAAGAGTACCCAGAAGGCACCTACTACAAGACAGGCCCAACATAGAAAATAACAGAATGCCACTAGCCATTGCCTTCAGCCCCCAACTAAAACCTCGCCAGTGCATCATCAAGGATCTACAACCTATCCTGAAGGACGATCCCTCACTCTCACAGATCTTGGGAAACAGGCCAGTCCTTGCTTACAGACAGCCCCCAGACCTGAAGCAAATACTCATAAGCAACCACACACCACACAACAAAAACACTAACCCAGGAACCTATCCTTGCAACAAAGCCCGTTGCCAACTCTGTCCACATATCCATTCAGGGGATACCATCATAGGACCTAATCACATCAGCCACACTATCAGAGGCTCGTTCACCTGCACATCTACCAATGTGATATATGCCATCATGTGCTAGCAATGCCCCTCTGCCATGTACATTGGCCAAACCAGACAGTCTCTACGGAAAAGAATAAATGGACACAAATCAGACATCAAGAATTATAACATTAAAAAACCAGTTGGAGAACACTTCAATCTGCCTGGACACTTGATTACAGATCTAAAAGTCGCAATATTCCAACAAAAAACCTTCAGAAATAGACTCCAATGAGAGACTGCTGAATTGGAATTAATTTGCAAAATTGACACCATTAAATTAAGCTTGAATAAAGACTGGGAGTGGATAGGTCATTACACAAAGTAAAACTATTTCCCATGTTTATTCCCCTCCCTGTTTCTCACATCTTCTTGTCAATTGCTGGAAATGGATCATTTTCATTACCACTACAAACAGTTCTTTTTCTCTCCTGCTAATAATAGCTCACCTTAACTGATCACTCTCGTTAAGAGTGTGTATGGTAACACCAATTGTTTCATGTTCTCTTTGTGTATAGATATATATATCTTCCTACTGTATTTTCCACTGCATGCATCCAATGAAGTGAGCTGTAGCCCATGAAAGCTTATGCTCAAATAAATGTGTTAGTCTCTAAGGTGCCACAAGTACTCCTGTTCTTTTGGCTAATTATGTGGATTGTTGTGGTCACCAGGGTAGGTCCTGACTTTGTAAGAAAGTTTTACACTGCAGCACGTCTCATGGCAGCAGTTCCACTCTGCTGAGGCTGCTGAATAGCCCACTGCTTTACAAACTTCTCCTGAGGCGTCCTCCTTGAGCTGCACATACGCACCTGATTCCAGATGCCCTGGGGGCAGACTGTCACCCAGCTGTTAAAGATGAGACAGGGGTTGAGCCAGAGTCCACAGCCGTAAACTGCTCCAACCTCTTGCCAGCTGCTATCAAAGTGCTCCCCCTTTTCTGGTGCAAAGGTGACCCAGTCAGGGTCGGCTCCAGGCACCAGCCGAGCAAGCTCCTGCTTGGGGCAGCAGATTCTACGGGGCGGCTTCTGCCCAATCCTAGAGCAGCAGGGCTGGTTTATTTTTTGGTTCCCCAATCTGGCCGCCCTGTAGGGGGCAGAGGAGGGGAGTGCCCTACAGCATATTCGGCAGGGCAGCCCGCATCTTTCCCTCCCAGCCGACGAGCGGCACAGAGCCCTTCCAGCAGGAGGCGCGGCGGTCGGGGCTGCAGGGTGAGCACCCCACTGAAGCACTGGCCACCCTCCTATTCTCTCTCTCCCTCCCTCTTCCTCTCCTCCCCCACTAGACCGGGCACGCACTGTAGTCCCCCTGCACCCTGGCTCCGGATGCCCTGTAGGGTTTTTTGTTCTGTTTTTTTTCCCTGCTTTGCCGGCCGTGCTGTTCCCTCCCCTCCCCCCTGCTTTGCTGCTCCAGCTGTAACATTTTTTTGTTTTGTTTTGTTTTGTTTTCCCCTGCTTTGCTGCTCTGGCCACCTCTTCCCCCGCCTTTTTTTTTTTTTTTTTTTTTTTGCTTGGGGCGGCAAAAAAAGCCAGAGCCGGCCCTGGACCGAGTTGCTCCTCATTTGATCAGCTGGGGTGCCCAAGCAGAGGCAGAGATTGAACAAAAACAAGGCAGGCGTCGGGAATCAGGCATTCCCATCCTGCCAGGACTCCAGCAGCAAAGCAGATAGACACACAGAAGAGCGGCTCTGGAGGTGAGGTCAGGGTGATTTCAGAGGGGCTCTGCTTCCATGCCTCGCCTCCTTGCTCAGCCAGGTGGAAAATAAGCACAGCATTTTAATTTCTGGGAGTGGCTTGCACTGGACCCATTTAGCACTGGGAGACGTTTCACACCCTGTTGGGCTCTGTTTGGCAACCACAGCCAGCAGAGGATGGGAACACCGGGGCTTGGGAGTTTTCTCTTTTTAAAAAACTTTGTGGGCTCAATTTCCCTTCCCCTTGGAGACTGGAGATGCAAATCCCACCTTGCGTGGCAGGTTGCTCTTTCTGTCCTGGCCACTCAAACACAGAAGCCATTTGGGATAACTTCTGGAGCTGGAATTTAGGAGCCAATAAAACTGCACTGTGAAGCAACCTCCAAAAATAAATAATCCAACCCTATTTGTGAGAAAGACTTTAAATCTGCTTCAGATCTACCCAGCGCCATTCCCAAAGTATGTATGGTTTCCTGGTGCATCACTGAGTGAGCTGGTGCATCTGCTTTCACACACACTGTACCATAAAATGCCTTTCCATAGTGAAACAATGGCACTGGAATTAGCATAAGAACATAAGAATGGCCATACTGGGTCAGACCAAGGGTCCATCCAGCCCAGCATCCTCTCTACCAACAGTGGCCAATGCCAGGTGCCCCAGAGGGAGTGAACCTAACAGGCAGTGATCAAGTGATCTCTCTCCTGCCATCCATCTCTAATCTCTGACAAACAGAGGCTAGGGACACTGTTCCTTACTCATCCTGGCTAATAGCCATTAATGGACTTGTCAAGGTTTTTTCCCCACTCTGAACTTCAGGGTACAGATGTGGGGACCTGCATGGACCCTTCTAAGCTTAATTACTAGCTTAGATCTGGTAACGCTGCCACCAGCCAGAATTCAGTGTCTGGCACACTTTCTGTTCCCCCAAAACCTTCCCTGGGGAACACAGATCCAAACCCCTTAGATCTTAAAACAAGGAGAAATTAACCATCCCCGTTCCTTTCCCCCCAGACTTTCTCCTCCCTGGGTTGCCTTGAGAGGCTTCACACAGATCCAGACTCCTTGGATCTTAAAACAAGGAGGAGTTAACCATCCCCCCTCCTTTCCCCTCACCAGTCCCTGGTGAGTTCAGACCCAATCCCTTGGATCTTAAAACAAGGAAAAATCAATCAGGTTCTTAAAAAGAAAACTTTTAATTAAAGAAAGAAAAGGTAAAAATTATCCTTGTAAAATCAGGATGGAAAATGCTTTACAGGGTACTTAGATTTATATAGCCCAGCGAAAACCCCCTCTAGCCTCAGGTTCAGAGTTACAGCAAACAGGTAAAAATCCTTCCAGCAAAAAGAAACATTTACAAGTTGAGAAAACAAACATAAGACTAATCCGCCTTGCCTGGCTATTACTTACAATTCTGAAACATGAAAGACTGATTCAGAAAGATTTGGAGAGCCTGGATGTACGTCTGGTCTCTCTTAGTCCCAAGAGCGAACAACGAAAAAAACAAAAAGCACAAACAAAGACTTCCCTCCACCAAGATTTGAAAGTATCTTGTCCCCCTATTGGTCCTCTGGTCAGGTGTCAGCCAGGTTCACTGAGCTTCTTAACCCTTTATTGGTAAAAGAGACATTAACCCTTAACTATCTGTTTATGACAGGACTTAACTTCCATGAATTTATCTAGTTCTCTTTGGTGTGAGCTACACTAGCGGGGGAGGGGGGGGCGAACTAAGATACACAATTTCAGCTACGCTATTCACGTAGCTGAAGTCAAAGTATCTTAGTTCGACTTACCTGGCCGTCCTCACGGCGCTGAGTCGACTGCCGTGGCTCCCCCATCAACTCCGCTTACTCCTCCTCCTGAGGTGGAGTATGGGCATCAATTAGCAGATCGATTTATTGCATCCCGATGAGATGTGATAAATCAATCCCCAATACATCGAACACTACCTGCTGATCCGGCGGGTAGTATAGACGTACCCTTTTAATCCCTGTTATAGCCCTAGCCTTCACAACTTCCTCAGGCAAGGAATTCCACAGGTTGATTGTGCGCTGTGTGAAGAACTTACTTTTATTTGTTTTTAACCTGCTGCCTATTAATCTCATTTGGTGGCCCCTAGTTCTTATATTATGGGAACAAGTAAATAACTTTTCTTTGTTCACTTTCTCCACACCACCCAAGATTTTATATACCTTTATCATAACCCCCTTAGTCTCCTCTTTTCCAAGCTGAAAAGTCCTCACCTCTTTAATCTCTCCTCATATAGAACCCATTCCAACCCCCTAAATCATTTCAGTTGCCCTCCTCTGAACCTTCTCTAATGCCAGTATAGCTTTTTCTGAGAGGAGGAGACCACATCTGTACACAGTATTCAAGGTGTGGGTGTACCATAGATTTATATAAGGGCAATAAGATATTCTCTGTCTTATTCTCTATCCCCTTTTTAAACATCCTGTTTGCTTTTTTGACTGCAGCTGCACGCTCCGTGGACGTCTTCAGAGAACTATCCACAATGACTCCAAGATCTCTTTCCTGATTAGTTGTAGCATAGATCAGAGGTGTGTACAGAGAGGAGCAGGTGCAATGCACAGCAATAGTGGCCGTGACTCTGGCTCCCACTAGTAGCTGGCCTGTTACCCACAGCAAAATGACTTCTTCAGGGATCTGCATGCTTGGGGCATGATCCTTCATTCACTGAAAGCAATGGCAATGCTCTCATTGACTTTAATAGTGCATGGTCAGAGCCATGGTGCTGAAGGTCCTGTGGGTTCTGTGTACATGGCCACCAGCCATTACCCATGAAGGAGAAAAGTGATGGCAAATCAGTGAGACAGATATCGGAAGGCTGCGGCAGAGGGCAGAAGCTGCAGTGGAGCAGGTTCTCACAATACAGTACATACATCTGAGAAGCCTCTTAGAAGGAAAACCTAGATAGTGAGCAATCAGCTGTTGTGACTTGCTCAGAATGTGCCATGTTTGTCTTTCTCCCAGAGAACAGATGCAACTTCGTCTGTACGAAGTACAGGCTGCTCTGCATATTGGAAGAGAAGGTTAGAGGACTAAAGAACCAGGTATCAACCCTGCGTTGATTCAGAGAAAATGAAGATTTTCTAGATAGATGTCAGTGTTTGGTTCTGGAAGCAAAATGTGCTGCAGAATCAATGCAGATAGAGGTGCAAAACTGTTTTCAGGCTCTCTGCACAGATACTGCTGTGGAGAAGGATTTGGAAGAGCCCTCTGAGGGAAGGTATCAGAACGAGACCCCATTGGCCGGAAAGCATGGGATGCATTGTCCTAGGGATGAGGGTTCCATGACCACTGCTCCCAAGAGAAGGAGATGGGTGGTGGTGGTTGGGTACTCCCTCCTAAGGGGGATGGAGTCATCCATCTGCTGACCAGACCGAGAGACTCGAGAAGTGTGCTGCTTGCCTGGAGCTAGAATTCAGGATGTGATTGAGTGTCTGCCGAAACTGATCAAACCCTCGGACTGCTACCCCTTCCTACTTCTCCATGTGGGCACCAATGATACAGTCAAGAATGACCTTGAGTGAGTCACTGCAGACTGTGTGGCTCTGGGAAGAAGGATAAAGGAGTTTGAGGCGCAAGTTGTGTTCTCATCCATCCTCCCTATAGAAAGAAAAGGCCCAGGTAGGGACCGTCAAATTGTGGAGGTAAATGCCTGGTTACACAGGTGGTGTCGGCGAGAGGGCTTTGGATTCTTCGACCATGGGGTGTCGTTCCAGGAAGAAGGATAGCTAGGAGGAGATGGGATCCACCTAATGAAGAGAGGGAAGAGCATCTTCGCAGGCAGGCTGGCTAACCTAGTGAGGATGGTTTTAAACTAGGTTCACTGGGGCATGGTGACCTAAGCCCAGAGATAAGTGGGGGAGTGTGATACCAGGAGGAAACACAAGGAGGAGGGTACAAAACAGGAAGCCTCCTGATTCATACTGAGAGAGTAGAGCAACTGGCTAGTTATCTTAGGTGCATATACATGAACGCAAGAAGCCAGGGAAACAAGCAGGAAGAATTCGAAGTCCTGCCACAAATCAAGGAACTACGATGGAATAACAGAGACTTGGTGAGGCAGTTCACATGACTGGGTATAAACTGTTCAGGAAGGACAGGTACGGAAGGAAAGGTGGAGGAGTTGCATTGTATGTAAGAGAGCGGTATGGTTGCTCAGAGCTCCAGTTTGAAACTGGAGAAAAGCCTGTTATGAGTCTTTGGGTTAAGTTAAGAGGCGAGAGCAACAAGGATGATGTCATGGTGGGCGTGTGCTATAGACCACCAGATCAGAAGGATGAGATAGACAAGGCTTTCTTCGGACAACTAACTGAAGTTTCCTGATCACAGGCCCTGGTTCTAATGGGGGACTTCAATCACCCTCACATCTGCTGGGAGAGCAATATAACAATGCACAGACAATCCAGGAAGTTTTGGGAGGGTGTTGGGGACAACTTCCTAGTGCAAGTGCTGCAGGAACTGACTAGGCGCTGTGCTCTGCTTGACCTGCTGCTTACAAACAGGGAAGAATTGGTAGGGGAAGTAGAAGTGGGTGGCAATCTAGGCAGCAGTGACCATGAGATGGTTGAGTTTAGGATCCTGACAAAAGGAAGAAAGAAGAGCAGCAGAATACGGATTCTGGACTTGAGAAAACCGACTTTGACTCCCTTAGGGAACTGATGGGCAGGATCTCCTGCGTGGCTAATATAGGGGGGCAAGAAGTTCAGGAGAGCTGGCTGTATTTTAGAGAAGCCTTATCAAGGGCACGAGAACAAACCATCCCAAAGTGCAAAAGAATAGCAAATATGGCAGGTGACAAGTTTGGCTCAACAGTGAAATCTTCGGTTAGCTTAAACTCAAAACGAAGCTTACAAGAAGTGGAAATTTGGACAGATGACTAGGGAGGAGTATAAAGATATTGCTAGAGCATGCAGGGGTGTCATCAGGAAGGCCAAAGCCCAATTGGAGTTGCAGCTAGCAAGGGATGTGATGGGTAACAAGAAGGTATGTTAGCAACAAGAAGGTGGTCAGGGAAAGTGTGGGACCCTTACTGAATGAGGGAGGCAACCTAGTGACAGATTATGTCACAGACAAGGTCAGCTCCCAGACTGCTGCACTGGGCAACAGAGTATGGGGAGAAGGTTAGCAGCCCTCAGTGGTGAAAGAACAGGTTAAGGACTATTTAGAAAAGATGGACATGCACAAGTCCATGGGTCCAGATCTAATGCATCCAAGGGTGCTGAGGGAGTTGGCTGATGTGATTGCAGAGCCACTGGCCATTATCTTTGAAAACTTGTGACAACTGGGGGAGTTCCCGGATGATTGAAAAAGGGCAAATATAGTGCCCATGTTTTAAAAAGGGAAGAAAGAGAACCTAGGAAACTACAGACCAGTCAGCCTCACTTCAGTCCCTGGCAAAATCATGGAGCAGGTAATCAAGGAATCCATTTTGAAGCACTTGGAGGAGAGGAAGGTGATCAGGAACAGCCAACATGGATTCACCAAGAGCAAGTCATGCCTGACCAACCTGATTGCCTTCTGTGATGAGAAAATTGGCTCTGTTGATATGGGGAAAGTGGTGGATGAGATATATCTTGACACAGTATTCTTGCCAGCAAGTTAAAAAAAGCATGGATTGGATAAATGGACTATAAAGTGGATAGAAAGCTGGCTATATTGGGTAGTGATCACCGTCTCAATGTCTAGTTGGCAGCTGGTATCAAGTGGAGTGCCCCAAGGGTCAGTCCTGGGGCTGATTTTATTCAATATCTTCATTAATGATCTGGAGGAAGGCGTGGATTGCACCTTTAGCAGGTTTGCAGATGATACTAAACTGAGAGGAGTGGTAGATACGCTGAAGGGTAGGGATAGGATACAGAGTGACCTAGACAAATTAGAGGATTGGACCAAAAGAAATCTGATGAGGTTCAACAAGTACAAGGGCAGAGTCCTACACTTAGGAAGGAAGAATCCCATGCACCACTACAGGCTGGGGAACGATGGCTAAGCAGCAGTTCTGCAGAAAAGGACCTGGGGATTACAGTGGACAAAAAGCTTAGAGTGAGGAGGGATTTGATAGCAGCCTTCAACTACTTGAAGGGGGGTTCCATAGAGGATGGAGCTAGGCTGTTCTCAGTGGTGGCAGATGACAGAACAAGAAGCGATGGTCTCAAGTTGCAGTGGGGGAGGTTTACGTTGGATATTAGGAAACATTATTTCACTAGGAGGGTGTTGAAGCACTGGAATGAGTTACCTAGGGAGGTGGTGGAATCTCCATCCTTAGAGGTTTTTAAGGCCCAGCTTGACAAAGTCTTGGCTGGGATGATTTCGTTGGTGTTGGTCCTGCTCTGAGCAGAGGATTGGACTAGATGACTCCTGAGGTCTCTTCCATCCCTAACAGTCTATGATTCTATGATGATGATGGTAGTCTAGCCAGTTCGGGTGGAACTGCAGGAACCGGAACATAGATCTCCTCCTCTGTCTTCATATCTGGGGGCATGTTCAGTGGTTAGGGTTAGGGTTAGGGAAGGGAAGCAGTGGGTGACTCCCTGAAAGGGCAGACGGACGCTGAAGTGGGGTATTGGTCCCAGGGTCCCCAACATGGCCAACAAGCGGGACTGATGGGTAGTCATGGAGGTCCCCATGGCATGGGATATAAATGGCTCTGGGCAGGTTAAGTGGTGGTTGCTCCTGGGTAATGAAGGGGAGCGGTATGGAAAAGGCAGTTCTTTCAGTAGTTCCAAATCCCCTGAGGAAGAAAAGGCCGATTTGGGCTCTAGGGGCAGTACCATTGGTGACACTGGAGATGTGTATGTTGTAGGTGGGCCGGGGTGAGGGGCACAATAGGTTCCGTACCATAGGTCTCTTGAAGGAGGATTCTGGATCCAGGACAGCAAAAATGTCCTGAGGTGCAGCCATGGATCTGGATCTCCCATGCGTAAGGAGGACTCTGTCTGTTCTGGCCATCAGTGCCAGCACTGAAGATGGTATCCGGCAGTACTCGGTCTTTGCCAGTGCCAGAGATTCTGGGTCTCGTGAGGAGCTGGGGACAGCACTGTTGATGGAGCACAGTGTTTCTGGGCTTTCTTCTTGTGCCTGAGGAACATAGGACATACTAAGTCCTCATGGTGGGTGGGACGGCCGTTTTTTTTAAAGTGGACTTAGAGTCCAATGCTTATGAGAGAGCTTCCTAACTTCCTGACTAGGCCTCCACCCCGTGGTTTGTGGGGTGGATTCTCCAGCACTGGAGCTGGACGTCACAGGGGGAGGCACGCTCCTTGCTTAGTTAGGCCAATATCTGGGGGAAAGCGGGGGTGGGTTGCCCAGCCTGGGTCAGATTGGTGTCTCATGGCCATCTCCATGAGATACTTGTGGAGGTGAAGTGCCCACCTTTCTCGGGTATGGCGGGGGAAGGACTGGCAAATACCGCACCAAGCCACAATGTGAGCTTCTCCCAGGCAACAGAGGCAGCATTGACAGTCATCGCTGACCAAGAAGGGGGCTCAGAGTTTGAAGCTCAGAATTCTGGACATAGTAAGCCTACAAGGAAGGCTGGGGGGTGAGGATCCCTGTAATCTGATTCTAAGTTAAAACTATTTAAAATGAGTAAAACTACTAATCTATAGGTTATTTAAGAATAAAACTACATACAACTATTTATTTAGAATGACATCTGAGATGAGGACACTGAAGGTTCTGACCCAGAGCGTGCAGTGGTGAGAAGGAACTGAATAGGTGGCCAATCTGCCCCCAAGTCCTCCATCACCTCAGCTGGGCGCACAAGGCGAGCCAGGGCACATGCGTATCAATGGACACTACTTTCAAAATTCTCCGACTCTGGGAGCATGGTGCGCATGTGTAATACACAGTGGAATACAGATAGGGACCATGCATCTTGAAGAACAACTCAAGGTTTTAGCTAGAGATCAATCCAGGGGATGCTAGACATAGGTGCCGATTCTATAATCTGCTGAGGGATGCTCCTCATGGGTCTGCCTGGGCCCCACCCCTACTCCACCCCTTTCCCCAAGGCCCCACCCCTGTCCTGCTTCTTCTCACCCCCACCCAGTTCCACCCCTTTCCCCAAGTATGCTGTGCCCTCGCTTCTCCCCCCAGCGCCTCCTGAGTCCTGACACCGCAAAACAGCTAAACCATGGCAGGTGGTAGGCGCAGCAAGGGAGGGGTAGGCACTGATTGGTGGGGCCCGCTGGTGGGTGGGAGGTGCTGGGGGGAGCAGGGGAGGTTTTGATAGGGGGGCTGCCAGTGGGTGCTCTGCACCCACCATTTTTTCCCATGGGTGTTCCACTCCCGGAGCTCCCCTGGAGTCGGCGCCTATGATGCTAGATCTGCAAGGAGGCTTCGTCCCTCTGGGATTTGCTATGATGATAATGAACTCAGGGCTTCCTGTATTATTTAATGTTCATGGTTGTATGAAGGGAGGTTGGTGATGTTCATTCAGTTATATACATTTGAAGTTCCCTCAGGTTTTTTTAAGTTATATGAATAAATAAACAAACACACATCGCGATTTAATTTTACACCCATGGAAGTGTTATGAATGAACATCAACTTTGATAGAGAAAGTGAGTTTTAATGTTACAGAACATTTCATTGCACAGAACTTTAGGGCCTAATGCAAAAAGCTATTAAGCAATTCTCCCTATGTAGCAAAGCAATTAAGCATGTGCTTAAGTCCCACTGAAGTCATTTGGAGTTAAAGTGGTGCTTAAATGATTTGCTGAATGGAGATGGACCCAGGCACTGCTTAAAATGAAGTTCAGGCTTTACGAGCTCTGCAGAATTAAGGCATCAGTGAGAAAGGCTGATAGGAAATCGGTTTGGAACATGCCAGTGTAGTAGCAGGAGACAGCTGATGTCAAGCCAGCTGCAGATGTAGTCTGGGATTTACAGGAGGGGGAGATGTGACACAGGCTCAGCTCTGATGTGGCCATGATGAGGACAGCCTGCCTTAGGACCTGGTGCACATGCATTGCCTGGTCCAGTGGGCAGGGCACTTCCTAGTGCTTGGGGGACCTGCTCTGCCACAGACAATCCCTGTACATAAGAACGGCCACACTGGGTCAGACCAAAGGTCCATGCAGCCCAGTGTCCTGTCTTCCAACAGTGCCAATGCCAGGTGCCCTAGGGGGAATGAACAGAGCAGGGAATCATTAAATCATCCATCCCCTGTCACCCATTCCCAGCTTCTGGCAAACAGAGGTTGGGAACACCGTCCCTGCCCATCCTGGCTAAATAGCCATTGATGGACTGATCCACCATTAATTTAGCTAGTTCTCTTTTGAACCCTGTTATAGTCTTGGCCTTCACAACATCCTCTGGCAAAGAGTTCCACAGACTGACTGTGCGTAGTGTGAAGAAATACTTCCTTTTGTTTGATTTAAACCTGTTGCCTATTAATTTTATTTGGTGGCCCCTAGTTCTTGTGTTATGAGAAGGAGTAAATAACACTTCCTTATTTACTTTCTTCACACCAGTCATGATTTTATAGATCTCCATCATATCCCCCTTCGTCGTCTCTTTTCTAAGCTGAAAAGTCCCCCAGTTTTATTAATCTTTCCTCATACGGCCACCGTTCCATATCCCCTAATAATTTTTGTTGCTCTTTTCTGAACTTTTTACAATTCCAATTGATATTTTTTGAGATGGGGTGACCATATCTGCACGCAGTATTCAAGATGTAGGCGTACCATGGATTTATAAAGAGGCAATATGAGATTTTCTGTCTTATTATTTATCCCTTTCTTAATGATTCCCAACACTCTGTTCAATTTTTTGACTGCTGCTGCACATTGAGTGGATGTTTTCAGAGAACTGTCCACAATGACTCCAAGATCTCTTTTTTGAGTGGTAACAGCTAATTTAGATCCCATCATTTTATATGTATAGTTGGGATTGTGTTTTCCAACGTGCATAACTTTGCATTTAACAACATTGAATTTCATCTCCCATTTTGTTGCCCAGTCACTCAGTTCTGAGCAATCCTTTTGTAGCCCTTCGTAGTCTGATTTGGTCTTAACTATCTTGAGTAGTTTTGTATCATCTGCAGATTTTGGCACCTCCCTGTTTACCCCTTTTTCCAGATCATTTATGAATATGTTGAATAGGACTGGTCCCAATACAGACCCCTGGGGGACACCACTATTTACCTCTCTCCATTCTGAAAACTGATCATTTATTCCTACCCTTTGTTTCCTGTCTTTTAACCAGTTACCAATCCATGAGAGGACCTTTCCTCTTATCCCTTGACACCTTATTTTGCTTAAGAGCCTCTGGTGATGGACCTTGTCAAAGGCTTTCTGAAACTCTAAGTACACTATATCCACTGGATCCCCCTTGTTGGTATGCTTGTTGACCCCCTCAAAGAATTCTAGTAAATTGGTGAGGCATGATTTCCCTTTACTAAAATTGTGTTGACTCTTCCCCAACAAATTATGTTCATCTATGTGTCTGACAATTTTGTTCTTTACAATCTTAAGACACTAAGGATACATCGACACTGTGCTAAAACACCCAGGTCAGCTGACTTGGGCTGCAGGGTTATAAAACTGAAGTGCAGAGACATGGGCTTGAGACCACATGAGTGGGGAGGGTCCCAGAACCCAGGCTCCAGTCCAGCCCAGCCCAAGCCTGAACATCAACACTGCAATGTGATAGCCTCCTGAGCCCAAGTTAGCTGACTAGGCCAGTCACAGGAGTTCTATTGCACTGTAGGCATAAATGAAGGGCACATCTGCATTGCAAAAACACCCAACTGTGGCAGTAAGTCTCAAAGCACAGGTCAACTGACTTGGGTTCACAGGGCTCAGGTTACAGGGCTAAAAATAGCAGCGTAGCTGTTCTCACTTGGGCTGAGGCCCTTCCCCCTTGGCAGGTTTCAGAGCCCAAATATCTACGCTGCTATGCCTAGCCCTGCAACATGAGCCCGAGACTCACTGCCAGGAGGTTTGTTTGTTGCTCTGTAGATGTACCCTTACCCAGACATACCCAGGTCCTCCTAACTTCCATTGACTGAAATCAAAGCACAGCCTCCCTGTTCCTCATTTTGCCATCTGTACAATCGGGATAACAGCCTTGCCCGACTGCATGGGGGGTGAGGACAAATCTTTTGCAGACCAGGAGGTGCTTGGACACTGCAGTGACAGGGGCCATAGAAGTACCTAAGGGCATTGTACAAGAGTTCACCAGGACTCCACCCTCTCCGGGGCGGAGGGGAGCCACGTCGGCTCACTACACCCCAATGGGTCCGGGGCATTAGTCCGGCCCGGGGTCTCCCTCGGTAGCCCTTGCGGGAGTCGGCCGAATGTGGTTAGTCTGGGCCTGGCTCCAGTGGGGCAACAACCACTGAGTCAGGAGGCTCAGGCCCTCCAGCAGGGCTAAGCCGTAATAACAGCCACGGGGCCCGGCCCTAGGTCCGGGCGGGGCAACAACGACTGAGTCAGGAGGCTCAGGCCCTCTGGCAGGGCTGAGCCTTAAGAACAGTTACAAGCCCCGGGCCTAGGTCAGGGTGGGGCAACAAACACTGAGTCAGGATGCTCAGGCCCTCAGGCAGGACTGAACAGTAACAACAGGCTCCAGCCTCCTCAGGCCAGGGAGAGGGAGAGTCTGCCACCCAGGAGTTGAGCAGTGGGGAGGACGCAGGCCCTCCCACTCCACTGCGTCCCAGCCTGCGGCCCTTGCAGTGGCTGACAATCCGCTGCTTAGTCAGTGGGGATCCTGGCTGCAACACACTGACATAGGTTCCTGCAGTGCTGCAGCCAGACTGGGGTCGGCTGCCCCTGGGCCACTTCCACACTCCCCCTCGGGCCCTAACTGGGTCCTGGCGTTGGCCTCTGCGGAGTCCAGGAGCATGGGTTCGTCGGGGCAGGAGTTGGACGGCAGGTCCGGTAGCTCCTCCGGATAACAGGTACAGGGTAGCTCCGGCAGCTCCTCCGGGTAGCCGGCGTGGGGTAGCTCTCGCCAGTCTGGGTGGCCGCCTTGGGCCACTGGAGCTTCCCAGTCTCTGGCTCCCCTAGGGACATCTGCGCTCTCCGGCGGCTGGGCTCCTACTGAGCTCTGAGGGCGAGCCTTTATAGTTCCGGATCGCCGCCTGACCCTTTGAGAGGCGGGCTCAGAGCTCCCGAGCTTCACCCACTCTGGCATCCGGCTGGGCTCTTCCTCCTCTGGGGCGGAGAGGAGCCACACAGGTCTGGCTCCCGCTCGTCGCATGTTCTTTACCAGCCCTATGCTGGATGGTGAACGCGTAGGGCTGTAAGGTCAGGTACCATCGCAATAGTCGGTTGTTATTATTTTTCATTTTCATCAACCATCGGAGGGGGGCATGCTCCGTGACTTGCGTGAATGGAGCCCCAAGGAGGTAGTAGTGTGGGGCGTCACAGGCCCACTTTATGGCCAGTGCTTCTTTCTCAACCATGGCATAGTTCTTGTCCTGGGGAAATAATTTTCGGATGAGATATAAAACCGAGTGGTCCTCTCCATCAACTTCTTGGGACAGGATGGCCTCCAGCCCCACCTCTGAGGCATCCGTCTGGAGGATGAACCTCCAGTGGAAGTCCGGGCTGTATAGGACCGGCTTTTGGCAGAGACACGTCTGGAGTGTCCAGAAGGAATCTTCACATTCTGGGAACCACCGTACTTGCCGGGGGCTGTTCTTTGTCAACAGTCCTGTTAAAGGTACTGCGATGGAAGCAAACTGGGGGATGAACCGCCGATAGTACCCTAGAAGCCCTAGGAACTGTCGGACGTGGCCTTCTGTGGTAGACATCGGGCAGGCTGCCAGGGCTTGCACTTTCCCGATGAGGGGCTTCACTCGTCCTCCTCCGATAGTATACCCTAGATAACATGGTCTCCTGCCATCCAACGTGGCATTTTTTTTGGGTTGGCTGTCAGTCCTGCCTGTTGTAGGGACCTCAGGACCGCTGCTAACCATTCCAGGTGGTCTTCCCAGTGGTGGCAATAGACCACAACATCATCCCGAGAAGCCGAAGCATAGTCTCGATGGGGCTGTAGTAGAAGATCCATTAGCCCGCTGGAACATTGCCGGGGCTCCATGGAGACCGAAAGGCATTCATGTAAACTGATAGAGTCCCGTCGGAGTGGCAAACACTGTCTTTTCCTTAGAGGTGTCATCGAGTGGGATCTGCCAGTACCCTTTACTGAGGTCGGGGGTGGTGATGAACCGGACCTCCCCGAGGTGGCCCAGCAGCTCGTCCACGCGAGGCATAGGGTAGGTGTTGAACGGTGAGATGGCATTCACCCGCCGGAAGTCTATACAAAACTGGCAGGTGCCATCGGGCTTGGGTACCAAGACCACTGAGCTACGCCACTCACTCTGAGACAGCTCGATGACTCCTAAGGCCAGCATGGCCTGTACCTCTTCCTCCACCTCTTGGCACATCCGGTACAGCAGTGGCCTGGTCGTTTCCCGGATTTCCTTCCCCGACTTGGTCTGGATAGAGTGATAGACCAGGGTCGTGTATCCAGGTAGGGCTGTGAAGGTTCCCTGGAAAGCCTGCAGGAGACATTTGGCCTGCTTGCATTGCTCTTCCATCTCATGCATCTGAGGAAGTGGGTATTCACCCATGAAAGCTCATGCTCCAAAACATCTGTTAGTCTATAAGGTGCCACAGGATTCTTTGCTGCTCTTCCATCAGGGTGTCGCCAAGCAGGGGAGCAGCAAGGTCCTCTGTCTGGGGTGCGCGGGGACCCAGTTCAGGCTCTGGCGGTAAGAGTTAATCAGCAAGCCCTCCCGGTCTAGCCATGGCTTCAGCAGATTCACATGGTATCGCTGGGTCTTCTTACGCCGGTTGGGTTGGTGGATCTCGTAAGTGACGGGCCCAACCTTCCGAGCTACCTCGTAGGGTCCCTGCCAACGGGCCAGTAGCTTCGACTCGCTCAAGGGCAGGAGGAGTATGACCTGATCCCCGTGTTCAAAGTCACGCACCTGCGTCTCCTGGTTATAAGTCTGTTCCTGCCTGTCCTGTGCAGCCTTTAAGTTTTCACAAGCTAGGGCCCCATCCTGAGCAAAGTATTCCTGCAGCTGGAGAACACACTTCAGCACCCTGGGTTGGACAGGGGGACTGCTCCCAAGTTTCCCGCATTAAGTCCAACAGGCCCTGTGGACGGCGTCCATACAATAGCTCAAATGGGGAAAACAAGGTTGATGACTGGGGTACCTCACGAATGGCTAGCAGCAGGGGAGGGAGCAACTGGTCCCACTGGCGTAGCTCCTCGAGGGGGAACTTCCACAACATCTCCTTGAGGGTCCGGTTGAACCGTTCCACTCGTCTGTGAGTGGTAGATGGAGGTGCGTAATTGTTTTACCCCCAGGAGCTCGCAGACCTGCTGTAACAACCTGGAGGTGAAATTGGTGCCTTGATCGGTTAAGATTTCTCGGGGCAGGCCCACCCGAGCAAAGACCTTCACCAGTTCCCCGGCAATGGTCCGGGCAGTGGTGCTCCACAATGGGATGGCCTAGGGGAAACGGGTGGCATAGTCAATGATGACCAGGACATACTGGAACCCGGCAACTCTTTTTGGGAGTGGGCCCACCAAGTCCATGGCCACCCGTTCAAAAGGCGTCTCTATTATAGGCATGGGGACCAGGGGTGCCTTGGGCACTCGCTGGGGGGCGGCTAACTGGCACTCTGGGCAGGAGCTACAATAGTTCCTCACCTCCTGGTGAATACCGGGCCAGAAGAACCGCATCAAGATCCGGGCAAGGGTCTTCTCATGGCCCAGATGCCCAGCAGCCGGGATGTCATGTGCCAGTTTCATCACGGCTTGCCAGTGACACCGCGGTACCAGCAGCTGTGTTTGGAGTTCCTTTGTGCGGGAGTCATGGTCGATCCGGTAAAGACCGTCCCGGCGTAGTTCGAAGTGGGGCCACTGGGTTGTGCACTGGGGTTTGATGATTGTCCCATAGACTGCCACAAGCTGTTCATACGCTCGGCTAAGGGTAGGATCAGCTCTCTGATCACGGCAAAAATCAGTATGGAGGAGGGGTTCGACCGGGGCTCCAGCAGGGGATTATCGGTTTCGTCGGTCCCTGGTTCAGTTCCCAGGGTCCTGCACACCTCTTCCAGTAGGGCCTCCTGGCGCTCTCCCTCCAGCGCCGGGGTCGACCGGAGGATCTCCTCAAAGGCGGGCCAGTCCCACCCCAGGATCACCGGGTACGCCAGTCGAGGGGCTAAGCCGACAACGATTCGTCGGGAGACACCAGCTACTGTCAACGGGACCCAAGCACTAGGCTAAGGACGGACGTCCCCATTGATGCATTGCAGGTGAATCGTTCCCAGGCGGGGGTCTGCCTGGGGTCCCAGAGCCTGGCGAATGAGCGTCTGACCGCAGGCAGAGTCGATCAAAGCCTGGGTGGCATGGTCCCCGACAACTACTGGAACCGTTATCTTGGGAGCCTGTGGTAGCCGAGCCCTGGTGTCCCCTGCACAGACCTGCCTGAAGCTGCAGTCCACTTCTGTGCAGTCCTGCTGCAAGTGTCTGGACTTCCCACAATAGAAACAAGGTCCAAGCTCAGGGCAACCGCCCCGAGAGGGGGCTCCCCTCGGACTCCTGGGGGGACTCCAGGGAACCCTTGCGATGCTCAGCAGGGTGGCGCCGGTCCCGGCTGAGGTGAAGGATCTGGATGTCTGAACCAAGACCCTGGGCGGGCCTCCTGCCCGCAGCCATGGCTCCGCAGCCTGGTTGGGGCGTCCCCTTTCTTTTCAGCGTTAGAGCATTCGGGCCTGGGGTTTGGAGGTCGGAAGGTGGGCCCCACGGGCGTTTCAGCCGTGAGAAAGTCCTCCATCAGCGAGATGGCCGCAGCTAACGTCGCCGGCCGATGGCGGAGCACCCAGGCCCGTGCTCAGGCCGGTAGGGTGTGCACAAACTGTTCCAGGATGACTTGTTCCATAATTCCTCTGTCGTCCTTGTCTCTGGCTGTAGCCATCGCCTGCATGCCTCTTTCAGGGCTTGGGCCACCAGCCGGAGTTGGATGCCCGAGGGGTACGTCTGGCTCCGGAACCGCTGCCAAAAAGTCTCCGGGCTGACGTCTGAGGCATCCAAGATCGCGGCCTTTACCTGGCTATAATCCCTTGCCTCTTCCATTGCCAGCCCCCAGTAGGCTGTCTGGGCAGTCCCTCTTAGGTATGGGGCCAAAAGGGTGGCCCATTGGTCCTGGGGCCACCCAGTGACCAGTGCCACCTGTTAGAACGTGACCAAGAACGCCTCGGGGTCATCGTCGGGGCCTATCTTGGTTAGTCGCACAGGGGCGGCAGGGTGTGGTAACCCAGCCCCATCCCCTGACTGCGGGTCTACGAGGTATGGTAACGCTGTCACCAGCTGTTGCAGCTGGGCTCCTAGCTGCTGAATAAGCTGCTGCTACTGCTGGAGTTGGTCAGCGTCCCTCTGTTGTTGATGTTGGAGCTGGGCAGCTGCCTCTGTTGCTGCTGCTGTAGCTGGGTGGCCTACTGCCGCTCCTGACTCTCCGTCAGCAGCTTAAACAATTGCTCCATCTCCATGGTTCTCTGGGGTTGGATCTCCTCCTCCGGCCCCTTCTCAGAGGGGTCAAGGGATCAGATCCCCACTTCTGGTACCATGTGTACAAGAGTTCACCGGGTCTCAACCCTCTCCAGGGTGGAGGGGAGCCACGCCGGCTCACTACACCCCGATAGGTCCGGGGCATTAGTCCAGCCTGGGGTCTCCCTCGGTAGCCCTTGCGGGAGTTCGAAATGTGGTTAGTCTGGACCTGGCTCCAGCAAGGCAACAACCACTGAGTCAGGAGGCTCAGGCCCTCAGGCAGGGCTGAGCCTTAACAACAGTTTTAAGCCCGGCCCTAGGTCAGGGTGGGGCTCCAAACGCTGAGTCAGGATGCTCAGGCCCTCAGACAGGGCTGAGCAGTAATCACAAGCTCCGGCCTCCTCAGGCCAGGGGAAGGGGGAGACTGCCACCCAGGAGTTGGGTGGTAGCAGGGATGCAGGCCCTCTCAATCCATGCGTCCCAGCCCGGGGCCCTAGCAGTGGCAGAAGACCCGCTGCTTAGTCAGTGGGGATCCTGGCCGCAACACACTGACATGGGCTCTGGCAGTGCTGCAGCCAGACTGGGGTCGGCTGTCCCCGGGCCACTTCCACACTCCCCCTCGGGCCCTGGCATTGGCCTTTGTGGGGTCCAGGAGCATGGGTTCATCGGGCTAGGGGTTGGACGGCAGGTCTGGCAGCACCGGAAGCTCCTCCGGGTAGCCGGCGCAGGGTAGCTCTGGCCAGTCTGGGCAGCTGCCTTGGGCCACCAGAGCTTCCCAGTCTCGGGATTCCCTAGGGACATCTGCTCTGTCCAGGGGCTGGGCTCCTACTGAGCTCTGAGGGCGAGCCTTTATAGTTCCGGGTCGTCACCTGACCCTTTGAGGGGCGGGCTCAAAGCTCCCTAGCTCCACCCACTCTGGCTTCCGGCTGGGCTCTTCCTCCTCCAGGGCGGAGGGGAGCCACACTGCCTCACTACAGGCATGTCTACACCGGTAGAGTTACAGCACTGCAGTTAGAGCGCTGCTCAGACAGTGCTGAAGAGAAACCGCTGTTGTGCGTTCACACTGATAGCTGCCTGCACAATAGTGTGTTCACACTTGTGGTGCTATTCAGAGGGGTGCACTCTGGATAGCTATTCCACAGAGCATCTCTTCCTCTTCTGCTGCTAAGAGTTGTGGGAAGGCAGAGAGGGTCATGGGGCATGCTGGGTCCTGTCCTAATGACCCGTGATGCATTGCTTCACATCCCAGAAACCCTTGTGCTTCCGTCCGCACTTGGCGCCATTTTTCAATGGTTTGAGTACTGCGTGCCCTGCTTCTTTGGGCTGCAGGAATGGATCCCGAACTGTTGACCAATTTGCTGCTCGCTCTGACCAACACGTCACAAGTGGCTGTGGAGTTAATCCTTAAACTACAAAGGCAAGAGGAGTGCGACATTGATCTCTCCACACATAGTAGCAATGACACAAGAATGCTTGTGGCATTCACAGAGATGCTGCCACAATGGAACAGTGCTTCTGGGCTCGGGAAACAAGCACTGAGTGGTGGGATCACATCATGATGCAGGTCTGGGATGACAAGCCATGGCTGCAGAACTTTCACATGAGGAAGCCACATTCATGAGACTGTGTGATGAGCTCGCTGCAACCCTGCAGCGCAAGGACACGAGAATGAGAGCTGCCCTGTTGTTGAAGCACGTGGTGATAGCAGTCTGGAATAGCCAGCTTCCACAGTGCAACCAATCAGTCGCTAACCAGTTTGGAGTGGGAAAGTTGACTGTTGGAGTTGTGTTGACGGAAGTCTGCAGGGCCATTAATCCCATTCTGCTCCTAAAGACCATGACTCTGGGCAATGTATGTGACATTGTGGATCGTTTTGCACAAATAGGCTTCCCTAACTGCGGAGGGGCAAAAGATGGGATGCACATTCCAATTCTGGCACCAGACCACCTAGCTGCCAAGTACATTAATTGCAAGGGGTATTTCTCAATGGTTCACTAGGCACTTGTGGAACATCATGGGCATTTCACAGACATTAATGCAGGCTGGTTTGGAAAAGTGCATGACGCATGCATCTTTCAGAACAATACCCATTGTGGTCCTAGGAGACCCCGCCTATCCCTTAATGCCATGGCTTATGAAGCCATACATGGGGCAACTTGACAGCAGAAAGGAACAGTTCAACAACAGGCTGAGCAAGTGCAGAATGACTATTGAGTGTGTTGGTGGTGTCTGGGGGAGCATGTGAAAGAGTGTTGCAACAGTAGCTGAAGGGGAGGGAAGGCTCTGCTGAGTATCGTGTCGAGGTCTTTGTAGAATCAGCAGCTCATGGGCGCAGCACCGAAGTGGCAGTTTGCCTCCTGCACCTTTTGGTAGGCATTCCACAGCTCCTTTACTTTTACCCCACACTGCAGTGTGTCCCAGTCATGGTCCCTTTCTATCATGCATTGTGAAATCTGTCCGTAGGTATCATAATTCCTATGGCTGGAGTGCAGCGGGGACTGAACAGCCTCCTGTCCCCAAATGCTGATGAGGTCCAGCAGCTTGGCATTGCTCCAAGTGAAGGATCACCTGGTGCATGGAGCAGGCCTGGTCACCTGGAAAGCAAACAGAAAGGCGATTTTCAAAATTCCAAAAGAATTTACGGGGTGAGGATGACGGTTGGTCACCTGAGGGCAGGACAGTAGAGTTCAAACCAATGACTAGAGAGGTGAGAACAGCCAACAGGCATTGTGGGACATCTCCTGGAGGCCAATCGCAGCACTGTAATTGACCACGGTGCTACACTGGCACCACAGCACTATAGCCCCAGCCCAGAAAGCTCTACACCTCTGATTGGGGTGTTTTCTTTTAAAGAGCTACAATTATGCAGTTTCTGCGTACTAAGTGGCTTGGCAGAGTACACACCTTGGCAAGGGCGGTTCTATGTATTTTGCCACCCCAAGCACGGCAGTCAGATGGCTTTCAGCGACACGCCTGCGGGAGGTGCACTGGTAACGCAGATTCGGTGGCATGCCTGCGGGAGGTGCACCGGTAACGCAAGTTCAGCGGCATGCCTGCGGGGGGTGTACTGGTAACGCAGATTTGGCGGCATGCCTGCGGGAGGTCCGCCGGTCCAACACCTTCAGCCTACCCACCGCCAAATTGCCGCCAAAGCTGCGGGAGCAGAGGACTTCCCACAGGCATGCCGTTGAAGGCAGCCTGACTGCCACCCTCACGGCGACCAGCAGGCCGCCCCCCCACAGCTTGCTGCCCCAGGCACGGGCTTGCTGCACTGGTGCCTGGAGCCACCCCTGCACCTTGGAGTTACAGCACAGAAAGCTGCTTTACTGCACAGTGCAGACAGGTCCTTAGCTAGAGAGATTTGTGCCAAGAACTAATGTTATGTGTCTGAAGTCTCTGCTTAAAGGCGCAGAATGAGAACAGGCATTTGACTGGGGCTTCCACATGAATGAAATGCCCCCTTGCTTCGTTGGTGCTGATGCTGGGAGAGATAGCCTGGCCCTGGGATCGGATCTCCTCCACTGCAGCAGCAGCCACAAGCCTGCTGACAATTCTCACCTTTCTTCATCATTATCCCAGGGCAGCGCTTCAGAAAGAGGGATGCTGTGTCCCTTAGGTAAGTGATTCCAGATTCTGTAGATGATCTCTCCACCAGCTGGACCCATGCTCAGACCTGCACCCCAAAGGGCTCTGGGTGCCCAGCTCTGGAACATATGAGCTGGCTTGCTCATGGAGCGAGTCTCTGAATGTGTGCGGGAGGGGTTGGAGGACCAGGAATGTGGAAAGCATTTGCCATAATTCTTGTTTGCTGATTTCATTACCAGCTCTTAGTCACAGCAACAGTAAATTAAGCCCAGAAGCACAATAGAGCCCCTAGATCCTGACAGCTCAAACACAGGCCTCAGAAGGCATGAAAGGAAAATTACACATTGGAGGAGGTCGTGGGAGGAGGAGTAAATAAGATAAACTTAATTTTGGAACAATGTGCAATGAGAACAGCTTCTGCCAGGGAAAGAGATTATTACAAATGGGGAAATGCGCCTTAATGAGCTGGTGTTGAAAGGTTGTGTGAAAGCTCAGACTGCAACAACAGGGCAATTTGCTTGGAAAGGGAGGAATTAAGTCTAAAATGCCTAACAGAGAAATCATTCCCCCTGACAGGGCTGCGAGGTAATTATGAAGTACAACGCCTGGCTCCACCCCAGGCACAAATGGCAGCTGATGCTGTGCCATGCTGGTAAGCCACCCATTGCTCACTGGTTAGAGCCAGCACTTCCTCACACTGCGCTACGCAAACATCCCACGCACAGCTCTGCCAGCGCCCCTCAATCCCACCCCAAGCCCCCTGCTATCCCAGTCCTGGGCTCCCGACACAGCTCTGCCAGCACACTTCAATCCCACCCCACAGCCCCCTGCTATCCCAGCCCTGGGCTCCCCACAAAACTCTGCCAGCGCCCCTCAATCCCACCCCATAGCCCCCTGCTATCCCAGCCCTGGGCTCCCCACAAAACTCTGCCAGCGTCCCTCAATCCCACCCCACAGCCCCCTGCTATCCCAGTCCTGGGATCTCCACACAGCTCTGCCAGCGCCCCTCAATCCCACCCCATAGCCCCCTGCTATCCCAGCCCTGGGCTCCCCACACAGCTCTGCCAGCGCCCCTCAGCCCCACCCCACAGCCCCCTGCTATCCCAGTCCTGGGATCTCCACACAGCTCTGCCAGCGCCCCTCAATCCCACCCCATAGCCCCCTGCTATCCCAGCCCTGGGCTCCCCACAAAACTCTGCCAGCGTCCCTCAATCCCACCCCACAGCCCCCTGCTATCCCAGTCCTGGGATCTCCACACAGCTCTGCCAGTGCCCCTCAATCCCACCCCATAGCCCCCTGCTATCCCAGCCCTGGGCTCCCCACACAGCTCTGCCAGCGCCCCTCAATCCCACCCCACAGCCCCCTGCTATCCCAGCCCTGGCTCCCCACACAGCTCTGCCAGCGCCCCTCAATCCCACTCCACAGCCCCCTGCTATCCCAGCCCTGGCCTCTCCCCCACAGCTCTGCCAGCGCCCCTCAATCCCATCCCACAGCCCCCTGCTATCCTAGTCCTGGCCTCTCCCCACACAGCTCTGCCAGCGCCCCTCAATCCCACCCCACAGCCCCCTGCTATCCCAGCCCTGGCCTCTCCCCACACAGCTCTGCCAGCGCCCCTCAATCCCACCCCACAACCCCCTGCTATCCCAGCTCTGGCCTCTCCCCCACAGCTCTACCAAAGCCCCTCAATCCCACCTCACAGCCCCCTGCTATCCCAGTCCTGGGCTCCCCACACAGCTCTGCCAGCACCCCTCAATTCTACCCCACAGCCCCCTGCTATCCCAGCCCTGGGCTCCCCAGCAGTTCTGCCAACCCCAAAAACCACTGCCCCATCTATTGCCAGGAGATCCCCATGCAAAGCCCCCAGTGCCTGCCCTACACTCCAGCCTGGGGCGAGCCTGGCAGTGCTTAGTGAGAGCTGAAGGGTCCTGGTACTGCCCAACGTGTCCCACAATGACCTTTCCCAGAACGGGGGATTAGACACAGCGAGAGCTGGCAGAAGCACGGGAGCCAAGAGCTGATGGAGCAGGGGCCCAAGGAGAGCTCCCTGCAGCACCGCGTTCATCTGCGCTGAGGGCAGTGCCAGCCTTCGCCACGGCTGCACCAGCCTGGAAGGACATGGCTCCCGCTGCACTGGCTGTCGTGAGGGAGGCGGAGGAGAGGGAGCCTTTGTGGTGCAGTGGGTGTGTGCAGACAGGGTGAGAGACCCGTGCTTGTTCTATTCCTGAACTTCATCCATAACTTTTATGGTAGCATAAAAACCAGGCTTGTTAAAATGTGACCCACCAACCAAAAGGTAATGCAGCCCCATGGGGAGAGGGACAGTGTGTCCTGCCAGTGGTACTGCTTCTCAGTGGGAGGGCGACAGAGGCTTATAGTCACTGATCCTTCATATGCTAACACCACCCAACTGCGCAGCCCCCTCCCAAGGGGGCAATCCCGGGGACCGGGCACACAGGCCACCCCTGAATACAAGGCAGCCTGAGATCCGGGTTGGGATCAATTTGTTTTACAGCGGGGCTAAGCATCCAGCAGGTGGGAGTGACACTTGGTCACCCCCCAACCGGGCTGGATTTGAACATGCAAACTAGGCCTTTTCCCCAGTGGAGAGGATGGCTGAGCCTTCCCCTGCCACACCAGGGCTCCTCCACTGGAGCTGATCTGACACATGAACAAGTGCTAGACAGGTTAAGCATGAGCACAGCACTGCCAGTGAGAATGGAGAGCCCCCAACCTATGCCCCAACCCTGCACTGCTTCACAGTGGCCTTTGCACTGGGCACATGCTGCTGGAGAGACAATATTTGAGCAGATGGTTGGCAAACATCCCCCAGGCACCAATCCCTGTGTGGTGACAGGCAGTACAGGCTGCCCAGGCAGCAGGAAAGGTCGTTCCCACTCGAGGCTGGCTGGGGTCTCCTGTGGAGTGGCACAGGTTGTAAGAGAGGGTGCCAGGGTCAGAAGGGAAGGGTCACGCCTGTGTCCACCCAGAGTTGCTGGCCCCAGGGACAGCGAAACATGAGTCACTGCCAGTGTGATCCTTCTGCCTAGTGGATTTGGCAGCAGCAAGGGCCGGGGTCAATATCCAGGGGTTCCTCTCAACATTACAAAACAGAACCAGTGTAAGCCCCCCCTCCCTCCACAATTCTGGAAGAACTAACCATGCCCCTGGGCAGCTCTCAGAAGCAATACTTCCCCACTTGCAAGCACTGAGTCTGTATCTGACAAAACCCACTGGTTAGTAAGAGGAAAGGGAATACAGCATTCATTTGGGAAAACACAGCTCAAAATGGTTCACAAGTATGCAAATGATTAGGAAAACTCCCACCCCACAGTGTCTTGGGCTGTGACCTTTGCCTGAATTTCCCACCTGGCAGTGTAAAGTCCAATGGACGAAAACCAATCCTCAGCTGGCACAGGCCCAAGGCCACCTGCTCACGAACTCCCAGCACACAGCACCATGTCATAAGCGGCTGGGTTTCCTGTTGCCACAGGCCCTGGGAAAGCACACCCCAGCAGCCCAGTATCAGGTCCTGGCCTCCCTCCTTTCATTGGGTGACATTGGCAAGATCTTCAGAGGACCTGCAAGGCCAAGTTGCATGAGGCTGCGATCTGAACAGTGGCTGTGTGCCCCTGGGTGAAGGGGGATGGGCTGCTGAAGCTTAGCTGCAGGGTACAGGTAGCACTGAAATTATGCTCAGATGTACCTGCTCATCCTGGGTACCACGAGATAAACGTCAGTGAGGAAGAGGCACTAGCCTGTGTGCCACCAACTGTATACATGCAAATACTCTTGGCTGGTCAGTCTATTCTTGAATTTGGGAAGTTGAAGAAGAGGAGGAGGAGAACACAGAAGATAACATTGCAGAAGAATGTAAAGATGAGAAACAGGAATCATGCCAACCTTCCTGGGTGTTAATATTAGACAGCATTTAATCAAAAGTGCCAGGGGAAGTAGGAAAGGGACACCCAAACACATTGAGTTGGAAGCACCTGTCACCAGGCCACAAGATCAAAAAAACTTGTCCAGGTGTTTCATAATGCTGGGCACTGAATAAGCCAGAAGGATGTACTTCGACCTGACACAGCACTGGCCAAGAGCAGGTTGATGACAAGGAATGAGGGTGGAATACTGATTCCATTAAACTTGGTTAAAAGAAGATTTACCCGTTTCACTGCAGATAACAGTGATATAAATGAGTGTGCACTTAGTGGGCTGAACGCATTTCATGCCACATAATATGCAGTCTGTCAGAGAGGACACGCATCTGACCTGATACTGCAGGATGCTGAGCCAACTAATCATGCTAATTTCAATGTGAACACCATCTTTCCTGCTAATTTCACAGGAAGTACAACAGAACCACAATTCAATGAAGATGTCCTGGCAGAATGGTGGTATGGACACATAAATGATAGCCAGGCAGCTTTGAAAGCACAACCACAGGACATGGCGTTTTTCTTCAAACATCAGTTTGAAAATCCAAGATCTGACTGGACAGGTTTTAATGAAAAGCAGAGCAACGACTTTCCATGAACTACATGCAGCTACATGCCTATCATTCAGTCCCCAGCTCACGTATCTGATACATGGAAAACTGTCATGAAAAGACTTTCTCAAGTCGCACATTATCTTCAACAGAAACATACTGTCTTGAGTGTGGACCAAGTGCTCTTCCTTGCTGTGACGGAGCTTTACCAGAATAGGAAGATATCCTGATTCCGTGCATAGGAGGGCTACATATCAATGAACTTCCTAAAGCTGCTGGGGTAGTATACACAGGAGTCTGGATTCTCAAGTGTGTGCACAGAAAGTGGAATTTTAGGTAGACGAATGAGAGTGTTTGTAACTGCTGGTAAAATTATCTAAAAGCCACTTTGCCTGTAGAGTTATCTTGTGAGGACAAGTGGCAACTGTTAGTACCACAACTTCTGAGCCATCTACAGCAACATGACAAGAAACTCAAAGAAAACTCCAGTTGTTTTCAAAATCTGATGCTGCAGAAGATTACAATAATGTCCTAAAGTCTATTCTGTCCTAGACAAGTTTCTGTGACCAGATGGCACTGTTTGTGCTCAGCAACACAGAGAACCAGCCCAATTTCCAGTACTGGTGGCTGTACGTTGATAAGTATGTGCCTACTGTTTATCAGAGCTCAACAGGATGCCATTTGGGAGCCTTGTCTGCATGCCTGTAAAAGATTGTGCCTGTTCTATCATGAAAATGACCACACAAATTATGCTCAGTGGGGATTTGTGTATAGTAACTCCTCACTTAAAGTCATCTCGGTTAACGTTGTTACATTGCTGATCAATTAGGGAACGTGCTCATTTAAAGTTGTGCAATGCTCCCTTCTAACGTCGTTTGGCCTGCTTTGTCCACTGCTTGCAGGAAGAGCAGCCCGTTGGAGCTAGCTGGTGGGGGCTTGGAACCAGGGTGGACCAGCAGCCCCCCCATCAGCTCCCCACCCCCCTAAGTTCCCTGTGCAGCATCTGCCCAGCAGGCTATCAATTGCCAGCAGTTCAGCTGTCCCTCCCCTGCTGCCATGTGATGCTCCTGCCCTCTGCCTGGGAGCTGCTCCCAGGAGCCTCCTGCTTATTGTGCAAGGGGGTGGGAGAGGGGGGGGCTAATGTCAGGGTGGTCCCCTCCCCCTGCCCACCCCATTTCCAAAGAGACGGGGAGGGGGACACACGACAGGGCTCAGGACGGAGGGAGCTTGCTGGCAGGAGCTGCTGTCTCAACTTGCTGATCTGTTTTAAAATGCAGTGTACTTAGAGTGGGGTCAGCGTACTTAAAGGAGAAATGTGCATCTCTCTCTCACACACACTGTGAATGTGTCTGTCTCTCTCTGCCATGCTGTCTCCCCTCCCTCCATTCGTGTTGCCTTGTAGAGTGTGAGGCTACACAACAATGTGTTAACCCTTGAGGGCTCAGCCAATTGCTAGTTCATCATTTAGCAGTAAGGCATTCCCTGGGAAATATCTCACCCTCTGACTTCCCCACCTCAACCAAGCTTCACAATCATCATGGCTGTGTACCAGTATTAAATTGTTTGTTTAAAACTTATACTGTTTGTGCGTATGTGTGTGTATATGTCTTTTGTCTGATGGAAAAAAAATTCCCTGGAACCTAACCCCCACATTTACATTAATTCTTATGGGGAAATTGGATTTGCTTAACATTGTTTTGCTTAAAGTTGCATTTTTCAGGGACATAACTACAACGTTAAGTGAGGAGTTATTCTCCTTTGCAGAAATGAACAAGCTCCCTCTGGAGGTACATGAAGAGCTCGATAGAGGCAACTGGGTTGTGAAAGGTTCCAACCACAGATTCAATCAGGCAGATCTGGACCACTCCCAAGAGAGGCTCAATGCCACTGGTGAAAGAGGAGGAGGAATTATAGGTCTCACAAGCATGGCCTCAGCACTCAGCCAATGGACTCTCTCCTATAATCTGTGTGCCCAAATTGCAGACCAAACCACAACATTGTTCAGTCTTGCACTTGATGACCAAATGACTTGCAATGAATCCACACTAGCATGAAAGCTGCATGATTGTGCTGATGAAAATAAAGTGTTAATGAAAGTTACAAAGATACAAATCGTTAACTTCTTCTCTGAAGAACTCCTAGCCAGCACTCCACAAAACAAAATGATTGTCCTGTTCAGAAAGTTCAAAGGAGTCAGTACGGTTAAATCACCAAAGCCAACTCTGGACAAGAGTGACTTGGAAGCTGACCAGGAAAAGGCAAGACACCAAGATTACACTGCACTGCTTGCTGATACTGACTGCGTTGTTGTGTCAGCACAAGACCCTGATGTTCCTCTGTTAGTGGCACACTATGACAAAATGCTTTGCAGCAAGTTATGGCCGAAGACTGGAACATCAAAAACCCCAAATACATTCCTGTGCATACTATCTGAGAGAAGCTTCTGCCTGTATTTCCTCAAGCAGACACAGAAATCATATTCTCCTTCCATGCACTGAAAGGCTGTGACACTGCTTCGACAATATTCACGGAGAGACATGGATGTCTGAAACCTGGGGAAGGACGATCTACAGAATGAAACAATCATTTCAGCAGAAAAGTTCATCTGCAGCCTGCACAATTTACCCGATGAGGGGAGCTGCGACAAGGCACCTACAGTATTGTTCTCGGAGTGCTGATCATCAGATGCACTGCCCCCAATTAGTGATGCACTGCACTAGCACATCCAAAGAGCTCATTTTCAAGCCATGGTGTGGACAGGGCCGGCTCTAGGTTTTTTGCTGCCCCAAGCAAAAGAATTTTTGGCTACCTCCATGGCCCCACCCCAGCTCTGGGCTCTCCCCCCACCTGCACCCCTGCTGCCCCAACCCTGGGCTCTCTCCCCCCACCCCACCTGCACCCCCTGCCGCCCCAGCCCTAGGCTCCCCTCCACCAGTGCTGACTCCACCCTCTCCCCCCTTGCCTCCAGTCAGTGCGGCGCTTGCAGGGTCGGGGTAAGCAGCGGGGCTCCCGGGCCGCACCTCAGCCCAGGGTCCCTCTAGCTGGGGCTCCTGCCTCCAGGACTGGCCGGGACCTGGGAGGGCAGAGCTTGGGGGACTGCCCGGCAAAGGGCTGAGGAGCTGGGGCAGGGCAGCCCCAGAGGGAGTGGAGCCCCGGAGAGCAGGACGCAGGCCCCGCACGGCAGCGCCCTGGGCACTGGTCCCCTCTATGGCCCTGCCGCTGCTGCTCCTGGCCGCCCTGCTGCAGTCCCTGGGTGGCTCAGGCCACTTCACCCAGCCCCAGCTGTGGCACTGGGGGCAGCCGCCCTGCGGCACCTACAGGCTGCTCTATGCGCCCCGTGGGGCAGCCCTCAGCCCGAGTGTCCCCGCTCAGAGCCCACCCGGCCATAAGGTGCAGGCACTGCTCCCCAACGCAAACTGCAGTGGCCCCAGGGCACCCCCTGTGCAGGACGCGCTGCTGCTGCCAGGGCCGGCTCTAGGCTTTTGCCGTCCCAAGCAAAAAAAAAAAAAAGTTGGCGGGAATGCTGCCCCTGGAAATGTGCCGCCCCAGGAAATGTGCCGCCCCAAGCACGTGCTGGGTTTGCTGGTGCCTGGAGCTGGCCCTGGGTGTGGAGGCAGGCAAACTGCAACCATCCCTTACTACCCTGACCAGAGATTATGGGTTGGCCCAAACACAATGGAGAACGGGTACCCAAGATAATGTCACTGGAGCCAATTCCCGACAGCTGTGCAGAAATTATTACCTGTGGATGTGTCAATGGGTATATATCACAATGCTGTAGCTGCAGAAATGCCACCTGGGCATGCTCTGGGGCTTGTAAATGCAAGGGGTGTGTTGGCACATGTAGGAACTGTTACGTTACGCTGATCTAAACAATGTGTAGGATCTAGAGTAACTTTGTAGTGGAATAAAAACCATAGAAATCTATTAATTTTCCAAATTTTACTTAAATTTTGAACTCCAATTTAGAATGCAAAATATTCAAAATTTAGCTTGATAACTCGTTTTGTTTTTTCAGACTCAGCACATTCAGATTATGACAGATAAAACTGGTCTACAATTTTTGAGACGTCATCTGCTTCAGAGATAAAAGGTGCTATTTATTATGTATTTTGATGTGCTGAACTCAAATATGACAATTAAAACAACTGATTGGCTACTGTTTCTAAGATATTTAAGTTTTTACATTTTATGTCTATGTCTATTGTGTAGATAGTAGAGTTTTAATCATAAACTGTAAACCTAGGTCTTTTCATGTGTTTATGGTTGCTTTACATGATAATATTTCACCTGTCCTGTTTATGTAACACTTTAAAAATCAGCAAAAAGGTTATATAAATAAAATTTATTATGAAACAAAAGGCAAAAAACTATTATGTACACAGTTTAGTCCTATTCAGTGTCTACTCGGCGCTTCTTGGCTTGTCTCTTGTATTCATTAAATGGAGCATCTCTTGTCACTGTCCAGCAATAGTCTGCAAGCATTGATGGGCTCCATTTGCCCTGATAGCCTGCCAGGAGATTCCACTGCTGTAGTCTGGAGCCCAACAGCTCTGCCTTACTCTTGGGTAGTTCCAAATCCCTGACAAGGTCATTCAGTTCACTTTGTGTTATGAAGTGTGGTTCAGAGGAGGAGGATGGGAGAAAATGCGGGTCCTGTGACATTGATGGTTCAGGACCAGAAGTTTCATCCTCTTCCTCTTCCTTGTCTGACTCAAGTGAGAATGATTCTGGTGCATCAGGAACCGGCAGGCCTTCTCCGTGGGGTACTGGGCGTAGAGCTGATGGAATGTTTGGATAATGCACAGTCCACTTTTTCTTCTTTGACACACCTTTCCCAACTGGAGGCACTATGCAGAAGTAACAATTGCTGGTATGATCTGTTGGCTCTCTCCAAATCATTGGCACTGCAAAAGGCATAGATTTCCTTTTCCTGTTCAACCACTGGCCAAGATTTGTTGCACAAGTGTTGCAGCATATGTGTGGGGCCCACCTCTTGTCCTGATCTCCAATTTTGCAGCCAAAAGAAAGGTGATAGGCTTTCTTAACCATAGTGGTTATACTGCGCTTTTGTGATGCAAAAGTCACTTCACCACAAACATAGCAGAAGTTATCTGCACTGTTCACACAAGTACAAGGCATCTCTGCTCACTTGGGCTAAACAGAAATGTGTCTCTTTGCAAAATCAAACACTGACAAATAAGAGAGCACGACACTGTATGATTTCTAGAGCTGATATAGGACAATTTGTTCAGCAGAACGATGTAAGCTTTGTTATGATTGCATCATCCATGACTGCTAGGAACAACATGATGCAATTCATATCATGTATGACGCAATACCAGCTTCAGATTGCATCATTCATTGTTTTGCATAAAAAGCAAGTATTGTCCAAACCCAGTCATAGATTTATTCATAGATCCAGTCAAAGATGTATTTTAGTCATTTCTGGTTTAAATTGAGATCCCTTCCCTTTATAACTCACTTATCCTTCGCCATTCCCAAGTCAAGGGTCGTATATACTGACCCAATAGCATATCTTGAAAACTAGAGCCAATCAACAATTTTAAGCATCATTTTTGTTCTCAGTGATCCAGAATTAGTAAAGTTGGACTACATTTATTTCAGAAGCATTTTGGCTGTAGAGCAGTGTAACTTGTTTACCCACTTTTCCCCCAAAATGCCTCCTCCATCTCATTTTATAGACAATGTGCTCAGCCTATCAGCTGGGAGGAGAGCTGCAGTATGTTCCAGCCTGATGCGATGGCATCGCTCTATGGGGCCTCGAATGAACAGGGGAGAGTGGGATGGAATTTCAAATGCAAGCTAAGTAGACACATTCCTTTCCACAAGATTCTGGGGCTGTTGGCCTTTCTGTCTCCCAAAGCAGCAGTGAAGGGCAACTGCCCTTTAAATAAAGGCATCTTTACCCTGCATGGGCTGAGGATCTGATTTATGGGTCCGTTTCTATCTACTGTCTCATGTACCAATCTCTGCATGTTTCCCCAGCCCCTGGCTATCAAAGGCAGCATGAAGGTGAGAGACAGAGACCTGACACAAGTGATTTCATTTGATTAAAAATACAACTTAGGACAGATGAGGAGGAAAAACTAAACAAAACCCTGGCAGCAACTCACCATCCCAAACACACTGCATCTGGCCAGGAAGGACCTTCTTTCCTCACAGGCCTGCTGGGCAAAATCCCCACAGGAGAAATATTAGCTGGGCTGGCTAATTACAGCAGAACTCTCTGCTGTGAAAATCATGAGAGCCGCTAACACAACACTGGTTGCAAAAGCCCCTCTGTGGCTGGATCCCTTTGGTGCATGTTATGAAACCCTTCAAATACTCCACAGACCCCAGCAAAGGGGCTCTGTATCATGGAAACAAAACCACTTCACAAATAATGCCTGCCTTTCAGGTGCCATTTCCCACTGGTTTCCGAAGAGCGACGCTCAGCTTCCCTGCAGAGACGAGTATTAATTATTAATAACTTGATTATTGAAATCACATCACAATAGCCCAAGCGATCTTATCTCAGCAAGTAATGAACTAAAGAGGCCCCTGCACTCACATGTCTCACTTGCAACCAACACTCGCCCTGCATGTCTGTGTCTGAATGATGCACCCGAGGTGCTGTTACCCACCCTCTGTCCCTGCTGGAATGCACAGGGGATGAAACAGTCACTGCGTGACCCATTGTTCTGCTGTAACAGAACTGAGCTGCAGTGAGTCATCTCAAAATAACTCTGACATTCCAAACTGGCAGCCTGCGTCACTCTCAGGGGATGTCCAGATGCTTTGGAAAGAAGACATGCATTGCCAGCATAGCTCTCGGGTCTCTGCAGAACACAGAGCAGCCGAGTTACAGCACGTTACCCACTAAGGAGCATCAGCACAAACAAGAGCAGACTAACTCAATTGTATGATGCATTATGAGGTGTGGGCCAAGCCCTCCCCAAGGCCTGCCATCCTATACAGAGCCAGGCACTCAGCAGGTCTCCTCTGCTCCCTCCTCTCCCACCTCTGCTGGATCCATGCGAGCCTTGCTCAGGCAGCAGGAACACACAGCCCTAGTGACTGGCTCATTTTTAACTAGAGTCTCATCCCCACAGGAGGGTTGAAACAACAGCACTTAGCATTTTGTGAGTTTAAAGTGCTGTACAGTCCTGGACTGAGCCTCCCAGCCCGCATGAGGCAGGGCATACAGCAGCACCCAGCCCTTCCAGAGTGCCAGCAGTGTGCTACCTTGGCAATATGTGGCCATAGGACAGTCACACTTCACCCTGCAGTGACTGTAGTCAGACCCCTGACTTTGGCTTTTGAGCCCTGTAATAACATTCCGATTCTATGAATCTGTGACACATGATTGGACTGAATTCCATATTCTTGCATACCTCATTGACGTCCTGTCGAGTGCAGGCACATTAACTGCACTGTCTGTCTAAGATGCTTTACATTACCACAGTAACAGAGTGCCATGCAGTCTTCGGTGAGGCAGGGCTGGGCTGAGCTATTATGCCTAGTTTCCCCCCAGAGGCTAAGGGCCTTGAATGCTGTTCCTTCCAGCCGTAGGCTAGTGCTCTAACCACTGCCTCACCCTCCGAATTAGGTCTTCAAAGATATTGAGAACTACTCTGCTACATGTAACGATCCTCAAAAAGCACCCAAGAGTTCTAACTGCAAACGGAGAGAAATTGTAACGTATGTAGTGAGGTGTGTTGATTCTGGGATGGAGTACAAGCAATTCAGCCATGCAGGTTACTGGCGTCTGGGCCAGGTGTATGTAACACAAAGTAAAACTTCGGCGTAATGACATGAGCGCAAACTAGTGGTAATAAGGAATTCAGTCAGGTCCTTCGCCTGCTGGGTACTGGAGTGATGGAAATTGCAGGTATTACACTGGACAGGAAGCCAGTGCACTATCAAACATAACCACCTGCTGATTAGCGGATAGGGTTCAATGTTCTCATTGCTAGTCTGCATGTGTGCAATTCTGGGGCTCCCAAAAGAGCCAGGGCACAACTTCAAACGCCCCCCTCGCAAACCTGCCAGCGCCAAGGCAGACATAAGAGCAAAAGGGAAAGTGCCTGACGCTTGCCTTGACTCACACACGACTCTCTCCATGAAAGAACTCTTCCCCCCAGGCGACCCCTTGTAGCAGCTCCCAGAGTCTGACTAATCCCATCCTGGTTCTCACTAGTGCTCTCCTTCAGCCACCACCATGTCTGGCTGCTCCTTCCCATCACTGCCACAAATACCTTTCACCAGGCCACGGTCACCATCTCTCATCTCGTCCATCCGTCTGTCCAGAACCCTCCCGTTAACGTTAACTTCACCCCTGCCGCTTCACCCCACTGGAGCCCCCTGCCCTGCACATGGACCTCTTCACTGGCTCTCTGGACTCTAGCACATCACATACAAGGTGAGAATAAGGACGGGCCCTGCATCCCTACCACATCTGCTCATTTTCTACTCCCACTCCCCCCACAACTCCTCCTGTTCTCTCTCTCCAACTCCCTGGGCCAGCAGCAGTCCCTGCCAAACACCCCTCTTGCCTTCTCCAAGCCCTTCCATCCCAATGGCCTCCCAGGTTTCTCCCTCTCTCTGGAGGGGGATGGGGAGGAGGGGAGAGAACCCTGCAGCCTGGTGCTGAGAGCACTTGCCCAGGATGTAGGAGACCCAGGATCCTGTCCCCTTGCTCCATTGACCTTTTCACTCTCTATCCTCACTGCAGCAGCTTCAATAGGAGCCAGCAAGAATGTTCCAGAACTTAGAGCACTCCCCTGGCAGGTTCAAATCCTTTCTTGCCCCTAAGGGAAGGGGGAACTTCAACTGGGACTCCCCCAGCTCCAGGTGAGTTCCCTAACTGCTGGGCTCCTCTGCCACCACCCACCTTCCTCCTGGGACTCACCTACGAGGGCCCGATCCAGTGGGCAGCCTCAGAGCACACCTACTGGATTGGGCCCTCCCTGTGTGTTAGACAGCCAAACAGCTGCCTTCTCCTGCTTTGGGAATTACTCTGGGGCTCAGACAGGAGACAGGCATCTGGAGGCACACAGAGAGGCAGCCCAGAAACACAGGCTCTGCAGAACTTTTACTGCACAGTTCAGATGCCTGCAAGGTTTCAGCAGGAGGTTTGTGCAGCAGGAGGTTTCAGCAGGAGGTTTGTGAATCACAGGGGTCCCAAAACTGGGACTTTGGCCCCTAAGTGCTTTGAGCATTCAGCCCACAGTGTTTACAGTACAGGTCATTTGCTAGTGGCTTCAGCTCGATACAGGAAAGAACAGGACAGCAGGATTTGAATGAACTTTCCAATAGGCTTAAAAAAAGGCTTAAAAAAGTTCCAACAGCCAAACCGGTTAATTGACTATGCAGTCATCAAAATTAAAAAGCAGTCGCTTTGAAAATATAACAAACATTGCAAAAGAAACAGACCATTCCATTGTAAATGCACCAGACCAGAGAAAACTGGGACCAACCTCTTGGGGGAAATTCTTACGATTACATGGGAAAAAAATCACCCCTTTGTATGTGCATGTTTCTACTACGCTCAGAAGTTTAATTCAGTTGGGGGTGGGGGGCATGGGAGAGTGTCAGCTGCAGCTCAGGCAGCAGGCTAGAATCATTCAGATTGCCTGATACATGGTGCCCTCCATCTAGTTCAGTCAGAGGTAGCCACCAGTTACCATAAGCATGATGGTGCAATATGCTCTCATCCAGGCTGTATCGTCTGCATAGTAACACTGGTATCAAATACTGAATCTTATTAATTCCCTGGGAATCTCACCACAACAGAGAATTGAGGCAGAAGAGGGGGCTGGTTGGCTTTATTATACATGTAACTCTTCTGCCAGGCCGAGTTGATAGCAGCAAGGGCCGGGTTCAGTACATAGGGGTCCCCTCCCAACAATGTAATGCAAAACCAGCTCGAGCCCCCATCCAGTGACCTGAGAAAATCTTACACACATCTCTGGGCACCTCAAAGAGGCAATACTTCCCCTCTCGCAAGCACAGAGTCTCGGTGTAGCAGAAAATTTTTAATAACGTGAGGTAAACGACATCAGCATTAAATTGGGAAAACAACACAGCTAGGGTTCCTAGACCAAACCATGAGCAAAGACCCACCCCAGCAACTTGGGCCGTGTCCTTTCCCTTTGGTTCTTGAGTCCAGCAACCCAAAAATCACCCAAAGTCCCAAAAGTCCAGCAACCCAAAAGTCTCTGTCCCTAGTCAGTGCAGCCCCAGAGTTCAGAAGTTTATCTGCAGAGTTTTACCCCCCCAGCCTGGGTGGAAATGGCGGGGAGGGGCACATGGGATGTTAAGGGGCCATGGTATGAGGCCTTACATGGTATAGGCCAACTGCCCCACCTCTCCATGGGGTTCTGCTGCAGCCTTCACCACGAGCTGCTCCACTCCACCAGCCTTCCCGTAAGACACTCCAGCCGTCCCACTAACTGCTCCAGTCTGCCAGCTGCTCTGCTCCTCTTCACTCCTCTCGTCTTCCCGTGGGCCGCTCCAACTGTCCCACAAACTGCTCCGCTCTGCCAGCCACTAGCAGTATATCTTCAGGCTCCCACACCAGTTAACACAGCACTCAGTGATCACAGGTCTTAACAATTTTAGCTCTTTAGTGATTTCAGCTTGTAGTAGGGTAGCCCCAGTGCTGGTGCACCATTGGCCCAAAGTGAATTCAGCACAGCAGGCTGTAACTAGACTCTTAATGGAATCAAAATTAGCTCTGTTATTCAACAGTGGAGAGAGGAGGAGGAGGTGCAACTGGTGTTTCAGGCCCTCAAAGGGGGCCCACACATAAGAACGGCTGTACTGGGTCAGACCAAAGGTCCATCTATCCCAGTATCCTGTCTACTGACAGTGGCCAATGCCAGGTGCCCCAAAGGGAGTGAACCCAACAGGCAATGATCAAGTGATCTCTCTCCTGCCATCCATCCCCACCCTCTGACAAACAGAGGCTAGGGACACCGTTCCTTACCCATCCTGGCTATTAACCTCCATGAATTTATCCAGTTCTCTTTTAAATGCTGTTATAGTTCTAACCTTCACAACCTCCTCAGGCAAGGAGTTCCACAAGTTGACTGTGCACTGTGTGAAGAAGAACTTTCTTTTATTTGTTTTAAACCTGCTGCCCATTAATTTCATTTGGTGACCCCTAGTTCTTGTATTATGGGAATAAGTAAATAACTTTTCCTTATCTACTTTCTCCACATCACTCATGACTTTATATACCTCTATCATATCCCCCTTAGTCTCCTCTTTTCCAAGCTGAAAAGTCCTAGCCTCTTTAATCTCTCCTCACATGGGACCCATTCCAAACCCCTCATCATTTTAGTTGCCCTTCTCTGAACCTTTTCTAGTGCCAGTATAACTTTTTTGAGATGAGGAGACCACATCTGTACACAGTATTCAAGATGTGGGCGTACCATCGATTTATATAAGGGCAATAATATATTCTCCTTCTTACTCTCTATCCCCTTTTTTATGATTCCTAACATCCTGTTTGCTTTTTTGATCGCCTCTGCACACTGCGTGGACATCTTCAGAGAACTATCCACAATGACTCCAAGATCTTTTTCCTGATTTGTTGTAGCTAAATTAGCCCCCATTGTATTGTATGTATAGTTGGGGTTATTTTTTCCAATGTACATTACTTTACATTTATTCACATTAAATTTCATTTTCCATTTTGTTCCCCAATCACTTGGTTTTGTGGGATCTTTTTGAAGTTCTTCACAGTCTGCTTTGGTCTTAACTCTCTTGAGCAGTTTATAGTGTCACCTGCAAACTTTGCCACGAGGTACAAACACCTGTCCCCCCCCCCTCTCAATTCACTGGGTTTTGGAACCCATGTTCCTTGTCTAGTGAGTGCTACATAGTTGATGGTGAGTCCCTCTGTCATAAAACAGTTCCACTGGCCTTGATTCACATAATCAGGATAACACCACTTTATTCTTCCTGCCCCAATAACAGAGAAACTGGGGATCCCACAGCAGCCAAAGTGACCATTTGGGCCCATGCTAGGTGGGGTGGATGTGTCTATGCAAACAAGACCAGCCCCTGAAGTTCTTTTGCACAACTTGCCACAATTCACCACCAGATGTCAGAGTAGAGCTCATCCTGATTCTCCTTACATACACAACATTTGAAAGCTATAGTAAAGATTCAGGGGGAAAAAGAGAGGTGCATCCACACAGAAAGGCTTATGAGAATCAGGCCCTTTGTATGCCAGCTCCTCCTGGTAGTGCAGAACTTCAGAGTATGTGACCGGTTAGGGCTGGAAACACCTGCTTTGTACTCTGTTCCAGTGCGAGACAGCACTTGTTTCCAGGCTATTAAGCTGCAAGACATTGGCCTAAACCCATGACTCGCGTTACAGGGTATGTCTACATTTGAGCCCTGGGAGGCGTGATTCCATTTGTGTAGATGTACCTGTGCTAGCTCTGCTCAAGCTAGCATGTCAAAAATAGCCATGTAGATGGGATAGCACAGGGTCCAAGTGGGCACCTGTGCCACATGCCATCCAAGCAGATCACACCAGGCTCCTAGGACCTGGCTTGATTGCCAACAGGTTCTCTGATGCAATTCAAAGCGGGCTGGGGTTCACTTCTAACCCCCGGAATGATTGGAGTCCTGCCGCCTATCTGTGAGCATAGCTCCCCCAAGGCTGGGCTGAGGGGTGGAGGCAGCCTTAGGGGTCACTTTTCTCCGGCCAGCTGGAAATGTTATAAAGGGAGAAGGAGGCCTTTACACTGAACTCTGCTGTGCATCTTCCATAGGGGAGGGGCCCCAGCAAAGAACGGGGCCAAGAGAGGCTTTAATAAATATGAAGGGTACAAAATACACAGTGCTATTTCTATATTTAAACAGGCATTATTAAAACCCCTGACCAAGCCCCAGCAACTGCTGTGAGCCAGCTACCCCAGAGGTCTCATCAGCACTGTCAACAGACAATTCAGGCAGACCAGATGATATCCCAAAATGACACATGGCCAGTTTGTTCCCAATAAAACACTACCCTTTCACATGAACCACCCCCAGCTTTCTGAGCAGCCAGACTGCAATGGCTTTTACTGATATTCTTGTGTCAGTGTTAAGCCCTTCAACCAACTGACAAGAGTGGCAGCTGGCCCTAATCTAGACAACTCTGAGGTGATTGCAGTGGCTAAGGACAGTTGCTGTCTAAACTAGTAACCCCAACTTCAGATGGAAACTCATTCACACATTATGACTTAGGATGGAAGAATCCCATTCACTGCTACAGACTAGGGACCGAATGGCTAGGCAGTAGTTCTGCAGAAAAAGACCTAGGGGTTACAGTGGATGAGAAGGTGGATATGAGTCAACAGTGTGCCCTTGTTGCCAAGAAGGCCAATGGCATTTTGGGCCGTATAAGTACGGGCATTGCCAGTAGATCGAGGGACATTCGGCACTGGTGAGGCCTCATCTGGAGTACTGTGTCCAGTTTTGGGCCTCACACTATAAGAAGGATGCGGAAAAATTGGAAAGAGTCCAGCAGAGGGCAACAAAAAAGAGTAGGGGGCTGGAGCACATGACTTATGAGGAGAGGTTGAGGAAACCGGGATTATTTACTCTGTAGAAGAGAAGAATGAGTCAGGATTTGATAGCTGCTTTTAACTACCTGAAAGGGGGTTCCAAAGAGGATGGATCTAGACTGTTCTCAGCGATACTTGATGACAAAACAAGGAGTAATGGTCTCAAGTTGCAGTGGGGGAGGTTTAGGCTGGATATTAAGAAAAACTTTTTCACTAGCAGGGTGGTGAAGCATTGGAATGGGTTTCCTTGGGAGGTGGTGGAATCTCCATCATTAGAGTTTTTTAAGGCCCGGTTTGACAAAGCCCTGGCTGGGATGGTTTTGTTGGGGTTGGTCCTGCTTTGAGCAGGGGGTTGAACTATATGACCTCTTGAGGTCCCTTCCAACCCTGATATTCTATGATTTCAAGGTTTCCTTTGTAAACTTAACACTGCAGGGTCCTGGGTGGAGTGTGAGAACCAAGGACCCACGCTTGGAGCAAACACACTTCTCAGAGCTCGGCACCCAGCAGTCAGACACCCCGAAGGCTGGCTTGCAGCTATATAGACCAGTTTCTGCTTAGATAAAGAGGGGGCCAGTGCATGCTGGGATTGTTAGGGCATACCTTCATTTTAAAGACGATCGTGGCTGCAGTGAGCTCTATTTAGAAAACTTAGCCATCTCTGTAGTTTAGCATAAACTTTCTGGGTATGTGTCTAATTTCATCAGAAAAAAATGTTCTGTATCATCACTGTAGATTCCAAGGTCAGAAGAGACCAGTGTGATCATCTAGCCTGACCTCCTGTATATCACAGGCCAGAGACCTGCATAAAAATAACTCTGAGGCCTGGTCTACACTTGGGGGGGGAGGGGAAATCGATCTAAGATACTCAACTTCAGCTACGGGAATAGCGTAGCTGAAGACGACGTATCTTAGATCGACTTACTTCACGTCCTCGCGGTGCGGGATCGACAGCCTCTGCTCCCCCGTTGACTCTGCTTCCACCTCTCACCCTAGTGGAGTTCCAGAGTCGACAGGGAGTGTGTTCGGGGGATCAATGTGTCACATCTAGATGAGACACGATACATCGATCCCCGACAGATTGATCACTACCCGCTGGGTAGTGTAGACATACCTTTAGAGCAGAGCTTTTAGAAAAACATCCAGTCTTGATTTTAAACTTGCCTGTGACAGAGAATACCCCTGAACCCTTAGTAAATTGTTCCAAAGGGCAATTACTTTCCCTGTTAAATATTAACACCTTATTTCCAGTTTGAATTTGTCTAGCTTCAACTTCCAGCCCTTGAAGCATGTTCTACCTTTCTCTTCATCCTCACCATGGTGAACCTCAGTTGGACGTAGTCTCCTTGTAGAGCGAGCGCTGCAGGGATTGATCTTCAGGTAGGTCATTAAGATGGTCTGGCAGGAAGTTCAGTCAATGTTCATCATTGGCAATTTTATCACTTCTATTCTGTAACCCAGCTATAAATGGATAGTGAAGAGACATTATCTCCTTTGTACCCTGTCATCATAGACACAATTGATAGGAGGCAGAAACAAGCATGGACCTATTTCCCAATTAAAGTTTTGTTATCTTTCATTAGTCAGAGATACAGTTATCAGCAACCTGCCAGTACTGCATAAATTAAGCAAACAAATGCACCACTGCGTGCGTGAGCATGTGGGTATCATTCATTGTCCATTCTTTCTATGCTTAACAAGTAGGCTTTTCATCATTCAACAGATACAGGCATGGTACTATACAAAACAGCTACAGTCCAGTAAGGACATAGTAAAGTGTCTTTACAAAAGGAACCCTTTGAAACTCTAACTCCATTTCAAAAACACTGCAAAATTTTTATTCTAAAAAGGTAAATCTCTGGACACAGGAAATGAGCAACTCCACTGATACCTGCTCTTTGGAAAGTTAATCTGTTCAACTGCAAGAGAATCAGAGTTCAGCATGAATATTCATGTAGAGAAAGTTTCAATCCCAAGTTCGTTAACAGTGAGACTGGGCTAAAGCCATCATTTCCAAACCTGAGTGCAGAAAAGTTGGACATCTAAATGAGCACCCTGATTTTCAGTGTTGCTGAGATCAGTGGAGCTGCAGGCGGCTCAGCACCCCTGGAAACAAGAACACTAACCTGAGGTACTAAAGTTTACGAATGTGGCCTACCTGTTGCTATAGGAATGATTTCCTCCGATAAAGGCTCTTCGTTCACAACTGCAAAGTGTCAAAGGGTGCAGCTGGTGAAGTGTCACAGATGTATACATGGGAACATTTAAAATGAACACACGAAGTGAGTTAACCCCAAAACAACTCACAACTACAAGAGTCCCAGCAGATACTCTAACAATTTTCACCAGAGCCGAGACACTGACTGCTGTGGCTAGTCCTGGAGTCTTAACCTCTGAATGGTTATGGGGTTCAGTCAGTGGACAGTCAGCACCACCTGTTGTGAGCTATTTCTCAGAAGTACCATTAACATGTTGCTTGGATGACCCACTCACAGCACTGGTAGCTGAACCTACCACAACCTGAGCTCCCACAGCTCCTGTTCAGAAGGGTCCACATGAAGAATTTACTAGCTTTATTCTCTAGTCAACTGGAGCTGTTGACAACAGCAAAGATGAGGCAAAAAGAAAGAGCATCCAGGCGAAACTTTGTGGAGAATGTGGGAAATGTCTGCATTATTTTAATGAAAAATATAGATAACCTAATTTTCACACTCATTTTTGCATTGTGACCTAGTAGGACTGAAGGGGTTAATTTTTTCTCTGGGACAGGGGCATAATAGCCGGGAATTGGTCATGTAGGTCTCTGAGTTGGGAAGAATGAGCCAAGAACTGCCCACAGATGAACAGGAAGACCTTGGAGATGCAATGGAAGACCAATGACCGGACAATAACTTTTAACAACTGGCAGCCAGGAGCAGTGGCACAGGAGCCAGCAAACAGCACTGAACTCAGAGGAGTTTGGGTTGGAATCTGTTGGAGAAGAAGGCAGGCAAGACCATTAGGGGCAGCGAGTGAGCTCTTGGGAGTGTGTGTGTTTGAGTTTAGTTTGCAACGTCTGGTAGGGAGCAGTGGGTTGCGAGAAGCAGATGCTTTGATCACAGCTGAAACTTGACTGGAAACAAGGCTTCCTAGGCAGCAGGTTTATGAAGGGAGCCAGCCAGCCAGCCAGCAGTAAGGAGCAGCAACAAGGACTAGCAAACAGAGCTGAAAATAGGGGAGCTTGAGAGGGAGTTTGAGGGAGGATGTGTGTGGTTTTTTTGTTCTGACAGAAGTTTAGGGGAGAATGCACATGAAATTGCAAGCCAATAGCAAGGATTTTTAATGAATCTGTAAACTCAGGGGTTGTACCTTATGACTGGAGAATTGCCAATATAATTCTTATTTTCAAGAAAGGGAAAAGAAGTGATTCGGGAAACTACAGGCCTGTTAGTTAAAAGACAGGGGTGAACAGTAAATGGAACAAAATACAACATGGTTGTACAAAAGGTAGATCATGCCAGACCAACCTGATCTCCTTCTTTGAGAAGAGAACTGATCTTTTAGACAAAGGATATGCAGTAGATCTAATCTACCTGGATTTCAGTACGGCATTTGATACAGATTCACTTGGGAAATTATTAGTTAAAAAGGAGAAGATGGGGATTAATATGAGAATTGAAAGGTGGATATGGAACTGGTAAAAGGGAAGACTACAGTGGATCATACCAAAAGGTGAACTGTCAGGCTGGAGGGAGGTTACTAATGGAATTTCTCAGGGATTGGTCTTTGGCCCAATCTTATTTCACATTTTTATTAATGGCCTTGACACAAAAAGTGGGAGTGTGCTAATAAAATTTGCAGATGATACAAGTTGGGAGGTATTGCCAATATGGAGGAGAACTGGAATATCATACAAGAAGATCTGGACAACTTTGAAAATTGGAGTAATAGAAATGCGATGAAATTTAATATTGCAAAGTGAAAGGTCATGCACTTAGGAACTAGCAACAAGAATGTTTGCTATAAACTGGGGACTTACAGTTCGTAGACACAGGCGGAGGGGAAACACCTGAGTGTATTAGTTTATCACAGGATGACTATGAGCCACCAATGTGATGTGGCTGTGAAAAAGGCTAATGCAGTCCTAGGATGCATGAGGTGAGGTATTTCCAGTAGAGACAGGGAAGTATTAGTACCATTATACAAGGCACTGGTGAGACCTCATCTGGAATACTGTGTGCAGTTCTGGTCTCTGATGTTTAAGCAAGATGATTTCAAAACTGGAACAGGTGCAGAGAAGGGCTACTTGGATGATCTGAGGAATGGAAAACCTACCTTGCGAGAGGAGACTCAAAGAGCTTTGCTTGTTTAGCCTCACCAAAAGATAGCTAAAGGGAGACATGATTGCTTTTTATAAATACATCAGAGGGATAAATATAGATAGAGAAAGGAGTTATTTAAGATAAACATTAATGTGGACAGAAGAAAAAATGGATATAAAATGGCCATTTGAAGGACATAAATTCACATTGCGTAGAGGTGGGGGGAGGGATAGCTCAGTGGTTTGAGCACTGGCCTGCTAAACCCAGGGTTGTGAGGTCAATCCTTGAGGAGACCACATAAGAATCTGGGGCAAAAATCAGTACTTGGTCCTGCTAGTGAAGGCAGGGGGCTGGACTCAATGACCCTTTCACAGTCATCTTCCAGTTCTAGGAGATAGGTATATCTCCTATTAATTATAGGAGTTTATTACACACAGCACTGGCAGAGTGTTACCTTGCTTATTACGCTCAGAGACACTGTCAATCAATTGATTACAATGGAATATATGGATTTTTCATGGGCAGGGGAAAGTGACAGCATAGGCAGTTTCACACCCCAGGATAGGTCTAGGAGCAAGACAAGATAGCACATTAGCCAATGGTTAACAGGTTACATAATGTCTCCGCCCATGGTCTTAAGTTAGTAAGTTAACATTTAATTAATACTTTGATAAAATGTTATTAGTATAAAATATATATGTTTGAATTCTGATTTGGGGTTCATAGGCATGAAGTAGCTTTTCTGATTGTCCAGCAGATACATTCCTAGGGGTTAAAACAAAGAAACAGTGAGAGTATATGGCAATAAATATTGTCTCCCTTGTGTTTTAAGGCAGGCACTGATCCCTAGGAAAGGGAGGTGGGAGGATGCCATATCTTATACTGACATGTGCCAACCTTTTATAAACTCAAGGTTGGATATGTGAGAACAACATCTCCCTACAAAAGAAACTAACAACCGAAACAGGGCTTCTTTGTTTAATCTGCAACTCCGAATAAGACACAATTATATAGTTTTTAGCTCCAATACCTGGCAATTTGCTGACTAGGCTTATTTTGGCAAAGCAAGGTTATCTTTTGTTTATTTTGCTTCTTTTAGCTAATCACTACTTGCTAGGCCTCTGGTCCCTTGACTATACTCTGGACTTTGGGTCTGGAAAAGAGCTGGCACAATCCATATACCAGGTTGTTATATAAAATGCACATGGACTTTAACTCTTCACCATTAACAAGTTAGGCTTAGAATCACAGAATAGAATCATATAATATTAGAGTTGGGAGAGACCTCAGGAGGTCATCTAGTCCAATCGCCCGCCCAAAGCAGGGCCAACCCCAGCGAAATCATCTCAGCCAGGGCTTTGTCAAGCCGGGCCTTAAAAAGCTCTAAGGATGGAGGTTCCACCACCTCCCTAGGTAACTCATTCCAGTGCTTTCATGACCCTTCTATGAAATAGTGTTTCCTAATATCCAACCTAGACCTCCCCCACTGCAACTTGAGACCATTGCTCCTTGTTCTGTCATCTGCCACCACTGAGAACAGCCGAGCTCCATCCTCTTTGGAAGCCCCCTTCAGGTAGCTGAAGGCTGCTATCAAATCGCTCTCCCTCTTCTCTTCTGCAGACTAAACAAGCCCAGTTCCCTCAGCCTCTCCTCAAATACATGTGTCCCAGCCCCCTAATTATTTTCGTTGCCCTCCGCTGGACTTTCTCCAATTTGTCCACATCCCTTCAGTAGTGGGGGGACCAAAACTGGACACAATACTCCAGATGAGGCCTCACCAATGTCGAATAGAGGGGAATGATCATGTCCCTCAATCTGCTGGTAATGCCCCTACTTACATAGCCCAATGTGCCGTTGGACTTTTTGGCAACAAGGGCACACTGCTGACTCATATCCAGCTTCTTGTCCACTGTAATCCCCAGGTCCTTTTCTGCAGAACTGATACTTAGCCAGTCGATCCTGAGCCAGTAGCAGTGCATGGGATTCTTCCTTCCTAAGTGCAGGACTCTGCACTTGTCCTTGTTGAACCGCATCAGATTTCTTTTGACCCAATCCTTCAATTTGTCTAGGTCACTCTGGACCCTATCCCTGCCCTCCAGCATATCTACCTCTCCTCCCAGCTTAGTGTCATTTGCAAACTTGCTGAGGGTGCAATTCATCCCATCAGCCAGATCATTAATAAAGATGTTGAACAAAACCAGCCCCAGGACCGACCCATGGGGCACTCCACTTGATACCGGCTGCCAGCTAGACATCCAGCCATTGATCACTATCCACGGATGGCTAATGCCTAGCATTAGAAGGTATGCAACTCCTTGAGAGAAGGTACAAAGCTCAAAGGCAACTTGCCCTCTGGATCTGTAACAATCCTGGATGCTGCCCCAACTTCCTAGATGTTGCAGGGCCCTGCGTGGGTGAATGACCACGTGTACTGGATCTGTGCAGCTATCCACATCTCCCGTAGCCTTCTGGTAAGTGACAACAGCAAGCATTGATTTCTCTGCTGCAATTTTATTTTAAAATACATAAATAAAAAGGATTCCAGCTGCGGTTATAAACTGAGGGTGTCTTCAAAAGTACAAGTGTCACCTTGGGAGGTTCTGATTTCAGCAGAAGTGACTTAAGAGCTTTGGGCTATTGGTGTATTCCCAAAAATCTTCATCATTCAAACAGCTTCCACTGGGGTCATGACAGAGAGTACCATGCTGGGAATGGAACCTGGAATGCTTCATTTTAGATGGCTGCAGCCTTTGTGGAGCTCCTGAAAAGTTGGGCAAGTTTTGCATGCTGGCAATGAGGCCTTTAAAATGAACTCTTATGGACTCAACATAACCTGCCTGGCATTTTATCACACCCTACAAAGCAGTTACTGACCAGTGACAGAATCTTGTAACCCACTGACAACCACGTACAGGCATTTCATTTCAGCAGTTACCACTTTGTTTCACAAGGTAGCTACAGCTATGTAGTTACTCTCTCACTGCCTGGCAAATAGCAACTAAATGCACCATCATTACATGCTCCTGCAGATGGCTTGATTATACAGTATCTGAAGCAAATGAGTAACATTCAGAGTAATTAACTTGTAGCATTTAGATTTCCCATTAAGTCTTCAAGAGAAATGCAGACAGAGACCGTTTATCCTACTATCACAGCAATACTCCCACTTACACGGTTGCAAAATAAGTACAGAGCTGAGTTAACAACATGGCTGCCTGGCTCCTGTGACAAACACCCCTGCATTCTAATGCTCATATATTTACTCTTTGCAGCAGTGGCAGTGCCCATACTTTCCAGGGATATTTTCTTTTTTTTGAGCCTTCTGGGCCAGAACAGCAAACAGAACCCATGGTGGCAGACAGTCAAAGTAGCATCTGAACACACTTCTAGCCACAGACAACTCCCAGCACACCCCTTCATCATACAAACCCCAGAGAGATCAATGACTCACAACCCACAATGGCACCTGGAAAAAGGAGCAAAGTCATTGCAAATTTCCATGGCATGAGATCTCACTGGGCATGGAGATGTGGGTAGTGCGCTGGCAATTCTTGTGCTTCATTATGGTGGGTCTGCTCTAAGGATAGTTAAATAGCCCCTCCATCCTGATCTGAGAGGTTTGAGAAACTGCAACATCTCAACCAGGCAATCTCTTTATAAAAAGGGCGCTTGGCAGTGAAACTACAGTTATGTGATCAAATGAAAGACAAGTCCTGATGGCTCCCCTAGTGATTAGCTGGGCTCCTCTGTGCTGCTGGGTCGGCTCTCCTGTTTGGGGATGGTGATGCGTTTTCTTATCTGTACATCTTCATCCTGAAGGAGGAAACAAACATACTCATCAGCAGGAGATATCTGATCTGAAATGATTTACCAGACTGTTCCAGATAAAAAGAGACACTCCTCTCTCTCCTTCCTCCCCCAGAAGCCTTCTGTATATCAGACTTCAGTCTCAGAAGGATTAGCTTGGCCGATGAAGATTTTAAATACAACCAGGAACATGGATCTACGACACAGCCCTCGCACTCTGCTGCTATCCCACTCGGAAACACTGAAGCCACCTCACGTCCTTCCCTGTGTATCTTATTTGTGTAGGTTCTCAAACCTGTTCACATGCTCCCATCCAAAAACTGTTCTTTCCAAATATTAGCCAGCATTTGTAGCTCTTTCAAACTGGCCAGGACTCTCCCCGTAAGAGAGAGAGAGCAGTGATGCAGATTTGCTGCAGAGTTTTTCATTACCTAAGTGGAGCTGTGTGATCCCATTTATGCTTTGGTCCAAGATGGGAGGTCAGAAAAACTTCATGGTTGACAAAATTAGAGATTTATAACTATTTAAATGCCAGTATGTGAACTCTGGCCCTGAGACATGCATTCTTCCGGCTATGTGTATAGGAAGGGACAAAGCTTATGTCAACACCCTGCTAAATTATGGACCCTTTAAAGGATGCTGACAAGTTTCAGCCACACAAAAGCTCCTGTTTCTGACTCGGTTCCTTCCAACCATCTTCCCTAAAGACTGAAAGGTTTGGCTTTGCAGGGCTGTAGGTTACATGTAACCTAAAATATCAGATAGCTTGGACAGGCTGCTCTGTGAGCAGCTGCTGTACACAGTATGCCTGAGAGGGATGGAACATGGCTTAGGAATGCACTCAGTACCTGCCCTGCACTACAGACCATCTGATTTTCTTCTACCAGATTCCTTTCAGCACAAGTCTTACAGGCTGCTTCTCTCAATTGCCCCTTCTCACACCTTCCCACGAGATTGTGACCCCACCATCTAACCGAGATAAGGCTCTATGTCTGCAGGAATACATTTGGCTTTGACATCTTGTTAGACTAAAGGTCAGCAAAAAGACACACAGAGCTAGTCTAGAGCACAGTTCTTACGGAGTCAGAATCCTCTTCCACCTGGCTGCTTAGGAAATTAGCGTAATCGTCCGTCTGGTTGTCTAGAATTTCTTCTTCATACTCAGTCTGATAGTCAGATTCATCTGAATAGGAGGGAAAAGAGAATCATTGGTTTTAGTTGGCACCAATAATGAACAGAGGGCATTGCAGGAGGATTACAATATTTGCTAACCACATCCTGAGCTACAGAGCACTCAGCTAGGAAGGAGAGTCAGGTTTGGCCAACTAATGGCAACTCAATGAACTAGTTTCTTTTCCCTGGGGACCACAAATCAAGCTGTCATTTTAGAAGTATCAGTTCTCTAGCCAGCCTGGTTGCAGAGATAACCTTCAAAAACTGGATGTAAACTGATGTATCAATGTCTGCTAGTAACTTCACTAAAATTGCGTGGTTAAAGAGGTGTGAAATGTCCCATTCATCTCAATGGGGCCTTCACTTTCAATCTAATGATAATGTAAAATGTTGACATATTAACACCATTGATCACTGCACACAAATATTATCACCACTGATTAATACACACAAATAGTAATACCACTAATTCATGCAAACATGAAAGAAAAAGGACAATCTTGTTCAGCAGATCTGCACAATCTACTTTTGGCATCATGCCATGGATTGAGCGCGGAAGAGCCCCACTGCTTATATATTCTCCAGTGTGACTGTTAGGATCTGGGAAGATCTGTATCTGGGGAGGTCAGAGCAAAGCAAGGTACAATGAAAGGCGCTGTCCATGTTCAGTTGCAGAGCTGCCTCTGCCAACACCAGTCCTTGCAATGCCAGTGCTGCTCGCAGGACAAAGCCTTGGGACCTCTCTGTCCCTCTTTTACAATGTTGAAAATCAAGCCTGTATTCCTAGTCCTTGTTTGTTGTCTCTTAGCCCTGATCTACACTACGAGTTTACGTCAAATTTAGCAGCATTAGATCGATTTAACCCTGCACCCATCCACATGACAAAGCTATTTTTGTTGACTTAGAGGGCTCTTAAAATTGATTTCTGTAATCCGCCCTGACGAGCGGATTAGTGCTGAAATCGACATCACCGGGTCGAATTTGGGGTAGTGTGGATGCAATTCGATGGTATTGGCCTCCGGGAGCTATCTCAGAGTGCTCCACTGTGACCGCTCTGGACAGCACTCTCAACTCAGATGAACTAACCAGGTACATAGCAAAAGCCCCAGGAACTTTTGAATTTCATTTCCTGTTTGGCCAGCATGGTGAGCTCATCAGCACAGGTGACCATGCAGTCCCAGAATCGCAAAAAAGCTCCAGCATGGACCGAATGTGAGGTACTGGATCTGATCGCTGTTTGGGGAGATGAATCCATGCTATCAGAACTCTGTTCCAAAAGATGAAATGCCAAAATATCTGAAAAAAATCTCCAAGGGCATGAAGGACAGAGTCTACAACAGGGACCCGCAGCAGTGCCACATGAAAATTAAGGATCTCAGGCAAGCCTATCAAAAAACCAAAGAGGCAAACGGCTGCTCTGGGTCAGGGCCCCAGACATGCCGCTTTTATGATGAGCTGCATGCAATTCTAGGGGGGGCCCCTACCACTACCCCACCCGTCTGTGGACACCTGCAAAGGGGGAGTCTCATGCAACATGGATGAAGATTTTGGGGATGGGAAAGATGAGGAGGTGGAGGAGGGTGAGGATAGCGCACAGCATGCAAGTGGAGAAACCATTCTCCCTGACAGCCAGGAACTGTTAATCACCTTTGAGCTAATACCCTCCCAACCTTCCCAAGGTGGGCTCACGGACCATGAAGCCGGAGAAGGCATCTCTGGTGAGTGTACCTTTGTAAATATAATGCATGGTTTAAAAGCCAGCATGTTTAATGATTAATTTGCCCTGAAGACTTGGGATGCATTCACGGCCAGTATAGCCTCTTCTTTTAAATGACCAACCCAATGGGTGCTTGGTATGGGAAAGGAGGGTGCTGCTGTTTGAAACCATTGTCACATGTTATGAAGGTTGAAGGGGGAGGGGTGAAGTGACCATCTCAGAGAATTGGGAGTGTGTGTGTGGGTTAGTTGGGTTTGTGCTGCACGTTAACCCCAAAACCGCAGCCCCTCCTTTTAAATGGCCAACCCATTGGTATGGGAAAGGAGGGCGCTGCTGTTTGAAACCATTCCCACATGTTCTGAAGGTTAAAGAAGCCGAATGACTGTGGATTACTATGGCCGTCTGAAAGTTGAATTCTGTTGCCTGGCCCTGCGTCTGTGATCTCTCACACCAAACTGGCAGGCCCTCAATATAAGAGACAAAATGCAACCTTGTACTGAAAGCATCTGTACTATGTAATGTTAACAGCTTGGTTCACCATGAAAGAATCTATCCATTGTTCTCTAAAATGTGTCTTTTTAAATACTACTCTCCCTTTTTTCCCTCCTGCAGCTGCAAATGTTTCAACGCTCTCCATATCATCTCCGTCCCAGATGCTAGCGCAGATAAGAAAGCGAAAAAAACGCAATTGTGATGAAATGTTCTCTGAGCTCATGCAGTCCTCCCGCACTGAAACAGCTCAGCAGAATGCATGGAGGCAAACAATTTCAGAGTCCAGGAAAGCAGAAAATGAATGTGAGCACAGGAGGAACGAGCAAGATGAGAGATGGTGGGAGCAAGATGAGAGGTGGCGGCAGGATGCAATGCTGAGGCTACTGGGGGATCAAACTGATATGCTCCGGCGTCTGGTGGAACTGCGGGAAAGGGAGCAGGAGCACAGATCGCCACTGCAGTTCCTGTGTAACTGCCTGCAGTCTTCCCCAAGTTCCATTGTCTCCTCACCCAGATGCCCAAGAACATGGGGGTGGGAGCCATCCGGGCCCCCAGCCACTCCACCCCAGAGGATTGCCCAAGCAACAGAAGGCTGGCATTCAATAAGTTTTGAAGTGCAGTGTGACCTTGTCCTTCCCTCCCTGCCCCCCGCCCCGTCCCAGGCTACCTTGGCAGTTATCCCCCTATTTGTGTGATCAAGTAACAAAGAATGCATGATTTTGAAACAATAATGACTTTCAGGTATCTGAGGGGTAGCCGTGTTAGTCTGGATCTGTAAAAGCAGCAAAGAATCCTGTGGCACCTTATAGACTAACAGACGTTTTGGAGCATGAGCTTTCGTGGGTGAATACCCACTTCGTCAGATGCATAATGACTTTATTGCCCTTGTAAGTGGTGATCGAAGGGAGGAGGAGGTTGGCTTACAGGGAAGTAGAGTGAACCAAGGGGGCAGGTTTTCATCAAGAGAAACAAACAAAATTGTCACACCGTAGCCTGTCCAGTCATGAAACTGGTTTTCAAAGCTTCTCTGATGCGCAGTACATACTGCTGTGCTCTTCTAATCGCCTGGTGTCTAGCTGCACGTAATCAGTGGCCAGGCGATTTGCCTCAACCACCCACTCCGACATAAATGTCTCCCCGTTACTCTCACAGATATTGTGGAGCATACAGCAATAATAATTGGCATACTGGTTTTGCTGATGTCTAACCGAGTCAGTAAACTGCGCCAGTGAGCTTTTAAACGTCCAAATGCACATTCTACCACCATTCTGCACTTGCTCAGCCTATAGTTGAATAGCTCCAGGGTGCCTATGTCTGGCTTCATGAGCCATGGCATTAAGGGGTAGGCTGGGTCCCCAAGGATAACTATAGGCATTTCAACATCCCCAACAGTTATTTTCTGGTCTGGGAAGTAAGTCCCTTCCTGCAGCTGTTCAAACAGACCAGAGTTCCTGAAGATGCAAGCATCATGTACCTTTCCCGGAAAAAAAAAAAAAAAAGGATAGAGAATAAGACTGAAAATATATATTGCTCTTATATAAATCCATGGTACACCCACATCTTGAATACTGTGTACAGATGTGGTCTCCTCACCTCAAAAAAGATACTCTAGCACTAGAACCGGTTCAGAAAAGGGCAACTAAAATGATTAGGGGTTTGGAGAGGGTCCCATATGAGGAAAGATTAAAGAGACTAGGACTCTTCAGCTTGGAAAAGAGGAGACTAAGGGGGGATATGATAGAGATATATAAAATCATGAGTGATGTGGAGAAAGTGGATAAGGAAAAGTTATTTACTTATTCCCATAATACAAGAACTAGGGGTCACCAAATGAAATTAATAGGCAGTAGGTTTAAAACAAATAAAAGGAAGTTCTTCTTCACACAGTGCAGTCAACTTGTGGAACTCCTTACCCGAGGAGGTTGTGAAGACTAGGACTATAACAGGATTTAAAAGAGAACTGGATAAATTCATGGTGGTTAAGTCCATTAATGGCTGTTAGCCAGGATGGGTAAGGAATGGTGTCCCTAGCCTCTGTTTCTCAGAGGATGGAGATGGATGGCAGGAGAGAGATCACTTGATCACTGCCTGTTAGCTTCACTCCTTCTGGGGCACCTGGCATTGGCCACTGTCGGTAGACAGATACTGGGCTAGATGGACCTTTGGTCTGACCTGGTACGGCCGTTCTTATGTTCTTATTCCATGTTGATGTTGGTGAAACATCCCTTGTGATCCACCAGTGGTCGCGGCACCATTGAAAAGTACCCCATGCAGTTTATGTACTGGGTGCCAAGGTGGTTCAGTCCCAAGACAGGGATATGCATTCTGTCTATCGCCCCACCACAGTTAGGGAATCCCGTTGCAGCAAAGCTATCCACTATGACCTGCACATTTCCCAGAGTCACTACGCCTGATAGCAGCAGTTCAGTGATTGTGTTGGCTACTTGCAGCACAGCAGCCCTCACAGTAGATTTACCCACTCCAAATTGATTCCTGATTGACTGGTAGATGTCTGGCATTACAAGCTTCCAGAGGGCTATCGCCACTTGCTTCTCAACTGTGAGGGCTGCTCTCATCTTGGTATTCTTGCACTTCAGACCAGGGGAAAGCAAGTCACAAAGTTCCATGGAAGTGCTCTTACGCATGCAAAAGTTTTGCAGCCACTGGGAATCGTCCCAGACCTGCAACACTATGCGGTCCCACCAGTCTGTGTTTTTTTCCCGGGCCCAGAATCGGTGTTCCACGGCATGAAGCTACCCCATTACCACCATGATGTCCAAATTGCCAGGTCCCGTGCTTTGAGAGAAGTCTGTGTCCATGTCCTCATCCCTATCATGATCACAATGTCATCACCTCCTTGCCTGCTTTTGCAGGCTCTGGTTCTGCACATACTGCAGGATAATGTGCGAGGTGTTTACAATGCTCACAACAGCAGCGGTGAGCTGAGCGGGCTCCATGCTTGCCATGGTATGGCATCTGCAGGAGAGCAGAGTTGCAGTGGAAGCGGTGGATGACGACGGATGCCACGAGAACAGATATTTATACCGAACGATGAGAGGACCTGCGAGGTGGATTCATGGCACCAGGAGAGCAGAGTTGCAGTGGAAGCGGTGGATGACTGAGCTCATTTACTTTATTGAAATCATCATTTACTCAATTGAGACTGAGCTCATTTACAACAGCAGGCGAGCAGAGTTGCAGTAGAAATGGTGGATGACGATGGTTTGCAGACCTACTGCACTGTCTCTGCCAGCAGCACCCAGGACACAACAGCAGCAGTGATGGTGAGCTGAGCTGAGTGGGCTCCATGCTTGCTGTGGTATGGCGTCTGTACAGAAAAAAGGCATGAAACGATTGTCTGCCGTTGCTTTCACAGAGGGAGGGGAGACTGACCACATGTACCAAAACCACCCGAAACAAAGTTTTTGCCCCATCAGGCATTGGGAGCTTAACCCAGAATTCCAATGCGTGGCGGAAACTGCAGGAACTGTGGGATAGTTACCCACAGTGCACCACTCCGTGAGACGATGCTAGCCACGTTATTGAGGATGCACTCCGCTGACCTACTGCTTTTAGTGGGGACATACATCATCAATTGGGGGTTGGACTAGATGACCTCTTGAGGTCCCTTCCAACCCTGATAGTCTATGATTCTATGACTGTATAAAATTGCTTTCTAAAGATCGACTTCTATAAATTAGACCTAATTTCCTAGTGTAGACATACCCTTAGCCAGCCTCTGATCTTCCCATCACCACCAGCTTACAGAAATTTCCTCTTAAAAGGGCCTTTGTCAATGGCTTTTTGAAAGTTGAAATAAATAAATTATATTCACTATTTTGTTGATGTACTAGGGAGGTGTGATATTCCCCTATTAAACCGATACTGACTTGTTCTGATCATATCACAATTATCCGGGTGTTTTATCTCTCTATTTTAATGTTGTTTCAACCCATGCTCCTGGTTTTGCAGTATGACTCACTGTTCTGACATTAACAGGATAATTCCTAGCACCAGTTAGAGAGTTAGGTAAGACATTAGCTACCGTCTGGAATCACAGCCACTGAATGATTGCATATTTATGTCACCAGTTCAGTCCCTTTTATCTTAAACTTTTGCAGAACTCTTGGACATACCATCTGGTCCTGTGGACTTGATGATCCTTAATTTATCAGTTTGTTCCAGAAACTTACATTTGAAGTGCTTAGTTTACCTCAAGTATCGGAGGGGTAGCTGTGTTAGTCTGGATCTGTAAAAGCAGCAGAGAGTCCTGTGGCACCTTATAGACTAACAGACGTATTGGAGCATGAGCTTTCGTGGGTGAATACCCACTTCGTTGGATGCATGTCAGCGGGGTAGCTGTGTTAGTCTGGATCTGTAACAGATGCATGTCATGCATCCGACGAAGTGGGTATTCACCCACGAAAGCTCATGCTCCAAAACGTCTGTTAGTCTATAAGGTGCCATAGGACTCTTTGCTGCTTTTAGTTTACCTCTTTTATTACCTGAAGAGCACAGGCATGGAGTGTCTCCCCAATATATTCAGTGGTGAAGACTAAGTCAAAGAAATTGTTTTGCTTCTCTGCAAAGTGCACAAAAATATTGAACCACTCCCGTATTTGATTTTTGTCTTTGGCTATTTGCTCTTTCCTTTTAGTCTCCTAATTTCGACTTTGTATTTCATCCACCAGAGTTTATGCTCCTTTCTCTTGGCGTCGGTAGAGTGGGAGTGCCTTTTTCTGAGGGATTCCCTGTTTAGCTTGAGTAAACTCTTGAAGTTAAATCACGGAACCATTTACATCATACTCCCCTCCACCTCGGCTTTCCTGCTTCCTTTCTTCTTTAGAGGTATGTGTGCCTTTTGGTATTCTGTTATGGATTGCTTAAGCAGCCTCCACACTGAGTCTAAAAATTTTAATTTCCTCACTTTTGCATACAGGTCTGTTTGATCAGGTACAGATGGGGAAACTGAGGCCCAGCGGGACCAGTGGCACAACAGTCCCCCTACAAACCCCAGTGCCATTCCCATGTTCTAAGTGCTAGACAATACTCCAGCCTAGAAACAGGATAATGTTAGAAGATTTAATAATTTTCAAATAACCTTCAGATATGTCACAAGATAGACAACAAGGGACTGTTATAGACTCATTCATGCTGCCCCATGTCAATTCACCCATTGTATTTAAGAACTCAGATACTTTCAGCATATTGATCAGAAGGGCTCCAGTGAACTCCCTGAACCTGCATTACTGTACACATCCATCATAGCTACTGTCTAGCTCCTACCTTGTAAATCAGTAGTGAAGCCACATGCAGCTCTACTCTCTAGACTGTGGCAGTTTCTGAAGCCATGGCAACTGAAATGCTCTGACTGCCAACCAGCACGGGTAATAAACCAGCAAAGCAACGGCATCCTGGTCACATAGGTTTGAGCTACTCCTGCTCTCATACCCAAACTTTTCCCTCAAAAATCAAATAAGATGCATATGCAGCAAAATTAAACAAATCTCAACTGCTCATGTTGGTTATGTTGGCATTGATCCACCTTGCACAGAGTTTATTAAAACACCCTGCTTTAGACTGGTTCCTTCTGCAGTGCTTGCAAGGCGTCTGCCAATAGTCACAACTAAACTCAACAAGCAATCACTTTTAACTGAGCCATCACCAGAGGCGGCTCTAGGCATTTCGCCGCCCCAAGCACGGCAGGCAGGCTGCGTTCGGCGGCTTGCCTGCGGGAGGTCGGCTGGTCCCGCGGCTTTGGCAGACCTCCCACAGCCGTGCTGCGGGAGGTCCAGAAGCCACGGGACCAGCAGACCTCCCGCAGGCAAGCTGCCAAAGGCACCCTGCCTGCCGCCCCCGCGGTGCCGACAGAGCGCCCCCCGCGGCTTGCCGCCCCAAGCACGCGCTTGGCATGCTGGGGTCTGGAGCCACCTCTGGCCTTCACACGTCTCAGCAAAGTAATGATGCCAATGAGCTATTCTACTCTTGTCCACTGGCACCCCAGCCTTCTGTTTACTGCTTCTTGCCTGAACACATCACAGCTAAGAGGAAGCACAGGGCTCTACCCACAAGGCCAGCTGGGACTCAGGAGAGCTGGGTTCTATTTCCAGCTCTTCCCCTGCCTCCCCTTGTGACCTTGGACAAGTCACTGGGTCTCTCTGTGGCTCAATTCCCCATCTGTAAAATCCTGCTCCACTTCACAGGATGGTTCGGCGGATAAACAAATTCCTGTCCGTTAAGTGCACAAACAGCTCACTGATGGGGGCCGTACATGGTAATCAGACAGATCCATCATGGCTACATATACAGTGCAAGCAGAGACCTGGGTTTCTATTTGTGTCACTAGATCACCACTCCTGCTTTTGGGGGATTGGGAAAATAACCATCCTTTTGTGATGTCTGAAACGTTGGTGGGTTTGCAGTGAGTGGGCAGGGAGATGGAGCAGATGTGCCAGTAGCAGTTAAACCAGCTTCACCCAGGCGCTTCACAGCTACAAAGTTATCTGTGTAGATACCAAGTATGGGGCATGTGCTGCGAGATGGACAAACATCTTCAAAACATGGGAGCTGCTGGATCCTCCTAACTGACCCCTACAACCCTAACCTAACTCTCCACATTTTAAATCAATTGGCCCCCATTCCCATGGGGAGCTGTCAGGGCAGACATCTCAGTGTCCCCAGCGCTGGCCTGTCTGTGTAATCCTGCTTCCTATTAGCAACCGAGGTAACCTCAGATTATCTTGGGTTTAAAAGAGCCGTGACATTTAGCTTCTCTGTTTATTAAGTTTCCACGAGGTTTGCATTTCTGCCCTAATTCCCACTCCCTCCTGTGATGGTGCCAGTGCACCACCATCATAACTGAGACTTCGTTAGGCTCTAGGGCCTCAGCCTTGTAATAAGCATTGGGCAAACTGAACCCTGAGCCCATGCGGAGCCTTACTGATTTCAATGGGGATCTAACTCCAGGATCAGTAATGTCAAACTGAACCCTCTCACAGGAGGTGCAGGTTTAAGTGAAATGTACACAATTAATGATTTACTTGAAATCTTTCTAAAGAGCAGATGAGCAACAGCTTATATTCAGCTGCTGCGAGGGACCACATAACTCAAAGGTTTAGCCTGGTGTCTATTTATAAGCAAAGGCCAATTTTGCCCAAATAGAAAGGCTAAAGCCTGTAAGGATGGCATACTCATTGCTATGCAGCAGTGTAAGAGTAATCCCACCTGTGAACCCAACAGTCATGGCAAACACAGACACCACTGGACTGTGTATCAAAGGGCCATACAGGAGTCACATGATTAAGAAGAAGAAAAGTCTTTTTCAGCCTGGTTCTGAGGAACAGGTCTTGTACTTAAAATGAATTAGCTGATTACTTAAGTATTGCTCACGTTGGAACAGTCGATAGCATCTGCTGCATTCTGCAGATGACAGTACATTCTGTTCTTTAGCATTTTATTCTAACACAATGGCTATAACAAGCTGGCAGAAAATGGATTAAAAACACTTGGCCATTACTTTTTCCAGTAGTGGTTTAGAGAGTAATTTATAGCTTTAAATAGATATAATGGCTATGATTAAAAAGGAGACCCTTGATATAAACTTGGTGAGGAAATGGTGGAAATAAACTCACTGCATCTGTAGTTTACCACAGATGATAGTATTTTCAGAGGTTTACAACTTTATTGTTAAAACTTACTTTGAGCTAAAAGTGAAAAAAACAGCCTGAGATGGCTCTCTAAACAAATGTTTCCAACAGCAGTGGGGTCACTAATATTATTGCATATTTGTATTGAAAGAACGCTCAGAGACTATAAGCAGGAACAGAGCCCACTGTCGGAGGTGCGTTACCTACTTCCGATCACCTTGGTTCAGAAAGACGCAAAATAAAACAAATGGCAATAGCCACTGCTGCAGACTGGAATGCGTTCACATGCAGTAGGCTATTCCGATGTGGTAATCCCCCAAGGTTTTCATTATTCAGTAGTTCTACAGGACTCAGCAACAATGCTCTTGAGAACAAACAGGAAGGTGTGGCCCCTGCCTCAAAGAGTGAACAACCCAAATACTACACATAGCAACACATGAGTATCATAGAGAAGCAGGAGAGGTGGGGAAAGACAAGGACGATGGTGAAAAGATCATATGGTTGTTCTGGGAGGCACAGGCCCATTCTTGCTAATTCTGTGTGGGTTTTGTTTCTCTCTTATAACTTCATTTTTGCAGGTGATACAGCTGATGTGAAGGTATAAGGTTCTGTGGATTAGATTGTTTGTGTGCCAATAACTCTCCAAGCTTTGACATCCATCATGGAATCAGGCAGTCTGCCACAATCCTATGTGGATGGTACTGTTTAGATATTTATACCGAATTATTGTTTAAAATAGCCAGATCCTGAGGCTGCTGCATATGCACAATAATTACTTTTCCTAAGGGTTTTTAGAATGTCTTTAGTGCAGTAAAAAGATTACACATCATTTTATTGCTTAAATACTGCTAGAGTCAATGATGCAGCTACAGTAATATTGTGTGTCCCCGACAATATACATTGACATGATGTGTAAAAGCAGCAAAGAATTGTGTGGCACCTTATAGACTAACAGACGTTTTGGAGCATGAGCTTTCGTGGGTGAATACCCACTTCTTCTCATGCATCTGAAGAAGTGGGTATTCACCCACGAAAGCTCATGCTCCAAAACGTCTGTTAGTCTGTTAGTCTATAAGGTGCCACAGAATTCTTTGCTGCTTTTACAGATCCAGACTAACACGGCTACCCCTCTGATACATTGACATGATGGATAGCAATGCCCTTTTAAGCTGTCTTCTGTACCAGTGATCTGCAGTGGAGAAGAGTGGTTCTTTTCTATATGTCCAGTGCTATTACGAAGAAAATAAACATACAAAACTGTGTTAAAGGTGCAATAAGACATCAAGGGCAAACGAAGTTAGAACTGAGCTGTGCTATTTTTCACTTGCCCTGTTACAGCTTGGATTAAAGCTCACTGGGTCTCCCAATGTCTCCTGTATTGACCTTTGGCCCCTTTTAACATCCGAGCCTGCTGAGCTAGTTATAGGTGAAACAGAAGCCTTAAGAGCACACAAGTGAGGAAAATTAAGATTGAAGTCAGACTCATTAACGTCACTTTAAAGTGTGCACGTGTGAATCCCTGAACACAGCAGCCTGGCAGCTGCATTTTCCTTCTCAGGGCTCTGTTTTCCCTGTACCACATGAGTAACTACCTCAGTGGCTACTTAGCATGGCACTGATAGCAGAACAGCTCTCTTAGGTCAAAATTTGTCAAACCTACTTTTAAGGTACCTTAATCCTAACACTCTGTTTAACTGGCTCTCTCATCTAAAGGCAAATCTTACCAGTCAGGCGAGCAAGAGGTGTACTGGGGATCAGGTTACTGCAATAAAGCATTTAAATCACAACTGGTCTTAATAGTCATGCTATTAGTAACCGTGTTATGCAGAATCTTTTGTTCCTATTCTTAATGACTGTTTAAATATACTTGATTAATATTTTCTTCATTAGGCACAGGGATGGGAATTAGCATGTCAAAGAGCTGCAGGAACATCTCAACAGAGTCGTAGATGGAGGGGCTGCTAACTTCTCAACCTGCGGCCCACGATGACGGGCAGGTTGAGAACCACTGCATTAGATGCTGGGAGTGTAACAGCTGTGTGCACAAGCAGAGCAGCCATTACTTGTTCCTCGGTAGCATGCATGCAGCATTGCCCATGAGAGCTGGGTTAAGTGAGAGAGGGAATGGGAAATAAGAAATGCTTGAAAAAGCCTCTAATGTGCTGATGTTCACAATAATGGAGGGAGGGGAGGTAAATAAAATATAAGCCAGTGAATCACTCAGCACTGCTTTAATAAGAGCAGGAAAAGTTCCCTGCACTGGGCCTCCAAACTACCCTCCTTCCTCATCTCAAGGCTATAGATGACCAAGCCAAAAGGTGAAGACACGACAAGTAGGGTGGTCACATCAGCAAAGCCCCAATCTACAACTCAGCTCTTTCCCCGCAATGTGGGGAGCAGGGTTTGAGGAAGAGCTGGCTTCCGCCTGGCTGAGGCTGCAGTGGGGCGCTGTCAAAACATTAACACTGAGGGGAAAGGGAGAAAATAAGGCACTGAGCAGACCTACTTCATGTCCAGGGCATGTCACTTCACATCCCTGAAAGGCTCACAAGAAACGCAACTGAAAGAGTATAAATAGGATTTGTTTCAGAAGCCTTGCCCATGGGGAATGGGTAGACTCCAGGCATGGTGGAGCAGAAGAAGGTGGATTGAGATGAATCCAAGAAGCATCTGCATAATGTTCCTCATCACGAAAGTCTAAATTCCTCCAGGATGGGATGCCCAAGCTGAGGTTAATAATAGTGAGGAATCATTTCCTACTTAATGAACAGAGCTCAAGTGAGAGCAAACAAGAATACAGGGATGATTTGAGAGTATTCCTATGATTGCTATTGGTGAAAGACAAACATGTGGGTGGCACCATGTACATTGTAGCAATAATCTTCACCCAGAATAGCGTATAATCTGTCACGTAACTGTCTTGACAAGCCAACTCACCATCTACCAGAGCTGCTTTGACTGGCTCAATTCTGGACACGATTTCTGCCAAGTCAGTGAAAGAGGTACTAGGACAGGTCACAATCTGAAATACAACACAAAGTATATGTATATTATTCAAATGCACACACAGGAATAAGAAATACAAGGCACTGAAATCGTATTAAACATCAGACACAAAGCCAAAAAAGTGGAAATTCTCAGTGATTGTTGCCAGGGAAAAAACAGATCCTTACCATAGTAACAGGGTTCTCCAAAATGACTACCCTTATGGAGCCTCAGTCTTGGGAGACGTGCTTGGGTTACAGTCAGCAGTTCCTATTAGGCCCATGTGCACATGCACTCGTTTCCCCACATGCTGGGATCTGACAGAATAAAAAGGGGAGCTTCCCTAATCTCCTCCTTCCACTACTCGTGGAATTCATCAGAAGAGATTTCAAAGAAGCGGGACAGAAAGCAAACACCCTAACAAACAGAGAAATAGGGGAGAGCCGATAGGGCAGAGTTAAGAGCCATGAACTGTGTTCAGATCCTGCCACTCCTTTGGCACTCAGAAGGGCTGCTGTGGCCAGTTCCCTTTATACCCTCGGTTCCCAGCACATTGGGAGTGTTGCCTTGATGCTTCCCAGCCTGTGCACCAGAATGCGCATATCAAAGATAGGGACCATAGACAGGGCCAGGAGATTCATTCACTCTTTTGCCTCTCTCAGATACACACTATGGCTCATACTCGTTGTTGAGGGGCTCCCCAGAGAAGACCATGAGTATTGCAGCATGAGGGCAGCCAGCAAAAAGCTGACAAATCCTTAACAATAACTGTAACTGGCACAATACTATTATGAAACGTACATGCCATGTAGTTGTAGTCATGTCGATCCCAGGATATTAGAGAGACAAGGTGGAGGAGGCAGTATCTTTTATTGGACCAACTTCTCTTGGTGAGACATAAGCTTTCAAGCCACACAGCACTCTTCTTCAGGGCTGGAAAAGGAACTCCCAGCGTCACAGCTAAATGCAAGATGGAATGGTCCCGTAGAACAAGGGTGCCCAACCTATGGCCTACAGGCTGTACATGGCCCATCAGAGCATTTCATACGGCCCACAGCCTGCTTCGACATGATATTCTACTGGCTTGTCATGTTTATATCATTGTAGTTTACACAAGTGTGTAAATAGACAATACCGTACACAGAAACAACCTATCTAAATACATTCAAAACAAGCTGAACTTAAAATCTCAATCAATACAGAGTGACTTTAAATCTTATTAAAATATGTGGAATCTGTTTGGCCCACACCAAGATGTGCTTAGGTTTATGTAGCCCTTTTGTGTAATAAGTTTGGGCACCATTGTCTTACAATATGTACTCACTACTTATACTAACCAATCGGTTCCACTCTGTTCCACCCTGCTGTGACAATGGGAATACTGTTCCCAGAGCTGAAGAAGAGCTCTGTGTGGCTTAAAAGCTTGTCTCTCTCACCAAGATAAATTGGTCCAATAGAAGATATTACCTCATCCACCTTGTCTCTTATGAAATGTACAGATAGGCTCCCAGCACAGCCCTAAAATTCATTGTGTTGGGGAAAGCACACTTAGAACTGGGGGCACTTGTCTGATGCGCATCACCTCATACACTTTTAGAGTTATCCAGTGAACTGCTAATATTTGATGCAATACAGGATGTTTGTTAAACATAAGGTATGTAATAAACATCACTCCTGTAGGAGGATAGGAAAGCAGCACCAGCAAAAAGAAACAGCTTTATTTCTTGAAGTTGGACTGACATAGCTAACAACAGCAGCTTCTTTTACTACCTTGCAAAATCATTTGTTTTCAGAAGTGACAAACGTACACAGTGAGCTGGGCACAGTTTAAGTCTAATTCAAGTGGTTAATAACATTCTCCAGGATATGAGGTTTGCTCAGTTAGAGGTTCAGATAATTTCAGACAGATTTCGCTAGAACAATCAAAACTGTAAAAAAAAACAAAACAAAACAAAACAAAAACCCTCACAAATCAAACACTCTGAGTCTAAAATCTGGGGTTTATCACTACAGCTTCCAGGTCAGTAGTTCATTAACACTGTCTCCACTACAAGTAAAACAGCCATATCAGGGTATGATGAAGGCTAAGTCTGGTTAGAAAACCATGTTCATACCATGTTTGTAACCAGGTCAGGGAATATCTAGGTTGTGAGAAGTTTCTCTGGCACAGTTATATTTGAAGTGTAAACAGGGCCTTAATCATGTGATCTCCTCACCTACCAATCAGCATCCAAGGAGTCCTAAAAGCTGGGAATCAGAATTTTACGTTTCTGAGTTTAACTTCTCTCAGAATTCAGAGGACACTGGCCTCTTTAGGCCAGATGAAGAGATTCCCCTTCAGCAGAGCCTTCCATTACAGCTCAAGTGTGGAGGCAGAGCTGGACACAGCACTAGACAATCTACAAATGCTTGTTTATTGTTTATGAAATTTATAATTCAATCTCCATTACTACAGGTGGGGTGGGTAGCACAAGCCTATTATTAAAGCTGCCTGCCACGTCCCATTATAAGACCCTGTTTTCCATTGCTCGTAACTTTACCAAAAACTTTAGGGGACAAAAGCTGGACAGGGAAGAGGGAAAGGAGTAGACTACGTCAAGCCATCTGGTGAGACTAGAACTTGAGTGGTGTGCAGAGAAACTAGGACTGGTTGGGCAAGGCCATTGGGGTGAGGAAGGGAGGTTGGTACTGGTAAGGTAAGGAGACTAGTACTGGGAGCTGAGGTGGGCAGGACTAGGACTGAGAGTTGGTGAGAGAAACACGGGGGGATGGAGACTAGAAGCCTGTTGGCTGGGGGGAAGAAACGCTGAGATTGGATGAGGAGCTGGTGGGATAGGAGGAGACTGGGACTGGCTGTGCAAGGAGACTGCCAGTGAGTGTGGGAAGTGGGAGATTGTGATTTAAATAGTAGGCCCAGAGGGGGAGTCTAGGACTGGCTGGACAAGGAGACTGGGACTGGAAAGCAAGGAAGACAGGACTGGGGAAGAGAGAGGACTGGGATAGATTGGAAGTGATGGGGCAGAAGCGGTCTAGCTTGGGGGAAAACAGGCAGAATAATCTGTGCTCACTAGCACACATTCCCCTACAGAGCCTGGAATGGTGCCCAAGATTCCAGAGTCTCACTCTTCCTTTGCTGTCAGAAACCTACTGGCAAAGTTGTGTCTCATTCACCTCTATTACTGATTCACATAGAGTATGACAACCTACTACTGCTATCAGGTACTCCATTAGCTGAAGTGGCAGAGATCCATATGATGGATCTAAATGTTTCAAACCTGCTGAGGAACCATGTGGGTGTGAATGATGATACATAATGAAAATTTCTGGTTTTTCAGTTTGATTTTTAAAGCCCCTAGGAAATTATACACAAGAAAGGACATGAAGGTTGCAAAGTCAAGAGCTCAAAAGTTAGAAAATATCAGAATTAAGGCAGTCTGTGCACCCTTAATTCAGTCCCCTTGTGTGTATCCATTATGACACTTTTTAAATTACATAGTGCATACTATCTTCCCACTGCTCCCTGCCCCATTCAGTTCACAGGATGGATGAGTCTCACTTAACGAGCAGCTATTCAATATTTTGTTTCATTTTCACTGTCAATGTGTAGCTCAACCTGTCCCCAGCCTGCCCCCGCCCATGGAGGGACCCACCTACAGAGGGCCGACAACAATGTAGTCTGCAGTCCCCTTCGATCCTTGGCGTCTGCTGTGACAAGACAACAAGGCGGCCAATTAGTAGTCCCTGCCATGGTGGTTTCTGTAGCATGAACACATGGAAAGTAGGTTGTGAACATTGGCTCAATTCACACAGGTCATCAAACAGCCATAGGACAGAAATGAGAACTATCATTTACTGCTCACTTGGGCCTGAGTCAGAGCAGTGACCTGACGTGAAAGCTTCTCTTTTTCCACTACTACATCTTACTGCCACCCAGACCCTTCTAAGTCTTTTTAATACCTCTTGGTTAAGGTGGCTCTTTACTTTTTCTGTCCACCTTAGACCTCAGTTCCTCCTATGCCTCTGACACATGGTGTCATTACAATTCCTCCACTGATTACGGTTGCTCACTAGTTGTGGTATGTGTTCCTAGGTGATGCCAGTGCAGTCAATATCTTCTGTCACAGTTTTCTGCCAGTTCCTCCTCGGCCTTCCTTGCTTTCTCTTTCCTCCCTCGGGTACCCAGTTCAGGGCTTGCTTAGCATGTTCACTAGATGAAGGACATGTCCCAAGCAGTTGAACCAGTCTTTCTTTGGCGATATTTCCTAACATGTCCTGCTCTGTCAGCTAGTTTACTCTCACATACGTTACATTTGGTCTTTTCAGTAAACCTATGCATCTTCCTCAGCCATCTGTGATAGACAGACTCCAGGCTCTTTTTGCTAGCTACTGTCATTGGCCAAGTTTCTGGCCCCTACAATAGCATGCTCAGTACTATCACATGGTTAGTTTGGTGTAGCCCTAGGCCTTATTTTTTGTGCATTATTCAAACCCCACTCTAAAGACAAAGTTCTTAGCTTCCTCAAGGGATTTCTATGGTGCTCATCACTATAGTGAGCTCTTCACAAACATGATTTTTTTTCACAACCCCTATGAAGTAGAGGCAGGGGATTAGTCCCACTTTATAGATGGGGGACTGAAGCACAGAAAGTTCAAAGTCAAAGGTTTCCACTATTTTCAGTGCCCAATTTGAGACACACAGGATCTGATTTTTTGGAGTACTCAGCATTATATAGCACTTTTTATGTTCAAAGCACCTGGGAAAAGATTGGTTTAAGTGACTTGCCCAGCACTACATGGGAACTCACATGGAAACTCTGTGGCAGAGGCAGGGATAGAATGCAATTCTCTAGGGCAGCATTCACCTGCTTCAGCTACAAGACTCTCCTCTTTTACCTGCAGTCCCTGCCTTACTCATTGCACAACTGCCAATTTCTCCAAGAAATGAAGCACAGTGGTCCTAGAAAAAACAACCTCCTTTACTAAATATAAGGCTGATTCATCCCCAGAGCAGGCTTACCCTGTGCACTAAATGAGGCAGGGATCCTGTGGAAAAAATGCTATGTGATAATGTAATTTAAAGACTGTAACCTAATGTATATGCACAAGGGGGCTGAATTAGGGTTGCACAGGCAACTTTAATTTTGGCATATCCTGACTTTGCAATCTTAATAAATGTTCTTTTAGCATAGTGTGTGTGTGAGATATGTACGTGGACAAAAAGTTTAGGAGATGATTTCCTACATTTAATTTCTATTAATTAACAGAAAATTCACTATTTCCTTTTCAAAAATGCATGTAATACAGAAAAGGTAAAAGCAATGAATACACACTCTGCAGATAGGCCAACACAGTACTTCTCCATCTCCTCAACTGCATTCCACCGAGAAGCTATGAAATTCTTAGCAGTGTAAGTGCTATGACATTTTTGATGGGGTTCCATAACTCCATGGCTTTGCCCTTCTGGAGAGTCCTCTGAGTTACCCCTCTCCCAAGAGGGCTGTGACAAATGGATCTCTCTGGACATTGAATCTATATCTCAGCCAGTATGTAATTCTGGTATGGACTAAGGCACAAGAGAGGATCCTGGACTAACAGCTCCACAGGGCAACTGGGGACACAATGGAGGGACGGAATTCTGGACAGGTAGGAACTAAGAAATTAAGTGAAATGAGACATCATGGATTCAAGAAGCAGATTTCAGTGCAGAAGAAGGGGAGGGGGCCAAAAGGGAAGTTACACAGCTGAAGAGCTGGGGAGATGGAGGAGTCGTTCAGTCCTAGCCTTGGACACAGGAAGTCAGGGACCCTAGTGGGGAGCCTTTGACAGGATGGAGGCCCAGACTCTTCCAGGGAGTCACTTCCCAGAACAGGAGAGGAACACAGACACGTTGTGGATTCCTGATGTGGGACACCGAGTGAAGGCACACAGATGCTTCCTACTGGGAAGGAGATGAGGACATTGCAGTTGTGCTGTTGAATCCACAGCTCTCTCCCAGCGGGGGGTACTCTGCTGTGTTTGGGGAGTCCTCTCTCATTTCCTCAAACAAAGGTGCAATTAATAAAGACAACCTGCACTCGTTTGTGGCAAGGGTTGATGAGGACACACACTGCTGTGTGCTCCTGAGATAAATGGAACTGATCTCACAGGAGACTCAGTAGGAACAGAGAGAACAGCTTTAGACATAGATAAAAACCAGTCAGGGCCTATCCCAAAAGATGCTGCAGGGAAACTAACATAAGTGGGCATGGGCACAAGGAAAGGACAAAGACCTGAAGGAAGCCAGGCGTCACAAGGACACTATCAGAATCACAAGCACTACCCTCAGGGGCATCGGCTAGTTTATACCAGGTGAAAGATTCTGTGCATAACCCAACTGGAGGAGTGCTTGCGCAAGCAGTGTCCCCGGAGCCCTGGCACACATTCTAGGAGGCTGGCATGCCATCCACGCCAGGTGAGTTTCAGTGCTTCCCCATCCTGGCTTAATGCTTTCCCAAAAGGAACAATGTAAAGAGGAGGGAGAAAACACTTAAAACAGCATCCACAAAAAGCACATCCCTGTCTCAGTTACATGGGGGGGGGAGGGGCCGTCTCTTACTTATTAGATATCTTCTGAAAAATCCTGGGTTTTTAAATCCAGGAGGGACAAAAATAATTCTCTGTTTGATACACCCATTAATAAAGGAATAAAGATATGACTGAAGAGTCTGCTAAACTGTATTAATCTTTGACCAAGACCACAATCTTCACATAAACGGGATCCCTGAAGAGAGCCAGTGGGAAATATTGGCTTGTTCTGTGCTATGGGGATAAGCGGAGCTGGTCAAGTGAACTCTGTTTCTATTAGGCTTTGCTTGTTTCTGTCGTCAGCATTTCAGCCTTAAGAGAGATAAACAGATAGAGCAAGCAGGGCAGTGCAAAGATATTTTGTGCCCTAGATGAAACTTCCATCTTGCGACCCCTACTCCCCTCCCCTCCCCCAGAGCATCACTTATTATAAACTTTCAAAAATGAATACAGTGGTGTCACATCTTATGCAGGGGTTAGGTTCTAATGTCAGCGCGTAAGAGGAAAATTGCGTATAGTGAAAATTACCATAAAGTACAGTACACACAGTAGACACTAGAACAGGGGTCCTCAACGTACAGCACATGTGCCAAAGGTGGCACACAAGCTGATTATTTTTTTTAATGGCAGGCTGCGGGTCCCGGCCATGCTGAGTCTGCTGCCAGCCTGGGATTCTGTTCGCTCAGCTGGCAGCGGGCTGAGTGAACCGGCGGCTGAGACTCTGGCTGACAGGAGCCAGCAGACAGAAACCCAGACGGGCAGTGGGCTGAGCAGCTCAGTCCTGCCAGCCGGGGCCTAGCTGCCGGCCCCACTCAGCCTCCTGCTGGCCTGGGTAAACAGTCTGGGGTTCCATTCACCCAGAGTTCCGTCCACCGGCCTGGGGTTCCATTTACCCAGGCCGGCAGGAGGCTGAGCGGAGCTGGTGGCTGGGACCACAGCTGGAAGCGGGCTGAGGTCCCAGCTGCTACCCCGCTCAGCCTGATGCGGGTCTGTCTGGGGTTCTGACTGCTGGCCCCTTGCCAGCTGGGGTCCCAGCCGGCGGCTCCGCTCAGCCTCCTGCTGGCCTGGGTGAACGGAACCCCAAGCCAGCAGCTGGAACCTCAGACTGTTAGCAGGCTGAGCAGGGCCGGCAGCTGGGACTCCAGACCGGCAGCGGGCTGAGCTGCTCAGCCCGCTGCCAGTCTGGGGTCCAAGCCACCAGCTCCTGCCAGCCACGGTCCTGGCCGCCGGCCTGCTCAGCCAGCTGCTGGCTGAGTGAACGGAACCCCAGGCTGGCAGCCGGCTTAGTGATGGCCAGGACCCACAGCCTGCCATAAAAAAAAACAAAACAGTTCACGTGCCACCTTGGCAGCGTGCTGTAGGTTGAAGACCCCTGTTCTAGTGTCTACTGTGTGTACTGTACTTTATGGCAATTTTCACTATACGCTATTTTCCTCCTACGCGCTGACCTTAGAACCTAACCCCTGCGTAAGATGTGACTCCACTGTAGTGTAAAAACAATGTTTGGGCACCGCTTTTTGGTGACCCCAAATCTTGGCACCCAAGGTGACCACCTAGTTCGCCTAGTGGCTACACTGGCCTGAAAGTACCGGTGTACAGAGTAGAATCCTACACTGCTGGGGACCCTTCATGCTATAAACTCAACCTTGACATGCTGGAAATAGGGAGGAGGAAAGTCCAGCTCTGCTACAAGGGAGTTGAAGGCAGCACTTTGCTGAATTGGGCCCTTGGTTTGCTCCTGTTATCCCCAGGCACAGGACCCTTGTATCTCATGCTGCCTCCCCAGAACACGTGGACAGTGAGCGGATTTTAATTTGGGCCAGCAATAAGAGTGAGAGACTTTTTTCTCATCCCACTATCTGCACACTGTTGTACTACTGGACTGTTGCAGCACTCTTCTCTCCAAAACTGGTATTGGGGGCATAGTGGTGTGGCTCCAATGAGCTGGAAACTGAGGAATGCCTGCTGTCCTTAAAGACCCCATAGCACACCCAGTATTTCTCTCCAGAGTAGGGGTGTCTGGTATCTTGGTTGCATCCAAAATTGGGGCATTACTACCAGATATTCTGCGCTCTGCACTTTGTTTCCTAAAGCATTGTGTGGCATGCTGTATGTTAAAGCATTGTTGTATGCTGTTAAACAGCGGCTGTGTTCCACCCCAGAGGTGGCTGAAGATAGACAGGCATACACAGCACTGGAACCTCTGTTAAAGAAAGGCCTAATAGGAAAGTAAAATATTATTCAAAGTTAGCAAAGACCTTTCAAAAAGCAGGTGATTAAAAAGAACTCTTCAGACACACATCAGGAGCCTGTAGAAGCAAGCCAGTTCAGACATAGAGGAGGCTGCCAAAGGAGAAGTTAGATGTCATACTCAGCTTTGTTTTGCCTTTCTTGACTTAATTTCAGAAGTTTCAGCATTGTGGTGAGCTACAATGAAATCCTTGCTAACCCCTTTGAGCACTAGACCTTGCTCAGGCAGAAGAACAGAACCTTGGAGCATATACTCCAAGCGCGCAGTCCTCACTAAGGAACCAAAAACGCAGGCATGCATCCAATCAGCTGTCAGCCATTCCCATCAATCCATCATTTTTGTAACCTCAGGGTCTCTTAGCAACTGCCCTGCCCACACACAGCCCCTAGTTACCCCTCTCTCCACCCTGAGCTACTTAATCCCTGAACCCTGAGCTAATCCCCTGCCCAAATACAGCTCCTAGATACCCCCTCCCTCTACCTTGAGCTATCCCCTGCCTGCACCCTGAACCCCCTGCCCGCACACAGCCCCTAGTTACCCCTCTCTCCACCCTGAGCTACTCAATCCCTGAACCCTGAGCTAATCCCCTGCCCAAATACAGCTCCTAGATACCCCCTCCCTCTACCCTGAGCTATCCCCTGCCTGCACCCTGAACTAACCCCCTGCCCACACACAGCCCCTAGTTACCCGTCTCCACCCTGAGCTACTCAATCCCTCTACCCTGAGCTAATCCCCTGCTCAAATACAGCTCCTAGATACCCCCTCCCTCTACCCTGAGCTATCCCCTGCCTGCACCCTGAACTAACCCCCTGCCCGCACACAGACCCTAGTTACCCCTCTCTCCACCCTGAGCTACTCAATCCCTGAACCCTGAGCTAATCCCCTGCCCAAATACAGCTCCTAGATACCCCCTCCCTCTACCCTGAGCTATCCCCTGCCTGCACCCTGAACTAACCCCCTGCCCACACACAGCCCCTAGTTACCCCTCTCTCCACCCTGAGCTACTCAATCCCTGAACCCTGAGCCAATCCCCTGCCCAAATACAGCTCCTAGATACCCCCTCCCTCTACCCTGAGCTATCCCCTGCCTGCACTCTGAACTAACCCCCTGCCCACACACAGCCCCTAGTTACCCCTCTCTCCACCCTGAGCTACTCAATCCCTGAACCCTGAGCCAATCCCCTGCCCAAATACAGCTCCTAGATACCCCCTCCCTCTACCCTGAGCTATCCCCTGCCTGCACTCTGAACTAACCCCCTGCTCACACACAGCCCCTAGTTACCCCTCTCTCCACCCTGAGCTACTCAATCCCTGAACCCTGAGCTAATCCCCTGCCCAAATACAGCTCCTAGATACCCCCTCCCTCTACCCTGAGCTATCCCCTGCCTGCACCCTGAACTAACCCCCTGCCCACACACAGCCCCTAGTTACCCCTCTCTCCACCCTGAGCTACTCAATCCCTGAACCCTGAGCCAATCCCCTGCCCAAATACAGCTCCTAGATACCCCCTCCCTCTACCCTGAGCTATCCCCTGCCTGCACTCTGAACTAACCCCCTGCCCACACACAGCCCCTAGTTACCCCTCTCTCCACCCTGAGCTACTCAATCCCTGAACCCTGAGCCAATCCCCTGCCCAAATACAGCTCCTAGATACCCCCTCCCTCTACCCTGAGCTATCCCCTGCCTGCACTCTGAACTAACCCCCTGCTCACACACAGCCCCTAGTTACCCCTCTCTCCACCCTGAGCTACTCAATCCCTGAACCCTGAGCTAATCCCCTGCCCAAATACAGCTCCTAGATACCCCCTCCCTCTACCCTGAGCTATCCCCTGCCTGCACCCTGAACTAACCCCCTGCCCGCACACAGACCCTAGTTACCTCCCTCCCTGCACCTTGAGCTACCCTGTCCCTGCACGCTGAGCTAAACCCCTGCCTGCATACAGCCCCCAGCTACTCCCTCCCTCCCTCCTGAGCTACTCCCTCAGCTATCCCCTGCCCATACTCAGCTCCTAGATACCCCCTCCCTGTGCTCTGAGCTACCCCTCTGCTGGCACACAGCTCCTAGTTACCCCCTCCCTGCACCCTGAGCTACTCAATCTCTGCACCCTGAACTAACCCCCTGCCCGCGCACAGCTCCTAGATACCCCCTCCCTGTACCCTGAGCTACCCCGTCCCTGCACGTTGAGCTAATTCCCTGCCCGCATACAGCCCCTCGCTCAGTGATTCCCAACCTTTTCGTCTGGCGAGCGCCAGATGAAGGACCATGGCGGCGGTCGCGCATCCACCGAAATTCCCTGCTCACACACAGATCCTAGATACCCCTTCCCTGTACCCTAAGCTACCTCCCTGCACACACACAGCTCCCTAGCTCATCCCTCCTTTACACTGTGAGCTCCCCGCTCCCTGCACACAGAACCTAGATAACCCCTCCCTGTACCCTGAGCTACCCCTCTGCCCGCACGCAGCCCATAATTACCCTGCCTCCACCCTGAGCTCCCCCGTCCCTGCACACAGCCCCTAGGTACCCCTTCCCTGAACCCTGAGCTACCCCATGGTTGCACACAGCCCCTAGGTACCCCTTCCATGCACCCTAAGCTATTTTCAAGCTTTTTGCACTGAGCCCTTCACCTTTGAATTATAATTTTTCGTTGCAGCCCCCCCACAACCCAGACAGGCTGGGTGGCCTACTGAGGTGAGTCAGGGGGTGGAGGTGTCACTCTCTCCCTGCACCCTGCTGTGTGGAGCTGGCTTGAGCTTCACTGGCCCCTGCCCTTCCCGCAAATAGACGTCAAACTATGCCTATGCCCAAGGTCCCTGCCCCGAGGCGTCTGATGCCCACTGGACCCTGGAGTTTTTATAGCATGTTGGGAGGGGAAGGCAGGGAGGGGAGCTCAGAAAGAAAAGAAACTCCCATCTTGGAGCACACGGATTCCCTTCCCCAATGAGCCACAAAAAATCCTGTCTCCAGCTCTATGTGGAAATCTCAATATGGTTATAACAACTCAGCCACACTAAGTAACCCTTAGGTTTGTCAGGACCAGCTCAGTTCTGCAACCTAAACATTGGCTACACAGATGTGCTGAAGCAGATAGCATGTGTAGAGAAGGTGATACAAGTAAAACTTGCATTTTAACTACCACCAATGGGAATGTCTCACACCTTCACAGAGTCTTTGATGCCTGTTGCATGAAATTCCTTTCCTGAAATAAGCCATGTGGGTATTTTGGTACTGGACTGAACACATGGGGCATAATGCAAGATTTCTGACTGACTGAATACTACATTCATGACAACCGAGCAGTGGATACGACAGACAGCTAGGCTTTCAAAATGCCAACGGTGCCTGCTCAGCTGCCTGAGTGCTGAGTACCATGCAGCTGATCAGAGAAGAGTCACTGGTCTAGTAAACCATCATCAGATAAGCAGGAAGGATGCCTGGATACTGAGTATTGTCTGAATGTGATAAAAATAACTCAAGATGCTAAAAATCTGACAGTATGTCTTCACTACTCGCCGTATCGGCGGGTAGCAATCGATTGCTCGGGGATCGATTATCGCGTCTCATCTAGACGCGATATATCGATCCCCGAACGTGCTTATATCGATTCCGTAACTCCACCAACCCGAACAGAGTTGCGGAATCGACAGGGGGAGCCACGGACATTGATCCCGCAGACATTGATTCACGTAGCTGAAGTTGCATATCTAAGATCGATTTTCCCCCTTAGTGTAGACCAGCCCTGAGAATAACTAACTTTACTGCAATGCATTTTTAATGTATGTGCCTATATTCCCAGTAAGAGTCCATGAGAAATCCCACCCCTTTTGATAGCCAACACATTATACAGCAATGCCTGGGTCAGAGAGCTCTGTTCAGCTGTACGCTGGCAGCTGGGTGACAACACGTAATAAGATGAGTACTTTTAAACTGAACACTTACACCCGATGTTTTGGATTTGCAGATCTCCTGCCTGTCTTTTAACATCTTGTCAAGGACTCCGCTCCTGCCCCAGACATTAAATACTGTCTTCCCATGCTGATATCCCACTTCCTGGAAAGAGACAATCAGAAATAAAAACTCATCAACAACAACAACTGGACAAACACCATGCTTCATGCCACCTGCTCAACAAACCAGTGTGCTAAACACAGCTTTACCCTCTGGGCCCAGGATTTACAATGCAGTTATCTACTGCTTCAGCTCTGAGTTACTCTGAACGCTCAGCCTATAAAATGGGGAGCCATTAACTGGAGCAAGGTGCTATTTTACATCAGCAAGCTCACATGACCTTTGGCCACTTGTTACAATCATCTTTCTGGCGATGGCTTTGCGTAGTACTGCACATCAGACTGTTGCATATAAGGAGACACCAACCAAACATCTCTTTATGAGAAAAGATAGCAGCAAAGCTAATTAATATGGGCCTCCTCCGCTGGGCCAGGTCTGACACAGGAATTACTATCTGCACTGCTGTCAAATGACCTGTACATGTGAATCATGAATACATACAAGCCAACCAGCACGTAGGGGCTCTTGCTTTTACATGTAAATTTCAGGTTCTGTTAGAGGTGATATGAGCAACTACTGCTAAAGTGCCTGGGGGAGTTCGAATGCATATACCCCATTTTCCAGCCCTTTAAAACTCTTATTTGCATTGGGAATGACAACTTGGCACCCATACCATCAGCATGAAAGCAAATAAAAATAGCTCCAGTCTTAGGGCACATCTACACTGGCAAAGTTACAGCACCGCTCAGAGTGCTGAAGGGAAACTGCTGTTGTGTGTTCACACTGATAGCTGCCTGCACAATAGTGTGTTCACACTTGTGGTGCTCTTCGGAGGGGTGCACTCTGGGCAGCTATTCCACAGAGCATCTCTTCCTCTTCTGCCACTAAGACTTGTGGGAAAGCAGAAGCCGTTGTGGGGTATTCTAGGTCCTGTCCCAATGCCCCGTGATGCATTGCTTCGGATCCCAGCAATCCCTGCGCTTCTGTCCACATTTGGTGCCATCTTTCAATGGTTTGTGTTCTGCGCGCCCTGCCCTGCCCTGCCTCTTTCGGGCTGCAGGAATGGATCCCGCACTGCAGACCAATTTGCTGCTCGCACTGACCAACATGTCACGAGTGGCAGTGGAGTTATTCCTTAAACTACAAAGGCAAGAGGAGTGCGCTGTTGATCTCACCACGCGTTGTAGCTATGACATGAGATTACTTGTGGCATTCACGGAGATGCTGCCACAGTGGAACACCACTTTTGGGCTCTGGAAACAAGCACTAAGTGGTGGGATCACATCATGGATGCATGTTTGGGATGAAAAGCAGTGGCTGCAAAACTTTGCCACGAGGAAAGCCACATTTATGGGACTGTGTGATGTGCTCCCCCCAGCTCTACGGCGCAAGGACACGAGAGTGAGAGCTGCCCTGCTGCTGGAGAAGAGTGTGGCGATTGCACTGTGGAGGCTGCCTACTCCAGACTGCTATAGATCGGTCACTAACCAGTTCGGAGTGGGAAAGTCGACCGTTGGAGTCGTGTTGATGGAAATGTGCAAGGCCATTAATCGCATCCTGTTCCGAAAGACCGTGACTCTGGGCAACATGCATGACATTGTGGATGGCTTTGAACAAATGGGCTTCCCTAACTGTGGAGGGGCAATCAATGGCACACACATTCCAATTCTGGCACCAGACCACCTAGCCATCAAGTACATTAATAGCAAGGGGTATTTTCTCAATGGTTCTCCAGGTGCTTGTGGATCACCATGGGCATTTTACAGACATTAACGCAGGCTGGTCCGGAAAGGTGCATGACGCACACGTCTTTCGGAACACTGGCCTGTTCAAGAAGCTGCAAGCAGGGACTTTCTTCCCTGATCAGAAGATTGGGTAGGGGAAAATGCCTATTGTGATCCTGGGAGACCCTGCCTATCCCTTAATGCCATGGCTCATGAAGCCATACATAGGACAACTTGATAGCAGCAAGGAGTGGTTCAACAACAGGCTAAGCAAGTGCAGAATGACTGTGGACTGTGCATTTGGCCGTTAAAAAATCATGCCTGTATGGGAAGCTGGACATGGCTGATGATAATATTCCTATGCTTATAGCTGAGTGCTGTACACTCCATAATATTTGTGAAGGGAAGGGTGAAAGCTTCACTCAGGGCTGGACCAGAGGCTCAGTGTCTGGAGGCTGAGTTTGAACAGCCAGAGACCAGGGCTATCAGAGGGGCACAGCGTGGGGCCATAAGTATCAGGGATGCTTTGAGGCAGCAATTTGAAGCTGAAAGCCACTAATATTTGTTGCTATGCTCAAAATTGAAGTGCTTGTAATGCTAGGAGGTGATTGGTGCACATGATATAAGAAGGGACTTTAACATAATTGTATGTTGCTTTGCAGGGCTCTTTTTGCTTTCACTTAATAGAAAGAAGATTGCTTTCAAACCAACACAATTCTTGTATTGAAAGACAACCACCAGAGGAGAGAGTCAGATGAAAAAAATCATCCGCAGGGAGGGGGATGGGGAGAGCGGGATGGAGGAAGGGAAGGTCTCAAGAGGAGGAGGGGTCCTGGGATGGCTACAGATTTATGTATGTCCAGGGATCATACCCAACCTTCTCCTTTGGAGTACGATGCAGCGGGTGCTGGACTTCAGCAGGGCCAAACTGCAGAGGGATGGGTGTTGAGTGCAGTGGGTAGTAGGAGTCCACACTACTGGACTGTGAGAAAGGAGGAGTGGAATGCTACGGGAAGAGAGTGGAGCCAGGAGGTTGATAGCAGTGTGTTGGCAGTGTGTGTGTGTGGGTGCATGGGAGAGAGTTTTGTGACAGAGGCTGCAAGGTAGGGCAGGTGTGGAGCTGCTCGGTTTAAAGAACTAGTATTGCCTGGAGCGTGTCCGCTTGGTGCTCCATAACTGTTAAGAGCCACGCCGTGGCTTCTTTCTGGTGTGCCGCGTTCTCTTTTCAGTTCCTTTTCTCGCTGTCCTGCCAAACCTTCAATTCTTTTTTCTCAGTGGTGGAGAGCATCATAATCTCACGGCTAAAGTCCTCCTTAGTTCTTCTTAGACACTTTCTAATTCTGCGCAGCCATTTTGCCGCTGATAAGGGAGGATGGCCTCCCAAGGTTATCTCTGTGAAGTTTAAATGCAACATTTTACAGAAGCAGTATTGTTTGCAACACAGACAACACTGATTCAGTGCTTTAAAACACAGCTAGTACTCACACACCTGTCTCTGACTGGCTGACCCCAGGCAAGCACACATGAGCCACACGACCTCCAAAATGGTGAGCAGCTGCAGGGGCAGGGGAAATCACTGTTCCCGGATCCTGCTGTACACTGGGCACGTGGCTCTTGGGCACTTGAGCAGAGCCAGGACGGTAGGATGGGTTTGATAATCATTCCTGTCCCCACACTTTCCCCTGGATGTGATCATTATGGAAGATATCTTGCTACTGAGGGTGAAGAGGGAATCAAGGGAAGGTCTTCTCGAAGCTTGCGGCTTCTTTTCCCTACAAAGCAGCAGAAAAGGCTTCAGGAAGAATTGAATTCTAGTGCTTAGAGCAGTGGTTGTTAGGAGTCCAGGGTTCCATTCCCAGGTCTATCACTGACAGGCAGAATAAGTGTCAGGAACAGCTCAAGGTTTCATAGGGACCATAATCTGCCCCAAATGTTTCTAGCTCTGTAGGTCACACTCTGGATCTTGTGACTGGAATGGCACTGGAGGTCATGGGGGAGCGGACCTCCCAGACAGACGATTGACTCTTGTGGTCTAGGATCAAGACACATCTTGATGGGGAAGAAAGACCTGTTTAGAGGGCTGCCCTTGGAGGTGAATGGAGCCTGGGAGATCATGGACAGGCCAGAGGGAGAATACTGTTCATCCTTCAGACCATTCTGTCAATGGTTTTACAGATTCCAAGGCCAGAAGGGACCATTGTGATCATTTGGTCTGACCTCTTGTATAGCACAGATGAGAGAACTGCTCCGTAATAATTCCTAGAGCAGATCTTTTAGAAAAATATCTTATCTTAACTTGCCAGTTATGGACAATCCACCATGATTCTTGGTAATCGTTCCAGTGATTGACAACCCTTACTGTCAAAACTTTACAGGTTATTTCCTCTCCCAATTTGTCTAGCTTCAACTTCCAGCCATTGTATCATGTTAAGACATTTTTCTATTAGGCTGAAGAGACTATTAGCAAATTTGTGTTCCCCAATTAAGCACTGTACACTGTAACCAAGACACATCTTAACCTTCTTTTTGCTAAGCTAACAGATTGAGCTCCTCAAGTCTAATCCTTTAATCATTCACATGGCTGCTCTCTGAACTCTCTCACTGTGGACACCAGAACTGGTCACAGTATTCCGGCAGCAGACACACCAGTGCAAAATATAGAGATAAAATCATTTCTCTACTCCTGCTCAAGATTCCCCCGTTTATGCACCCAAAAATCCCATTAGTTTTTTTGGACATAGCGTTACAGTGAGAGCTCATGTTCAGCTGATTATCCACCATGACCCCCAACTCTTGTTCAGAGTCATTGCTTCCCCAGCCTATCAATATGACCTACATTCTGTGTTTGCTTAGAATTGCCCCAAACAGCCTGGATCAGATGACCGTCAGGACATATGGCAAGGCCTATCTGGGTGCATGGGCTGCCGCAGAGGTGGGTTTTTGAGGGGAATCAGCAAGGAACTATATGCTCAGTGACTATTAAATTTAATTGTGTTTGTTTGGCAGAGGTGCCTGAAATGTTGGATAGACACCCCCTTTTTATTTTTGTATAAATCTAAATAAATAGGTAAATAAAAACCTTTGACCCAGTAGCCCATGAATGCCCACTCAGGTCACCATGGTTTACAGAGACCCTGCAACAGGTGAAGCCATAGGATTTTTGGCTGGTATGCCAGTGGAGGAAGTCAAGACATGTGTCTCCATCAGATCTGTTAAAGCAGGATGACAGCTTGGTATATCTGCACAGCCTCCAATCATCTACTGTCAAGCTTCTCTCATAGTGAGGAATATAAAGTTACTTTGTGGCTTTAAATCACTCACTTGGCCCTCAACTGTCTGCTTCCACAGACAGAGAACAATGGTTTGAGGGGTCAATGCTTGTTCATCTCTCAGTGTCAGCCAGTCTCATTCACTGAGGCTCTGGAGGGGCTGGATTCTCTTCCTCACCCCCCCATCCTACAGTTTGTCAGTTGGATCCATGCCCATCCTGACTGGTGAAGGGAGCACCAGGGCAAGTCCTAGGTCCATTGCTGGTGGAGGTGATGCGAGTCTGCCCACGGGTAGCAGGATACCTGATTGAGAAATCTATCATGCAGCCCCTGGTTAATAAAGCACCACTTGACACTGACAGTCTCAACAGCTCGCAACGCATCCAGGAGATGGTGTGGGAAGTTCAGCTCTCCTCAGATTACCTACATTCTGGTTAGTCAGGTGTTTGAGCAGGAACTGCACTGGTTGCACAAGGTGAGGATTTTCTCCTGGCAATGAACAAGAAAGAAATGTTCATGCTCATTCTGATACCACAGGCCATAAGGTTTGATTGGGTCATCTAAAGACACAGGATGCTGCTGAGTGTTCAGACCCCTCTGGACGGTTGGAAAGAACGGTCTGGGACAATTGCTCTTCTGCCCAGAGGACTCTCACGTGGGGCCCTGCAGGGCTGATTTCATTTCTCTTGTGGAATGTGTACAAGAGGGTGTTAGGAGAATTACTGAGGAAATGTGTTGCACATGTAGGAATCCAGTTTGCTGATGATGCTCAGCTCTAAGCTTCCATCCTTCCCAACATAAGTGGGGCAGTGGAACGAACAACTTGTCTTTACAAACTAAGGGAATGGATGAGGGTGAACATGCACGTAAGAAACATCTACAGTACAGACCCGTTTATGCGCGAATCTGCTTAAAGCGCGGTAGCACCATGCCTCCCAGTGCTACCTATTTAACACGCGAGACTCATTAACACATGGTACAGGAACTTGCTATGTAGCACCACAGATTTGATCACTAACTCACTGACATAGAAATCGACAGGAAGCGTGGAGCGGAAATGTGTTCTACGTCTTTACCAATATTGGTAAAGACGTATCATGCATGCTTAGTCATTGTCAGGCTAGAGAGATAATATATACAGTAGTAGTGTAGTTATATAGTAATACAGTATATATGATATATATATACATATACGATATTAGAAAATTTTAACTGTAGGCCTAATATAATGGCAGAGGGCAAGTGTCAGCATTCCTACACTGTAGAAGAAAAGCTAACTACAACAGATCGAGTAAATAGCAGAGAAACCCAGGCCGAAGTTTCAAAAGATATTGGGATTGATGAATCTACTCTCCGAGGATGGCTAAAAACTGAATCTAAACTGAATGGCTTTGTACAAAATATTGATTCTGCCACGGGGCTTAAGCGAAAACGTGTGCGCTATTCAGCAAAACCCACAATAGATAAAGCCATGTGCATGTGGTTTGCTCAGGAAAGCTGAAAAGAATGCTGCTAAGTGGGCCAATTCTTCAAGCCCAAGTGACAAAATTTGGAAATTTAACGGGGGATGAATCATTCCAAGCCAGCAAGGGGTTTATAAGTCGTTTTAAAAAGTGTCATGACATAGCGCAGGTATCGATTTCTGGAGAAAGCCGATCAGCCAATGAATCGGCCGCGAACGTGTTTCCCGCCAAGTTAAAATCTATTTTACAAAATGAAGACTCTCACGGAGAACCTCCTTAGAATTGTGATGAAACAGCTTTATTTACAAAACTGCTACCTGATAAGACTTTAGCCTTTAATTACGAGACACAGAAAACAGCTGGATTTAAAAAGAAAAGATCATGTGACTCTTCTTTTTTGTAGTAATAAGACGGGCAGCCACAAGCTTACCCCTTTTCTCACTGGCCGCTTTCATAACCCTCGCTGCTTTAATCACCTCAGTAGAATCAAACTGCCAGCAATATACGCTAACAGCAAAAATGCTTGGATGACAAGACACATTTTCGACAACTGGTTTCACAACAGCTTTGTTCCAGCTGTTCATAAGCATCTGCGGTTGAAGCAACTCAAAGCCAAAGCATTTTTGCTACTTGACAATTGTCCAGCCCATCCTCCAGCCAAATCACTAGTATCGAGAGATGGAAAAATTCGAGTGCTATACCTACCATTCAACACAAACATCAAAAATTCAACCTTTAGACCAGGGCATTATTCAGAATTTAAAAAATAATTATCGATGGAAGCTGATTTCGGCGATTGTGTCATGCACAACTTCAGGCATTTCCGAATTTCTGAAACAGTTAAACATGAAGGAAATTATTTATTTAGTTAAAAAAGCTTGGGACAGAGTAAAACAAAAGTCCATTGAAAACTGCAGGATGAAGGATCTCAGTGATGTCTTTTCTGTCAAAGACGTCTCAGGCTCTGAAAACTCCAGCAGTGGCACTGATTCAGAGCCAGACTTTGAAGGATTTTTGGAAGAAGACGTCCTACAAACACGCACACAGACAAAAGAGGATAAAGGTAAACTTCTCTTTCAAATGATAAAAGATTTTAGTTTGGATACATTGTCGACAATCATTACCAAGTAGCTGGAAATGGATGAAGATTGCCCGACTTCAGAATTTCTGTCCGAGGAAGAAATATTAACAGGCTGTGAGGCTACGTCAGACCGCAAAAGTGATGGCGAGAATTCTAACAACGCAGGCCTCAATGACAATGACAACGATGATGAGAATGTCGTTGCAAAGGTCAAAATTTTGCCCACAGAAGCCCTTAGTGCTGTAGAAACTGTTTTAAGACTTATGGAGGAGCAAAATGCGGAAAATATCGAAATCATTCATCTGTGGCAAATGACAGACTTCATAAGAAAGAAAAAAAATGCGAGCATGAAAGAGCAGAAAATAACAGTTTTTTTTTCTGAGTGAATCAGACACTTTTTTCAGCATGACCCTCTTAACCTGCAGTCCGTTAACATGTGGTCATGACAGCTTGACTCCCGACATCCGCACATAAACGGGTCTGTACTGTATCATCTTAGCGAGCAGCAGGTGGAGAACAATAGTACAGCTCTATAACAGTGACAATGAGCATAAGCTACTAAACAACAGTCCACTGGAAAGGAAAGAAACCTTATTCTACCCTTTTAAAATTGCTGAATTATTTCTCTCTGAAAATCGTCAGTTGCACATTTGCATGCTGGAGGGGAGGGATAGCTCAGTGGTTTGAGCATTGGCCTGCTAAACCCAGGGTTGTGAGTTCAATCCTTGAGGGGATCCATTTGGGGAAGTGGGGTAAAAATCTGGGGATTGGTCCTGCTTTGAGCAGGGGCTTGGACTAGATGACCTCCTGAGATCCCTTCCAACCCTGATATTCTATGATATATACAAACAGACAAAACTAAACCCCAAAGATCTGTGAACCTTATACTATCCCTTCATTAATAGTCCTTCCACTGACATTGGCTTTGTTCTGCTGATACCGTATCAGGAGCAAAGGAAGTGCAGATGGTCCATAATATTAATAGAAGTGTTGGAATGTTAACCGTGTCACAGACATTCTACTATTCTGCTCCTTTTGCCTGAACAATTCACAGCCCTACCAGCTTATTCAAACCCTCCCCTGACTTTATGAGCTATTCTCACCCAACCAGGGAAAAGAAACAATGCCATGTGACTTATGTGCTAATTATAACTAAACAAAACAACTCAGATTTCAAATACCTATAGCAAACAGTACATGTCTGATCCTCAGAGTAAAGGTGCTGGCAAAAATAAGGAGAGGAAGTTGCAATCTGCTCATGGGCATTACACAAACAGGTTAAATGATTCTGTTCAGGTTCTTATCCGGAGCTCCTCACCATATGTCTTTCCATGGTATTATTCAGTGTGACTTCTTTGCTCAGCTCTAACATGTACATAGCCTACAGAGAGTTAAGTAGTAAGAAATCTAGTTCTTGAGAACAGGTTCCTCAAGAAAAGAGAGCCTAGAACTAGCCCTTAGCACTAGGTTTGTATTGCTGCAGTGTTCATAGGACTCTGTTGCTGCACAGAAGTAGCTACATCAGGGGCCCCCTACACCCTCAAGATTCACTTACACAGATTTCATCAAACTTCCCAAAGTCCAGGGTGCCATATCTGTCGATGGGTGGGCGAATGTATTCACAATATTCACTGTTCTTGACCATCTCCAGCTGCCGCACGCAGCACACATACGCAAGCCGGGTCTGGATCTCTGCCATGTTCAGCACCTGCCAATCAGCCCCAGATAGCCATCAAAAGCATTGCAAGACTTTCATTAGCACAACTTGCCCTGAACTGGCAACGGTAAAATGGAGAAATGCACTCCAGTGACTCAGGCGTATCTGCAGAGGCTGTCACATCCCACCCCAGGAGAACACTGCTGACTGCCAGCCAATCTGTCATCAATGGCAGAGACTCAGCTTCCATATAACAAATGAGATCTATCTGCAATTCAAGCAGAAGTTGGTTGGCACCTAGAAGGAGATATATAGCATGACATAGGAGGGGTGCAAAGCTCTCTCAGGGTGGGGATGAGTAACGAGCCAGCTTGATTTTCTAGTGCCAGACACTGCTTTAGGTGACAGCTGGTTTTGATTCGTTTTCATAGCCTCTCGTTCCTTGGGACAGAGAACAGCCCAGTGTGGTATGGAGGCAGCATGTTCAACCTCACCCTGTATCACTCACAACAGACACCCACTGGGGGAGTCCAGTACTACTGAGCTCTGAAAAGGAATCCTGTCCAGTCCTTAGACCAGGCCTTTTCAAGGAGGCGGACTGCTAAAGCGGGAGACCCTAAGGATTACAGCAGGGACACAGGGAACCAGAAGGAAAATGGAGGAAATTACACATTAATCCAAGCTGATCTGACTTCACCCAGGAAGGAAATCCATAGCTCATGCAGCCTGTCATGAAAACAAACATCTAAGAATTTATTATTACTGCCCAATGCAAAAATCCCTATGTTCAGCAGCAAAGAAACACAGCAAAGAGGACAAAGTGCCACTCACTTTCATTTCTAAAGCAGCCAAATCCTAACTGCATCAAGATTAGTTGTGCCAAATTCACTCCAATTGGAGAGGGGCTATTTCACCCCTATCAAAGCCAGGTCACCGGCTCTTCTTTATATTCAGAGAGCAGTTTGGGAGAAGAGGTATCTGTGCTTGTACAGCACCAAGCACAATTAGGTCCTGGTCCATTTTCAGGGTTTCTAGGTGCCTCAATAATACAAATAACGAATAATAATAATATTGTAATGCCATTGTCCCCCACTCAGCCCCCAGAGGAATTCGCTCTTGCGTGGAGAGCTGGAGTTGGACTCCTTAGATGAACAAATGATTGGTATTTGGCTGTGTGAGTGCCACTTCTAGCTTCTCCTCAGAATTAGACAACTGAATTCTCCCACAACATTGTATTTTATTTTATGATGGGACCTTGCCTAGCTTTCCCACACCCCAAATGTCATCTTGCAACCCAAGATGCAGGTGACAGAGCAATCGATTCCCGGTCTTGTTTCTAAGATACTGTGGGACAGTTCCCTTCTGTTTACTGAAAATCACTGTGATTTTAACATAAGCTTACGGTACCTTCACTTTTTCAACTAGGGGATTCCATCTCTTCCACAGCAGCCACCAGCCAGACAGAGCGTCGCCATAGTTAGTGAGGTCCGTTTCATCCCGGCTGCCCACATCAATTGCTATCACCACTTTTGCCCCCATGGACCTTGCAACATCCGCTGTTGGGAACAAAGCCACATCATCATTACCCATCACTCCTCTCTTCTACAGCACTTACCTTTCTGGAGCTGGCCACTGGAAGCAGGAAAATGTATTTCCAAGGATCACAACAGACCACGCAAGCACAGCATGGGACAGACCAACAGGATTCCTTTTCATACAGCTTCCAGCACAGACATTCATGAATGTTTTGCAAGGAGAATTACTTACCTCAGAATAATACTGTACTAATTATACTCTTCATAGTGATGTATGGTACCTGGGTATGACTATCTCTCTATAATCCCTATTTATTCTAATAATTTTCTTTCAGAAACCAACACAAATGTTGAACATTAAAAGAAAGGCCTGTGGGATCATCCTTATCATAGCAAATCCCAAAGGGACATGTCCTCTTTACAGATGAAGCACCACCCAGATTAATCTCTGGCTAGGTCCTTAAGGTGGCCTGGCTGTATATTCAGTTTTGGTCCACCACAGGCAATCTTATTGCACCACCAAAGCTTCTTGCACCCACATGATCACTGGCTGCATAGCTGCCTTGATTGATACATGAATGAAGCAACACAAATGCAAGAGGACACAGAAGAGGTCAAGGCAGAATGACCAACTGGGGAGATAAATTGGTATAGGTCAGAGGTTGGGAGAATATCAGCCCATGAAGAGCTTTGAAAGTGAGGAGGAAAATTTTGCTTAGATTTAGAAATGGACAGATTAGTGATGGTGAAGGGATGGAGGAGCATTTCCCACTTCCTGAGGGGACAGAGTGGTCTGGCCATGACATTCAGGAGCCTGACAGTTTAAGGAGTAGGAATTTAGGAAGATGCTAAAGGAGGGACTTGGGGTGCTGGGCAACTCACAGAAAAGAGAAATGCGGGGAGGAGAAAAACTTCAAGATCCAGGATAACTATGGACAGCAATTCCAGAATCTCTATGGATAGTAATTCCATGCTTGAATAATAAGAATATAGCAGTAGGGATATACTACTAACCACCTGACCAGGATGGTGATAGTCACCGTGAAATACTCAGGGAGATTAGAAAGGTTATAAAAATAAAAATGAGGGATTTCAACTATGCCCATATTTCAACTATGCCCATGTCACCTCAGGACAGGATGCAGAGAGGAAGTTTCTTGACACTTTAAATTACTCTTTCTTGGAGCAGCTGGTACAGGAACCCACCAGAGGAGAGGCAATTCTTGATTTAGTCCTAAGTGGAGCACAGGATCTGGTCCAAGAGGTGAATATAGCTGGACCGCTTGGTAATAGGGACCATAATATAATTAAACTAAAATCCCTGTGGTGGGGAAAACTCCACCTCAGCCCAACAAGGTAGCATTTAATTTCAGAAAGGGGGACTACACAAAAAAGAGGAAGTTAGTTAAACAGAAATTAAAAGTTACAGTGCCAAAAGTGAAATCCCTGCAAGCTGCATGGAAACTTTTTAAAGACACCATAATAGAGGCTCAACTTAAATGTATATCCCAAATTAAAAAACATAGCAAGAGGACCAACACAGTGCCACTGTGGTTAAACAAGAAAGTAAGAGAAGCACTGAGAGGCAAAAAGGCATCCTTTAAAAAGTGGAAGTTAAATCCTAGTGAGGAAAATAGAAAGGAGCATAAACTCTGACAAATGAAGTATAAAAATATAATTAGAAAGACCCAAAAAGTAATAGCAAAGATTTTTTCAAGTACATCAGAAGCAAGAAGCCTTTTAAACAACCAGTGGGGCCACTGGATGATCAAGATGCTAAAGGAGCACTCTGTGACGTTAAGGCCATTGCAGAGAAACTAAATGAATTCTTTGCATCGGTCTTCACAGCTGAAGATGTGAGGGAGATTCCTAAACCTGAACTAGGTGACAAACCTGAGGAACTGTCCCAGACTGATTAACTAAGCAGTAATAAGTCACCAGGACCAGATGATATTTACCCAGGAGTTTTAAGGGAACTCTAATGTGAAATTGCAGAACTGCTAACTGTGGTGTGTAACCTATCATTTAAATCAACTTCTGTACCAGATGACTGGAGGATAGCTAATGTGACACCAATTTTTAAAAAACTCTTCAGAGGTGAGAGTTACAGGCTGGTAATCACTGGGCAAATTGGTTGAAACTATAGTAAAGAACAGAATTGTCAGACACATAGATAAACATGATTTGTTGGGGAAGAGTCACCATCATTTTTGCAAAGGGAAATCATGCCTCACCAATCTACTATAATTCTTTGAGGGGGTCAACAAGTATGTGGACAAGAGGAATCCAGTGGATATAGTGTATTTAGATTTTAAAAAAGCCTTTGACAAGGTCTCTTACCAAAGACTCTTAAGCAAAGTAAGCTGTCATGGGATTAAAAGGAAGGGCCTCTCATGGATCAGCAACTGGTTAAAAGGTAGGAATAAATGGTCAGTTCTCACAATGGAGAGAGGTAAACACTGGTGTCCCCCAGGGGTCTGTACTGGGACCAATACTATTCAACTATACCATACAGATCACAGATGATCTGGAAAAAGGGATAAACAGCGATTTGGCAAAATCTGAAGATGATACAAAACTACTCAAGATAATTAAGTCCAAAGCAAACTGAGTTACAAAGGAAACTCGCAAAACTGGGTGACTAGGCAATAAAATAGCAGATGAAATTCAATGCTGATAAATGCAAAGTGATGCATATTGGAAAGCATAATCCCAACTATGCATATAAAATGACGGGGTCTAAATTAGCTGTTACCACTCAAGAAACATCCTGGGGTCATTGTGGATAGTTCTCTGAAAACACCCACTCAATGTGCAGTGGCAGTCAATAAAGCAAACAGAATGTTGGGAATCATTAAGAAAGGGATAGATAATAAGACAGAAAATATCATATTGCCTCTACATAAATCCATGGTATGCCTACATCTTGAATACTGCGTGCAGATGTAGTCACCCCATTTCAAAAAAAGATATATTTGAATTGGAAAAGGTTCAGAAGAGGGCAACAAAAATGATTAGGGGTGTGGAATAGTTTTCATATGAGGACAGATTAATAAAACTGGGACTTCTCAGCTTGGAAAAGAGACGACTGGAGGTGACATGATAGAGGGGTATAAAGTCATGACTGGTGTGGAGAACGAATATTAGGAAGTGTTATTTACTCCTTCTCATAACACAAGAACTAGGGGTCACCAAATGAAATTAATAGACAGCAGGTTTAAAATAAACAAAAGGAAGTATTTCTTCACACACAAAAAGTCAACCTGTGGAACTTTTTGCCAGAGGATGTTGTGAAGGCCAAGACTCTATCGGGGTTCAAAAAAGAACTAGATAAGTTCATGGAGGATAGGTCCATCAACGGCTATTAGGCAGGATGGGCAGGGATGGTGTCCCTAGCCTGTTTGCCAGAAGCTGGGAATGAGTGACGGGATTATCATTTGATGATTACCTAGTCCGTTCATTCCCTCTGGGGCACCAGTCATTGGACACTGTCGGAAGACAGGATACTGGGCTAGATGGACCTTTGGCCATTCTTATGTTCTTATAAATGAGGTTCTCTGAACAGCTATGCACTGTGACAGTCACAACTCTGTAGGGCCAGTTCAGAGGCTAATTCAAACCAGAACCGAACTCTCACTAGGTCTATGTGACTGCACAATCCAGTCCACCATCCATTCTTGAGCCAATCCTCAACATCATCTTCAGACACTGTGCACTGTTATAATGTACAGATGAATAGCAGGGACTGGTGGAAAGATTGCTAGATTAGGAATTCATATTTGTAGAGCGAGACCCAAGCTACAAACGGCAAATAAAGTTTTCAAATTTGTGGGAGCATTTGGAGTTCTGCCCTTTAGGGAGATAAGGGCCTGCAAAATTTGGATCTGGGTTTGAATTTTTAAAAGCACCCCCCTCCTCCACCCTCCCAGATTGGGCTGCTCAGATTCCAGGCCTTTTACTCAGGCTGCTCTCTAATTATTTGCACACTGCTTGTGGAAAATGTGCTATGAAAACAAAATTTCAAAGCACTGGCTATTATGACAAAAACTCTTGACCTCCTCTCTTCCATAAACATTTGACAACACAACTAAAAACACACACACCATTTAACATTCCTGGCTTCATTTGGTGTTAAAATGTACAGCTGGCTAATGAGAAAAACATTTTAATAGGTTGATTTTGAGATTGATTTTCATTGAATGTAATGGTATGTGAATTCTCCTGTTAAGAATGATATTGCTCTGAATCTTAGACACTAAGAGCAGTTAATATTTCATCATTGCATACTTAGAAATCAGTTCATATTTATGCTCTGTTCTTCCAGCAGATTCAAGGAAAAAGACAACCATACATTTATAGTTTTATTCTTTCGCTCCTCCCCAACCCTTTTTTAAAAATACACACTGGAATATGGTCTAATAATCAGCCTGACATTATATTTTTGGAAAATTATTTGAAAGGAAACATTCCATCCCAAGAGGCCGTCCTGGAAAAGCCTGTATAACAACAAAGCAAAGGCCCTGTAACCAGAGGACAATGCAGCTCTGCTAGCCTCCAAGAGATCAGAATGGAGTTGTTCTGGAAGGTAAACACACTGACATATGCCTGTGCAAATGGAGTTTTACAATCTGTCTTCTTGGTGAATTCCAAACAAATATCTACAAACATACCTGGAAGATTGTTGATATAACCTCCATCCATCAAGAGATGTCCATCCTTTGGATCACAGAGAGGGGGCATATACCCAGACAGTGACATGCTGGCACGGACATACCTCCAAAGGGAACCTACAGCAATGAGAGGGAAGACATCCATACTAAGCCAGTACGGCAGGAATGGGTGGGGGTGGCTTTCACAGTCATTACATATAATTTTGTGACAGATAATATCCCGAGGGTTGGATTGCAGAATGTTATTAAAGCACCCGAATGACTCCCAAATCATAATGCAGGCTAGGAAAAGGGTTACTCAGTCTCCAACTCAGCAAAGCACTTAAGCACACACTTAACTTTAACTATGATCTTAAGCACTTTCCTGTATCACAGCCTTCACCACCATGAAACAACAAGGTTTCTTCTGTGGACAAATGATGGAGACGAATCACTAGCCTCAACTGTGCTGAAGGCCATTAATCCCCAGGAAATGCCACATGCGGCGGAGCTGAACACATGGGATACGCATTTGACTCCCGCCCCTCCCCTCAAGTTTTACCCGTGTTTAGATTTTTAACAGGACACCAGAGACATTACTATAAAGATGTAGGATTCACCCCTTGCACCCTTTTTGCTAAAGCAACGTTTCGACTTACAATGCAATTCTGAGGAACAAATTGTGTCACAAGTTCGAGGACTTCCTGTATCTGTAGTTTCCAACCCTTCTAGCAACTCACTTTCCACTCATGTTCTATATGCCAAAGTGATCTGCCGGTTCATGTACCCTTGCTTGCGGTTTAATCTTTCATTTTCCACGCAGGCTGCTCTAGTTTCTGAACAGTTCAGCCCAGCTCTGCCAAATAGCATCAAGGAGGACCACCACTCAGCATGCTGCTAGCTGGCTGGAGGAGCACACCACGGTCCTAGTTAACCTCTGGTGTAGATATACCAGGGATCATTATTCCAGCTGGAGCTCCAGAAATAACCCCTTCTATGAGACCATTTTGAAGAGGCTGGCGGAGGTAGGCACCCATCAGACTGGTGAGCAGTGCGGGAAGTGCATCAAGCACCTGAAGCAACTCTACTACAAGGTGAAGGATGCAAATGGCAGGATGGATAGGCAATGCACACTCTACATGCCCCTGCTATGAGGAGCTAGACTGGCTGCTTGCCACCCTGAGCACAGAGCCCACCGTCTGTCATGACATAATATTGACCGGGGGCGATCTCATGCGTGATCCAGCCTGAATGCAAAGCAGAGAAAATTAAATTTAAACACACAAGTAGTGACTCTTTCAAACTACCTGTATAATTATTCCTTGCAAAACAATTAAAAGAGTACAGGCTTTGTGAGCATGAGTGCAAATCTTTGCAAATTCTGCTCAACAACAACTCTGTCACATCAATGTAATGATACAGATTTATACCTTGACTAGTAAAGCACTGTCCCAAACACGATGGCTTATAAGTCCCTTGGGCTGCACCAAGTGGCAAAGACCCTTTTGGACCTCAGTGCTGGTCCTTTTTGTTCTGGCTATTCACAGGAAGCTGCCTGGGATGGGATGCGGGAAAGTGGGGAGAATCCACTCTGCTGCTAGCAATCCTCTGCTTCCTAGTTTGGCATCCTGTTGTTCACCTGAATTTTCCTTCACTACCTGCAGGTGATGCTTGAAAATGTTTCCTGCAGCAGAAACTCTAGTCTATCAGTCAGATACCTGGACAGAGTAAACTTGCTATGGCTGTCCAGAATTTACTACACCTCTCCACTTGCTGATATGCTGTTCAATCAGCAGATACCAAAAAATCTCCTTTGCCTAGATGGATGGAATCCCAGCACGGGTCTGGGAAACAGCTTCTCTTTTCCATTCTGGGACCTCCATAAGATTTGTATCTTCTGGCCTGAAACAATGTTACAACCAACACTGGTAACACTGCCCTTGCTAGGACTTCACACCTCACCCTCTCTCAGCCAAGCCCAAATTTTTAAAACCTGGTTAATGAAATGCACATCTAATTCTAACCAGAATGTGTCTGTGGATGGCCAACATTAGTTGCAATAAAAGCATTCCAAAGTGATAAAACTGTAGCCTAGTGTTGATGCAGAACATATAGTGAGAGACTATTTCCATTTTTAACCATGACCAAAAAAACACTCTTTCACTGCCTTGGCAAGTACTTCCACCTCAGATGGACCGAGCCTCCCAGCCAGGACTCTGGTGGATAGGACTGTCCATTAGTAGAGTGTGATGAATGTGGAAATTTTGATAATATATTTTTTATTCCTCTGCATGCCTCAGTTTCCCCTGGGCTTTGCACTGTTATGCATTGAGTGTAAAGGGGAGGCAAAAGGTGTTTGACTCACACAGAAACCTGGTTGGAGACCAGAGACATTAATAAACAGCGAAGAGGAAGGAGATTCCCTTCCCCCATACCTCTCTGCAGAGAAGCAGAGAAAAGGCCCCAAGCCAGAGAACAAAGTGGAAAGATTCTATGGCTGAGATAGGTAGGGATATTATTTATCTGTGATTAAAAAAAACAACCTCCATTAAAAAAAAACATAAAAATCTCTGTTTTTCCACAATTAAAATGAAATGCTGAACTTTTGTTTCCTTGGCCACAATATATATAGGTATCATTTGAACACAATGTTTTATTGATATATTTACAATTTTAAAGCAAGTTCAAAGACTACTAGAGCCTTCAATCATTATAATAAAACAAAATAAACAGAATTGCAATTTGTATTTCTTATATACCAAATACTTCTGTCTGTATTCTGTATTTTCAGAAAATTGTTTTTTAATGCACAAAAATGAAGCGAAAATTGCTCTTATATTAACATTACTCACTGTCTGAGTTAGTCTGGGAGGCTGAAGTGAAATTTGAGATGCACTAAAACATGAACACCTATACACCATTGGGTAACCTCTATATGCTGGAGGCAGTTTACCGGAATATGTTTAGCGATGTAAATTTAAAAAGCATTCAAAAATCAACCACAAGGGGGAGGTTGCGCACACTGAATAAGTGACACTGGTACTTTCAGTAAAATGTAGTTAATAGTTAATATATGTTTTTATTTTTTCACAAAATGTAAAAACTAAAGATTCTCTGTAAAAAACGTAAATTCCATGGTTTTCTGTGTCAAATGGATTTCTAGGATCCCTATTGATAAGAGTATAACAATAAAAATTGTTTACAGTTGTGGAAGTAGAGAAAGAATGGACAAGGACTTCAATGCAAACAGTCCCCTCTGTGAGCATGATTCAGGCTAGCTGTAACTCCAATAACATAAGATTTGTAGAAGCAAGGATTGTGTGAGGCAAGTGGGAAAGAACTGTGTGAGAAGCTGTTGTGACCTTGTGTTAGATAAGTATGGCATGTAGACTAAACAGAGGTGAGAAAAATAAGTTATCAGGATGACCAATGTATAAACAAAATGCAGCTGTTGCCCATTATTGTATGTAACAAAGTGTGACAGACCCAGACCAGTGTGGTACAGGAGTCTGGTAGAGGGCAAATATACTCGTCACTGGATAAGTAGTTTTCTGTTCCCTGAGTGACCAGAGCAGGGGCTGCACTAGAGTAATCTGGAACCTGCTAGAACCAATTAAGACAGACAGGCTGATTAGAACACCTGCAGCCAATCAAGGCAGGCTAATCAGTGCACCTGGGTTTAAAAAGGAGCTCACTCCAGTCAGGGAGGTGGGAGCCACAGGAGAGGAAGTGTGTGTGAGGAGCTGGGAGCAAGAGGCACAAGGAGCTGAGAGTGAGAGGCTGTGCTGCTGGAGGACTAAGGAGTACAAGCGTTATCAGACACCAGGAGGAAGGTCCTGTGGTGAGGATAAAGAAGGTGTTTGGAGGAGGCCATGGGGAAGTAGCCCAGGGAGTTGTAACTGTCATGCAGCTGTTACAAGAGGCACTATAAACAGCGGCAATCCACAAGGCCCTGGGCTAGAACCCGGAGTAGAGGGCGGGCCCGGGTTCCCCCCAAACCTCCTAACTCCTGATCAGACACAGGAGGAATTGATCCAGACTGTGGGGAAGATCACTGAGGTGAGCAAATCTGTCAGCAAGCGCAGGACCCACCAAGGTAGAGGAGGAACTTTGTCACAAAAGGTATAAATGCTGCTGTGATTGTTTACCTAGCGAGAGACATGTTTAGTTCTCTCCCACCATGCAATTGCTAGAGATAATAAAGTATCTGACTTGTTGCACCCAACATGAGAGTGAGAACTCTGTTTTTTTCCGACAACTTGGGGACTCGTCTGGGATGGCAACGCCTGCAGAGACAATGGCAGCTGCTGCGGATAGTTCCCCTTCGAACCCCATGGCACCACAATAGAGGTAAGAGACCTTTCTCCAACACAAATTACAGGCCTCCATCACAGCATCACATCTCCTCATCCACATCCCCCTCCTTTCCAAGGATGTGGGAAAACAAGGCATCTCTTACTTCCTTTTCCTGTCTGGACTCAGCCCCAGTGATTCCAGGTCTACTTTCTGATTACCTATACCTAGCCTGCAAACCAGAAGTTTCTTAAAGATCGCTCTATGTGAAAATACTCGCTTTTATCCTCACAGGTGTTGTGCAGAGTGCAGCAGGCCACAATAAAACAGAAGGCACTAGCCATGTTATCATACAGTTTTACATGCCGCGTCACCTTGTCTTCAGCCTGCCAAATGAGCACTCCACCACCATCTGTAACTGCACCATCTCTTGCCAGGCCTTCTGATATCAGAGGATGGTTTCACGAGCAATGGCAGGAATGGGAAGGTGGGACCCGCAAAAATGACAGTGGGCACAGACACGCCATTGAGAATTATGTCATTAGGAGGGAATAAAGTCCCTGCTCCACCCAGCAGGTAAAGGCCAGATTGTCTTAGCACCCTGGCACCCTGGACATTTCTCCTCTTTCCCCGGTGGTGTCCAAGAATCTGTCTCTTGTAGAACCTGGGAATAGAACCCTTAGCAGTTGATATATTCACTTGGTTCTTCTGGCAGGCAAACTATGGGCACACGTCTGCCATCAGTGGCCCCAGTGCAATTGGGAAACCCCATTTTCAGTTGGGAAAGCCAGTTACTATTTCAGGCACATTTCTTATGCCCACCACCTGTTAGGTAAACCACAGTGAGAATCACCTCACAAACCTCCATTTACACAACCCCAACAGCGGACTTGCCAACACCAAACTGGTTATCAATGACCTATAGCAGTCTGGGGTAGCCAGCTTCCAGGAGGCAGTTGCAACCCACTTCTGGACTGGTATGGCCAACGTCAATCAAGTGGTTTGACACTGAAGAATTGGAGCAAGATCCTTGCACAGCTCCATAAAGGTCTGCTTTGTCATTCAGAAGTTCTGGAGCCACTGTTGGTCATCCCAGGTCTGCATGACTATGTGTCCCCACCACACTGTGCCAGTTCTTTTGCATCAAAAGCACCAATCTACATATGTTGAATCCTCAAGAATTACAGCATTCATCAGGTCTGTCTAGTCTGCTGTGAATGACCCTCTAAGTCCAGCCACCTTCTGCATTTCAGAAAATGCTCCCCAAATGACATCCAGTGTTGCTGAATGTCTGCCCTGCTGGATAAATGATTCACCTGCAAGCTGGAGCAGCTCATCCACTGGATCCATGCCTTCCGTGTGAGTAATGTGCAGAGCCAGAAGTGTCTCAGCTAAACATGGCAGGCTAAAACCACTTCTGCATGGGGAGCCAGGAAGAGCAGACAAGTTCTCCCACAATACACCACAAACTAATTCCTAGAGCAGTTCCAGTTGGTAAGATGCTAAGAATGCTGAGATACATGCCCAGAATCCTAGCACTAAACGTGTAACTGCAACGGACGTGGGTATGGGGCATGTGCAACTTCTTGTGTGGAAGCTTAGCTAACACGTGCCTGCCTGTGGGTGAGCCAGAATGTGGGCACACACTGCACTGTAGACATACCCTCAAATCTTCCCTGAATGGTTCCAATTATTTCTGTTAATAGTACTGCAATAAAGGCAATTATGACTGGTTAGAAGCAGAGAGATTTAATCAGGCAGGAATTGATTGGATCTGCTTCCTACAAAATGTACTGCTTTAAAGCTCCTATTTAGTTATTTTAACCCCTTATAATTTCTTCCCTATTCAGGTTTGCTGCAAATTGCATTTTCAAATAAGCCAAGTACAAATGTCACTCTCACACCAAGGGGTAAAGTTTCATTATATTAATGTTAAATTGGAGTTGCAATGTTCCGTCCACAAGCTCTGTCCTCAATAGTTAGCCCTTTCCACATCGGACTTCAAATCTTGCTGGTCAAACTGGGTGTCGAGAATTTTGCCTCTAGAATCTTTCATTAATGGTTCATCTGAGCAGGGTATGGATTTGTAACAGTGTTTCTTTTGTCTATCAGAGGTCAATGCTGGTAGGACATTTGCTCTTCACTACTTCTGGTTATAGGTTTACTTGGGATTTCTAGATGGGGAAAAGCTTGGCTTTTGGGATCTCGTCAATAGAATACTGAAGACTGACTAATGCTTGAGGTGAATGTGTTTGGGGGTTTTTATTTTAAAACTTATTCCTGGAAAAAGGAAGCTGTGTTCTCAAATGCCATGCAGGATGTAGCTGAATTAACAAAACAGACACATGGGTAGGGGAGGAGGAAAGCAGAAAGGTGTGCCAGCAGGAGCCAGCACTGAGAAGTGGCTGCTTATTGATTTTACAAGGTGTCTTCATAAGTGGCATTTCAGAGATAAGCTGCTCTATATTATTAAAGGCCTCTTCACAAACTACTCCACTAAGATAAGGCCGCTGGTGCTGAACAAAGTTTGACCATAAGATCATTAATGTCAAGTGGTAACTCATTATATCTCAATGAATAAGAGATTTTTGGCACTTGAAGAGCCCGTTTATGATCCCCTAGAAGAGGAGACTGCAAGGGAATGATGAATGAGAGAACTAAAAGGGAAAGGTCCCAGCTTCCTCTTCTCCCTTTGCTATTGCACATGTTTAGAAAAGACATGGGAATCAGAGCGGTATGTTTTACAGAGAGAAACAGAAGTGATCAAAGCCACATGGTGCTGGTAGAGTGCAAAACTTGTCACTATTTTCTTTCAAAGAGAAAATCACCTGTGCAGTATAGAAACTGAACACTGTGCTCTGAGTAGCGGCTACATTCTAACCTATTGTCTTGGAACACTCCAGCTTGGTGTAGCATACTTGCACGTTTGTCACTTCCCTACTAAGAGGCAAGTTCTCCAACAGCCCAGTTTAAAAGAAGCAGGGAGAACTCAGGCATATTTTTAAATGGTTTTGTGAAAAACAACAGAAAAGCCCAATAATCTGGAGCCAAACTGAGGTGAAACTAATATTGCATAAGCAAAAATAGTCAACAAACCAATGGGCCTGGTTTTTCATTTACACTAAGACCCTTTTACACTGCTTTGGCAATGTAAGACAGCCTTAAAGTTATAAAGATCCCTATATAGTGCCAGAGCAATAAAGGGGCCATACTGTAAATAAGCATCTGACCCCATGCCTCTTCCTGGGGAGAACAGCTAGATTCATGAGGGCTTTTACTTAAATGCATGATTTTTATAATTAATTCTGATTTATGGGGAAGTTTTTGTATTCCATACATGTTTTTATGAACACACTGGTGTCCATGAACTAATTTGCACTCCATGCAGTGAATCCTCTTGCCTATTTCAATTCCTCCAGGTGCTACAGCTTCATGCTATTTGTGTGCAACCGTGGATCCTGGTGTTCAGCAGGTAGCACTGAGAAGGAGGAAGGAAAAGTAAAGGGATGCAAAGGAATGAAACTATACAGAAAGGCTGGCATTCAAACATCACTGCAAGCTCAGAGACACACTCCTTCCTGCAGAAGACTATCTGAACACACTTACCATCTGTGTGGACCCTCATGGCTGATGCAGTAATGTCAGTCGTGATAGTGAAGTAAGGAATCCACAGATCCTGCAACACAGGAAGTGTCAGTTTTACAGTCATCAGTAACCCTGGATGTAAGCTGACAAGCAATTTTAACACAGGGAAATACACGCATAAATGCCTGCACAGAGAGATGAAAATGTCAGCCCTGTGTGGGTGGCTACAAATCTGGCTCTAAAGCAAACACTTTATGTATAAGCAACTGGGATGAAAAGCCATGTTTTCTTTTCCTAACACTAGTGAAATAATACTTCCAGGAAAATAAGAAGGTGTTTGAGATTCTCAATATACAATACAGGATATAGCAGATCCAGAACCTATTTGTAAAAGCCATACTTACTCCTTTTGAAGTTATGTTAATCTACAGCATTAGCACTCTTGACAGCAAAACCCATCTTACACAATAAAGATGAGACAATATGAATGCCAAGTAGAAGTGAGTTCTTAAAGGGCAAACAAAATTATAATGGAAACTTTGGGGATGCTTTGAAATAATCCTTTATGACAAGGGTTTGCCCAATGGGAGTCCTCCTTAGTGCAAGTCTCGCTGTTACTTTTAGGAGACATTCTTATATATACACACACATCCATACATATACTCATTTTTCAGCCTCAAAGTCTTTACTGGGATGAGCAGTGAACAAGTGCTGGCAAAGTTCATTTGTGTCTGTCTGTAGGACAGGTAGAACAGTGATAATGGGGTAGCTGGGTTCTATAACTTTCCATTTTGCACCGGTGTCTATTTCTGAGGTGGTGACAGCTGATGTATATGGTGTAACTTGCTGGGGATGGGGAGGGAGAGGTGTTTTTCTTCCTCACTTTTTGGTGGAAGTCTTACCACCTCCGACATCGATATTTCTTCAGACTCTGAGAAATGAATCCAGGACTTGGTCTACAACACTAGGCTCAGCTAAAGATACACAACCTCATGCTTTAGACTGGTTTTTTCCCTTACATAAAACATTTTCTTTTCTTCAACACAGGAAGGCCCAGGAAATCAGAGCAGAGATGGAGACTCTAAAATGTGACATTTTCTAATGACGCCCTGTATGCAAGAGACATGTTACATCACAACTGCATGTAATACTGACATAGCACACCGCAGTGAAATCCTCACCCCACTGAAGTCAATGGGAGCTTTGCCAATGACTTCAGTGGAACCAGGACTTCACCCCAGATCCAAATATATTTTCCTCCATTCATTTCTCTTCAAAGCTCCATTCAACAATTCTCTTTTGGACTGAATGCTGCAATGCACAAAGGGCTTCTAAGAGGTGCTGGGTGCTGTCAACGCTCACTGACTTTACCGGGAGCAAAAGGTGCCTCCAAAGCACTCAGCACCTTGCAGTAACAAGCTCTCTAGCTGCTCCAATTGTTTCATTCCTCTCACTGAATATTACATATTCTCCTATGTTTAAACCAAGCTTAGAACCAGCTGAGATCCCATTAAGCTAGAACACAATACCATCAACGTGATTTATGAACTATTATTAAGAACCAACAAATACTTGGTGCCTGTATAATACACAAAAATAAAGGCCGTTCCAACCCCAAAGAGCATCATCATTTAATAGTTAAACACCTGTTTATTCATGGCCCCATCCACTCTGGGTGGCAACACATTATTGTAAACACTGTTTAAAACCACCCAAGGTGATTCAGTTCCCAGCGCGGCATAGAAACCCAAGTGAATATTTCAGATGATGCAGTATGCTTAACAAAAGCTGTTTATTAAACATAGTCTGATACCAAGAGGATTCCAAATAGAGTCACAGATTCCAAAGCCAGAAGGGACCATTGAGATCATCTAATCTGGCCTCTTGTATAACACAGGTCACAGGACTTCTCTGAATTAATTCCTGTTTGAACTAGAGCAGATCTTTTAGAAAATCATCCAGTCTTGATTTACAAATCGCCATTGATGGAGAATCCACCATGACCATTGGTAAGTTGCTCTAATGGTTAATTAACCTCATTTTTAAAACATATGTTTTATTTCTAGTCTGAACTTTTCCAGCTTCTACTTCCAGCCATTGGACTCTGTTGTACCTTTTTTTGCTAGATCTAAGAGCCTGTTAGCAAATTTTTGTTTCCCATGTAGGTACGTATAGACTGTGATCAAGTCACCCTTAACTTCTTCGTTAAGCTAAGCAGATTGAACTCCTTCAATCTATCACTATAGGGCAAGTTTTCCATTCCTTTAATCATTCTTGTGGCTCTTCTCTGAACCCTCTCCAACATGTCAACATCCTTCTTGAATTGTGGACACCAGAAGTGGACATAGTACTCCAGTAGTGGCTGCACCAGTGCCAAAAAACAGGTTGTATGACCTCCCTACTCCTATTCGAGATTCCCATTTATACATCTAAGGATTGTATTAGCCCTTTGGTCAAGGCATTGCACTGAGAGCTCATGTTCAGAGAAGCATCTCTGACAAACACGCAGGTACACAGATTACAGTAGAGCAAAATGGGATACAACCCCAGAGCTAGACAAATGCTCCCCTTACTGGGGTAGCTGGGAGGAGAGTTTTTAAACATGTGCTTTATGACAGTGATAGTGGAGGATGAGGTGACATTTCACGTCAGTAGTTTCACAGGCATCTTTCACAGTGCCTAAAAATGACAAAAAAGGTCCTGACCTACAATACAGAGAGCAGAAATGGGTTTATTTAACATTCAATGTGTTCATTCTTAAAAAGCCAATGCACATTTTAAAATGTTGACTGCATTTTTTAAAGCCCTTTCTGTGGAATGCATCTCAAAGGGTTACGCAAACTCTTCTCCCAGAAGAGAGACTAGTTTAAAAGAATTACCAACTGGACTAGCGAGACAATAGTGAAAAAGCCATTTAGGTTTGTGGTCAGATGCACTCCTCATACCGAACCTGAGAGAGCTGAATTAGGCTAGGCAGGTCCAAGCAGCCAATTAAGCAGCAAATGAGGTGGAATTAGGCTGGAAAGCCTTGATTAGAAAGACGAACACCTGTGAGGGATCAGCTAGGGGCTTCTATAAAGCCAGGAGGCTGGCAAAAGTGTAAGGGGGCAGCAAAGAGGAAGTCTGTAGCCTCTCTCCCAGGAACCCCTGAGACCTAGCAGGCCTTAGAGAGATCTGTCTAGGAGGCCTGAAGAAACACAGTAGGAAGTAATCCAGGGGCTAGAGCAATAAGGTGGGTGCCCTGTAGACCTCAACCACTTGTTACAAGGCCCTGGACTATAACCCAGAGTAGAGGACAGGCCTGAGTTCTCCCACCAACCACTGCAGAGTAACACTGCTTGGGGGAACGAACTAGAAGACTGCTTGGGTCACTGCAGGAGTGACAGGATCAAGGCTGTGGGCATGAGGAGGACTGCCTGACATACATGAACAGAAAGACTTTGAAGGACTCCCCACTGGTAGGAGAATTACAGTGTGACCTGGCTGGAGGGCTGAGTCACCAAACAGCTGTGCTGCGAATCTGTGAACGGGAGGAGAGCTGCAGATGGTGGAAGAGAAGGAAGGGGGCACTGAACTGGCCAGAGCTAATCAACACCAACACCAGAACACCAAAAGGAGGCACAACCCAGCAGTGAATGACATGGCCCTGACTCAGGCTCTCAGCCAAACAGGTTTAATAGGCAATCCAAACAAACAGATATTTTACCTACTACATGGTTGGTCCAAATTCCATTAAAATGGCCTTAAAGGCAAATCCTCCCTCCTAGCGTGATGTAATGTAAGTTAATAGTTACAGCATGCTGTACATCAGGCCAGAATACCTAAACTATTATGAGCATAGAAAAAACAGACCTTTCTATTACAGTTCAACAGGAGGAGAACATTTATTACACATTATAGCAAACAAGGATGTTACCTCAATCTGTTTGTCTTTGAAGATGTTGCTGATGCCACTGTTAAATGAAGCTCCAGAGAACATGGAGGTTATTGGATATGTCAAGTCTAGCACAGTCTTAAACACTGAATTCATATCCTAAAGGGAGGAAGAAAACATTTCAAAGGTGAGCTATATAGTATAAACCCACTGAAATCCTATTCATCTGCATTTGGAGTGAGGTTCTGTTCCAACTTTGAAAGCAAAGATGAGTGAGCTGCTCTGGTGAACACAGTCATCAAAAGAACCAAAACCATAACAGCAAGGGACAAACAATATCTGCTTTGTTGGGTGTCACAGGTTAAAATAACTTCAACCTCTATATTTAGCTTCTATTGAGGATACTGAAAAATATGCATCTGCATTAGTAGGCTTATGCAAAAGTCCACTCTAAAGTAGCAAAGTCTCTACAGCAGAAAAACATGGCCACTGCCATTAGGTGGGCATTTCCCATGCAATTTATTTCTGGAGACTGTGGAAAGATTAGAGGACCTCAGCCCTTCCCATCTTCTTTGTCTGCTTAAGCTTGACACTAAAATTAGTAAGTTTCATTATATTGTATATGATTGGTCCTGTTTTTACATAGAAATGACAATATAAAGTTAGATTATCATGGCTGAGATGCAAGGGGATATGGTATATGTGGCCAGAACAGGGGGCTGGGTGTGAGAATTTCTGGTTGTATTCTTGGCTCTACCACTTGCTCATTAGGTCATTTTTGGGCAAATCTATAACCTCTTTGTGCCTTGGTGTAACACTTCTTAAATCCATATAATTCAACCTCCACGGGTGATGTCATGCCTAATTAATTCATATTTTAAAGAGCTTCCAGAACCTCTCTCTATCTCAGTGGAACAGGCCCAAACTAGTGTGATTGTTAAAACAAAGTTCTATAAAAAGAGGTCAGCTAAAAGAAGCTGACTAGGGAACTCCTAAAACTGCTGAAATGCCTTAGCACAAGATAACAGGACTGTCAGCTTCACATCACTGCACACTTCAGTCTTTGAGAGGATGGAGAGAGTTTGCCAAACCTAATTATGAACATGATGGTCATAGCTCCAGAGTCAATAGTGAGGTAAGTTTTACACTTCAAATGCAGTGAATCCTTCCAAAATTAAAGTACTTTTAAAAAAAAAGTATAAAATGATTTTTGGGCATATACTAGAAAATCCATTCGTTTCAGTTATAATTAAATTGTTAAATAGAACCTTCAAGAAATTTAGTGCCCAGTATCATACCTGTTTTTGTCCCTACTGGTCTTAGCAATGCAGACTTCCCACAGAGTAAATACTCACTGAAATCTTGTACGTAAGGTACCATGGAAGAAATATTTTAGAATTAATGGTAATTAATTCTACTTCATAACAACATATTCTTATTCTTCATAACTGAAAGTTTCTCCGTTAGCTGTACTGCCCTCTTCCAAAGTAGCTGCCATTGCCTATTGCTCTTCATAGGGCTGAAGGTACAGGCTGCCCTTAGCAAAGATGGCTCCCTGCCTGCCTTCAGCGGCTCCTCACAGCGCTCCCTTCTCTACTTTCCAAAAATAAAGAAGGCCGCTATCGTCCCTGAAAGTAGCTTGGCTTCACTCCCAAGGTAGTGTCCATTTGTAAAGAGGACATCTTAATTGTGTATGGCCTGTGGCCTCAGTCTCAACTGATAGGATATGGCAGCCATTCTGAAAGATGGCAATTCTTCATGAGTTCATCAGAGAGAAGATTTTATTGTTTACTCTCTGTTGAGGGATATATTTGCATTTTTTAAAAACAACAAACATGATCCTGAAACAGGTATTTTCAAAAACTATCTACTACACCAGGTCCACTCAATGAGCAGAGGAAAACAAGGGTTTGTGAACAGGGGAATGTATGGGGTGCAGAAATGAGAGGAAACTGTGTGCAGGATAACATGGAAGTCAGGAGACAGGGGCACCATTGAAGTGCACGCACCACCTACTTTGTTTGGCTCTGGAGATACAAAACTGCCATAAACTCATTTTAACTGGCCAGAACACTGGCAACCAGAGTGTCTGGGTGAATCTAGCTGTATGAGCTAGAATTTAAAAAAGTGATTCAAAGTTAATATTACATATTTATATTCTCTTCAGGTATCTTGTTTAATGTTCATGTATAATACTTTAATAATTTGAAAAAAACCAACAAGCAAAGAAATTCCCAGGGAACATCTAAATTTAAGATTGATTAATGGTGGAGCGTACATGTCAGTATTTTAGTGTAAACTACATTACATGGACGTTGTCATTATTCCAAACCCAACCACTATAAACCCAGGAAATAAGACTGAACTTCAAAGAAATCCAAACAGTTCAAGGTCTGAAAATGCATGATTAGAGCATCCAAAAAAACCTTAACAACATTGTAGTGACATGAATGCGGCGGGGGGTGGGGTGGGGGTGCGGGGGAGGAGAAGAGACTATATAATGTTTTTAAAAATCAGTTTAAGTTACTTTGGGACTATAAACATTCAAATAGTTTCACTACAGGGGACAGTTAAAGTTGTTTGGGTGCCTTTGGTCCATTTCCAGATCATAGGCATTTTTAGATTTCTTTTAAATTGAACCTTAGCTCTATATTTCCTAGGTTTATAATGCTTGTGTTGGCCCCTTACTGAAATTCAGTGAGGTGGTGGTTGTTTTTGGTTGGCCCTCTCCCAATACCAAAAGAATGGAGAAGAGCTAAAGAGAAATGAGGATCTTGAGTTGACAGTCCCCAGGGCCAATGTGGAGAGGCCAACACTCCAGGTTAGCCTGACTGACAGGGTGGGCAAGCCAATGAGAGAGTCAGGAGCCCGAGTCCCCTCCTCTGTGTCAAGTGCAGCTCCCTCAGCCAGGATAGGGCAGAGCTAAGGGGACAGCAGCAGCCAGAGCTGAGTTGGAGGCAGAGAAGCAGCCAGCATCAGAGGGGCCAGAGAAGCAGCCCAGAAGGCAGAGTGGGGCTGGAGCCAGAGCTGGGAGGGAGGCAGGGCAACAGCACTGAACCAGAAGTGGCAGAGCTGGAGCAGCCTGCAGCTGGGAAAGCACAGATCATCCGTGCCTATGGTGAGTCAGTGCTGAGCTACAGTGGGGAGCTGTGGGGCTGTGGCTGGATGGCAGAAGCCAGACGTGCCACAAGTAACACTACTGTTGAGCGCAATGAGAGGCTGGAGAGAGTGAAGTGGAACCCTGGACAGGGGGCCGAGTGAAAGGAGACGTTGCCAGACAATTGGGCCTTGAAAGCTGGCCGGGGGGTGGGGGGGTGGGAGGGGAGAAGGAAGCCAACAGGGGGAGGAGCCAGTACTGGGGAGAAGGGTCCCCGGCACCTAGTGCCTGAGGGCGTGTTGACACCGCCAGAGCAGGCATCTGACCCACAATATCACCGCAGTGCAGCCAGGTCCTGAGAGGGAGGTGAAGATTAGTCTGTGAACTTTCCTTACATCCCTGAAATGGCTGTTTGTGGTGTTCCCTGTGTCCATAAGAGAGGATTCCTTATTTCCTTTACCCTTTTCCATTTTATACGTATTTTTCTTACAGTTTCTGTTTCATAAATTATATTTGGTTTGAACTTAATGTAGTGCTCACTAGGTCAGGGAGTAGGAGAAAGCACCCCAGAGTGGGGACACCCTAGTCCCTGTCCTAAGTGACCATGACAAGATTGGTGGTTCAGCCTCCCAGGAATCTTGGGCCCAGCCTTGTCGGGGTTCCAAGGATTCTGCTGCACAGGAGAGCGCCCTCAAAGTCAGGCAGGGCTCTGGGTAAAGGTAGTGGGAGTAGAGACTCAGATCCTTTCATTAGCCAATTCCACTGGGAAATTGCAGGAGCCAGGAAAGCTCCCAACAATAGCGGAACCATTCCCCCACTTACACTTGGTTTGGGGATTCCTGTAGTTACAACATCTGGGTAAGGCATTTTAACCTGACAGACAAGACTTCTCCACCCTAACTCCATAATACTGTAGTTGTCTGTGACTATTAAATAGCAGTGTTTTCATGTTTGCTTTTTAAAGGCTTCCACAAAAAACATGTTCAATACTTAAATGTTCCCTTCTAGTGTGGGGACCCAGACGCACCAGCACTTGGCTAGCGCATGGGAATCAAAGCAAGCTCATTTGAAATGCACTACAAAGGAGAAACCAATCAGCCTGCTTTCCTTGTCCAAATGGAGTAGAATCCCTGGGAATATACAGTGAATAAACCCTCCACGATTGCTTAAAAATATTTTAATGCAATTTAAAATTAATTAATGAGCTGTGCTAATGGCAGCAAATTGCACCAGAGAGTTCATGAACAGGCTGCTGATGCACTGCTCATGTCCACAGACAGGAGGCTACAGTATACCTGAAATGTGTGCGCCCTGCTGCTGGTATTTTAAACTGAAGAATTATTTATTATTTGTTTACATACAGCCTGTTACTGATCAGAGACTTTTTAAAAACTCTGCAGTTCACCGTAAACATTCCCTGGCATGTGCTATGTCTGTGTTAGATTTGAAGCTAACATAAGAGCATCACTCATGTCTGACTACCAACTTCTGCTACCTCTCAGCTGTATGTGCTATCACTCACTGGGACCTCTCACAGGGAAGTTTTCTTACCTCATGAGAGTAGAATGAGCTCTCTTTTCCTTTAGTATCCTTGCCTGGTATTCATGCCAATGTCTTTGGCAAAGCCTGCATTCTCGTTAGGGTTTGTGCTTGTTTACATTGTTTTGTATTTGTATGTGTTGTTATACATGAAGATTTGGCACATGAATGAAATGAAACAGTGTAGGATGTGAAGTGATTTGCAAAGCGCTATACCTAATAATTCTGTACTTCCTAATGAGAGCTCTATGCCTCTCACAATGAAAACACCACATATGGCCCTCAACTTGTGGACATCACACTGCAATCTTCACCCAGTTCACAGGCAATGCTTTCCTGTGCTGTAATCAGTGTTTTTCCCCAGAAGGCTATATCACTTTCACAGCACCCTCCGACCCTATTTGATCTGCCCTTTATCCCACAATGGGACTCCGGATTTAGACCCAATCCTGATCTTGCAGTGTGGCCCTCAGGGGATGGCTTCCTTTGTCCTGCAAAACGACGTTTTGCTGTGATGCCAGGCTGCAAAGATCCCGCCTGGGAGCCAGAGAGTGGCTAGTACCCTCAGTGTCCTGGCTAACAATTCTCCTCTCATCAGAACCTGTTTGCATGGCTTTGTGGAGCATGTGCCCAGTCTCTTCTCTTCCAAGCTCTAACTCCTTATGATAGGAAAAATTTTAGCCACCTCATATAGGCACTACATAAAATCAAAATATTTTCTAGAGTAAGAACTGTAAATGGATCATATATATCTTTTATATAATATTAGTGTGGATTCATTATCAGCTTTAAAAAAATATATGGAAACCTGTAATTTGCTAAGCACAGCAGAATCAATGAAGTAGAGTAGATAATTCATCTGCTCTCTGAGTTTCACACCCCATCTGCAGCATAACAAATGAAAGCCATTATTTATTGGCTGCTCCATTATATCCAAAGATCCCATCAAATTAAACTATGAGTCGTCCTCGCTTCCCCACCCCTGCCACAAGCATACTAGCAAAGAGATGCCAATTTCAAAAAATACCTAAAAGCTTTTTTGTTCTGCAGCCATTTCTCATTTGGGCTGGTGGCACAGAAACCAGTGAAGTTATCTAATACATCACAATAGAGAACGTAAATAATAAGGTCTCTATAGGCTACTAAAGCCAGAACATGTGGTTGTAAACAACTATAACCTGCAACAGTCACACCTAATGGAACTAGGGCAGCAGAAAAAAAAAGATGTTTCCACAGAACAGGGGCTTTCTAGCCTGTATGCATCAGGTTGATTTTGTAAAAATCTTCTTCTAGACTGTTCTCCTCAAGCAACACACTAATCCTCCCATTGACTGGTTCTTGACTATCTGGCCTCTCTGCTGCCTCTCAGCAAGCCCAGTGGAGAAGTTTTCACAGAGACTCATGTGGGGAGGGCAGAAGTGGTCTTGTAGCTTTTGGATCCTGGAACTTTGAGGGTGTCTGGTGTTTGGCGGAGTCTCTGTAACAGACTCAGATGAGGCCCTCTGTGGAGAGTAAGGTATTTCATGAACTCCCTAACAACTCTGATCTCCTGACACCAGAACAGTGTTGGTGGGTCATGAAGGAAGCCACTCCAAAGTCTTGGTCTGAAAGACAGCTGCTGTAATTTGTGGTGTGATGGGGAAGTATGTGGAAAAGCCATTCCTGGAAGATTCACACTCCCTTAGCCTTAAAAAGTTTGTCACTTTGGGCTTCCGCTGCTTTGTGCGGCACAGAAAATCATTTTTCTGGATCCAGTCCCACAGCAAACCATCCACAGTGAAGAGGCCATCACAGAGCTGCCTGTTCTTATCTTGCCACATTTTGAATCTCCCTAAATAATTCAGCAACTCCTGTTTTGCATGTGGAATGGTGTGTGCTCGTCAGAATAGTTATAAAAATCCAAAGTAGCTCTTCAAAGTACTCTTCAATAATAAGATGAAATCAGTATTTCTGAGGATATTACCACCTAGTTTTTATTTGTACACTGCAGGAATAGGACAATCTGGGTAGCAAGTGGGGCCACTCCACACTGGATGAATAGAACAGTACCAGTGCTAGGAATGAGCAGTGTGACAACATATGCTTTGAGTATCAATAAAACTAGACTAAAATCTGCATGTACAATTTAAAAGTCTATCTTATCCGGATGATAAATAACATTTGAGAGATACAGCTCCCTTCATCTCAAAGGCTTGCAAAGAAAGGGCTTTTCAGACTGAGAGGATAATTGTCCCCCCGCTATAATTCAGTTCTCTTGGAGGTGCAACCCAGCAGCCATTCTTACCTTAGACTTGTGTGCCTTGGAGGAGATTAGCATGCTCCCTCCCAACCCTTTAAGAGGTGTGGGAAGGCTGATCTGTTTTTACTAAAATTAAGTTTATTTCTACAAAGTTACTGAGTGCCATTTTAATTGTGAGGCCTCTGCAGCCATCTGAATCTAGTGATCCAGCACCTGTAATCACCGAGAAGCTCAGAATCTCTGCTTTGTAAAGACACTGAGCTTGAGCTAACATTCCAAGAGGCTGCAGAGATGTAAGAGTTACAGGAAGTTAATTAAAGCTGTTTTAATCCAGTTACAGGAAGTTACTTAAAGCTGTTTTAATCCACAAAACCTTTATGACCTCTCTTAAATTCCTCCATAGAGTCCCAGAATAACACCGCTGCCCTCTAGTGATGGTGCTGTGAAGGCAAGATTGCTGCAGTGATCATGGCATGTTGGGAAATGGGTGCAGAGTTAGAGTTGGGAGGGCAGGGAACAAGTGAACTTAAAGGGAGAGTGGGATGGAAGGGAGGATTGAGATTGCTATGGTAGTAAAACCAAGCAGAAAACGTGAGGAAGTTTGTGGGCTTTGTTATATGGACATTCCCCTTGAAGTGACTGTGGGTGAGTATTCGGTAAAGGTAGGAACCCACAATGTGAGGGTTTATTTAAATTAATGACTGTCAGTCCATCCAATTTTAGAACTGTAACAGAGTGGTTGGGTGGGTGGAACAGCTACAGAGGCGGGAAAGTAGCCAAACCCATAGCTGACTACAGCTGGAGAAGCTACCTGCAAAAGGCAATGTTAGAATAGATGCCAGTTGCAGATTTCTCTGTCTCTCACTTTAAGTCTCACAAGATATAAGAGGACTGTTAGTTTCAATCCAGCTTGGAAACTTCATCAGGTCACTTTCCTTTCATTAGAAAAAACGAATTAGAAACAATTTTTATATGAAAACTAGAAATAAAATAAATACATTAAATCACTTTATAATTGGAAGATCCCAGTCATCTATAACCAGCACTGGTTGGTGATATGGCAGTTTTGTGGGTGTTTTTTGGTGTTTTTAATTCCCCCAACAAATTATAAATTGTTATTTAAACAGTCAGCACACAGCTAAGTGTAGCTAAAAAACCCAGAGTTTCATATATTTAAAAAAATAATCAACATTTTCTTCCCTAATGCAGTACCTGACCTCTGGAACACTGGGGCTACATCTTACATCAGACATTTGGTTCTTACTTAGCTTAGAGAAGAATTACCTCAGTCAGTCACTTCTACTCAAAAGATGAAGCATGTGAAAGTGAGAGAGAGAAAGTTATATGGTCAGATTTGAAAAGAAAAACAGACTCCAGCACATAAAAAGACAAGAAACAGTGATAAACACCAGCTAAGACTTGTGCAAACATGTACATTCACACTGAGGGTAGGACTGGTGTACATCCAGAAGCAAAGGGTGTCTATTTCAGCCCTGCGGTCTTCGGGAACTCACACAGACCTGACCTACCACCATGGCAGCCTAGGGCCTTGCGTGTTACCATGCTATCACTGTGCAGGTTTCTCTGTCTCCTTAGGAGAATCCCAGCATCTGTGCTTTCAAAATACCTTCTCTGAAGATTTTCCAGGGCTTGGAGGATTATCGTGCCTTTGCCTCTTGCACTAGGCAGATATCCTGAGGCTCAGGGCCGGCTCTAGCAATTTTGCTGCCCCAAGCACGGCGGCACGCCGAGGAGGGCGCTCTGCCGCTCGCCAGTCCCGCGGCTCCGGTGGACCTGCCGCAGGCGTTTCTGCGGAGGGTCCGATGGTCCCGCGGCTCCGGGGGAGCTGCTGCAGGCGTGTCTGCGGGAGGTCCACCGGAGCCGCTGGACCAGCAGACCGTCTGCAGCCACGTCTGCGGCAGCTCCACCAGAGCCGCCTACTGCCCTCCCAGAAACCAGCAGAGCGCCCCCTGCGGTGTGCCGCCCCAAGCACGCGCTTGCCATGCTGTGGCCTGGAGCCGGCCCTGCTGAGGCTAATGTGCCAAATTCCTAACAAGTTTGGAGTGACAGACTGGCTGCGTGATGGGTAGCGTTGGGTGATTAACATACAGCCTGGCTTCAAAAATGGACTTGGAGGCATTCCTTTAAACTAGGGCTGTCGATGAATCACAGTTAACTCAAAAAAATTAATCACTGTTTTAATTGCACTGTTAAACAATAGAATATCAATGGAAATTTATTAATTATTTTGGGATGTTTTTCTACATTTTCAAATATATCAATTTCAATTACAAAGAATACAAGTGTACAGTGCTCACTTGATATTATTATTTGTATTATAAATATTTGCACAGTAAAAAGAAACAAAAGAAATAGTATATTTCAATTCACCTCATAAAAGCACTGTAGTGCAATCTCTTTATTGTGAAAGTGAAGCTTACAAATGTAGATTTATTTTTGTTACATAACTGCACTCAAAAACAAAATAATGCAAAACTTTAGAGCCTACAAGTCCACTCAGTCCTACTTCTCATTCAGACAATCGCTAAGACAAATAAGTTTGTTTATATTTATGGGACATAATGCTGTCCACTTCTTATTTACAGTGTCACCAGAAATTGGTAACAGACGTTTGCACTGGACTTTTGTAGCTGGCATTGCAAGGTATTTACGTGCCAGATATGCTAAACATTCATATGGCTCTTCATGCTTCGGCCGCCATTCCAGAGGACATGCTTTCATTCTGATGATGCTTGTTAAAAAAACGTGTTAATTAAATTTGTGACTGAACCACTCGGGGGAGAACTGTATGTTTCCGGCTCTATTTTACTCACATTCTATCATATATTTCATGTTATAGCAGTCTCAGATGATTATTCGGCAAATGTTCATTTTAAGAACACTTTCACTGCAGATTTGATAAAATGTAAAGAAGGTACCAATGTGAGATTTCTAAAGATAGCTACACTCGGCCCAAGGGTTAAGAATCTGAAGTGCCTTCCAAAATCTAGGGATGAGATGTGGAGCATGCTTCCAGAAGTCTTAAAGGAGCAGCACTCCGATGTTGAAACTACAGAACCTGAACCATCTAAAAAGAAAATCAACCTTCTGCTGGTGGCATCTGACTCAGATAATGAAAATGAATATGAGTCGGTCCGCTCTGCTTTGGATTGTTATCGAACAGAACCCATCATCAGCATGGACGCATGTCCTCTGGAACGGTGGTTGAAGCATGAAGGCACATATGAATCTTTTGCGCATCTGGCATGTAAATATCTTGCAACACCAGCTACAACAGTGCCATGAGAACACTTTGTTCTCACTTTCAGGTAACACTGTGAACAAGAAGCAGGCAGCATTATCTCCTGCAAATGTAAACAAACTTATTTGTCTGAGTGATTGGCTGAACAAGAAATAGGACTGAGTGGACTTGTAGGCTCTAAAGTTTTACATTGTTTTATTTTTGAATGCAGTTATTTTTTGTATGTAATTCTTCATTTGTAAGTTCAACTTTCATGATGAAGAGATTGCACTACAGTACTTGTATTAGGTGAACTGAAAAATACTATTTCTTTTTTACAGTGGAAATATTTGTAATAAAAAATAAATATGAAGTGAGCATTGTACATTTTGCATTCTGTTTTATAATTGAAATCAATATATTTGAAAATGTAGAACACATCCAAAAATATTTAAATAAATGGTATTGTATTATTGTTTAACAATGTGATTAATCACAATTAATTTTTTAAATTGTGATTACATTGTTTTAATCTCTTGACAGCCCTACTTTAAATTCAAGCTCCTGTACTACCTATTCACTGCACAGAATGCATTAATGTGATCCTTCCCCATCACACATCCACCCCAAAGCCACATGTACAATGAGAGAAAGAAAAGCCAGATCCACAGCAAGAAGGCAGCTGAGTACAGCACCGGAGTGAGGCATTTGTCCTACTGATGCAGCGTAATATTACAGAATATGATCAAGTCCAGCAAAGTGCCCTAAGAGCGTTCTGTTTTTCCAACAGACATAGGTAAATATGCTCTATGATCAAAACATCAGATTCCTGATTTATGGAGATTAGTTCTGTACAGAGCTGCTGACATGCCTCACTCCAGTAGGCACCAGTTCTGTCTATACTTTGCCCACAAAGCAGCTCATGCTCTGTTGGAGTGTACACTTTTGCATAAGGCATTAACAGCTTGTCATCCTTCACTATTGGTAAAACACACATCAGAGGCATTTCAAACACCCTTCTTCACCTCTCCTAACATCCAGAGGCTGTATTCTGACCTTGGACTGCTGCTTCTGTGTCACCATGTGTGTGGTGGCTAATGTCAAAACTCCTATACATTAAAAATGGAAAAGAACAAACATATATTCTATGTTCTTACCATTGCCCATTGCCTGGCTTTGATCCTCATTTGATTATAGCTACGCTCTTCAGCATACAAGGCACTCATGAACGAGCCAATGGAAGTTCCTCCAATCATATCAACTGGGATTCCTGCTTCGATCAGTGCCCTGATAATCCCCACCTGGGAGCACCCCCTGTATCAGAAGGAGAAAAACAAACAAACAAACACAGTATCAGACAAGCAGAATTGTTAAAGGAAAATTCAAACTATTACCCCTTAAGGGAAAAGAGACAGAAAAGCACACGTTTTGTGCATTATATAAACCATCTGTGACATTATATGAAACACGGAAATTAGAAATGAAAAAGGCACCAATCTGTCCATCCTCTCACCATTGTAGAATTGTTCTCTACATTTTCAAGTGCTTTGCCCAGTCTAGTTTTAAATATCCTAGTGATAAAGTGAGTGCCATTTCCCTTGGGAGACTCTTTTACCGTCTATAAATCTCACTTGTACAAACTTCCTATGCTCAATTTCATCCTGTTTCTGTCACTGCCCCTTGGCTCACTTTATACAAATTCTCTCCCTCCTTGCTACACATCCAACATGTACTTCAAACAGCTATACGTATTTAATTCTTTCCATCTAAGGCCATGCCTACACTTAAACTGCTCCAGCAGCAACTATGCCACTGTAGCACTTCAGCAGAGACACTCACTACAGCAACAGGAGAGGTTTCTCTGTCGATTTAGTTAATCAGCCTCTCTGAGAGGCACTAGCTAAGTCAATGGAAACATTCTTCTATCGACCTAGTGCAGTTTACACTGGGAGTTAGGTCAGCTTAACTACGTTGCTCAGGGGGGTGGATTTTTCACACCTGAGTGACGCAGCTGAGTCACATAATTTCTTAGTGTAAACCTGGCCTACCTCAATCTCCCTGAATGCTGGAATGCTTTGAGGAGTCTCATCTCAGTTACACTGGTGAAAATGGCTTCCTTGGAGTCACTGTAGAGACACATTGTTGTAAACAAGGGCAGCATCCGACCCTTTTATTGCTCCTCTCTGAATTCTCCTCCTGACTCATCCCTCACTACACCTTCTTGCCTGGGACTAAGCAGAGTATTCTAGCGATGGTCTCACCACTGCCAGAGAATCCTATCAGTTTTAAAACTCTAAATGGTGGCTGTCTTCAAGACTTGAACCCTGCACCTGGTACTGATGAGTCTCTGCGCTCACACACCTGCTCTGCACTTCGAAGTCAGCAACTTGCTTTTGCCAATGTTGCTTTTGCCAAGCAGAAGGTCCTGCAGCGTGGAACTTGCTACCTGCTTAAATCCATAGCCTTTGTGGATTTTCTAAAATATGTCAATGAAGTATTTTAAAGCTTGTCTTTCTCAAAGGGTGTTTTAGAAAGACCAGTACTGGCTCTAGGTCTGTGTTCTTTCCTTCTAACCCCTCTGGTTTTCCCTGTATAATCAGATACCCTCGTTCACGTGTGTATGTATGAGGGGGTGGGATTTGATTCTGTTTTTATCACTCTGGATTTGTTTTTATTCTGTTGTATGGCTCCCTGAGCCTCCTGGGTCCATATAAATAACATGAGTATTATTTCTATGAGGTAATATCTTTTATTGGACCATTACCTCACCTACCTTTTCTCTCTAATATCCTGGGACCAACACAGCTACAACAACACTGCATACATATTATCTCTATGGACAAGCTACATCATCCATATGCCTTGTAATGACAGAGGACCCACACCCTCACCCCAGACAAAATGAATAGGATTTCCCTTTACAAAGAGGTTATACATTTAGTTAGCTACCCCAGCAATGAAAGGGTCAGAGGCATCCCTTCTGAAGCAAGGGCCTGTAAAAGAGAGTGGTGAGTATGGTTTTGTTGCTTTGAAGGGACTATGTATAGACCCTTATGCTGAACTATGCTTTTTTCACAAGAGACTGACTAGATGATGCTTCCAATGCCCAACCCCCAAGAGTGAAAGGCTGACTGCAGCTTTGCTATTTAATTTATTGATTAAAAAACCTCATGAAACTTTTCAACAGCTAGTCAGAGCTGGATCGTCAAAACCTACAGTCTACATAAGCCAGGGCAGCCTGCCAAAGCAAGCTGCATGCAGAAGGAGGCAGTCAGCCAAGCAGCACGTGTTCTGTTTGCTAACAGCTAGCACTTACCCTATATACACAGAGTAGGCCATCTGCATATTATGACAGAACAGTAAAAATTCAAGTCAGGAGCAAGACCTTCATTTAGCTAACAACAACACCACGATGAAAGGAAGTGCACAACAGTGACTGCACACCTCTTGTGGGATCAGGCAGTTTCACATGGGATCCTTATTTGTTTCACGGTGACACCAACAAATACAACATAACCATGCAACATACCCACTGTGGAAGGACACAGGTAACTTGAGGCAGCACTGCACATACCACCAGCAGCAGAGATGTGCACTGCATTAGGAAAGCCTTGTTCTCCGAACTGCCAGAGGGCTGAGCACCCATTACTCCCATCAAAGTCGGGTAACTCAGGCCAGCATTACTTTAGATAGATCTGGGGGCTGAGCTAGGTTCCAGAAAGGAGCATACAGCTCTCAGACAACTGTCCTTAACATCAAAGCCATTTGTATGGGCATACTTCAATAGTGCTTTCCCTCAGTTATATCTTACACTTGCCCCCCAGCACACGCAGGACTCTGTGTATCAAATAAAAGCTTTCCTTCTCGCTCCACCTCTCCCCTACATGTTAAGCTACTGCAGGATTATTCCAAAGGGCATCCCTAAGAAATTCCTCTGGTTGAGAGGAAATGGGTCTAAATGATTAGTGCAAAGAACCCAGGAGTAAGACTCCTGGATTCCGTTTTCAGCTCTCATTGTAACTAGTCTGTCTTGAACAAGTCAAGTTATTAACCATTCTGGGCTTCGGTTTCCCTGTAGAGGGGGTGCAGTCCTATCTGTTATGCCCTCCTCTCAGGGTCAATGCTTGCAAAGTGCTTGAGGGACCTCAAATAAATGGTGTTACATGCTGCAAGTCCAAAGTATTATTTGCCCCCCTAGTGATAATTACAAATAGGTTACACTCTTATTTTCTGGGAAGAAGCATGGTGTGAGGAGTGGATAAAGGTATGTTCTCAGTATTCTCAGGGCAGGCCTTTCCCACCCCAAACCATACCACCTCAGCCACTGGCTTCAAATTTGGAGTTTCACATATGGGGGGGAATCAACGTGGAGCTAACTTCGCCTTTCTGGCAGAAGGTCTTGCAGAAAAATTCCTGGTCATAAATCAGGCCTTTTTCTAAGTCCCCAGAGGTAAATGCCTCAGCATTTGTTAGAGGCTTTAAATGCGTGAAGAAAGAGCTTAACTGGTAAAAGGAAAAAAAATCCTTCAGAGACAAGCACATGTGTATGCTAAACACGTGCCCAGCCACAGTACAAATCAGTTACAGCTCGCTGGAAAAATGAGCAAATAGAGCAGGACATTTCAGATTAAACTGTCAGTAGGAATATGGACTGGCCTCTGTGCTGAGGTCAGAGAACTGAAGGGAAACAAAATTAATACAAAACAGATCCCACACGCTAAGATTTTCTCTTCCTTAAATTACATTTAAACTTCAATAGGATGTTCTCTGTCAGGGAGAATAAAAACATACAAGGCAGCATATGCTGAGCAGAAGGGTCATTCACTTTCCACACTGCCTGCGATTCCTGACATAGCATGGCAGAGATGCAGCAATCTAATACTGTATTAGCTTCCAAAGCCCATTTCAATTTCGGAAGGGAAGAGCCATTATAACTCAGAACTGAGTCTCCACATTACTTCACTCTCCTCTAATAGACTCATCAAGGTGAAATAGGCAGGTACCATTTCCTTTCAAATCATCATTTATGATAAAATCAAGGTCAGGGATGCTGCAGAACTGCATTGTGTGTCTACCAAAAGCCATCTTGGATTTGGCAATACTGTCTGCTACACAAAGTTCCGGAGGTAATTAGATGAGAAGTACATTGAAAAGGAAATTGCCCAAAGGATACTCAAATGGGCTATACAATGGCCTAAAGCATCTAAATTAAATGTCTCCCACAACCTTACAAACTATGGTCATGCCTGGTGATAAGAGTAACAATAACAACAACTTTGCCTTTCTATAGCATCTTTAATCTAAGAATCCCAAAGCACTTTACAAACTTTCATTAGGCCTCACAACATATGTGTGAGGTTAAGTACAGATAGATACATTATACCCACTGGAGAGATGGGAAAACCTGGCACAAAAAAGTCCTCAAAATCTTAATGAGTCAATGACAGAGCTGAAAATAGAAGCAAGGAGTCTTGAGCTCCCAGTCCACTGCTTTAACCATTAGTCCACGCTCTGTTTCTGGACAAAGCAGTAACAGTTCTTGGAAAAGAGGTCTGGCTACTGCATTTGTGCACAGCTTAGGTCAGGTCAGCTTGGTGTATTGAAAATATAATTGGTTTATCACAGCAGCAGCAGAACTAAGAGTAATAAATACCAGGAGCCCTGTGCCAGAACTCAGCAATATTTATTTATTTTAGTGTTTTTCAGATGCCCCTGCCACAGTTTCTCTGGGCACATGCACTGTACAGAAAAAGAAGATATAAAATTAGCATAACAAGAGCTGGTTAAATAACAGCTGCAGAGAGGAGGCTAGAACGCACCTCTCCACAGGATAATGGAGTTTGATGCTAACAGCACCTAATATAAAAGAGGATGTTACTTACCTGTAACTGGAGGTTCTTCAAGATGTGTGGTCTCTATCTGTATTCCACTGTGGGTTACGTATGTGCATCGTGTGCCTGGAGTTGGAGAATTTGAAAGTAGTCTCTGTTGGTCCACACATGTGCCCTGGTTTGCCTCATGCTCCTGACCCAAGCGATAAAGGGTGGGGTGGACCTCCCGCTTCTTCAGTTCCTTCTCCATCATGAATCAGATAAGATCCAAAGCAGAGGGAAAAGAAGGCTGGTAGTGGAATATATATAGAGACTATACATCTTGAACAACCTCTAGTTACAGATAAGTAACCTCATCATCATCTTTGAGTTATGGTCCCTATTGTATTCCACTGTAAGTGATTGACAGACAATACCTAAATAGGTGGATGGTGTGAGGATGAGGACAGTAGGAGTGAGCAGAGATCTGCCTGTCCCAAATGAGGCGTCTGCAGCCGAGTCTTGTACCAAAGTGTAATGTCCTGCAAATGTGTGGACGGAGCTCCATGCGGCCACTTTACAAAGGTCTAGGAGGGGTACGTCCTGAAGAAAGACTATAGTTGTGGTGTGTGCTTCGACCCCCATGAGGGAGCAGGGGGGAAGGTTTGAGAGCTGATAGCAGGGTAGTATGCAACCAGATATCCATTTGGCCATTCTCTGGGTGAAGATGGCGTGACCTCTGACTCTCTGCTACAGCAACAAACAGCCTCAGGGACTTTCTGAATGATCTCGTTCTCTGCAGGTAAAAGGCCAAAGATTGCTGAACAAAGAGTGGAGCCCAGGCTCTTTTGCAAACACTTGTGGTTTCGAGAAGAACACAGGTAAATGAATGGATGGGTGAAGGTAAAAGTCCAAAACCACTTTAGGGATACATTTGGGATGTAAGTGTAAAGAAACCTTATCTTTGTGAAATATAGTATATGGAGTGTGTGCCATCATTGCCCCAGGTTGACCAACCCTCCTTGCCCATGTGATGGCTATGAGAAAAGACTTTCATGGAGAGGAGCAACAAGAAGCAAGTCACTGAGGCTTCAAAGGGGAGCCATATAAGAACTGAAAGAATGAGATTCAGGTCCTTTTGGGGTGTCCTCTTTCAAGGAGGGGGGAAAATTCTTATCTGGCCTTTCCAGAATGGAGTGGTTAGCAGGTACGCGAAAACAGTGTAGCTCTTGGTAGGGCGACGAAGGAGGCACACAAGCTGATTTTCAGAGGCACTCACACTTCCCAGGTCCTGGCCACCGGTCCGGGGGGCTCTGCATTTTAATTTAATTTTAAATGAAGCTTTTTAAACATTTTACAAATCTTATTTACTTTACATACAACAATAGTTTAATTATATATTATAGACTTATAGAAAGAGACCTTCTAAAAACATTAAAATGTATTACTGGCACGCAAAACTTTAAATTAGAGTTAATAAATGAAGACTCGGCACACCACTTCTGAAAGGTTGCCGACCCCTGGTCTAGGATGAGTGGGATACCCATAGTTATGGTAGAACACCTCTCTGCTGCATCCAGGATGAGAAGCATTTCCAGCTAGATTCGTAACATTTCCTAGTTGAGTCCTTTCTGTTATTAGAGAGGAGCACACCTATTCTACAGCTGATGACTATCCAAATACCATGCCCTGAGATGAAGCAGCAGGGGATTGGGGTGTCTCATCCTGCCATTGCACGGGATTGGAAGCTCAGGGAATATTGTGAGGGTAATCGGGGGACGAGATGACAGGCGCAGGAGGTTGGGGAACCAAAACTGTCTGGGCTAGAAAAGGATGATCAGGATGACTGTCACTCTGTCCTATCAGATCTTGTGTATCACTTGCGGCGGAAGCGGTGGACGAGGGGCACAGTTGAACTGGTCTGACCAGGGAAGAAGGAGAGCATTACCCTGGGAGCAGTAACCTAGGACTCCTCTGGAGCAATGAGACTCACTTGGTGTTGGCCTGGGAAGCAAACAGATCCCTGGTTTGGTTTCCCATTGAGTGAAAATATCATTAAGCACAGTGTCACGAAGTTCTCACTCATGGTCAATTGCGAAGTGCCTGCTGAGGGAGTCCGCACGCACATTCTGTGTCCCCAGAAGGTAGGATGCAGATAGGGTGATCTGATTGCTGATGCACCTGCTCCAGAGATTGACTGCTTTTGCACATAGGGAGGCAGATCTTGCTCCCCCTGTTCGTTGATGTAGATTTTGTCTGACAGCATGAGGACATGGTGAGAGTGGATGAAATGAAGAAAGGACTTGCAGGTCTTCCCTACTGCCTGTAGTTCCAGGACATTGATTTGCATTCTGGACTCTCAAGATGTCTACCTTCCCTGTGCTATGTGGTTGCCCATATGGGCTCCACAACCTAGTAAGGACATATCCATAATGATGGGCTTGTCCAGTGAAGAGGGGAAAAAGGAGACCCCTATGCATACATGATGAGGATTTGTCCACCACAGGTTGGACGACAGTTCCTTGGAGGGAAGGTCAATGTGAGTTCATAGACTGGCAGCTTGGGGAGTAAACCAACTGTAGCCATGCCTGAAGGCAACAAAGCTGAAGTCTTGTGAATGGAGTGACATAGGTGCATGAGGCCATGTGGCTGAGGAGAGACAAACATGTTTTGAACTTTACTTGAGGGTTGCTTGTGATGTAAGTTATGATGTCATTCATGGTCTGTATCCTGTCTGTGAGCAAATACACTCTGGCAATAACAGACTTCAAGGTTGCCCCGATTAAGTTCAAAGATTGTGTGAGGGTAAGAACAGATTTTTTGATGTTCTCACTAAGCCCCAGTGAGGAAAGGAGACGGAGCATCATAGAGGTTGGCGTAACAGCTTTCCAGCAAGATCAGGCACCAAGGAGCCAGTCATTGAGATAAGGGAAAACAAGGAGGCCATGACATCTGAGGCGAGCTGCTACCACAGAAAATACCTTGGTAAAGACTCTGGGGGCAGTAGCTATCCCAAAGGGTCAAACTCTATATTGGAAATGGTCTCAGCCCACTGGAAATCTGAGAAACTGCCTGTGGATGGGATGAATATTGACATGAAAGTATACATCCTTCATATCAAGAGCTGTGAAACATATGCCCTTTTCTAGAGATGGAATTATCACTGCCACTGAATGGGTTACCTAGGGAGGTGGTGGAATCTCCTTCCTTAGAGGTTGTAAGGTCAGGCTTGACAAAGCCCTGGCTGGGATGATTTAATTAGGGATTGGTCCTGCTTTGAGCAGGAGGTGGGACTAGATGACCTCCTGAGGTCCCTTCCAAACCTAATATTCTATGATTCTAATATAACCACACAAAATTTGAGTTTGCGAATAAAGTGGTTGAGGTGGCACAGGTCGAGGATTGATCTCCACCCACCCTTCTTCTTGGGTCTGAGGAAGTGGGTTGAGTAAAACCTGTCCCTTGATATTGTAGAGGAATGCATTATATTGTTCCTTGAATACGGTCATGAAAGTGGTCCCCAAAGAGGGATGAGGAGGAGAGTTTTGGAGGTGGTAGCATTGCAAACTTGATTGTATAGCCAGAGTGGATGACATTCGGCACCCACTTGTCCGCTGTTATCACACTCTGGGTGTTAAAAAAGCGTGCTACACGACCTCCAAATGGAGTATTGGAATTGGGAGGTATTGTTCTCAGTGATTCACGGCTCTCAAGCCGTGTCAAAAATACCATTGAGTCGGGGGCTGGGATTGGGATGTCAAGCTGGTTCAGAGGGCATAGGGAAACTGGACTTTTGACTCTCTGCTTTTTACACAGTGGTTCGTAAGATCTCTGATGGTAGAAATGTTGGGTCCTGTATCTCAGTGAGATGGATTGGTGCAGGAAAGTGTGTATTTACCCAAGGGTCAAAGGGTAGCCTTAAAGTCTTTCCGAGTATATAAGGACTCATCCATATTCTGACTGAAGGGGTGAGTTTCATTGAAGGAAAAGTTCTCAATGACCTCTGGACCTCCCTGGAGGGAGGTAAGGGAGGCCTCAATGACCTCTGGACCTCCCTGGGGGAACCCTGAGGCATGGAGCCAGGACTCCCACCACGTAATGAGGGTGGCAGCCAGGACTCGAGAGGAAGTATCGGCTGCATCAACTGCAGACTAGTTATTAGTTTTCTTTACTCTATGAGGGCCTGGAAATTAGACCAATCCTGCTGTGGGAGGCTCTTTGCAAATTCCTCAAACTCAGCGTAGTTCAGGAAATCATATTTAGCAGTAGCGCTTGATAATTGGCTATCCTGAACTGAAGACTGGAGGACAAGAAAGACTCTCTCTTGATCAGGTTTGGGCATTTACTCTCCTTGTCCACAGGGGTAGAACTGGAGTGTTGTTGCCTGGACCTTTCTGAAGTGATCTGAACCACCAACGAGTTGGGAGCTCGGTGAGAAATCAAGAACTCTAAACTCTTAGTTGGTACATAATTATGTCTCTCTGCTCCTTTGGGAGTAGAGGCACAGGTGACAGGGATGTGCCACACAGTTCTGGCTGGCTCCAGTATGACCTCATTGACAGGGAGGGCTATTCTTATAGGTCCAGAGGGGTGGAGGATGTCCCAGAGCTTGCGCTGGGAGTCCTGAGTCTCTTCTAGTGGAAGCTGAAGTTACTGGCAACTCTATGGAGAAGGTCTTGGAACTGTCTAAGGGGATGGATGGGCGGGGAAGGGAATACCTAAACCATTGCTTCATCCATTGATGATAATGGCAGCTTGATCAGTTCCAGCAGAACCGCTGGAATTGGAGTGTAGTACTCCTTTTCTACCGGATTGGGGGTAAATTCAATGGTCCCCCTTGTAGGGGAGGCATGTGGCAACTCTCTAGTGGATCAGATAGATTGTGAAGGGGGATACTGGTGCCAAGGTCCCCAATATTGCCAGTAGGTGGGATTGACAGGTGGTGTTGGGGGTCCCCATGGCATGGGGTACCAATGACTCTGAACCAGGTGAGGCATTGGTTGGTACCAAGGTTGTGGGTCTCCTGGGGAGTGGCAGTACAGGAGGAGTGGTTCCACTGATCAGCCAGTGCTGGTGATGAGGATGGTAGCTACTGGTGGTCTGCCTTTGGCAGCGCTACAGTGCCTTGTGTCTTGGGATGAGCCAGGGACAATGGTACTGATGGAGTGCAATGTGGAGCCAGCACAGCTCTATGTTTCAGGGTTTTCTTATCAGGTTTATGGGACTTAGGATGTATGACACCCTCCTGGGCCAATCTGGTGGGTTTGCTCGTAGGCACATCTGGTATTTCGGAATGGACTTAGAGGAAGATTTAGGCCCATGCTTATGGGAGTGCTTCCTGATCTCCTGACTCGGCCCCGATCTGGGTCTCTGGGAGTAGATCCTCCAGCACCAGAGTAGGATGACTTAACAGCAGGAGGCACACTCCTCACTGATTCAGGCTGATATATGGGGTGGGGTCCCCTAGACTGGGTCCAATTGAGGCCTCATGGCCATCTCCAAGAGGTACTTATGGAGCCTCTTGGGTACGGCTGGGGAAAGACTGACAAATGCTGTACAAAGCTGCAAGGTGAGCCTCTCTCAAGCAGTTAAGGCAGCGATGGTGGCTGTCACTGACCGAGAAGAACTGCAAGTAGGAGGTGCAGCGTTTGAAACCTGGAGTTCTAGGCATAGTCCGGTGCCTTAATGAGGTATGGGGGGAAGCAAATGGGAGAACAACCTCAGTAGCCTAAACTAATTCTAAAACAAATTATAACTGTCAAAACTACTAAATCTATTAAACATCTAAAAGACATATTTACAGCTAAAACACTACTGTTTTTCAGAAACGACGGCAGAGCTGAGGACAATAAAGGTTCCAACCCAGACCATGTGGTGGTTAGAAGGAACTGAAGAGGCAGGCAGTCTGCCCTACCTTTTATCATCTTGGTCGGGAACACAAGGTGAGAGAGGGCTGTATGCGCGGATGACTCTGGAATTTCTGAGATAAAGGGACGCTGTGTCTGTATGTGCTTTACTCAAACACTTCATAGTTTCATCTCCACAATACTATGTTCCTGATATAGAAAGAAACAAAGCAAACCTACTGCAAATAGAACCAGAAGTTATTACCTCAGTGTTGGGCACCTTAAGGCTTATACAGCTGCCACCAGCATATATAACTCTGCTTTGAAATCTAATCACTCTTCTGTTCCTGGGTTCCTCTATGATAAGATTACTTTCCAGCTCTCATTATCTGAGAACAATTTCCTATATAAGAAGTTTGCCTTGTGAATTACACATCTCAAGCTATGCAGCTAAAAGGAGGAAGAGATGAAACTATCACACTGCCCTTTCCACTGTACTGTAGGTGCACAAAAGTGTTGAGGAAGCCCTAGGTCAGGAAGCCTTTAATAATTAAACCTTATTAAAGGCAAAGTGGGGCGGGGGGGAACCAGGTGAAGTACTTGGATACTATAGTAGCTCACGTTTCTTGCTGTAGTCAGATGGAGTCAGCCTTAGACCATCTCTACACTTGCAAAGCATGCAGGATAAGTATAGCTACATGCCACAGTGAAAGGCAGGCTGTGTCCTCCACACTCACCGAGGTGTGTAGCTACAAGCAGCAGTGGAAGGCTCAGGCAGGGGGAAATGGAGAGTACGGCTCTGGCAAGGAGGAGTGGTCAGACCCTTTCCCTGCTTCCTTCCCCCTGCCAGCAGCATAGAGCACTGTTTGGGTACGTAGAGAACTACGTAGAGCAGTCTACTGGCCTAAGCCATACCTCACTGTCTACACTGTTATTTATACCCATACTAGCTGGGCATGCAGCACCTATACACGCCTTCCCCCAGGCATATCTGGCATATGCAGTAAGCCCACATCGTCAGAATGCTCTCCCAGCATCTGTCTGCAAGCTCAACTTTCCCTACCAACTGCTTTGCTGTGAGACACCTGCTCCTCTCCATTCCGCACAACTTTAAAGATGACCCTCCCTAGTATCAACACCCTGATCTAACACATACAGCAGATCCCAAAGTCCTCCCTCTGCCTTCTCCACCAGTGGCAAGAGCCCTATTGCACCCTCCCACCTGACTACATCCTCCTGACATCCTCTCCTCTCAAGGGAGGGGTGAAAAATGGCATACCCTCTAACTCAACTATACTGGCAGGATGCAAAAGTCAGCCTGAGACCCCTGTACATCATCACTCTGCACTATCTACAAAGGAAGGGAAGTGAGTACTACAGTCTGCTACTGATCAAATCCCCAATACAACTCATTTCCTAAAGGAGAACACAAGGTTTGTTCTCAGTATGACATCAGCAATCCAGTTTTTTCTTTTAATTCTAACTTCCTGAAGAACTAAATTGTCATGCATTTGTGCTTGGAAGATAAAGCTGGCTGAAATGACCAAAAGCCTCATCACTGTTCAGGTGTCACGAGAAGGCAGGTGGATCGATGGAATCCTGGAGCCTTAAATGTCGTGTATGAATAAATCAGTAAAAAAAAAAAAAAAACTAGCGGGGAAAAACAAAAAAACAGTGAAAACATGTGAGGGGAAAACATTAAAGAATTTTTGCTTTGTGATCATACCTAGCAAAACCATGTGCTGTGCGGGATGCGCGGAGCTTTGGACAGCTGCCATTTCTATACGGACATACAGGGCATACATAATATTATATACACAGGACCAGATTCTGTCACCTTTACTCACATTGAGTAGTGCCTTACTCTACAAGCAGTTGCACTGAAATCAGTGGGAGCACTCATGAGTAAGGTACTTCTCAGCACGACTAAATATATCAGAATCTGTCCCACAGACAGCATGCAACACACAAGTCCAATCCAGAGACTCAAACTCCCTTAGAGAACTGAATCTCACACATTTCATCAGTAATTTTCACTTGTCCCAAACCTCCCTGTACACACCCAGCATGCCCTCCTAGGACTGCTATTGCTTGACAGATATTGTCCTGACATCGGGCACCTCCCCTTACTTGGGGCAGAGCCATGATCCAGTCATAAGTGAATAAAACTGACTTTAAATACAAACAAATACTTTTTCCAGGAATCAGTTCTATTGTGTTAAATACTTTAAAAACCCTCCAAAGTGCCCACTCTGAGCATGAATCTGGAAGTAGCATAAAGGACAGAAAATGATCCACAGATCTTGGGTGAGGCAGTAGGAGGGTGTGGCTAAGCTCACACCCTCGAGTAGAGGGAAGAGCGCAGTCCCAGTTAGCATCACATGTTATCTAAAATTGGGTGGTCCATCGCGACATGTGCAAGGTGGCTCCCTCCAATCACATCGCTAAGCGGTATGTGCTGTGCTGACTACATCTTCTACCAGCACATATGAAATGCAAAGGGCAACACTTTGCAGTTGTGGCCTATAAAGCCTCCTCAAATGGTATGTAAAAAAATAAAGGCAGTGCCAAGCTGCTTTTATAAGGTAGGTCAACACATCTGCTGAAAAGGAAAGGCATTAAAATATGCTCCCAGTAAAGCCCATGTGTTTACCAATACCTCTGCATGTTTTTGGAGGACCACCTACTCCAGGGTGCCTCTCTACTTGTGGTTAAAATCACAAACACAAAATTTTTCAGTGCATTGGCCCACCGTTCTGCAACAAACTGTTAACGTTTCTAACTATGTTGTGTTTAATTTTTCATAAACAACATTCAATGTGTTTCTCCCATTGGCGCACACCCAAAAGCAACTTTCCATATTCCAAACAAATGCCTCCTCCTTCACAGTGTTAAAACACACATTTAACCTTAAAAAAAATGCTTTTGCAACAGCCATCCAAATGGGCCATCTATGTCAACAAAAAAATATGTTATGCTATGTTACTAATAAAGCCAAAAGTCATTATTAGCTGGTATATGCAATTGTTGTTGTCCTAACAATCTGGTGCATGCTGTATTACTGTTTAGGTAAAATACCAACAGTAACTCTTGCCACCGTATCCCAGGGAGGGGAGAGAGTGGAAACCTAAGTAGTGACCCCTCCCAACAAAATGTTGATTCCGGGTCAAGGGGGGGAATGTCCCAAGGGAGTCCCCTGGGAAGGCAGATCAGCATTGTATATTGCTAACGCTGTTGCAAGCATTGCAAAGCATTTTGGGGAGGGTCAAAGACATGTGAGTGGAGAATGGAAGATTCCTTTGCAGAAGTACAAAAGGCCAAAAGAGGAGGAGGAGAAAGAAGAAAACAGAGAACGGGTTAACTCAACACTGCAGCTAGCAAGCTCAGTCCGAAGATAAGATGCTGGCCCCCACCCAAGGACACTGCTCAAGCCGAGAAAGACGGGGGCTTGTATACGCCCAAGCGGCCATGAAAAGAGAAGAACTAAGTTAAGCAAAGCTGAAAAGATAGCAGCGAAAACAGAGCAAATGAGGCAATGTTGCTGAAGGCCAACAATAGGGAAACAAATTCTCCAACGCTGGTGTGTTTTGGGCAGCCAAGAAGGCCACGGCAAGCGGAATGGGACCGATACAAAGAGCACCAGGCACAGAGGGCCCTGGACGACAACACTCCCAAAGGAACCCAGGACTTAAAAACCTTCCCGAGAACTGGAGCAATTTGGAGATTACAGCGGATTCCCCGGATGACCTGGGCCCAGGGCAAGAACTCCCGTCCACCCATCCCCCTCTTCTTCTTACATTACACCCAGGCCTGGCCAGTTTTGGGTAGTGTGTGTGTGAGTATGAAAGTGGGTTAGGGCTCGGGGATCTAATGCTTTCTTCTTTCCCTGAGTGACGTGGGAGCGTTCCCAGCACACACTGCTGTATTTTATTACTAAAGATTTAAAATTTAAACACTTGATGTGTTACGTCATCTCCTCCCCAAACAATCCTGTGGTGTCAGCCTGATCACCTGAGGCTCCAGGCAGCTTAGTAACAAAGATCTGTCACACAGAGGTGTCCGAGAGCAATCCGTTCTTTACTAGTTAAATAAAAGACAGTGCAGAGCAGATACTGGAACAAGACACTTTAAGAATGCAAGTATTCTTGTTTTATCAGTTTTCCAATTTCCTCTTTCCTCAGAAGTTTTATAGATCCCGATCTTACTTGTGAACTTACTTTAACTGTGAACCCTAAATACTTGCATCTACAAAAAGCTGTATCATCAGCTGGAGAGAGAAGTGGATGAGCGTATAGACAGGCTGCAGTTCAGGAAATTTGTTCCATCCCTAACACACGTGCAGGATAATTCTGTGAGTTCTCTTGTACTGTATACAGAGTGCTACCTACAAAGAGCCATCTCAAACTTGAGTCACACAGGGTATTTCTTTGTACAAAACCAGACATTTTGTTTCAGCTGCTAGAGGCATATGAAACCTTAAGAATGTGTGCTGCTCTGAAAAGCTCCCAATTTGCTGATTAATTTAATTTCATTTGCATATCAAAGCATTACCATTACACAATATGAGCTTAATGAGAGTCTGGTGGGATAGAGACTGGAGCTAAGGATAGCCCAAATCAACCACTTCCATCAATTATTTTTTAAATTAACAAGACTCAAGAGTTCTGCTGCTTGATGTGTTCTGCAGGAGCTCGTGGCAGCTGGAAACCCTGAAATTGGTTCCAAAAGGTTAATCTTTACTATCTAGGCCATTTCAATCTTCCACTACCATGTCAAATGGAAGCTGATGACCCGGCTGGGCAGATGGCAGATTGCCAGTCTGTGCACCAGGGTGAACAGAACAAGCAACATCAATGCCTTTTACAAAAACTGTCAGATCAGTAACCCAAATTGAAGATGCCAAATTGCAAACAACAAATTGCTGAATGGGATGGCTGGATCACTGTTTTAAAAGAAGTTCTGTGCATACAGTGCTCCACCTTCTGACACAGCCTACTCAGTTATTTAGAATCCAGATGTGGCAAGCTTCATTTGGACAGGAAAACTCTCAGTGCTGATGGCTGTCAAGGAGCTTGCATTCGAGGTAAAGCTCTGAATCTGGTGCATAAATGAAGTTAATGAGCCTCAACATTCGGGTAATACTCAAGGGGCAGAGTCCTCGAGTTACCTGAAGAAATCATAGTTCTGTCTCCTAAGTGCTCTGCAATGGTAACTGCTGCTGCACTGTGAAAATGTATAATCATAATCATTGGCATTTATAAAGTCTGAAACCTTTACTAATAGTCTCTCTCTCTCTCAAGCAAGAGTCTCAATTAACATGAATTAACATTAAAATCATACTATACTGTTTTAGAACTCCAGAGCTTTGTCTCAATAGAACGGGTAGTCCATCTGGTCACACATGCACACAATACCACGGCTTTTTCAGAGGAATGTTTTAAATGTATTTAAACTCTAATTGTATGCAGTGTAGTGTAGCTGTGTCAGTCCCAGGATACTAGAGACAAGGTGGGTGAAGTAATAGCTTTTACTGGGCCAACTTGTCTCTCTCACCAATAGAAGTTGGCCAACAAAAGTTATTACCCCACCCATCTTGTCTCTTTAAACTCTAAATGGTCAGTTTTGTGCTACGGTTAATTGGCACAAATGCAGTGCGAGATTATCAGAGGTCTAAATAAAGTGCATAGTAGTGACCTGAGTCACCTGACAAACAGTCATAACAGAGAATGACTTGAAAGATCAGAACGGCACAAGCAGGCTGGAGTCACATGGTGCTCAGCTGCTCATAAGAGAGCTGTGCATGTGCATTCATACTCTGCCACTAGGTACCACATTTTCTAATTACAGTATGAATAGACATGCAACCCCAAAGGGACCATCGATGCAGCAATCTGGGCTAAGAAGGGGGGGCAGAGGGCAATATATTATCAAATATAATAACTCACAACACCACCACAGCAAGCAACTTCCGCTGAACTGAACCTCATCTGTCAGAGTAGCAGAAATTTAATCACATAGGAGACTGAACAGAATTTCAAGCTGATAAATGAAGAGGTCAGTCAAGATTAACCTTGGGCGTGCTAACTTGCCACCTTTCCAAAATGGTCAGACTGAGCTCTGACTTGAAATATAATGGGTTTCCTTAGAAGGATGGAGATTTGGGAAAGGGAGGGATCCATGATGCTTGTTACTTCTCAGCTTCATTTAATGGGTCTTAGAGGACTCAACCTCTTCCATTTCCTCTTGACATGTCCCCCAGTCAGGATGTGCTGCAACTGATGCTCACACACAATCTGCTATACCACTAACAGATTGTAAGACTAGAAGAGGGAGGTTTCATTCTTTAATTCACAGAATGGGTTTTTCAGGCTTCTTCGGTATTTGACAGTTTCCTGATAACCTTAAGAAGTAGCAAGTGCTTACTTTCCAAAGATTGTTCACCCTATTATCAAAAGCTGAAGCAGACATTCCTAAATACCTCCTCAGGATCTTGGATGAGTGGTTTGAAATGAAGTGATAATATCTTGGAGACAAAGTCAATCACACAACCCATAAGCCCGTCAAACTCAGGGCTTGTCTACATCAGAAAGTTGCAGCGCTGGTGAGGGAGTTACAGCGCTGCAACTTAGGAGGTGTACACATCTGCAGGGCACCACCAGCGCTGCAACTCCCTGTTTGCAGCGCTGGCCGTACTCCCGTTTTGTCTCGGGTGTAGAGGATCCAGCGCTGGTGATCCAGCGCTGGTAATCAAGTATAGACACTTACCAGCGCTTTTCTTGACCTCCGTGGAATAAGCAGGTATCCCAGCATACCTGAGGAAGCCTCTGGTAATCAAGCTGGTCTCCTTCCCCGGCTTGCTCTCGCGTTCCCCGAACCCCGAGCAAGCAGGTCTCCTTCCCTGCGGTTTGCAGGGTGGTTCCGGGAACGCGAGAGCAAACCGGGGAAGGAGACCAGCTTCGCCGCGGTTTGCTCTCGCGTTCCGCGAACCACCCTGCAAACCGCAGGGAAGGAGACCTGCTTGCTCGGGTTCGGGGAACGCGAGAGCAAACCGGGGAAGGAGACCAGCTTCGCCGCGGTTTGCTCTCGCGTTCCCCGAACAAGCAGGTCTCCTTCCCTGCGGTTTGCAGGGTGGTTCGCGGAACGCGAGAGCAAACCGCGGCGAAGCTGGTCTCCTTCCCCGGTTTGCTCTCGCGTTCCCCGAACCCGAGCAAGCAGGTCTCCTTCCCTGCGGTTTGCAGGGTGGTTCGCGGAACGCGAGAGCAAACCCGGGAAAGGAGACCAGCTTCGCCGCGGTTTGCTCTCGCGTTCCGCGAACCATCCTGCAAACCGCAGGGAAGGAGACCTGCTTGTTCGGGGAACGCGAGAGCAAACCGCGGCGAAGCTGGTCTCCTTCCCCGGTTTGCTCTCGCGTTCCCCGAACCCGAGCAAGCAGGTCTCCTTCCCTGCGGTTTGCAGGGTGGTTCGCGGAACGCGAGAGCAAACCGCGGCGAAGCTGGTCTCCTTTCCCGGTTTGCTCTCGCGTTCCCCGAAACCCCTTGAAGCCGCCCAACAGCGCTGCAGTGTGGCCACATCTAACACCACTTGCAGCGCTGGTTGCTGTAAGTGTGGCCACTCTGCAGCGCTGGCCCTATACAGCTGTACTAATACAGCTGTAACAACCAGCGCTGCAAAATTTTAGATGTAGACATGGCCTCAGAAAAAGGAATACAAAAGCTAACGACTGTGACAGTGAGGCCTGAGCACAGCTTTCAACTAGACTCCATAGAATACATTCAACCCAGTGAGCTAGGGCCATAAAACTTTCACATTTCAAATCCCAGCTAACAGTATCTCTATTAAATAATTCATTGTGACAGTGCTTCACACTTAGAAAGCACTTTTCATGTAAGGATCTCAAGGCACTTCACAAAGGCTGATCCTCACAACTTCCCACAGATGACTGTTATCTTCCCCATTTTATAGAAAGGAAAGGTGAGGTGCAGACGTTTTAGTGACTTGCCCAAGCTTGCACTCAGTCAGTGGAAGAGTAAAAAATAGAGCCCAACGCTTCTGACTCCCAGTCCCCTGTTCTAGCCACTGGAAAGACTCCTGCAGACAGGGCAATTCATAACAGCACATGCACCACTGGCAGAGAGACTTAATTCTCTTCAGGTTCTACACTGTAAGTTCAAACATGTAAAATGGTCTCAAGTAGAATTTCAGTGGCAATTTTACGCAAAGCTAAATTACTGAGCCAGTGCAGAAAATGGTCATATTTATTAGCATGTATTTTTGAACAATTCAAAGAACTAGTCTCTACGTTTTGCATTCTATTTTCAATATCATCAGCTCCTCCATCACTTGAGAATTTTTCTGTCTGGAACAGAAGTTTAATGAAGGAGATATCTATTAAACTTCAGCAGCATGCTTGGAGCATTAGATACACCTCTACTCCTATATAACGAGACCTGATATAACACAAATTCGGATATAACGCGGTAAAGCAGCGCTCCAGGGGCGTGGGGATGCGCACTCCAGCGGATCAAAGCAACTTTGATATAACGCGGTTTCACCTATAACACGGTAAGATTTTTTGGCTCCCGAGGACAGTGTTGTATGGGGATAGAGGTGTATATAGCCCTATGTATATAACATTATGTATACTGAGGGGGACCCAGCACTGTGCATTCATAATCTAGACAAACAATACAGTGCAGTCCGAAAATGCATTGCACAATCTGAAGAAAGATTTGTTGAAAAGCGGGGCACATTTTTGGTTTTAAGTACACCAATAAAGACACTTCTTCGTGTAGAGGATTAGTAGCAAAAGACATCATGGAGAAAGTGTGCTTTCAGGAGGTATTTGAAGGTGGGGAGACCCACACTGGGAAACAGAAGGGCTGACAGATGCAAGAGACTACTAGAAAACAAGTGGGAACATGAGAGTGGAAGGGAGAAAGTTGCAAAGAGCCTGGCAAAGCAGAAGGCTTGGGTAGGAGGAGGGCAGCGCAGTGGAGTGATGCAGAGTCTTGAAAGGAACAAGACATTTAACCATAGCACAGAAGGAAAGGAAAACATGAGGAGCGATTCAAAAAGCAATTCCTAGGATGCATAACCAATTTATTTCCCATCACAAGTAACTGAGAATATTAGAACGTTCAGGATCTCTGAATCTCAGAGCATGTCTACACTACAGAATTAAGTCGACTTACAGCCACTGCAGGCTGATGTCCACACTACCCTCCTTCTGTTGATGGTGCACGTCCTCACCAGGAGCACTTCCACTGACTGAGAGATAGGACTTTCAGTTCCACACAGTTCCCTGGCTTTTCGCCTCCCTGTTCCCCACCAGAAGCAGAGGGCTCTAGCTGCCCGGCTTTCTTGTCAATTTCAGGGCTTCAGATACTGCACTGCCCTAATTTACATCGACAAGCCCTACGTCTCTCGCGGAGGTGGAGTTAAGTCGGTGTAGTAGGGCACTTACAACAGCGGGACAAGGATGTAGTGTGTACACTGACATAATTAGGTCAACGTAAGCTGCCTTACATCGACTTATTTAGTGTAGACCAAGCATTAGTCCCTTACTACTAAGCATGCAATTTTTCATTAGGCCTTGTCTACACTACCGCAGTAAGTTGAACTAAGTTATGCTACTCCAGTTATGTGAATAATGTAACTGGAGTCGACATAGCTTAAGTTGATTTACCATAGTGTCTACACTGCGCTGCGTCAATGGGAGACACTCTCCTGTCGATTTACTTTACTCTTCTTGTTCCAGTGGAGCACCAGAGTCGATCGGAGCATAGCTGCCGACTTCATGGATGTGCCAGGGCTGGAGCATCCATGGGGAAAAATTAGCGGGTGCTCCACACCCACTGGGAGCCAAGCTCCCCCCATCTCCCCTCCTTCTCCCCCCCGCAGCATGCTGCATCCCCGATCCTTCCCCTCCCTCCTTGCGTTTGCTGCCCCCTGCTGCCTAACAGCAGTTTGGCGGTGCTCAGGACTTTCCAGGAGGGAAGGGGAGGAGCAGGGATATGGCGCACTCAGGGCAGGAGGCGGAGAAGAGGCAGGGCAGGGGAATTTGGGGAAGGGGTGGAATGGGGGTGGGGTGAGGGCGGTGCAGGGGCAGGAAGAGACAGGGCCAGGGGCAGGGGGGTTGAGCACCCACTGGGCGGAGAAGTCGGTGACTATAGACTGCAGAGCGCTCTGCGATCGATTTGGTGGGTTGTTCCTAGACCTGCTAAATCGACACACGCTGCATCGATTGCAGCAGCTCCAATCTACTGGTAGTGTAGACATGGCCTTAGAATCAGCCAGCGCCTCAAAGGGCTAGAGTGTAGCAAACCTGGGCTTTAAATTAAAACAACAAAACGGTGCTAGATATGAGCTTAAGAACTCCTGCTCTACTTCAGTACCAGGTAAATTGATTGAAATGATCATTTAAAATAGAATGTTATTTAAAACACCCAGATTAACACAATGACAGGGACAAACCTACATAGGTTCTGAAAAGAAAAAGCATACCTCTGTTCTACTAGAATCATTTCAGCGTGTCATCAGAACAACAAATACAACTGAAATGGCTGATAATTAAGAAAGACCATGAAAAACCCACGATCAGATCTTCACAAGAGGTTATTAAAAAACTAAACAGTTATATGCACAGGCATCTGCTTCCTCTGGGCTCTAGGGGTGCTCAGCCCTCCCTCTTGGTCCAAGGCCCCACCTCACCTCTTCCCACCCCTGCTCCGCCCCCACCCTACCTTTTCCTGCCCCAGCTTCACCCCAGCCTATTCTTACCCTGTTCTTCCCCCTCCGCCAAGCATGCCCCATTCCCGCTCCTCCTCCTCCCTCCCAGTGCCTCCTGCATGCCGTGGAACAACTGATTGCAATGGGCAGGAGGCGCTGGTAGGGAGTTGATCAGCAGGGCTGCCGGCAGATGGGAGGCACTGAGGAGCAAGGGAGGGAGCTGGCTGCCGCTAGATGCTAATTTTTTTCCACAAAGTTGGCGCCTGTGGTTATATGGTGAGATATAAAGTTTTGTCATGAATCAGAAACTGGCTAAGAGTCTGAAGACAAGAAGAACGCAGAAATAGACCATTTTCAGTATGGCAAAAGGTTAACAATAAGGTACCCCAAGATTCCGTACTAGGACCAGTGTACTGTATTTTTATTAAATACATACACAAATTATGTTAAAAGAAAGTTATTTAGGTGGTAAAAATCAAGTACTCAAAAGTTAGTAAATACAAGATTTACAGTTGCCTGTACAACCTTATTTCGGCCCCCTTGCACATCCCATGCACTCTATGACCGGGGTACTGTGGAAAAAAATAGCCTGTGATGAGGTCATTAAAGACTGTAGTATAATACATAAACTGTAAATCTGACATTTGTTCCTTTTGAGTGTTTGAATTTGCCACCTAAACAATGTTTTTGTAAACCAAGGTTTTTGTATGTAATTTTCTTAAAAGGAAAAAGTTACATGAGATTCTGTTGTGTGCAACTGTAACAATCCACCATGAATAATCAGAAGGGTTTGAATTCTGAACTTTCAACATTGCAGCACAAGCTGCAACCACTTGAGCTACAGGGTAACCTTACAGGAGCTGGCAACAGGAGAAGGATGGACGCTGTGTCCAGATGCTGATCCTGGAGAGTACCCTGAGTGAGGAGCGTCGAGTCCCCCCTTCTCTCTCTCTCTTCCCCCCCCCATGCAGACACTGGGGGAGCTCCAGCCCTGTGTGGTGGTGCACCTAGAGGACGGGACAGATTTGCGGCAGACTGGTTGCTGGGACCATTTGCTGCATTTAGAGGGTGATTGAGGGAGCCTGGCCAGTTCTCTTGCACCCTGTCACCAGGAGATTAGTGATAGTGCCCTATGTGGTGCCCCTTGAGGGGGACGGGGATCACTGTGACCATGTGCTGAGTCTAATGGAGGGAGCCTAGCCCAGCTCTCTTCACTCTACAGCTCCTCCAACAGCTCCTACGAGTTCACATTACAGCGTGTGCTGCTGCAGCAGCAGCTTTGCACGCTTAGTCTCAGAATATCCATGTGGTTAGTTATTATTTTGACAGCCTGCCAAAGTTTTCCTGAGCAATGCAAGAGAAGAAAAACAGAGATTTTTTAACAATTTATGCCTCAGCCAAAGCTCCACAGAATTCCACACGGCAAAGAAGAGCCCTTCCATAGCCTGTGAGCTATGGCCTGCCAGTTTCAAAGGCCCACTGCACACAATGGAGACAAGAGAGCTTCTCAAAGACAAAGTTCAGCATTGACAAATGCAAGGTAATGCACATTGAAGGAATAATTTGAATAAATAAATAAATACCACGTAGCTCTTACCTAGGGCTTTCATAAGTATCTCTCAAAGCACTTTACAAAGGGGGGAGTATCGTTAGCCTCATTTTTAAGATTGTGTACAACCATGCCTCAGTTTCCCTAAGCACTCAGCATAAAGATTTGGCATCACTGGAACCATCTCAATGAAACCCTCTGCTCCATGTGCAACAGCTCTCAGAAAAGAAAGCAAAACATTATGATGTCTAAACTAAAGGACAGACAACAATCCTGGTACCTCCTTCCCTGGAAAGCTGTGTTTAGTTCTGGTTAACCTACTAAAAAAATAGGCAGTAGGAATAGCAAGGTATCCATTCCCAGATGGGTGACAAATCACCAGAAGCCTAGAGGGGCTGCTGCCATACAAGGAAAGACCGAAAAGTTTCCCGTGTAGAGAGAACACTCAATTGAGGTATATTCGGAAATGAATGGCATAGAGCACTGGGCCCTTCTATTCACAAAAAAGACGGTTACTTACCTTTGTAACTGTTGTTCTTCGAGATGTGTTGCTCATATCCATTCCAGTTAGGTGTGCGCGCCGCGCGTGCACATTCGTCGGAAAACTTTTACCCTAGCAACTCGGTGGGCCGGCAGGTCGCCCCCTAGAGTGGCGCCATCATGGCGCTTGATATATATCCCTGCCGGCCCACCCGCTCCTCAGTTCCTTCTTGCCGGCTACTCCGACAGTGGGGAAGGAGGGCGGGTGTGGAATGGATATGAGCAACACATCTCGAAGAACAACAGTTACAAAGGTAAGTAACCGTCTTTTCTTCTTCGAGTGATTGCTCATATCCATTCCAGTTAGGTGAATCCCAAGCCTTACGTAGGCGGTGGGGTCGGAGTGAAATGTGGCAGAATGAAAACTGCTGAGCCAAAGGCTACAGCATCTCTTGCCTGTTGAACCAGGGCATACTGCGAAGCAAAGGTATGGACCGAGGACCAATGGAGCTGCGCGACAGATCTCGTGGGTAGGAACACGAGCCAGCAAGGCGGCAGATGAAGCCTGAGCCCTGGTAGAATGCACGGTGATGTGGCTTGGGGAAATATGAGCCAAATCATAACAAGTTCGGAAGTCTGCCATCACCCGAGATGTGATCCTCTGAGAGGAAAACAAGCAAGCCCTCCCTTTGGCCCGCTACCGTGACAGAGCTGGGGCACCTTACGAAATGGTTCTGGCAGCGCAATATAAATGCGAGCACTCCACAGATGTCCAAGGAGTGCAATGGTTGTGCCCATTGCGTTGAGCTGTGGGTAACATGAAAGGCCGAAACCACCTTAGGGAGGAAAGCCGGGTGCGGTCATAACTGCACCTTGTCTTTGTGAAACCTAGTGTACGGCGGAACCCTCGTAAGAGCTCTGAGCTCGGAGACCCGATGTAACAGCTACGAGGAAAGTTTGTCGTCCAAGACGGGTATATCAGAGGGCCAGTCGTGAACGGCTCGACTGGGGGAGACATAAGTCTGATTAAAACTAGGTTGAGGTCCAAGGTTGGGGCTGGCGGCGCACCCGAGGGTGCAAGCTCTCCAAGCCCTTGAGGGATCTCGAACCCATAGAGTGTGAGAACACGGAACGTCCACCTTAGCCTGGCTGGAAGGTAGAGATGGTTGCTGAGTGTATCCTCAGCGATGATACCGCCAGGACCTGCCGCTGAAGGCCAGAGGTAGGCCAAATAGAGGGGGTCGAGACCTCAGCAGGAGCAAGATCGAGCGTATTGCAGCTGTAGAAGAAACGCTTCCACCTGGCCCGGTACGTTGACCAGGTGGAAGGCTTCCTGTCACCCCAGCTCAGTTACGCAGCGGCCACACCGTGAGGCGAAGAGGCTGCAGGTCCGAGTGACGAAGCCTGTTGTTGCCCTGAGTGATGAGGTCTGGGTGGGGTGGCAGGGTAATTGGGTCTGTTATTGACAGGCCGAGCAACGTGGTATATCAGTGCTGCCTGGACCACTCTGGAGTGATCATGATGATGCGCGCTCTGCCCCTGCGGAGTTTGAGCAGGACCTAATGAACCAGTGGGAACAGTGGGAAGGCATAATGGAGTTGGCCTTTCCACGGCATCAGGAATGCGTCCAAGACCGATCCTGAGGAGAGACCTTGGAAGGAGCAGAACATCTGGCATTTTCTGCTCTCTCGGTGAGCGAACAGGTCTATGTGAGGAAACATCTCCGCTTCTGGACAGCAGAACGCCTCACATGGGGCAGAGTGATCACTCGTAAGACAGGAAAGACCTGCTGAGTCAAAGCGCCAAGACGTTCCGAACGCCTGGGAGAAAGGACGTCACCAGCTCCATCAAGTAGGCCATGCAAAAGTCCCGGAAATGGATGGCCTCCTGACAAAAAGTGGGGGGGGGGGAGGACCATGTCCCTCCCTGGATACTTATGAAGCACATGGCCGCTGTGTTGGCTGTAAACACCTAGATACAACGGCCTCGCAGCTGCCGCTGGAACCCCTGGTACTCCAGGCGGACTACTCTCATTTTTGGGGGATTGACGTGGAATGCCAGCTCCCGAGAAGACCAAAGGCCTTAAGCTCGGAGGTGACCGTGAGCACTTGAGCAGAGAGATGACGCGTCCGTCGTCAGGGGCAGTGAGGGCTGGGGCGGAGGAAACCGCCTCCCTGCCCACACCAGGGAGGGAGTTAGCCACCACTCTAGGGAGCCTAAGGTGCTCGAGGGAACGGTGACTACCATGACCATTGGCTCCCTGTCCGGGTGGTACGCCGAGGTGAGTCGGACTTGGAGAGGACGGAGGCGGAGCTTGGCATGTTTGGTTACCAACTTGCGGGCAACCATGGACCCAGGAGACTGAGACAAGTACGAGCCGAGGTCGTTGGGAAAGCCTGCAGACCTCAGATGATTGTTGCCATCGCTAAAACCGCAGTTGTGATAAGTAGGCTCCGGCTAGGTAGGAGACCAAGATAGCTCCTAGGAAGTCCAACCTCTGCGTGGGAACCAGAGTGGATTGCTCTATAGTAATCATCAGGCCTCGACCTGTGAATAAGACCGTGACGATGCCCACGCGCTGAGTGGTTTTTGTGTCTCAGAGTCTCCTCGGATAAGCTAATCGTCCAGATACGGAAAAACGCATATCCGACATCAGCGAAGGTAGGCGGCGACTATGGCCGTAAACCAGAAGTACTGACAGTCAGCTAGAAAGCGGAGGTATCTCCTGTGCGGAGGGAAGATGGCGTAGCGAAAGTACGCGTCCTTCATATCCAGGGCGGCATAGTAGCCCCCAGGAGGCAAGGATGGAATAATGGTTCCCAGGGATACCGTGCAGAACTTCAACCTTATCCTAAACCGGTTGAGTCCGTGCAGGACTAGGAAGGTCTGAGACCTGCATTCGAGTGGGGAACTAGGGCATAACGGGAGTAAAACCCCTTGCCCCTTTCGTCCATCGGCGTCTGCACCTCTTGTACGAGGAATTGCTCGTGAGAGGGGTCCCTGAACGGGGACAGGGCTGGAACAAATTAGAGGTGGTATCTATGCTCCACCGTGCGCAGGATCCAGCGATCTGAAATTAACTAGGGCCACGCCAGGAGAAAGCGGGATTGGGATCCCGGTCTGTGACTGGTACACCGCCCTCAGGCGCACCTTGGAAGGTTCGTCTTTGGTCCCAGTGGTAATTGCAAGGGACCTTGACCTGGGCTCTTTAGGGGTCCTGACGTTCGTCTGCGACCGCCTTGGCCTCGCCGTTTGCCAAAGTCCTGTCTCTGGCTAGGCACAGAGTATGGCGGGTGGGGGCAGAAAGGCCTGCGTTTGGTCGCTGGCATATGCATGCTGAGAGAGCGCATTAGGACCCTATTGTCCATTAGGCTTGGCAGCCTGGGGCTGTCTTTGCCGCGAAAGGCCTTTACCACAAAGGGTAAATCCTGAATGGCATACTGCAGCTCCGGCCGGAGGTTTAAAACCTGGAGCCATGAGATGCACCTCATGGCGACACCAAAGGCCAGAGTCCTGGCTGCAGAGTCTGCTGCATCCAACGAGGCCTGGAGGGATGCTCTGGGTACCTTTTTCTTTTCCCCCGTCCTTCAAGACGGCAGCGAACTCTTGGCCGGTTTCGGGGCTGGCGCCCGCTGGCCATCATATCAGAATCGTGGTCCTGAGCATAAGATCTGCGCATGTGGGATGACACGCATGCGTGTCCGGATGGCCATGGAGGTACTAAAAGAAGGCACAGGCAGAGTCTCTGACTCTATCGGACCTTGCCCAACTCGGCACCGGGAACCGGCACCGGGATGCGTACTGGTACCTGGAACGAGATCCAGACCCGCAACCAGAATGGTGCCTGGAGGTCGACCGAGATCTCGAGGCTCGGGGAGAGGCTACAGGAGTCAAGGTACCTGTCGCGGTGCCGGGAGTCGGAACGGTGCCGACAGCGGGTCGGCGAATGGGATACCGACCGGTGCAGCGAGTGCGACTAGTACCGATGAGGAAAACAGCACCGGGACTGCAAGTGGTGTCGGGCGTGCCGACAGGATCTGGAGTGTCTGCGGGACCGTGATCATGAACGGTGCCGTTCTGCTGTGCTGACAGAGGATGGTCACATGAAGAGACTGTATTACCCGCACCGGCGGTGCCGGGGTCAGGCAGCATCGACTCTGTCATGGCAATGAGAACCCTCGCCGTTGGTAATGCCTCCAGCATGGAGGGAACAGCAGGCTCAACCACAGTGCATACTGGGGAGCTGTCAGGCACCGGATTCGACGGCCCTCATGGGACCGGGGTCGACGGTACCGAGGTCGTCAGAGCTTCGGTGGGCGTCGGTGCCGGGCGATCTGAGTTAGATGAGCTGTCTGGCTGCGGTGCCGTCGGCACGGAAGCAGCAGGAGCAATAAGCTCAACCACGGCGCGTGCCGGGGAGCCGTCAGGCACCGGATTCCACCGCCCTTGTGGGACTGGAATCGACGGTGCCGACGTTGTCGGTGCTCAGAGGTGTCGGTGCCGGGCAATCCGACTTAGACGAGCTGGCTGCGGCGCCGTTGGCACGGAAGCAGCAGGAGCAGTAGCTCAACCACGGCGCGTGCCGGGGAGCCGTCAGGCACCGGATTCTACGGCCCTTATGGGACCGGGAACGACGGTGCCGACGTCGGTGTCGCAGCAAGTGTCGGTGCGGGGCGATCCGACTGAGACGAGCTCTCTGGCTGCGGTGCCGTTGGCACGGAAGCAGCAGGAGCAGCTCAACCACGGCGCGTGCCGGGGAGCCGTCAGGCACCGGATTCTACGGCCCTTGTGGGACCGGGATCGACGGTGCCGACGTCGTCGGTGCCGCAGCAGGTGCTGGTGCCAGGCGATCCGACTAGACGAGCTCTCTAGCTGCGGTGCCGTTGGCACGGAAGCAGCAGGAGCAGAAGCTCAACCACGGCCCGTGCCGGGGAGCCGTCAGGCACCGGATTCTACGGCCCTTGTGGGACCGGGTTCGACGGTGCCGACGTCGTCGGTGCCGCAGCAGGTGTTGGTGCCAGGCGATCCGACTTAGACGAGCTCTCTGGCTGCGGTGCCGATGGCACGGAAGCAGCAGGAGCAGTAAGCTCTACCACGGCGCGTGCCGGGGAGCTGTCAGGCACCGGATTCAATGGCCCTGGGGGACTGGAATTGACGGTGCCAATGTCATCGGTGCCTCTGCAGGTGTCGGTGCCGGGCCATCCGACTTAGGCGAGCTCTCTGACTGCGATGCAGGTGGCACGGAAGCAGCAGGAGCAGGGGGCTCTACCACGGCGCGTGCCGGGGAGCCGTCAGGCACCAGCAGGAATTGTAGGCTCTCTCAACCTCGAAGGAAGGGAGCGGTGCCGAGTCGACTTCGGTGCCGGCGACGGCCGGTGCCGAAAGGCCTTGGCAGTACCGGCGGAGTCCGGTGCCGAGGAGGCGCTTCTGCCAGCCGCTTGATCATCGCTCGGCGCCCAAGGTGGAGGGGTAAGTGAAAGTCCCGCTCCTTTTGTTCTCGGCTTAAAAGCCTTGCAAATGGGGTACTTAGCTGTCAAGTGATTCCCTGAGGCACTTCAAACAGGAGTCGTGTGGATCTCCCTTCGGCATCGGCTTCTGGCAAGCCGAGCCCATTTTAAAACCCGGTGAGCCGTGCATGGGCTCCGGCACCGGGTTCATGGAAGGGGCTACTTCCTGAACCCCGCTAACAATTATCAATCTAACTATGTTAGTAGAGAAAAAAAACGTATAACTATACAAATATATATATAAAAGAATTATAACTGTATAACTATATACGAGAACTACGAGTAGCTAGGGAAGTGGAGGTCAGCTAAACCGCGCTCCACTGTTCCAACGACCGACACGGGCGGTAAGAAGGAACTGAGGAGCGGGTGGGCCGGCAGGGATATATATCAAGCGCCATGATGGCGCCACTCTAGGGGGCGACCTGCCGGCCCACCGAGTTGCTAGGGTAAAAGTTTTCCGACGAATGTGCACGCACGGCGCGCACACCTAACTGGAATGGATATGAGCAATCACTCGAAGAAGAACCTTCCTTCTGGCTTCACGCTTCCCCTGCAACAAAGAACACACAGCACATGTGGCTTTTTCAGTCGCAGGGCCAGCCTTAGGGAACATGGCATCCTGGGCATACTTGTATTTTGGTCCCCTTGCCCCGGAGGGCATGGCAACCCCCACATTTCCCCTGGCCCCCCCGAGCTCATTAGACTCCCCACTCCTCTTTGCCCCTAACCCCTGCACTCTCCTTCTCCGCCTCTAACACCTGCACCCCCTTCTGTGCCTGTAACCTCTGCACCCCACTCCTCCTGCACCCCTAACTTTTGCACCCCTCCTCCTGCACACATGTAAGGAAACTGACCTTGATGTATGAAGCAGCTGGCGTTGCTGCTCGTTCCCACCTTGAATGCTGCTCTTCTATGCATCCCTACAGGATTGTGGGGGAGTGGGAGAGGTGGGAAGAGGGGAAAGGAGTGACATCAGGGCTCCCTGCATTCAAGTCACTTTCCCTACCTGGGCTGCCTAAGGGGAGGGCAGAAGAGCTAGATATACTGGGCCAAATTCATCCCTGAATTAACTTCATTAAAATCAAGAATGAATTTGACCTGTTGTCATGATTTTGTTTAAATCTGTCTTTTGTTGCATGCATTACCTGTAAAATAATCCCTACCAAAACCAAAGTACTCCTCTGAATTTCAAAACATTTCCAAGATGCCTGTATATTAGTATTTCATCACCATATGGGCTTCCTATTGAAATATGAGTCTCTAATGGCTTTGCTAATGCAGCTGTAGAAAAGCAAAGACAGGCTGCGGCTGTGTGTGGGAAGAACAATGCTCCAAAGAACAGTTTATGGCAATGGCTGCTAGTGTGACCATCTTGAATTTTTGAGCCTTCATGTATTTGTTCAGTGCTCTGAGTTCCAGTATGGGTCTCCAATCTCCCATTTTCTTGGGAAAAAGGAAGTATCGGGAATAAAAAACCTGACTCTGAAATGTACGGGTATGGATTCGATGGCTCCCAGGCATATGAAGTGATCTATTTCCCGTCTTAACAGTCTCATAGACTCAAACTTTAAGGTCAGAAGCGACCATTATGATCATCTAGTCTGACCTCCTGCACAACGCAGGCCACAGAATCTCACTCATCCACTTCTATAACAAACCCCTAACCTAAGGGCCTAAAGGTTTACACCTCTGAAATTTGGACTTTTTCTGCTATGACTAAATCACCTTTTCTGTACAGGGTACATATTCCCAGTAACTGAAGCGTGGCCCTGAAGTCTTCAAGAGTGTCAAGCGATGCACTGGTCTTATCTGCAAACAATATGGAGCCTTCAAAAGGAAAGTTTTTGACTGTTATCTGTACCTCCTTCGGCAGCCGCAAAAGATGCAACCACCATGCCCATCACATCATGACCAATGTTGAAATCAAGCGGGCTGCTATATCTGCGGCATCTAGTGTGGTCTGGAGTGCTGTTCTCATCACTAAATGCCCTTTGTATATAATGGCCTGAAATTGTTCCTGTTGTGACTCTGGAAGGTGGTCAATAAAGGTGTTAAATTTGGCGTAGTTCATATGGTTGTATTTTGCTGTTAAAATCATAGAATCATAGAATATTAGGGTTGGAAGAGACCTCAGGAGGTCATCTAGTCCAATCCCCTGCTAAAAGCAGGACCAATTCCCAACTAAATCATTCCACCCGGGGCTTTGCCATGTCAGGCCTTAAAAACCTCTAAGGATAGAGATTCCACCACCTCCCTAGGTAACCCATTCCAGTGCTTCACCACACTCCTAGTGAAACAGTGTCTCCCAATATCCAACCGAGACCTCCCCCACTGCAGCTTGAAACCACTGCTTCTTGTTCTGTCATCTGCTACCACTGAGAACAATCTAGTTCCCTCCTCTTTGGAATCCCCCTTCAGGTAGTTGAAGGCTGCTATCAAATCCCCCCTTACTCTTCTCTTCGGCAGACTTAATAACCCCAGTTCCCCCAGCCTCTCCTTGTAAGTCATGTGCCCCAGACCCCTAATCCTTTTTGCTGTCCTCTGCTGGACTCTCTCCAATTTGTTCACATCCCTTCTGTAGTGGGAGGACCAAAACTGGACACAGTACTCCAGATGTGGCCTCACCAGTGCTGAACAATAATCACTTCCCTCGATCTGCTGGCAATGCTTCTACAAATGCAGCCCAAAATGCCGTTAGCCTTCTTGGCAACAAGGGCACACTGCTGACTCATAGCCAGCTTCTCATCCACTGTAATCCCCAGGTACTTTTCTGCAGAACAGCTGCTTAGCCAGTCAGCCTGTAGCAGTGCATGGGATTCAGACTTCCTAAGTACAGGACTCTGCATTTGTTCTTCTTGAACATCATCAGACTTCTTTTGGCCCAATTCTCTGATTTGTCTAGGTCACTCTGGACCTTATCCTACCCATAGGTGCCAACTATTCCGGTGCTGGTGGGAGCTCACGCCTGCTCGCCCGCTCTTGGCCCCGCCCTGACCACCCTATCACCACCCCTGGCCCCGCCCCCATTCTAACCTCTTCCCCAAAGTCCCTGCCCCAACTCCACCCCTTCCTTCCCCAAAACCCCGCCCCTTCCCCCAGCACTGTCGCGTTCCCCCTGCTCCCCCCATCCTCCCTGCCCCGCAAAACAGCTGTTTTGCAGTGCAAGCACTGGAAGGGAGGGGGGAGAAGCAAGATACAGCAGCGTGTTCACGGAGGAGGCGGAGGTGAACTGGAGCAGGGGCCACGGGGAGCTGCCAGCCCTGGAGCACCCATGGAGTTGGAGCCTATGTCCCTATCCTCCAGCATATCTATCTCTCCCCTCAGCTTAGTGTCATCTGTGAACTTCCTGAGGGTGCAATCCATCCCATCATCCAGATAATTAATAAAGATGATGAACAAAACTGGCCTCAGGACTGACCCTTGGGGCTCTCCACTTGATACCAGCTGCCAACTAGACATGGAGCCATTGATCACTACCCGTTGAGCCCGACAATCTAGCCAGCTTTCTATCCACCTTATAATATAACTTGCTGGCAAGAATACTGTGGGAGACCATATCAAAAGCTTTGCGAAAGTCAGGATATATTACATTCACCGCTTTCCCCATATTTACAGAGCCAATTATCTCATCACAGAAGGCAATCAGTTGGTCAGGCATGACTTGCCCTTGATGAATCCATGCTGACTGTTCCTGATCACTTTCCTCTCCTTGAAGTGCTTCAAAATGGATTCCTTGAGGATGTGCTCCATGATTTTGCCAGGGACTGAAGTGAAGTCTATAGTTCCCCAGGTTCTCTCTCTTCTCTTTTTAAAATATGGGCACTATATTTGCCTTTTTCCAATCGTCTGGGACGTCCCCCAATCGCCACAAATTTTCAAAGATAGCGGCCAATGGCTCTGCAATCACATCAGCCAACTCCCTCAGCACCCTTGGATGCATTAGATCTGGATCCATGGACTTGTGCATATCCAGCTTTTCTAAATAGTCCTTAACCTGTTCTTTCACCACTGAGGGCTGCTCTCCTTCTCCCCATACTGTGCTGCCCAGTGCAGCAGTCTGGGAGCTGACCTTGTCTGTGATGACCGAGGCAAAAAATGCATTGAGTACTTCAGCTTTTTCCACATCCTCTGTTACTAGGTTGCCTCTCCCATTCAGTAAGGGGCCCACGCTTTCCTTGATCATCTTCTTGTTGCTAACACATCTGAAGAAACCCTTCCTGTTACTCTTAACATCCTTTGCTAGCTGCAACTCCAAGTGTGATTTGGCCTTCCTGATTTCACTCCTGCATGCCTGAGCAATATTTTTATACTCTTCCCTGGTCATTTGTCCAATTTTCCACTTCTTGTAAGCTTCTTTTTTGTGTTTAAGATCAGCAAGGATTTCACAGTTAAGCCGAGCTGGTTGCCTGCCGTATTTACTATTCTTTCACAAACTCAGACTTTAAGGTCAGAAGGGACCATTATGATCATCTAGTCTGACCTCCTGCACAACGCAGGCCACAGAACCTCACCCACCCACTCCTATAACAAACCCTTAACCTATGGCTGAGTTACTGAAATCCTCAAATTGTGGTTTGAAGACCTCAAGCTGCAGAGAATCCTCCAACAAGTGATCCATGCCCCATGCTGCAGAGGAAGGCAAAAAACCTCGAGGGCCTCTGCCAATCTGCCCTGGAGGAAAATTCCTTCCCGACCCCAAATATGGCAATCAGTTAAACCCTGAGCATGTGGGCAGGACTCACCAGCCAGCATCCAAGAAGGAATTCTCTCTAGTAACTCAGATCCCACCCCATCTAATATCCCATCACAGAACACAGGGCATACTTACCTGCTAATAATCAAAGATCAGTTGCCAAATTAATTGCCAAAATTAGGCTATCCCGTCATACCATCCCCTCCATAAACTTATCAAGCTTAGTCTTAAAGCCAGATATGTCTTTTGCCCCCACTACTTCCCCTAGAAGGTTGTTCCAGAATTTCACTTCTCTAATGGTTAGAAAACTTCGTCTAATTTCAAGTCTAAACTTCCTAGTGTCCAGTTTATATCCATTTGTTCTTGTGTCCACATTGGTACTAAGCTTAAATAATTCCTCTCCCTCCCTAATATTTATCTCTCTGATATATTTATAAAGAGCAATCATATCCCCCCTCAACCTTCTTTTGGTTAGGCTAAACAAGCCAAGCTCTTTAAGTCTCCTTTCATAAGACAGGTTTTCCATTCCTTGGATCATTCCAGTAGCCCTTCTCTGTACCTGTTTCAGCTTGAATTCATCCTTCTTAAACATAGGAGACCAGAACTGCACACAGTATTCCAGATGAGGTCTCACCAGTGCCTTGTATTAACACCTCCTTATCTCTACTGGAAATACCTTGCCTGATGCATCCCAAGATTGTATTAGCTTTTTTAACAGCCGTATCACATTGGCGGCTCATAGTCATCCTGTGATCAACCAATACTCCAAGGTCTTTCTACTCTTCTGTTACTTCCAACTGATGTGTCCCCAATTTATAACTAAAATTCTTGTTATTAATCCCTAAATGCATGACCTTGCACTTTTCACTATTAAATGTCATCCTATTTCTATTACTCCAGTTTACAAGGTCATCCAGATCTTCCTGTATGATATCCCAGTCTTTCTCTGTGTTAGCAATACCTCCCAGCCTTGTGTCATCTGCAAACTTTATTAGCACATTCCCGCTTTTTGTGCCAAGGTCAGTAATAAAAAGGTTAAATAAGATTGGCCCCAAAACTGATCCCTGAGGAACTCCACTAGTAACCTCCTTCCAGCCTGACAGTTCACCTTTCAGTACAACCCGTTGCAGTCTCCCCTTTAACCAGTTCCTTATCCACCTTTCAATTTTCATATTGATCCCCATCTTTTCCCATTTAACTAATAATTCCCCATGTGGAACTGTGTCAAATGCCTTACTGAAATCGCGGTAAATTAGATCCACTGCATTTCCTTTGTCTAAAAAATCTGTTACCTTCTCAAAGAAGGAGATCAGGTTGGTTTGGCACGATCTATCTTTTGTAAAACCATGTTGTATTTTGTCCCAATTACCATTGATCTCAATGTCCGTAACTACTTTCTCCTTCAAAATTTTTTGAAGATCTTACATACTATAGATGTCAAACTAACAGGCCTATAGTTACTCGGATCACATTTTTCCCTTTCTTAAAAATAGGAACTGTGTTAGCAATTCTCCAGTTGTACGGTACAACCCCCGAGTTTACAGATTCATTAAAAATTCTTGCTAATGGGCTTGCAATTTCATGTGCCAGTTCCTTTAATATTCTTGGATGAAGATTATCTAGGCCCTCCGATTTCATCCCATTAAGCTGTTCGAGTTTGGCTTCTACCTTGGATGTGGTAATATCTACCTCCATAGCCTCATTCCCATTTGTCATCCTACCATTATCCCTAAGCTCCTCATTAAAGACTGAGGCAAAGTATTTGTTTAGATATTGGGCCATACCTAGATTATCCTTAACCTCCATTCCATCCTCAGTGTTTAGTGGTCTCACTTCTTCTTTCTTTGTTTTCTTCTTATTTATATGGCTATAGAACCTTTTACCATTGGGTTTAATACCCTTTGAAATTCCCTTTCCCTACATGGCTTTTGGCCTTTCTCACTTTATCCCCATGTGTTCTGACCTCAATAAAGTAGCTTTCCTTGCTAATCCCTCCCATCTTCCACTCCTTGTAGGCTTTCTGCTTTTTCTTAATCACCTCTCTAAGATGCTTGCTCATCCAGCTTGGTCTACAACTCCTGCCTATGATTTTTTTCCTCTTTCTTGGGATGCAGGCTTCTGATAGTTTCTGCAACTTTGACTTGAAGTAATTCCAGGCCTCCTCAATCTTTAGATCCACAAGTTCTTCAGTCCAATCCACTTCCTTAACTAATTTCCTTAATTCTTTAAAGTTACCCCTTTTAAAACCAAAAACCCTCGTCCGAGATCTATTTTTGTTTATCCTTCCATCTAGTTTGAACTGAATAAGCTCATGATCACTCGAACCAAGGTTGTCCCTTACAACCATTTCTTCTATGAGGTCCTCACTAGTCACCAAAACCAAATCTAAAATGGCATCCATTCTTCTTGGTTCTTCAACTACTTGGTGAAGAAATCCATCAGCTATCACATTCAGAAAAATCTGAGCCCTATTATTATTACTAGCACTTGTCCTCCAGTCTATACCTGGGAAGTTAAAGTCTCCCATGATCACACAATTTCCATTAGTGTTTACTTCATTAAAAACATTAAAGAGGTCTCTATCCATATCCAAATCGGATCCTGGAGGTCTATAGCATACCCCAAGTACTATCTCAGGGGAGGCTCTAGTAGCTTTCTTTCCCAGTGTGATTTTTGCCCAGACAGACTCTGTCTTTTCTATTCCATCACTTCTTATTTCTGTACAGTTAACCTCATCATTGGTATACAATGCTACTCCACCACTTTTGCCTTTATTTCTGTCTTTCCTAAACAGCACATAGCCTTCAATTCCTGTACTCCAGTCATGACTACTAATTTCCACCATGTTTCTGTTATCCCTATAATATCCGGTTTCACTTCCTGCACCAGTAGCTCTAGTTCCTCCATTTTGTTACCTAGTCTCCTCTTATCCTCATCAGGATCGTTTATTCCTGCAACCTCAATAAGGATTCTTTAAAACACAGCCAGCTCTCTTGGACTCCTTTCCCGCTCATGTTATTCCCTCAGGGAATCCTGCTCATCAGTTCCCTGAGGGAGTCAAAGTCTGCTTTTTGGAAGTCCAGGGTCCATATTCTGCTGCTCTCCTTTCTTCCTTGTCTCAGGATCCTGAACTCGACCATATCATGATCACTGCCTCCCAGGTTCCCATCCACTTTTGCTTCCCCTACTAACTTTTCACGGTTTGTGAGCAGCAGGTCAAGAAGAGCTCTGACCCTAGTTGGTTCCTCCAGCACTTGCATCAGGGAATTGTCCCCTACACTTTCCAAAAACTTCCCGGATTGTCTGTGCACTGCTGTATTGCTCTCCCAGCAGATATTGGGGTGATTGAAGTCCCGCATGAGAACCAGGGCCTGTGATCTAGTAACTTAAGTTAGGTGCCTGAAAAAAGCCTCGAGCACCTCATCCCCCTGGTCTGGTGGTCTGCAGCAGACTTCCACCACGACATCACCCTTGCTGCTCACACTTCTAAACTTAATCCAGAGACTTTCAGGTTTTTCTGCAGTTTCACACTGGAGCTCTGAGCAGTCATACTGCTCTCTTACATAAAATGCAACTCCCCCACCTTTTCTGCCAGTTTATATCCATCTATGACAGTACTCAGGTCATGTGAGTTATCTCACCAAGTCTCTGTTATTCCAATCACATCAAAATTCTTAGACTATTTCAGGACTTCAGTTCTCCCGGCTTATTCCCCAGGCTTCTTCCATTTGTGTATAGGCACTTAAGATAACTCACTGATCGTCCTGCTTTCTCACTATGAGGCAGGAGTCCTCTCCTCTTGCGCTCTCCTGCTCGTGCTTCCTCCTGGTATCCCACTTACCTCAGGGCTTTGGTCTCCTTCCCTTGGTGAACCTAGTTTAAAGCCCTCCTCAGAAAGAATATAGGCAATGGCTGCCTCTGAGAGTCATCAAAGCATGTAAGGCATGTGATATGTTCATGTGACCCTGGACTCCATCTTGGGCAAGTAATTTTCCATGCACCTGCGCTGTGGGGTTTGTTTGGGACAGTAAAATTCCAAGGAGTTTGCCTGGGAGTTCGTCTGGGGAGAGCCCATTGAGGCTTTCATCTCGTGGGCTTCTGCGTGTTGCTGCAACAGCAGAGGAAGCTCTTAGAAGGAAAATATTATGGAAGGTGAGTATTCAGCTGTTGTAACCTGCACAGGTTGTGCCATGTTGGTCTTTCTTCCACAGGACAGAAGCGACTTTGTCTGTACAAAGTGCAAGCTGGTCCCCATATTGGAAGAGAAAGTTTGAGGTCTGGAGAAACAAGTACTGACTCTGCATTGCATAAGAGAAAATGAAGATTTCCTGGACAGACGTCAGGATATGCTTCTACGGGCACAACATTCTGAAGAATAGGAGCAGGCTGTGCAGAGGGGAGAGAGGGACGGTGAAGAAATTTGTCAGCATGTGACCTCCAGAAGAAGAAAGAGGAGTGTCCATGTACCAGCAATGGTGATACAGGTGAGCAACCATTTTCATGTTCTCTCCACAGGTACTAACGTGGAGAATGGACTAGATGATACATCTGAGGGAATGGAGCAGAAGGAGACTCCACCGATTGGAAGGCATGAGATGCACTGTCCTAGGGATGGGGGTTCCACGACCACCGCTCCCAAGAGAAGGAGGAGGGTGGTGGCGGTTGAGGACTCCCTCCTAAGGGGGAATTAGTCATCTATCTGCCGCCCCGACCGAGAAAACCGAGAGGTCTGCTGCTTGCCAGGAGCTAGGATTCACGATGTGATGGAGAGACTGCCGAGACTCATCTAGCCCTCAGATCGCTACCCCTTCTTGCTTCTCCATGTGGGCACCAGTGATACTGCCAAGAATGACCTTGAGTGGATTACTTCAGACTATGTGGCTCTGGGAAGAAGGATAAAGGAGTTTGAGGCGCAAGTAGTATTATCGTTCATCCTCCCTGTGCAGGGAAAAGGCCTGGGTAGAGATCGTCGAATTATGGAAGTCAACGAATGGCTCTGCAGGTGGTGTTGGAGAAAAGGCTCTGGATTCTTCAACCATGGAATGGTGTTCCAAGAAGGAGGAGTGCTAGGCAGAGACAGGCTCCATCTAACGAAGGGAGGGAAGAGCACCTTCACAAGCAGGCTGGCTAACCTAGCGAGGAAGGCTGTAAACTAGGTTCATCGGGGGAAGGAAGAGGAGGATTCGGGGAACTACAGGCCAGTCAGCCTCACCTCAGTCCCTGGAAAAATCATGGAGCAGGTCCTCAAGGAATCCATTATGAAGCACATCCACTGCTTTCCCCTCATCCACAGAGCCAGTTATCTCCTCATAGAAGGCAATTAGGTTAGTCAGGCATGACTTGCCCTTCATGTATCCATGCTGACTGTTCCTGATCACGTTCCTCTCCTCCAAGCCAAGTGACTGCAGAGCCATTGGCCATTATCTTTGAAAACTCATAGTGAATGGAGGAGGTCCCAGATGACTGGAAAAAGGCTAATGTAGTGCTCATCTTTAAAAAAGGGAAGGAGGAGGATCTGGGGAACTACAGGTCAGTCAGCCTCACCTCACTCCCTGGAAAAATCATGGAGCAGGTCCTCAAGGAATCCATTATGAAGCACTTGGAGGAGAGGAACGTGATCAGGAACAATCAGCATGGATTCATGAAGGGCAAGTCATGCCTGACTAACCTAATTGCCTTCTATGAGGAGATAACTGGCTCTGTGGATGAGGGGAAAGCAGTGGATGTGTTATTCCTTGACTTTAGCAAAGCTTTTGATACGATCTCCCACAGTATTCTTGCCAGCAAGTTAAAGAAGTATGGGCTGGATGAATGGACTATAAGGTGGACAGAAAGCTGGCTAGATCATTGGGCTCAACAGGTAGTGATCAATGGCTCCATGTCTAGTTGGCAGCCGGTTTCAAGCGGAGTGCCCCATGGGTCGGTCCTGGGGCTGGTTTTGTTCAATATCTTCAATAATGACCTGGAGGATGGCGTGGACTGCACTCTCAGCAAGTTTGCAGATGACACTAAACTGTGAGGAGTGGCAGATACACTGGTGGGTAGGTAGATACGCTGGAGAGCAGGACGGAAGAATCCCATGCACTGTTACAGACTAGCGACCGAATGGCTAGGAAGCAGTTCTGCAGAAAAGGACCTAGGGGTTACAGTGGACGAGAACCTGGATATGAGTCAACAGTGTGCCCTTGTTGCCAAGAAAGCCAGCAGCATTTTGAGCTGTATAAGTAGGGGCATTGCCAGCAGATCGAGGGACGTGATCATTCCCTTCTATTCGATATTGATGAAGCCTCATCTGGAGTACTGTGTCCAGTTTTGGGCCTCCCACTACAAGAAGGATGTGGAAAAATTGGAAAGAGTCCAGCGGAGGGCAACAACAATGATTAGGGGGCTGGAGCACATGACTTATGAGGAGAGGCTGAGGGAACTGGGATTGTTTAGTCTGCAGAAAAGAAAAATGAGGGGGGATTTGATAGCTGCTTTCAACTACCTTAAAGGGGGTTCCAAAGACGATGGATCTAGACTGTTCTCAGTGGCAGCAGATGACGGAACAAGGAGTAATGGTCTCAAGTTGCAGTGGGGGAGGTTTAGGTTGGATATTAAGAAAAACTTTTTCACTAGGAGGGTGGTGAAGCACTGGAATGGGTTACCTAGGGATGTGGTGGAATCTCCTTCCTTAGAGGTTTTTAAGGTCAGGTTTCACAAAGCCCTGGCTGGGATGATTTAGTTGGGAACTGATCCTGCTTTGAGCAGGGGGTTAGACTAGATGACCTCCTGAGGTCCCTTCCAGTGATGATATTCTATGATTCTATGAAGAGGATCATGATATTCTGGAGTAGAGTATATAAGATTATAGAATATTCTGGAGTGACACAGGCCTTGTGGTGTACAAAAACATAAAATATCACGTAACAAAATGAGTGCTCTTCACTATACAGCAATAAATCCTCAGATCTAAAATATCTGGTAGAATAAAATCCCTCCTTGGCTCCCCAGGCATAGCCAATGTTCTCCTCTTTCTCACCTCTCAGTGTTTCAATAGTATTCCAAGACCTCAGAAGGATGGTAGTTAACATGTTAATAAATATGAGGAAATGAACCACTTCCGGTCAGAAAACTGTGTGGGTGAACAAGATAATGATTTTTAACTGACACCAAGAATAAAGCTTTAGGGGCTGGCAGCTAGAACATTAGATGACTAAACTCTAACCTTCATTATGTTGAATACTCCCTCCGTGAATACACTGGCCTACGGACAAAAGTATGACATTTTGAGGTTTTTAAATAGACCACACCATGCTTTATGATTCTGATTGTCAATAATTTCCTATGAGTCATGATAGCAGAAATGTCCAAGTTACTATTTGTAAAAGGGGTGTGAGTGCATAGATGCGGGGCAAGTAGGAATAAAGTGCGACAAAGAGTCCTGTGGCACCTTATAGACTAACAGACGTATTGGAGCATAAGCTTTCTTGGGTGAATACCCACTTCGTCAGATGCATGTAGTGGAAATTTCCAGACGCAGGTATAAATATGCAGGTAAGAATCAGTCTAGAGATAACGAGGTTAGTTCAATCAGGGAAGATGAGGCCCTCTTCTAGCAGTTGAGGTGTAAACACCAAGGGAGGAGAACTGCTTTTGTAGTTGGCTAGCCATTCACAGTCTTTGTTTAATCCTGAGCGGATGGTGTCAAATTTGCAAACGAACTGAATCTCAGCAGTTTCTGTTTTAAATCTGGTCCTGAAGTTTTTTTGCTGCAGGATGGCCACCTTTAAATAAAATGGAATAAAATGAATCTCAGCAGCGATGTTATGGTTTCTTATAGACCACCAGATCAGGAAGAGGAAGATGATGAGTCATTCTTCAAGTAGGAACAAGATTAGCTAACATACATGAGCTAGTAATAACGGGGGATTTTAACTTCCTAGATATCTGTTGGAAGACTACTGCAGCAAAACATAGTATGTTCTGCAAAATCTTTTAGCATGTGTAGGGGACAGCTTTCTGATTCAGAATGTTGAGGGAAACAATAAGGGAGGCATCCGTTTTGGATCTGGCTTTGACCAACAGGGATGAATTAGTTGCGAATGTGAAAGTGGTTGGGAACTTGGGAGGAAGTGATCATGATCATATAGAATTCAATATCCTATGAAAAGGAGGACATGACAACAGCAAAACAAGGACACTGGACTTCAGAAAGGTGGATTTCAACAGACTCGGAGAAATAGCAGGCAAGGTCCCATGGAAAGACCAATCAGGAAGAAAAGGAGCCAAACGGTTCCTAAAAGATGTAATACTAGAGGCTCAACATCAAGCTAGTCCCACACAGAGGAAAGATAAGAAGAGCCACAGGAGGCCAATGTGGCTGCACAAGGGACTTTTTAGCTATCTACAAACCAAAAGGGATCCATCCAGGAAATGGAAGGAGGGGCATGTCACCAAGGAAATATATAAGACAATAATATTTACAAACTCGTGGATGACAGGAGAGGCCCCAGACAACTGGAGAAGGGCTAATGTAGTGACCATCTTTAAAAAGGGGGGAAAGGAGGAGCCCGGGAACTATAGACCAGTCAACTGACTTTGATACCTGGGACACTACCAGGGCAATGTATAAAACATTCTATTTGCGAATTCCTGGAGAATGAAGGGCTGATTACTAACAGCCAGCATGGATTTACCAAGAACAAATCAAGCCAAACCAACTTGATTTCCTTCTTTGACAAGGTAACTGATTTGGTGGATAGGGGGAGTGCAGTAGACATAATAAACCTGGACTTCAGCAAGGTTTTTGACAAATCCCACATGGCATTCTGATAAGCAAGCTGGAGAAATGTGGGCTTAGCAGAGCTACCAGTAAGTGGATACATGATTGGTTAAACATCTACAAACAAAAAGTAACTATTGATGGAATGATGTCAGATTGGAGTGAGGTCTCCAGTGGGGTTCCACGGAGATCTGTGCTGGGTCCCATGTGATTTAACAGCTTTATTCATGATCTGGATGTAGGAATCATAAAAGATTAGAGTTGGAAGAGATCTCAGGAGGTATCTAGTCCAACCCCCCGCTCAAATCAGGACCAACACCAACTAAATCATCCCAGCTAGGGCTTTATCAAGCTGGGCCTTAAAAAACTCTAGGGATGGAGGGACAATGAAGAGAGAGCATATTGATCAAATCTGCAGATGACAAACGCTGGAGGGGAGGGGAGGGGGGTTGCCAATACCTTAGTAGAGGTAAAATTCAGTGGGTTTTTGACAAACTGGAGAATTTGGGCTATAGACAGCAAAATGAAATTCAGCAAAGCCAAATGTAAGGTGCTACACTTAGGTAAGAAAAAACCAAATACACAAATATAGAATAGGGGATAATGGCTTTGCAGCAGCACAGCTGAAAAGAATCTGGCAGCTGTGGTGGATCACACCTCAACATGTGTCAGCAATGTGATGCTATTGCAATAGCAGCAAATGCAATTTTAGATTGCTTTAACAGAGGCATAGACTGTAAGTCACGGGAGGTGATAGTACCGCTCTACTCAGCACTGGTTAGGCCTCAGCTGGAGGACTGTGTCCAGTTTTGGTCACCAATGGATAGAAAGGATGTGGAGAAACTGGAAAGGATCCAGAGGTGAGCAACAAAGATGATCAGAGGGATGGAATGTAAGCCATATGAGCAAAGGCTGAAGGAACTGGCAATGTTTAGTTTGGAAAAGAGGAGGTTGAGGAGGGACATGGTAGTGGTCTTCAAATACTTGAAAGGCTGCCATAAAAAGATGGAGAAATGTTGTTCTCTCTTGCCACAGAGGCAGGACAAGAGAGACTGGCTTCAAACTGCAGCATAGCAGATTTAAATTAAATCTCAGGAAAAACTTCCTACCTGTCAGAACAGTAGGACGATGGTATAGACTGCCTAGGGAGATTGTGGAAGCTCCTTCACTGGAGGTTTTCAAAAGGAGGCTGGAGAGCCATCTGCCTTGGATGGTTTAGATACAACAAATCCTGCATCTTGGCAGGGAGTTAGACTAGATGAGTTAGACTAGATGACTTTTTTTCTGGGGACCCAGTTGAAGAAAATTGTTGATGCCCATGACCCAACAGAGCTGGGGATGAGGGGTTTGGGGGGTTGGAGGGACTCAGGGCTGGGGAGAGGGTTGGGGTGGGGTGGGGGGGTGAGGGCTGAGGAGTGGGGCTGGGAATGAGGGGTTCAGGGTATGGGAGGGGGCTCTGGGCTGTGGCAGGGGATTGGGGTACAGGAGAGGCTCCGGGTTGAAGGGGGCTCAGGGATGGGGTAGAGAGTTGGGGTGGGGTCAGGGCTCTGGGTGCAGGTTAAGGGATGGGGCCGGGGATGAGGGGTTTGGGGTGCAAGAAGGGGTTCCAGGTTTGGGGGGCTCCTGGCTGGGGCAGGGAATTGGGGTGCGGGGTTGGGGCACAGACTTCTTGAATGACAGGAACTTGCAACTCTCCTTTGCAGAATGTTTGCCTTAGGAGAAAGTTCTCAGAAAGAACAGAATTATTTTGGAAGAAACTGCAAAGAAAAGTGCACGGGGTGATCTATTTCTAAAAGCCCACTGGGACTCTGGCCAGAATTCTAAAGGGAAAACTCCAGGTGGGTCATTGAATGTCTGCACTGTTCTGCCCTTTCTGCTATAGGAAACCTCTCACACGCAAACATCAGGCAGAGGTTTTGAATACTGTAAACATCAACATAATTTCCCATTAGGGTACAAGCCATTTCTTGCTGCTAGAATTTTTAACTAATGGCTTTGGACAGTTTTGAAATGCTGTTTCCAAAAATAAAGATCCATGCAGGGATTAACATGTCTGCAGAAGAGAAGAATGAGGGGGGATTTGATAGCTGCTTTCAACTACTTGAAAGGGGGTTCCAAAGAGGATGGATCTTGACTGTTCTCAGTGGTAGCAGATGACAGAACAAGGAGTAATGGTCTCAGGTTGCAGTGGGGCAGGTTTCAGCTGGATATTAGGAAAAACTTTTTCACTAGGAGGGTGGCGAAGCACTGGAATGGGTTACCTAGGGAGGTGGTGGAATCTCCTTCCTTAGAGGTTTTTAAGATCAGGCTTGACAAAGCCCTGGCTGGGATGATTTAGTTGGGGACTGGTCCTGCTTTGAGCAGGAGGTTGGACTAGATGACCTTCCAAGGTCCCTTCCAACCCTGATATTCTATGATTCCATGTCACTGCAAGCCAAAAAAGGAGAGAAAGTCTCCGTGCTTCCCTCTGCCATATGTCAACAGTAAGCCCCAGGGAAGAGAGAATTCTCCCTTTGGAGCAAGCCAAAACATTTGTGGTTTCTGCTGCATAGATCCACACTTACAGCTGGTGATGACAGCATCTCCTCAGAGTCTCCCCTACATAGGTACTCACAAGAACATAAAAATGTCCATACTGGGACAGACTAAAGGTCCAGCTAGCTCTCTGTATCCTGTCTTCCAAGAGTGACCAGTGCCTGATACTTCATGCATATGTGCCAGAAGTGCATGAGTCACCACCTGCTCCAGGGTTCACAGGACAAGTGTGATTTTCCAGACTGTGTCTCATCCCATATGATCATTTCAGAATACAACCTGATGACAATGTTGCATCACATCTGGTAAGAGGCCTTATCAGAGTACACAGAACGACCTTATGGGACTTACCTGGCTCCACCACCTCCGAGCACTAGGGCCACAGCATTTCCAGTCAAAACACGGGCTAGTCGAGAGAAGTCAGAGTGACGGTCTGGTGGTTTCTGAAATGCTCGTTCATACATTTCTATCTGCAGAGCAGAGAAAGGGCAATTTAGAGCATGGTTTATCACACATGTGCAATGCACCATTAGGAAGCAGGTAGACACAGCTAGATTAAAGCTAGCACTGTAACAACAGCCAAACCTTCACTACCATTGTTACCTGTGCTAGCTAGATTCAAGTGAAGATATAACTGTAGCATGGGTAGGATCCTCATGCTGGTTTTAATCTAGCTACCACTAGATGCTCTCTTCATGGCAGTCCAGAACCACAAGCCACCGTGTTACCACTCTGGTCTTACCAAGCGTGAGCATGAACTTTGCCGGAGATTAGCATGTGTCAGTTCCTTGACACTCCAGTCTGTCTGCCTTGCCAGCCAACTCTTCAAGACTCTACCAGTCTAAACCCTGTCTTGCAGGCAGGGGCGGCTCTAGGGATTTTGCCGCTCCAAGCACGGCAGGCAGGCTGCCTCCAGTGGTTTGCCTGCGGGAGGTCCTCCGAAGCTGCAGGACCAGCAGACCCTCCGCAGGCAAGCTGCCCAAGGCAGCCTGCCAAAGGCAGCCTGCCTGCCGCCCTCATCGTGCCGGCAGAGCGCCCCCCGGGGTTTGCTGCCCCAAGCACATGCTTGGCGTGCTGGGGCCTGGAGCCGCCCCTGTTTGCAGGTAACAACCAGTGACTCCTCAATTCGTGAGTTCCCCAGACACATCTCCCTGGATCGTGCTGTCCCTCTCACCAGACACTCACAGAAGTTAAGTTCCCTATCTCCAAAGAGAGACAGCGCACACCAGTTCGCTAGCTTAGCTAAAGACTCACACTGACTTCAATATAACAGCACTGAGATGATTTATAGTACAATTAAGAATGCATTTATTAACAAAGAAAAGAGATTTACTCTTGCTAACTATCACTTAAAAGAGACAGGCATGGCTCCTAACAAAACAATATGAAACATGCTTTCCAATGTCTACTACTAGCTTTGCCTGAACAGCTTTCTCACTTACATTAAGCCACCAGCATCTCCAATCCTTCTGGCAAGAGGATCCAATGTTCACAGAATCAGAGGGTGCTGTCTCCTTTGTTCCCTAAATAATGGTCTCCTTATATTTCCCCAAAGTCCATTGTCTTTCCTCAAGAGCCAGGACGACTTCCTGGGGACACACTCTGTCCCCTAGCATGCTCACTAAGCTATCTTCCCCTTAACTTGATTGCTGTGATTATCTTACATGTATATGTGCTTTCACTGTCCTCTGTCTGCAAGCAAGACTGACAGACAGGTCCATGCACATTCCTTTGTCTAGTGTAGGCTGGATTTACGCACTGCTGTCCAAACACATCTGAAGAATATACTTCCAGCACATACATAATTCATTATACACAATGCATCACCAGTTTACATACAATACCATACAAGATATCCTTTGGATACATCTGACGACAGTGTGTTGGGTTTCTGAGTGTGTCAGGCCTGACATGAGTTACTGTACAGTGGGCCCCCTGCCAGAGGGCATGAAGGGGCTCTTGGGGTCACGCACAAGTAACAACACAAGTGAAGACATGATGGCACAGGCTTGAACTTGGACTGTTAGTCTAAGAACAGGCCCACCAGAGACCTTGCATACATTCTCAGGTTGCTAACCTGTGCTGAAGCCTGTGCCACTGGTCTTCATTGCTACTGTTACTCGGGCTACTTTTCATCTTGCTCCATCTACACATGCTACAATCACATCTTCATTTGCAGCTAAGGTATACTCTAAATGAGGAAGATGCCCTTTGGAGGAAGATCATGTGTGTTTGAACAGAAACTTCATTCTTCAAGGAGCTACCAATTATTACCACTAGGAACATTCCTATTCTGGACAGGGACCTGAATTCGTAGAGCTTCAGTTGTTCAAAATAGTAACAAATAGCTAATTTCACTAACAATAACATGCCATAACCACTTCAACTGTCCCTGATAAACAATCCTACAAGCAACCTAGGGGCACACTATATATCTCCTCTTTCCAGACCTTTTACATGCCTTCAATTTGTACACTTTTCTATATCTTCCACATTTTCTATATCTATATATCTGCTTTTTAGTATCTGTGGAACAATGCCTGTGATCCTCATTCAGACCTTCATCTCCTGTTGCCACAGTTCTTACAATAATTTTCAATATAGGTTCGCCAAGTTCAAAGTCTCTAGTATGTGCATGGTACTGCTAACCAATTTCACACTTGTACAAATAAGTGCAACAGCTTTACCCCAGCCTCAAATTCTCCCCATTCATTTCAGAACACTGCTCCAAGGTCAGGCCCCATCAGCCTGCCCTGTCCTTGCCCCTCTTCTCTGCTCCTCCCCTCGCTGAATGTTTGCCTCCACCTTCCTTCATACTGTCTTGCCACTGCCCAGGCAAGCACCAGCTCGTCTGCAGCTCCAACTGCACAGAAAAATTCCCCTGTTCCTCTGCTTCATCAGCTCTCCCCATTTCTTTTTATCTGAAAATCTCTCCTCTCCCCAGCATGCATCTTTTCATTCCTTTTTTCCTTCGGCCATTTATTATTTAACTCTGGGAAGCACCTGGAGACGCCTTTGGCATGGAAAACATTACACAAATTAAAGTTGCTTTAATTTTATGACAAGCACAGTGCAGCTGGGATATTGCAAACCTCTCTTATCACTTATGCAAATCTCACTCATCTGGATCAAGGTTCTGTTCCCAGAAAACAAAGGGACTAATAAATAGTGGGTTCAGGTAGTGGGGGAAGCCTGCTTGCTGGCTCTCTAATTACCTGGTAAAGGGTTGCCCAGGGAGAAGAGGACTCTCAGTACCTAGAGCCAAGGAAGCTACGGATACATTGAAAGCACTTTTTGTACCTAGAATCTATTCAAAGGCTTTTAGGGTATCTTCACATTGGAATAAAAGACTCGTGGCATAGCCACAGCCGGCCTGGGAGCCGAGGCTATGGCTGGGCTGGAGCAGAGCTGGGGGCAAAGCGGGGCTGGGCTCCGTAACTGAATTGGTTTGTTAGCACTGACCCCTCACTTGGTAAGGCAACTCCCATCTTTTCATGTGCTATGATATATATTCTGCTTACTGTATTTTTCACTCGATGCATCTGATGAAGTGAGTTTTAGCCCACAAAAGCTTATATCCAAATAAATTTGTTAGTCTCTAAGGTGCCACAAAGATTCCTCATTGTTTTTGCTGGTATCTTAATAGCTCACCATGCATCCCATGTGGTCTGTTTACTGTATTTGTTCAGCTCTCAATATTTCAGGACAAAATAACTCTAAGTTACCCCACAACTCAAAAAGTAAAATCTTTCACATAAGAAATGGTTACTCACCCTGTGCAGTAACTGTGGTTCTTTGAGATGTGTGTCCCTATGGGAGCTCCAATCTAGGTGTGCATTGACTGGAGATTTTTTATAGCAGTGTCCGTGTCACCCGCGCATGCATTCTAGTCAGTCTTGTGTCCTGTGCTGTTATATAACCGCCCTCAGTTCCTTCTCTATCTCCAAGCTCCACAGCAGAGAACTCTGAAGCAGAGGGGAAGGAGGACAGGTAGTGGAGTGCCTGTAGGGGGCCACATCTTGAATAATGACAGTGATTGCACAGGATGAGAAACAATTTCTTCTTCTTCCACCCTATGGGTGTTGCACTCTAAGTGACTTCTGAGCAGTTCACCAAAGAAAGTACAGCCAAACCAAACACAGTACCAGCAGCAGAGTTGTGAGTTATAGCATTCTGTTAGGTGAGCAAGTGGTGGCCTAACGTATTTCAGTAACGGGAACGTTCTTGAGGAATGCCATACATGTGAAAATGGACCTAACAGAATGAGTGCATATATTCAAAGGTGTTAGAATATTGAAAGATTTGTAGCAAGAATTAATACAGATTGATCTCCACTTGGAAAGCCTTTGATTAGAGATTGCAGACCCTTTTGACTATCTGCTACTGAAGCAAACAACTTGTGGGTCATTCTGAAGGACTCTGCCCAGTCCAGATAAAAGGCCAGGGCAATCCTGACTTCATGGGTGTGCAGCAGTGCCTCCTGGTTATCTAGATGCAGTGTGGGGTGGAAAAGAGGCAGGTAAATGGGTTGGTTAACACGAAACTCAGAAGAAACTTTGGGTAAAATTTTGAGGGTGTTGCAGCATGGCCTTGTCCTTAAAAACTACTGTGAAAGGGGGGCATGTAATCAGGGCTCCTAGTTCCTCAACCTGCTGTGCCAACATGATGGCTATCAGGAATGCTGTCTTCATTGATAAATTGAGCAGTGAGCAGATTAGCTGTTGGTTCAAACGGGGGTCTTGTGAAGCATTTAAGGACTCGACTTAAGTCCCAAACAGGAGCAGGGTTTTGGACTGGCGTGTAGAGGTTTCCAGGTCCCCTGAAGAATCTTGCTGTGGTTGGGTGGGCAAAGGTGGACTAACCCTTTATTGGGGGGTAGAAAGCCATGATAACTGCCAGGTAAACTCTTATGGAGCTCACTGAGAGTCCCAAGCTTTTTAGAGGTAGGATATAGTCCAGTATATCCAGCAGCAACGGGTCATTGGTGGCATATGTTCGAAGTCACACCAACAGACAAATCTCATCCATTTTTGAGAGTATGTACAGTGAATGGATTGCTTCCTGCTACGCAATATTACTCACTTTATATCCTCTGAGCAGGTTGCCTTTAATCCCGTGAATTGAGACGAAGCACTGTGAGATTGGGGTAAAGGACTGTAGTGAGGTGGTGTGGCTCTCTGCGACCCCAGATGGGGAAGAGCCTGTCCGGAGGCTGGAGTGGGTAGAGCTAGGGAGCTCTGAACCCGCCCCCAGAGGGTCAGGCGGCGACCCGGAAGTATAAAGGCCACCCTCAGAGCTCAGTAAGGCCCCAGTCACTGGAGAGACCAGATGTCTCTAGCCTTGCCCGTGACTGGGAAACCCCTCGGCTCAAGCTACAGGCCAGGACTGGCCTGACTTGCTCTGTGCCCACTACCTGGAGGAGTTGCCGGACCCGCCCTGTGGCCGCTACCCAGAGGAGTTGCTGGGCCTGCCGCTCGCCCACTACCCCGAGGAACCTATGGTGCTGGACCCTCCAGAGGACAACACCCTGACCCAGGTACTAACCGAGGGGGAGTGTGGAAGTAGCCCAGGGACAGCCGACCCCAGTCTGGCTGCAGCATTGCCAGAGCCCATGTCGGTGTGTTGCGGCCAGGATCCCCACTGACTAAGCAGCGGGTTTTCTGCCGCTGCCAGGGCCCCGGGCTGGGACGCAGTGAAGTGGAAGGGCCTGTGTCCCCCTGCCACCCAATTCGTGGGTCTCCCCCTCTCCCTCCCCTAGGCCTTTTGCCCCGCCCTGACCCAAGGCCTGGGCTTCCTATTGCTTGTACTGTTACTGCTCAGCCCTGCCTGAGGGCCTGAAGTGCCTGACTCACTGTTGCTCCACTCTGACCCAGGGCCTGGGCTGATGGTGCATATTTCAGTTACTGCAAGGGCTGCTGAGGGAGACCCCGCGGAGAGACTAATTCCCCCAAACGTTAACTGCGGTTCGTGAGCTGGTGTGGCTCCCCACGGCCCTGGAGAGGGTTGAGCCCCAGCTAACCCTTGTACAAGGATCATCTCGCTTTCCTGGGACAGAAGATGAGGAGCGGCGTGGAGAGTGATTGAGAGCAAACGGCCAGCTGAATCAGGTAAGAAATCTGGGCCAGGTCGGAACTGTTAGGATGACTCTAGCTTTGTCCTTTTTCATTCTGAGCATAACTTTGGAGCCCAAGTGGGTTTCTTTGGTACCAAGGAAGCAGAAGCGCTCTTCTTGCCACCTCAATCTGCTAACAGTGCAATCTCTCTGGACCAAGACTTTGCCATCTTTCAATCTAGTGATGCCCTGGGCAACGGAGGAACCAGCCGCTTTGCGGGTACCTGACTGGAGAGCATATGGTGCCTGAGTGGTTGAAGAGACTGACAACCTTGGTTTTTTTTGACGTACATTCTCTACCTGATGATCCAGTGGCATGGGCCTTTAAGGAATTATGAGAGGAGTCTTGGGTCTTCCTCTTAGATGACCCGGAGATATGGGACTCCAATATTGTGGAGGCAGCAGATTTGCTCAGAGACCAGAGTACAGGGGGTGTCCCTTGGCATGGGTCAGAAGCCAGGCATAGAGAGTGTTCCAGCATGAGGAAATGAAGTTTTATCTCCATGTTTTTCCAGGCTCTTGGTTTCAGCACCAGACAGATGTAGCTCTCCTGGGCAATGTATGATTCCCCAGATGCAGTGGGAGTGCTTGTCATTTACCACGAAAACCTCCTGGAATAACAGACAATGTCTGAAGCTGGGAGAACTACTACCTAGTATCCATAATATATAACACATATGAAAGAAAAATATATATTTTTTAAACTAGGACGCTTAACTACTACTACTTATAACTAATTAGTCGAATGTTAAGAGCTACTAAGGGCAGGTCTACATTACGGGGCTAAATGTAACTGGAGTTGACGTACCTTAGGTCAACTTACTGTGGTGTCTACACCACGCTAGGTCAATGGGAGAAACTCTCCCGTCGACTTACCTTATGCTTCTCGTTCCAGTAGAGTACCGGAGTTGACAAGAGAGCAATCGGTGGTCAATTTAGCGGGTCTTCACCAGACCCGCTAAACTGATCCCTGGTGGATCAACTGCCAAGCGTCAATCCCCTGGTAAGTGGAAACAAGCCCTCAGACTATCTATTAACATAAGAAACGAGGACAAGTTGAGGAAATCTCAATGGGAACAACTGCCAGAGCTCCATCTAAGGTTGAGGTGGTTGAGGAACCAAGGGTGCTTCCATAAGCTGCATTCAGAGTTCATAAGCCAAAGGGGGAAGGCAGAAAAATGGTAGATGTGGACAGCAGGAATCACAGACATGATGTTACTACAATATTAAGAATCTGGGTTTTAATACAAGCAATGATTTTAATGCCAGTGCTGTCAACAGTTGCATTTGCACAACTGGTACTGTCTGTATGTAGGAGGTAAAGATCATAGGAATATTATGACTCGCATCTAATGGTTGGGTTTTCTCCTGGAAGATCAGGAGGCAGATCAAAGCTGTTCATATTGCAGTGTCTAAGACCCACTCACAAACCCCCATCCAGAAGGCTGTAATTTACACAGCTAAAAATAATGAAAGTTCCTTTTTAAAGTATAAAAAAATTGAGATGTGTACATTTGTTTCCATCTAAGAATGGTTACATGTTAGCATTAATGCTGACCAATACAGGGTGGGCCACAGATAGTGCACAGGCATAACTGAAGACAACTGACTTACAGGCAAAAGCCAAATATTTCTCCTCTTCATTGATGTGTAACCTAATCCCTTACAGACACAATGCAATTAGGAACGGACCCAGATGGACCTACAAGACCCATCCAAGCAGCAACAGATGAGGGGGGTTGGCCCTTAATCAGTGGCTGTGAATCCTGTACGTGGCAGCAGAGATCCATATGAGAGAGGTCAATTGAAGACATGTAGTGTCCCGGGTGAACAGGTGCCAGAATAGATAACAGTGTACCCACTGACCAAGAGGATTTCAGGTTCCCAACTGCTCTGAAGCCTCTGATATTTTTTTTTTTGGTGAGTCTATGAAAAAAATACGTTCCACAGAAAGTTATGCATGGGGGAACGTGCTTTATAGCCCTGATATTCAGACGATGCTGAACGGCATGGTGGCAATGTCTGGGTAATCCTTTGACCCTGTAGCTTGCAAGTACCTTGTCAGAGGATAGGAGCTAAAGGAAATTAAAGGTTGCAACCTCGGATGATTGTCTCTAGCACTCATTTGTCCATTATGGAGAACCATATGGAGAGGGGGGTGAACCAAAGGACAAGATGAAACAAACATGTTCTCACCCCTCCTTCCTAGTCATGGCTGACAGATTACGCCTTCAGACACACAAAGAATTGGCTCAGCTTGTGTCACTAACAAAATCATTAAACAAACTGAGCAGGATTTTAATTTTCTTTTAGATGTCATAATCAGAGAGTGTAGCCCACAAACTTGTTTCCTTCAACATTTCAAAACAAACCTATGTTAAGGGATGTTACCCTCCCTGGTATTTAAAGAGGGGACCTAGGTCAACAAATAAGCTAAGGGAAGGCTCGCCAGACAAACACATGGAAATAACAACATTTTGCATGGTCACATTTTTCATCTATAAACAGAGGCACTGAGGCAAAGAAGAGAAGGACAAAATATTAGGCATATAGCCCACATTCAGGGACTAAAGAGAGGTGGCCTAATTTTCAAAGTTGAAGAGCACCGAGAGCTCCCAGTGTAATCAATGGGATAGAACTGATCCCTAAATGAACAGCTAACTAGAGCTGAAGCTCTCTCGCTCTCTTTCTAACACTACAGCAGTTAATCTACTTGAAAGATGGACCTGCCGGCAAAATAAGTTACTTCTTCTCTACAACTTCAACTAGGCAGAATCCCATGATATACAACCAAGCTTCACATTGATGCCATTTCCAATTGTTCTGACATTTTGTTACAAAACCTGGAGGCTGAGGGAATTTGTAAGAGAAACAGCTACTCAGGCTTCACTGTATTAAGGTGGCCACCAGTTTTGACCACATGTTTAAAAGGCTCCCTCTTCCACTGGGTTGAAAATGTGCAATTGCGCTGCATGACAAGATACTGCGATTTGTTTTGCTGTGGGTGGTGGTGTTTTGGGTTGGTTTGTGTTTCCAGATTTACAGGACTTAGGTGGGAAGCCTATGACAGATACAGAGGCAGCAGTTTTAGTGACCCAAGCAGTGGAAGACACAATGAAGATGACTGGCTGTGGAAGCTGCGACATGTACATGATCCTGGAGGAGGTACTTGAAAAGAGTTTTGTCTGCATGAAGTGCCGCCTGATAGAGCTGATGGAAGAAAAGATCCGAGGACTGGAGATGCAGATGGAAACTCTGGTTGAGTTTAGAAGGGGGTTCGAGCAGATGATGGAGCAAAGACAAGATGAGGCTGAAGGGAAAAGCTCAGACTTGCAGATGGAAGCAGGACCAAAGAATTCTGAGAGGAGAATGCTGAGTGATGAAAGTGGATGGTGGAAGCATGTGACTAAGCGAACCAGGGAGAGGAAAAGACGGGCTAGTGAAGGAGCAATAGAGCTCAGGAACAGGTTTGCAGAGTTGAAAAATAAAGAAGAGGCACAGCAGGTGGTCGCTGAAGGTGAGAGGGCAAGGAAGAAGAGAAGAGCAGCTAGTCCTATAAGGAGAGGGGAGGAGTCAATGGAGATGACACCAAACATGAGCCCCAGAAGGATACGGGATGGGCTGCAGAGGATTGCAAGGGTGAATAGGAATCGAGAGGACTTGCAGCCAGTGGGAGCAGGGGATAGACCGGAGAATCACATCGTCACCAGGAAAAGGCAGGTCTACGTGACTGGGACTCCTTACTGAGAACAGACAGGCCTGTAACCAGAGCTGATCCGGAGAACAGAAGGGTGTGCTGTCTGCCCGGTGCTAAGATACGGGACGTAGACCTGAGGCTGAAGGGGATCCTAATGGGAGCGGGAAAGAATCCGCTGATTGTCCTTCATGTGGGAATGAATGATATGGCTAGATTCTCGCTGGAACGTATCAAGGGAGACTATGCCAGCTGGGGAAGACACTTAAGGAAATCGAGGCTCAGGTGATCTTCAGTGGGATTCTGCCTGTTCCTAGAGAAGGGCAACAAAGGTGTGACAAGATTATGGTGATCAACAGATGGCTCAGGCAGTGGTGGGGCTTTGGGATGTATGGCCACTGGGAGGCATTCATGGACAGACGACTGTTCGCTTGCAATGGACTTCACCTGAGTAGGGAGGGAAATAGACTTCTAGGATGGAGGCTGACACAACTGATTCAGAGAGCTTTAAACTAGGAATTGGGGGGAGATGGTTGGGAGATGTCCAGGTAATCTCCACACCGGATTTTAACATTGAGGGAAGAAAACGAAGCAAGAAAGGATACTGTCGTGGGTAGGAGAATGGACATATGGAGGGAGGATACTGTAGATACAATTCTAATAGGTGATACTGGTAGTAGAACGTCTGGGCCTAGTCAGGTAAAGAATGTGAGTGAAGCTAAATAGCAAGAATTGAGAAGTTTGCACACCAATGCGAGGAGCCCAGGTAACAAAATAGAGGAACTAGAGTTACTGGTGCAGGAAGTGAAACCAGATATTATAGGGATAACAGAAACATGGTGGAATAGTAGTCATGACTGGAGTACAGGAATTGAAAGGCATGTGCTGTTTAGCGAAGACAGAAATAAAGGCAAAGGTGGAGGAGTAGGATTGTATATCAATGATGAGGTAGACTAAGGAAATAAGAAGGGATGGAATGGAAAAGACAGAGTCTGTCTGGGCAAAAATCACATTGGGGAAGAAAGCTACTAGAGCCTCCCCGGAGATAGTGCTTGAGGTGTGCTATATACCGCCGGGATCTGATTTGGATATGAATAGAGACCTCTTTAATGTTTTTAATGAAGTAAACGCTAATGGGAATTGTGTGATCATGGGAGACTTTAACTTCCCAGATATAGACTGGAGGACAAGTGCTAGTAACAATAATAGGGCTCAGATTTTCCCAGATGCAATAGCTGATGGATTCCTTCACCAAGTAGTTGCTGAATCAACAAGAGGGGATGCCATTTTAGATTTGTTTTTGGTGAGTAGTGAGAACCTCACAGAAGAAATGGTTGTAGGGGACAACCTTGGTTCGAGCGATCGTGAGCTAATTCAGTTTAAATTAAATGGAAGGATAAACAAAAATAGATCTCAAACTAGGGTTTTTTTTATTTCAAAAGGGCTAACTTTAAAGAATTAAGGAAATTAGTTAGGGAAGTGGATTGGACTGAAGAACTTGGGAACTAAAGGTGGAGGAAGCCTGGAATAACTTCAAGTCAAAGTTGCAGAAACTATCACAAGCCTTCATCTCAAGAAAGGGGAAAACATTAATAGGCAGGGATTGTAAACCAACTGGACGAGCAAGCATCTCAGAGAGGTGATTAAGAAAAGGCAGAAAGCCTACAAGGAATAGAAGATGGGAGTGATCAGCAAGTAAAGCTACCTTCTTATTGAGGTCAGAACTTGTAGGGATAAAGTGAGAAAGGACAAAACCCATGTAGAGTTGGACCTTGCAAAGGGAATTAAAACCAACAGTAAAAGGTTCTATAGCCATATATATAAGAAGAAAACAAAGAAAGAAGAAGTGGGACCCCTAAACACCAAGGATGGAGTGGAGATTAAGGATAATCTAGGCATTGCCCAATATCTAAACAAATACTTTGCCTCAGTCTTTAATGAAGAGCTTAGAGATTATGGTAGGATGACAAATAGGAATGAGGATATGGAGGTAGATATTACCACGTCTGAGGCAGAAGCCAAACTCCAACAGCTTAATGGGACAAAATCAGAAGGGCCCAGATAATCTTCATCCAAGAATATTAAAGGAACTGGCACATGAAATTGCACGCCCATTAGGAAGAATTTTTAATGAATCTGTAAACTCAGGGGTTGTACCGTATGACTGGAGAATTGCTAACATAGTTCCTATTTTTAAGAAAGGGAAAAAAAAGTGATCCAGGCAACTACAGGCCTTTCAGTTTGACATCTGTAGTATGCAAGGTCTTGGAAAAATGTTGAAGGAAAAAGTAGTCAAGGACATTGAGGTCAATGGTAATTGGGACAAAATACAACATGGTTTTACAAAAGATAGATCGTGCCAAACCAACCTGATTTCCTTTGAGAAGATAATAGATTTTTTAGACAAGGGAAATGCAGTGGATCTAATTCACCTTGATTTCAGTAAGGAATTTGATATGGTTCCACATGAGGAATTATTAGCTAGATTGGAAAAGCTGTGGATCAATATGAAAATTGAAAGGTGAATAAGGAATGGGTTAGGGGAGACTACAAAGGGTCGTACTGAAAGGTGAACTGTCAGGCTGGAAGGAGGTTACTAGTGGAGTTCCTCAGGGATCAGTTTTGGGACCAATCTTATTTAATCTTTTTGTTACTGACCCTGGCACAAAAAGTGGGAATGTGTTAATAAAGTTTGCGGAGGTATTGCTAACACAGAGAAGGACCGGGATATCATACAGGAAGATCTGGATGACCTTGTAAACTGGAGTAATAGTAACAGGATGAAATTTAATAGTGAAAAGTGCAAGGTCATCCATTTAGGGAGTAATAACAAGAACTATTGCTATAAGCTGTGGAGGGATCAGTTGGAAGTAACAGAGGAGGAGAAGGACCTCGCAGTATTGGTTGATCACAGGATGACTGAGCTACCAATGTGATATGGCTGTGAAAAAAGCTAATGTGGTCTTGGGATGCATAAGGCGAGATATTTCCAGGAGAGATAAGGAGGTGTTAGTACCATTATACAAGGCACTGGTGAGACCTCATCTGGAATACTGTGTGCAGTTCTGGTCTCCCATGTTTAAGAAGGATGAATTCAAACTGGAACAGGTTCAGCGAACCATCACTAGGATGATCCGAGGAATGGAAAACCTGTCATATGAAAGGAGACTGAAAGAGCTTGGCTTGTTCAGCCTAACCAAAAGAAGGCTGAGGGGAGATATGATTGCTCTCTATAAATATAACAGAGGAATAAATACTAGGGATGGACACAAGAACAAAAGGATATAAATGGGCAATCAGGAAGTTTAGACTTGAAATTAGACCAAGGTTTCTAACCATCAGTGGAGTGAAGTTCTGGAACAGCCTTCCAAGGAGAGTAGTGGAGGCAAAAGACATATCTGGCTTCAAGACTAAGCTTGATAAGTTTATGGAGGGGATGGTATAATGGGATAGCCTAATTTTGACAATTAATTCATCTTTGACTACTAGCGGTAAATACGCCCAGTGGCTTGTGATGGGATGTTAGATAGGGTAGAATCTGAGTTACTACAGAGAATTCTTTCCTGGGTGTCTGGCTGGAGAGTCTTGCCCACATGCTCAGGGTTTAGCTGATTGCCGTATTTGGGGTTGGGAAGGAATTTTCCTCCAGGGCAGATTGGCAGAAGCCCTGGGGGGGTTTTTGTCTTCCTCTGCAGCATGGAACACGGGTCACTTGCTGGAAGATTCTCTGCACCCTGAAGTCTTTAAACCATGATTTGAGGACTTCAATGGCTGAGATACAGGTTTGATACAGGAGTGGGTGAGTGAGATTCTGTGGCCTGCATTGTGCAGGTGGTCAGCTAGATGATCATAATGATCTGACCTTAAGTCTATGAGTCTATATGTACTGTGCAGCTTCTTGGGAAAGATAAAGTCATGACATACCTTCCTCCCGCCCAACCTCCTAAAAAAATAAAAATAAAATAAAATAAAAAAATAAAACCACAAAGTATCCAAAAATGAACAGGAAGGAAAACATCAAATGTTGAACTCAACCACTAAGAAAATGCAACTAGTTGTAACTAACCATCAGAAAGCCTCATTCTTGTATTCCACAAAGAAGTTCCTCAATTTATGCAGGATTTCAGCCTGCTTGGCTCTCTGCACCCTCTCCTCAAACACTGAGAGCCTTTTGATGACACTAAGGGCTTGTAACAGGGCATACTGAGTCAGACACTAACGCAGCACCCTGTCACTCTACCACCACTAGGCTATATTAATAGGGACCTAACTGGAAGACAGATAGTTGGCAGAGGAAACCAATTAACTGAATAGAGATACAGCTGAGGGGCTAATCGGGCAGAAGTATCCCCTCAGCTAGGACACGGGCAGGCAAACTTTTTGGTCTGAGGGCCACATCGAGTTTCCGAAATCGTATGGAGGGCCGGTTAGGGGAGGCTGTGCCTCCCCAAAAGCCAAGTGTAGCCCAGCCCCCGCCCCCTACCCAACACCCCCGGACTCCTGCCCCATCCAACCCCCCATTCCCTGTCCCATGATGGCCCCCTGAGGACCCCTGTCCCATCCACCCCTCCCTGTCCCCTGACCGCCCCCAGACTCCCATCCCTGACTGCCCCCTGCCACCTCATCCAACCCCTCCTCTCATTCCACCCGGGACGCATGCCACCATTCAACCTCCCTGTTCCCTGCCCTCTGACCGACCCAACCCCTATCCACACCCCTGCCCCCTGACCACCACCCAGAACTCCCCTGCCCTCTTATCCAACCCTCCCGCTCCCCGCCCCCTGACCACGCTGCCTGGAGCCAGCCATGCCACCACGCAGCACAGAGTCAAGCTGTGGCCAGGGCTGGCTCCAGGCACCAGCGATGGAAGCAGGTGCCTGGGGCGGCCAATAGAAACTGGGAGCATTCTGTCTGTTACTGGGGCAGCATTTCGGCGGCAGCTCAAGTGCCCCATTTTAGTCTTCGGTGGAAATTCAGCAGTGAGTCCTACACCCCGTCTCTTCCTCTTTGGCAGCAGCTCAATCAGGCTTTTTTTTTTCCTTTGCTGCTTGGGGCAGCAAAAAAGCTGGAGCCAGCCCCAGCTGTGGCGCGGTGAGCTGAGGCTGCGGGGGAGGGGACAACAGAGACAGGACCAGGGGCTAGCCTCTAGGGCCAGGAGCTCAGGGGCCAGGCAGGAGAGTCCAGCGGGTCGGATGTGGCTGTAATCTGCCCACCTCTGAGCTAGGACTATGTAAGCAGGAAGGACGGTAGTATGGGGGAGAACAGGAAGCCTTAAGAAAGGCTGAAGCAGGCAGAACTAGATGCTGCTACTATAGTTCCCTTCCCTAGAAACAAGCAAGGAGAGCTGGCTACGGATGGATAATAGATGTAAATATCACTACTGGCTGTGGCCTGCTAGAAGAATACAAGGAAATATGGTGGTGAAAGAGACCTAGGGTGGTGCAGTCTGTGATTAAGGCCTGAAAGGACTCTCAGGGGGACCACCCGATGACAGGGCTACATAACAGTTCAAGTGATCTCTCCTGCCATCCATCTCCACCCTCTGAGAAACAGAGGCTAGAGACACCTTTCCCGGCTAATATCCATTAACGGACTTAACCTCCATGAATTTATCCAGTTCTCTTTTAAACACTGTTACAGTCCTAGCCTTCACAACCTCCTCAGGCAAGGAGTTCCACAGGTTGACTGTGCGCTGTGTGAAGAACTTCCTTTTATTTGTTTTAAACCTGCTGCCCATTAATTTCATTTGGTGACCCCTAGTTCTTGTATTATGGGAATAAGTAAATAACTTTTCCTTATTTACTTTCTCTACATCACTCATGATTTTATATACCTCTATCATATCCCCCCTTAGTCTCCTCTTTTCCAAGCGGAAAAGTCCTAGCCTCTTTAATCTCTCCTCATATGGGACCCATTCCAACCCCCTCATCATTTTAGTTGCCTTTCTCAGAACCTTTTCTAGTGCCAGTATAGCTTTTTTGAGATGAGGAGACCACATCTGTATGCAGTATTCAAGATGTGGGCATACCATGGATTTATATAAAGGCAATAAGATACTCTGTCTTATTTTCTATCCTCTTTTTAATGATTCCTAACATCCTGTTTGCTTTTTTGACCACCTCTGCACACTGAGTGCATGTCTTCAGAGAACTATCCACAATGACTCCAAGATCTTTTTCCTGATTCGTTGTAGCTAAATTAGCCCCCATCATATTGTATGTACAATTGGGGTTATTTTTTCCAATGTGCGTTACTTTCCATTTATCCACATTAAATTTCATTTGCCATTTTGTTGCCCAAGCACTTAGTTTTGTGAGATCTTTTTGAAGTTCTTCACAGTCTGCTTTGGTCTTAACTATCTTGAGCAGTTTAGTATCATCTGCAACAGTTATACATATTCACTGGCTCCAACAGATCAAAACCCCTGCAAACATCCTTCAGTCCCTAAATCAGCTGTAAATCAAGGATCTCTACTAGGTTTCTACAATGAATTAGGTCCTTAGTTAATGGAGACAATGTCTTGGTAATACCTTTCCCAACTGCAGGTCACAGCATGATGCACTGACATTATCCCAGGTTCTCTTTAATGAACAGTAAATGTGGTGCTAGTTCTGAAAATGCTGACAGAAGACCAACACATAGAGGCAGGTATCCCTTACCAGCTTGGGCAGACTCCTCCTGGAGAAGACTCGACGAGGACAGCGGAGGTGAAGATGAGCTGAGCACCAGCTTCTCATGTTGAGCCACTCCACAGTTCGGCAAGGGAGAGGCCCATCCTCTTTATGGAGCAGGATCAGCTGCTTCTGGGCTCGGACTGCTGTGTTCTCCAGCATCCTTTCTAGCTGAAGCACATTACACTCACACAGTCAGACAAGCAGTTATCCACTAGTACAGAGCCAATCTAACAGAGTACAGTACTTCTTACAAAAGTAAACCATCTCTACTTTCCTCCACATGCCCATCTTGCTCCTCACCTCATCTGCATGTGCAGAGAGCTGTGTAAATGTGCACACTAGGACAAATCAGACAAAGGTAGTTTAGGCTAATATATTTTCATCTTCCTTTGCATTTATATGGCTACTCTTAACAAAGTTAGCCAGTTAATTCTTCCCTGCTTGAAGATTAGCAGGAACTTATAAAGAGCCGTTTAAAGGAAACAAGTTGAACACTATTTCCATATAATGCCTACTGTACACCTAAACAAGGTGGACATGTGACGTTCATATAAAATGAAATCTACTCCCAAGCTGATATAAAGTAAAGTTTAAAAATGCTTACTACTGCTTTGTGTGTTCTCAGCCTATTTTACATAAGGACACTTTTTTCAAATATTCTTTTCTCCTTCTTCCATTCTTCCCTCCTTTACTTTTCATTATTATCATAGCTAACTTACAGCACTCCCATTCTCCATCTACTCACTAGTTCTGTTCCAAGGCTGAGACAAGCCAAGGAGGTGATGTACACAGAGACTGCAGGGGGTAGGTTTCCCCAAACTCCCAGGAATTCAAAGAAACTTCCAGGGAGGTGATAATCATAGAATCATAGGGTTGGAAGGGACCTCAGGAGGTCATCTAGTCCAACCCCCTGCTCAAAGCAGGACCAATCCCCAGATTTTTACCCCAGTTCCCCAAATGGCCCCCTCAAGGATTGAACTCACACCCCTGGGTTTAGAAGGCCAATGCTCAAACCACTGAGCTATCCCTCCCCTCTATCAAATAATGATAATGTACATTTCTCAGCCTTTTGATTGCACTATTTTATGCCCAAGGGGTATCAAATCCAATACAACAAAAAGCCAGAAAAAGGCCTCAGTCACACAATAGGTTGTTTTGCAATTTTGCCCCCACCCTCAGACAAAAAGAAAGACATTTCGCACCTCTCCAGCAGTGGGCTCCTGTTCTCCCAACCCTACTATTAAGATGCAGTCTGCCTGTCGGATACAGCGCTGTGTCCAAGGAGTAAGGGTGCTGTCAGACTGGTAGAGCACAATACGGTGAATATCTTCCTGCTGCCCCAGCCAGCTGGATAGCCTGTACTCATGGATACTAGAGGACACAAACAAATAAAACAATTACGATCAATTCACAGCAAGAATTCAGCCAGAGTGGAGGACTGAGCCCAGAGAGGAAATGTTAGAGGCTATAAACAGAAGCTGGGATCACCCAAACATTTTTTAAATGGGACACGTCTAATGACTGAAAGGACTGAAATCTAACCTACTTAAATATTGTGTTGTTTTTTTTTTAAACACGGTCTTCCTAATCATTGGGGGAGGGGGGAAGCATCTGTGCCTCCACACATTGCACCTCTGCTAGAATCTCAGCTGCTCAGCTCCACTATCATCTTGGTATGGGAAAAGCCAGTCTGGAAAAAAAAAAAAGGCCAAAACAAACCTTCCTCCATCCTCCAAGTTAAATGTGAGACCCTCTTCACATGTGAATAAGAAATTAATTCCCTTAACGTTCCCACACAGCCAAAGCACCTTCCCTGAAGCCCTCTCCCCTATGCTACCTCTGAGGATGCTTTTGGTGCAGCTGGACCCTGGCCACTGCTCGTATCTAACAGTGCATGTTCCTGGGATTGTAATGTTCTCTGGGGTGCAGAACCCCAGAGCAGTGCACTTTGAATGCAATGCCACCAGAGAAGCTCTGCTCTGCAACAGGGTCTTCAAGAAGTGAAGGAGGAAGGTTGGCAGTTTTAATAGGGGACATGGAGGAGGTGGAAACCAGAGCCTCTGAGCGGGAAGGACAGACAGGAACATTTATAAAGTTTGGATCAGCATCGACAAAACTTCTAAAACCTTCAGGGTTCAGCCACAACCTTAACAAATCCAAGGCTAAGCTACTCTGCAGTCATCACAGGCTTTGCAAAGAAGCAGCACTGTTCTTCTGCTTTAATCTTGTAAACCAGCAGGGTATTGCCATTTTCAGGAATCCTGCTCTCAGAACCAAAGCTGGGCTAGAAGGTCCAGTTGTAATGAGCCTTTACCAAGGTTGCTACTGTAGAATCAGGTTAAGACCCAGGTTCCATATTCCCAGACAGGCCGGCTGGGTAAGGACATTCACAAGCAATAAGCAATACAGGAAATTAAGCTATTTGAGCAGAGAAGTTAAGTGAAAAGAAAGCCTAACACATTTGTAACTGACAAGCTTGAGAAGTTCCTCATATCTGGGTTCAGTCATGTCTCAGCTAACATTTCCAGGCTCTCTTACTCATTTATTTTCCTGCTATTTGTTCCATTAAATACACACACACTGAAGAACCGGGGTATGCCTCTACCTAACATTAATCAGACATTTCATGACATTTTTACAAATGAACGCAAAACATCCACTCATTCAAGGACTAGGATAATTAACCTGACACCTATTTCAAAAGCATATGCTTGACAAGTGAAAAATGAGAATCTGTGGAAAATAAAGTTTAAAAAAAAACAACTTAGTTCTACTTTAAAAAGGTTAATATGCTTGACTTACTTTTTGATGGGAATGTAAATATTTTAGCAAATGGTATTATATTCCTCATGCTGAGAGTATGATTTTTAGACAAGTGCATCTTGGCTCTTCCTTAGCATTGCTCAATAAGTAGTGGGTCAAGGGAAATGGGTACCTGTCTAGTGCAGCAGAACCAAGCCGCTGTTTGATATTATCACTGGTGAGCAGCAAAGCAGGACCTAAGAAAATAAAAAATTGTTATACACAAACGCCTGCAGTCTGGTTGCTGACAAGTCATTCAGAGAAAAAAGAACATACACACTACTTTATCAAAAGGCAGAATGAATCCACATTATTTCAAGATCCTAAGGGACAACAGCACTGACACAGTGGTTCTCAACCCATGGCCGGTGGGTTGCTTGTGGCCCAATCAGTGCACAGCTGCGGCCCACGTGATAGCCTCAGGGCCATACAGGTATGTGTGGATGCAGCCCACATAACACATAGAAAGCTGTATATACAGCCCACAATGGTAAATTGGTTGAGAACCACTGGACTAGAGTCAACGCAGAATAGAAGGGTTGGCTCCTGCAAACAGCTCTGACAAAGCACTTCCATAAAGCAGCAAAGAATCCTGTGGCACCTTATAGACTAACAGACGTTTTGGAGCATGAGCTTTCGTGGGTGAATACCCACTTCGTCAGATGCATCTGATGAAGTGGGTATTCACCCACGAAAGCTCATGCTCCAATACGTCTGTTAGTCTATAAGGTGCCACAGGATTCTTTGCTGCTTTTACAGATCCAGACTAACACGGCTACCCCTCTGATACTTGACACTTCCATAAAAGCACATAAAAGTTTGTTACAAGGAGGAGGGAGAAAAATTGTTCTTCTTAACCTCTGAGGATAGGACAAGAAGCAATGGGCTTAAATTGCAGCAACGGTGGTTTAGGTTGGACATTAGGAAAAACTTTCTGTCAGGGTAGTTAAGCACCAGAACAAATTGCCTACGGAGGCTGTGAGATCTCCTTCATTGTAGATTTTTAAGAGGTTAGATAAACACCTGTCAGGGATAGTTTAGATAATACTTAGTCCTGCCATGAGTGCAGGGGACTGGACTAGATGAGCTCTCAAGTTCCCTTCCAGTCCTATGATTCTATGATTCATGTTAACCTATAATGACCTCCTACTATTAACTCCCCAAGCCCCCAGAGCTTTGCTAATGCACATCAGTCCTGACTAGAGCTGATCATGAAATTTTCAACAAAACGGTTTTTTCGATCTGAAAATGCAAATTTGTCAACACAGAAACTTTTTGAAGCCATGTATCTGTTTATTTTACATTTTGAAATTTCTGGTCAAAATGAGAGAAAGAGAGAGGAGAATTTATCTCATTCAATCCAGAGATTTCAACCTGGACCTCCCATATCCCAAGTAAGTGCCCTGACCATCAACCAAGCTATTGGCTGCTCTCCATCGTCACTGGCCAACTAGCCCATGTTGTTCTAAATCAGGCTGTTTGGCCACCTAGGTCAGTCAATCTCCTCTTCTCTCAGGGGTGGAATCAAATACCCACGTTCTCCACCAGTGTGTAATGGTCTCCACTCAGGGTCTGATTGGGAAGCGTGGCCTAGTGGTCATGGCCAAAACCTCAGACTGTCAAGGGTGTTGAGGCGAGGGGAGCCTAGGCCCTTCCACTCCACCAGGCTCCAACCCAGGGCCCTTTGGGCTACCAGTAACCTGGCAACCAAGGCTAATTAAGGCTGTCCTCCCTGGGCATCTTCCTCTCGTCTCCTCCCCGGGGTCAGCTCAGTCCAAGGCCTTTGCCTGGTAGGAAGATCCAAATAAAAAAGAAACAAGAGGGAGTTGCCACTGTCCAGGGCCACAGGATACTTCCCTCTCTGCCTGTCTCTACGGAGGTTCCTCCTTTCTCTCACAGAGGGCCCCTTTGGGCAGCTGCATCAGAGCCTTTAGGTTTCACTCTGCTCTGCTGGATCTGTGGGCTGCACGTCTGCACACCTTCAGCACGGCTCGCCAACTGAGCTAATTCGCTGCCTTTTCACTCCTCCAGCAGATGGAGTATTTGCTGCAGGTGTGGAGGTGCAGGGGCTGAGCCCAAAATAAGCCCTTAAGCCCTTGTTGCTTAGTGTACACCCCATCACAGTCCCTAAGTCCATGACCTTGCACTTTTCACTATTAAATTTCAACCCATTTCTGTTACTCCAGTTTTCAAGGCCATCCAGATTGTCTTACATAACAGTCTGGTACTCCTCCATATTGGCAATACCCCTTCCAATTTTGTGTCATCTGCCAATTTTATTAATACACTCCCACTTTTTGTGCCAAAGTCACTACAAAAATGTTAAATAAGATGGGTCTCAAGGCCAATCTTTGAGGAACTCCAATAGTAACCTTCCTTCAGCCTGACAGTTCACCTTTCAGTGTGACAGTGATTTTTGTGACATGAACAAAAATGTTCACCAGGTATGCGGATTAAAAGCATCGAACACCTTTCTCAGTTGTGGAAGCCCTGGTTTCTAAGAATGACAAGCTAAATCATCAAACCATTGAACCACCTATTCCGATAAGATGGGCACTGGGGGCCCCCCTCCACAGGCATTGGGGCCTCCCTTCTTCAGATGGAATTCTAAAGATTTCCATAAGCATTTTCTCTGTTCAAATCCCCCACAAGGCTTTATTTCCAAGTCACCATCCTCCAAGCACAAAAAGACAGCAATGGGCAGTCCTTCACCATATTTCAGTGTTGCGCCTAAATTGGACTATTGGGTTATAATTAAGATCTCGCACGCAGACAGTAGAACAACACCATTATGCCACTGAAGCAACATTTCAATGCACATAATGAATAAGATTTTTTTCTTGCTGCCATTTGATTCAATATTTTTATTAGCGGCTCTGTTTTATTAGTTGCAATAAATGTTGTAGGTGACGTTTTCCCACCAGAATAACTGCGCCAACACACACAAGATACGAGCGAAATTCAATGAATTACTCTCATGCTGAAAAGAAAGGTCCTCTCACATAGTAAAAGAGACAATTGTTAATATTTAGAAAAACATGAAATAAAAATCCCACTCCACTAACATTTTCCCATGGTAAGAACTCATTTTATTGTTAATGTAAGAACAGAATCGATTAAAAATTATATGCTATTTCTTAATGCATTAAAAAGCAGTATTGTTTAGTGCACTGAGCAAGGCGCTGGAAACCAAGTACCGATGAGTTTAATTCTGGTTATGTCATAACTTGTTATATGGCCTTAGATGAATCACACAATTTCTCTATGTAACCCACAGAAACCACATGATGGTAAGAAAATGTTACAATTACATAGCTAGACACTGAAAAGATGGGAAATGACAAGGACAAAGTGGCATGCACCTCCTTAATACTGCCTCTTTACGCTTTAATTACGCATGATTAAGGCCCTACCAAATTCATGGTCCATTTTGGTCAATTTCATGGTCAGAGGATTTAAAAAATCATAAATTTCATGATTTCAGCTACTTAAAGCTGAAATGTCATGGTGGTGTAATTGTAGGGGTCCTGACCCCAAAAGGAGTTGTGGGGGGTCAGATTATTGTAGGGAGAGGTTGTGGTACTGCTACCCTTACTTCTGCTCTGCTGCTTTCAGAGCTGGGCTCTGAAGGCAGAGCTGCTGCCAGCAGCAGCACAAAAGTAAGGATGGCATGGTGTGGTATTGGCACCCTTCCACACTGCTGCCTGCAGAACTGGGCAGTCAGTCAGCCGCTGCCACTCTCCGGCTGTCCAGCTCTGAAGGCAGTAGCCCAGAAGGAAGGATGACATGGTATGGGACTGCCACCCTTACTTCTGTGCTGCAGCTGGCAGCGCACTGCCTTCTGAGCTGGGTGTCCGGCCAACAGCTGGCGCTCTCCAGCCACTGAGATCTAAAGGCAGCGCAGAAGTTAGGGTGGCAATAGTATGAGCCCCCTAAAATAAACCTTGTGACCCCCTGCAACTCTCTTTTGGGTCAGGACCCCCAATTTGAGAAATGCTGATCTCCCCTGTGAAATCTGGATACTATAGGGTAAAAGTTAAGGAGTATGGGATGGATGAATGGACTATAAGGTGGATGGAAAGCTGGCTAGATCATCCGGCTCAACAGGTAGTGATCAATGGCTCCATGTCTAGTTGGCAGTCGGTTTCAAGTGGAGTGCCCCAAGGGTCGGTCCTGGGGCTGGTTTTGTTCAATATCTTCATTAATGATCTGAAGGATGGCATGGACTGCACTCTCAGCAAGTTTGCAGATGACACTAAACTGGGAGGAGTGGCAGATACGCTGGAGGGTAGGGATAGGAAACAGAGGGACCTAGACAAATTAGAGGATTGGGCCAAAAGAAACCTGATGAGGTTCAACAAGGACAAGTGCAGAGTCCTGCACTTAGGACGGAAGAATCCCTTTCACTGTTACAGACTAGGGACTGAATGGCTAGGAAGCAGTTCTGCAGAAAAGGACCAAGGGGTTATAGTGGACGAGAAGCTGGATATGAGTCAACGGTGTGTCCCTGTTGCCAAGAAGCTTAACGGCATTTTGGGCTGTATAAGTAGGGGCACTGCCAGCAGATCGAGGGACGTGATCATTCCCCTCTATTCGACACTGGTCAGGTCTCCTCCGGAGTACTGTGCCCAGTTTTGAGCCCCACACTACAAGAAGGATGTGGAAAAATTGGAAAGAGTCCAGCGGAGGGCAACAACAATGATTAGGGGGCTGGAGCACATGACTTATGAGGAGAGGCTGAGGGAACTGGGATTGTTTAGTCTGCAGAAAAGAAAAATGAGGGGGGATTTGATAGCTGCTTTCAACTGCCTGAAAGGGGTTCCAGAGACGATGGATCTAGACTATTCTCAGTGGCAGCAGATGACGGAACACGGAGTAATGGTCTCAAGTTGCAGTGGGGGAGGTTTAGGTTGGATATTAAGAAAAACTTTTTCACTAGGAGGGTGGTGAAGCACTGGAATGGGTTACCTAGGGAGGTGGTGGAATCTCCTTCCTTAGAGGTTTTTAAGGTTAGGCTTGACAAAGCCCTGGCTGGGATGATTTAGTTGGGAATTGGTCCTGCTTTGAGCAGGGGGTTAGACTAGATGACCTCCTGAAGTCCCTTCCAACTCTGATATTCTATGATTCTATGATAGCATACAAAACACCAGATTTCACAGTGGGAGATCAGATTTTATTATTGTTTACATTACAGTGAACCTCACAACAGGGTTCCAATGTGCCAAAGTACTAGGGGTTGGCATTTGAATAGTCCAAAACTAAGTGGTCAATCGTCTAGTCAAAATATTGTCAAAATGGTCAAATATTTTAAAGCGTTAATTTATTCGAACACTATCAAAAAAAAAAGTAAGACTTTATGGCCTCCAGTAGGCTTAGCCTTAGACAGATTATTATTAGGGCTGTCGATTAATCACAGTTAACTCACGCGATTAACTCAAAAAAATTAATTGAGATTAAAAAAATTAATTGCAATAAATCGCAGGTTTAACCACACTGTTAAACAATATAAGACCAATTGGAATGTATTAAATATTTTGGATGTTTTTCTGTATTTTCAAATATATTGATTTCACTTACAACATAGAATACAAAGTGTACAGAGCTCACTTTATATTATTTTTATTACAAATATTTGCACTGTAAAAATGATAAACAAAAGAAACTTCAAAAGTTTTTTTTCTCTTGCTGATGATAGCTCATCTCAATTGATTAGACTCCTCCTGTTGGTATGCATACTTCCACCTTTTCATGTTCTCTATATGTATAAATATCTCCTGTCTGTGTGTTCCATTCTACGCATCCGAAGAAGTGAGCTGTAGCCCACGAAAGCTTATGCTGAAATAAATGTATCAGAGGGGTAGCCATGTTAGTCTGGATCTGTAAAAGCAGCAAAGAGTCCTGTGGCACGTTATAGACTAACAGACGTTTTGGAGTATGAGCTTTCGTGGGTGAATACCCACTTCTTCAGATGCATGTAGTGGGATTTTGTAGGTGTTGGTCTCTTGTCTGTGGGGTTAGAGCAGATGCAGTTGTACCTCAGTGCTTGGCTGTAGACAATGGATCGTGTGATGTGCCCGGGATGGAAGCTGGAGGCATGAAGGTAGGCATAGTGGTCAGTAGGTTTTTAGTATAGGGTGGTGGTAATGTGGCCATCATTTATTTGCACCGTGGTGTCTAGGAAGTGGACTTCCCATGTAGATTGGTCCAGGCTGAGGTTGATGGTGGGGTGGAAGCTGTTGAAATCGTGGTGGAATTTTTCCAGAGTCTCCTTCCCATGGGTCCAGATGATGAAGATGTCATCAATGTAGCATAGGCAGAGAAGAGGCGTGAGTGGATAAGAGCTGAGGAAGCGTTGTTCCAGGTCGGCCATAAAAATATTGGCATACTGTGGGTCCATGCGGGTGCCCATAGTGGTGCCACTGATCTGGAGATATATATTGTCATCAAATTTGAAATAGTTGTGTGTGAGGATAAAGGCACAGAGCTCAGCAGCCAGTTGTGCTGTAGCATCATCAGGGATACTGTTCCTGACAGCTTGTATTCCATCTGTGTGTGGGATGTTTGTGTAGAGAGCCTCTACATCCATGGTGGCTAGGATGGTGTTTTCTGGAAGGTCACCAATGCATTGTAGTTTCCTCAGGAAATCAGTGGTGTCACGGAGATAGCTGGGAGTGCTGGTGGCATAGGGTCTGAGTAGAGAGTCCACATATCCAGACAGTCCTTCAGTGAGAGTGCCAATGCCCGAGATGATGGGGCGTCCAGGATTTCCGGGTTTGTGGATCTTGGGTAGTAGATAGAATAACCCAGATCGGGGCTCTAAGGGTATGTTGATCTGTTCCGGTGTTAGCCACTACATGCATCTGACGAAGTGGGTATTCACCCACGAAAGCTCATGCTCCAAAACATCTGTTAGTCTATAAGGTGCCTCAGGACCCTTTGCTGCTGAAATAAATGTGTTAGTGTCTAAGGTGCCACAAGTACTGCTGTTCTTTTTGTGGATAAAGAGTAACATGGCTGCTACTCTGATAACTGCAGTATGTAACCTATTGCTTAAATCAGCCTCTGTACCAGATAATTGGAGGACAGCTAATATGATGCAAAGTTTTTAAAGGCTCCAGAGACAATTCTAGCAATTAGAGGCTGGTAAGCCTAACTTCAATACCTGGCAAATTGGTTGAAACTATACTAAAGAACAGATACATAGATTAACACAATTCTTTGGGGAAAAGTCAACATGGTTTTTGTAAAGGGAAATCATGTTTCACCAATCTATTACAATTCTTTGAGGGTGGTAACAAGCATGACGACAAGGGTGATCCAGTGGATACAGTGTAATTGGACTTTCAGAGAGCCTTTGACAAGGATCCACAGCTAAGACTCCCCGACTGCAACTTCAGACCATTACTCCTTGTTCTATCATCTGGCACTACTGAGAACAGTCTAGATCCATCCTCTTTGGAACCCCCTTTCAGATAGTTGAAAGCAGCTATCATTCTTCTCTTCTGCTGCTTAAATAATCCCAGTTCCCTCAGCCTCTCCTAAGTCACGTGTTCCAGCCTGCTAATCATTTTTGTTGCCCTCTGCTGGACTCCTTCCAATTTTTCCACATCCTTCTTGTAGTGTGGGGCCCAAAACTGGACGCAGTACTCCAGATGAGGCCTCACCAATGCTGAATAGAGGGGAATGATCACGCCCCTCGATCTGCTGGCAATATTCCTACTTATATAGCCCAAAATGCTGTTAGCCTTGCTGGCAACAAGGGCATACTGTTGGCTCATATCCAACAGTAACCATAAGCCCTCGTCCACCGTAACCCCTATGTCCTTTTCTGCAGAACTACTGCCTAGCCACTTGGTCCCTAGTCTGTAACTGTGCATGGGATTCTTCCTTCCTGGTTGAACCTCATCAGATTTCTTTTGGCCCAATCCTCTAATTCAGGGGTAGGCGTGCCAAAGGCAGCATACCAGCCGATTTTCCGTGGCACTCACACTGCCCGGGTCCTAGCCACCGGTCTGGAGAGCTCTGCATTTTAATTTAATTTTAAATGAAGCTTGTTTAACATTTTAAAACCCTTATTTACTTTACATACAACAATAGTGTAGACTTATAGAAAGAGACCTTCTAAAAACATTAAAATGTATTACCGGCACATGAAACCTTAAATTATTGTGAATAAATGAGGACTCGTCACACCACTTCTGAAAGGTTGCCGACCCCTGCTCTGATTTGTCTGGGTCCCTCAGTATCATATCTCTACGCTCCAGTGTATCTGCCACTCCTCCCAGTTTAGTGTAATCTGCAAACTTGATGAGGGTGCAATCCACACCATCTTCCAGATCATTAATGAAGACACTGAACAAAACTGGCCCTAGGACCGACGCTTGGGGCACTCCGCTTGATACCGGCTGCCAACTAGATAAGGAGCCATTGATCATTACCTGTTGAGCCCGACGATCTAGCCAGCTTTCTATTCACCTTATAGTCCATTCATCCAATCCATACTTCTTTAACTTGCCGGCAAGAATACTGTGGGAGACGGTATCAAAGCTTTGCTAAAGTCAAGGAATAACACATCCACTGCTTTCCCTTCATCCACAGAGCCAGTTATCTCCTCATAAAAGGCAATTAGGTTAGTCAGGCATGCTTTGCCCTTGGTGAATCCTTGCTGACTGTTCCTGATCACTTTCCTCACCTCAAAATGCTTCAAAATGGATTCTTTGAGGACCTGCTCCATGATTTTTCCAGGGACTGAGATGAGGCTGACTGGATCCTCCTCATTCCCTTTTTTAAAGATGAGCACTAAATAAGCCTTTTTCCAGTCATCCAGGACCTCCCCGGATCGCCATCCGTTTTCAAAGATAATGGACAATGGCTCTGCAATCACATCCACCAACTCCTTTAGCACCCTTGGATGCAGCACATCCGGCCCCATGGACATGTGCTCATCCAGCTTTTCTAAATAGCCCTGAACCAATTCTTTCTCCACAGAGGGCTGGTCACCTCCTCCCCATACTGTGCTGCCCAGTGCAGCAGTCTGGGAGCTGACTTGGTTTGTGAAGACAGAGGCAAAAAGAGCATTGAGTACATTAGCTTTTTTCACATTCTCGGTCACTAGGTTGCCTCCCCCATTCAGTAAGGGGCCCACACTTTCCCTGTCCACCTTCTTGTAGTTAACATATCTGTAGAAATCCTTCTTGTTACTCTTCACATCCCTTGACAGCTGCAACTCCGAGTGTGATTTGGCCTTCCTGATTACACTCCTGCATGCCTGAGCAATATTTTTATAGTCCTCCCTAGTCTTTTGTCCAATCTTCCATTTCTTGTAAGTTTCTTTTTTGTGTTTAATATCAGCAAGGATTTCACTGTTAAGCCAAGCTGGTCACCTGCCATATTTACTATTCTTTCTACACATCGGAATGGTTTGTTCCTGCAACCTCAATAAGGATTCTTTAAAATACAGGCAACTCTCCTGGACTCCTTTCCCCTCATGTTATTTTCCCAGGGGATCCTGCCTGACATATCCCTGAGGGAGTCAAAGTCTGCTTTTCGGAAGTCCAGGGTTAGTATTCTGCTGCTCTCCTTTCTTCCTTGTGTCAGGATCCTGAACTCGACCATCTCGAGATGACTAAGGGAAGATATGATAGAGGTCTGTAAAATCATGAATAGTCTGGAGAAAGTGAATAAGGAAGTGTTATTTACTCATTCACATAACACAATAAGTATGGACCACCCAATTAAATTAATATGGATTTTAATTAAAGCATGTCTAAAACCAACTCTTGATTCAGAAACAGTAAGTACTCTCACTGGGGACTAAAAAAATCCCCCTAATTAGCTTTATCAACTTCTGTCATAACAAGATGTACTGAACATAGTGGCTTTTACTTTATACAAATGTGTTGGATAGTATATGCTCTCTCTTTAAATATCACAAAGATAGTATAAACTGTCAAGCTCTCTTCTGATGATTAACTGACCATGGAATTTTCATTTGTTCTACTTTAATGCATTTTCTCCACTAATGAAAGTAGAATACATTATAATTAAAAAATAAAGGTTTTAAACAAATATGCAATAAGATTAATTTTAGGTCTCATGATTTTGCACCTGAGAAATTATCTTATTGATACTAAAAAAGGGTTTACTGAAGAGAAACTAAGGCAAGTGTCACAAATACACACACAAAGGAGATAAAATAAAGATAGTGCCTCTAATTCTAAGAGCTGGCTGCAAGGTCACTCCACCTAGAAAAATACAGGCCACAGAATAACACTGCATTGGACAGAGTGCATATAGAGAAAGGAGACTATGTAATGGTTAAGATGGGCTTTGTCTCACTAAAATTTGGAAATGACCTACCAGAAGGCTGCAAGATTATGAAAGAGATTGATGAAGCTGATAAACAAAACACTTAATACTACAGTAAAAGCAGCAAAGAATCCTGTGGCACCTTATAGTTTATAAGGTGCCACAGGATTCTTTGCTGCTTTTACAGATCCAGACTAACAGGGCTACCCCTCTGATACTTAATACTACAGTGAGGTCCAAATATTAGAGGGTTCTGCACAACAGAATAAACTTTTCACTTATCCAGGGACAAGACTTTTCACCAAGGAAAATTACATTTAGATTGAAATACTGAGGGGGAAGAGGGGAAACTCAGGCAGAACTATTCCATGCAAGCAGAGTAAACACTGGAATAAGTTATAGAGAAAGGAGTTCCAAAGAACCCCCAGCTGCATTACTGGAGTTTTGAGGGGATGACTTTTAAAAAACAGAGATGGATTGCTGTCATAAACAGGTAAGTAAGAGTTAATAGAAGTAATTCATATCTCTTTTGCCTGGAAAGGGTTAACAAGATTAGTGAGCCTGGCTGTCACCTGACCAGAGGACCAATCAGGGGACAGGATACTTTCAAATCTTGAGGGAGGGAAGTTTTTGTGTGTGCTGTTAGTGTTTGGTTGTTGTTCTCTCTGGGTTCTGAGAGTGACCAGACGTGCAACCAGGTTTCTCTCCAATCTCCCTGATACAGGTTCTTATAGATTCAAAATAGTAAGTACTAGGTAGATAAGGTGAGTTAGGCTTTTGTTTGTTTTCTTTATTTGCAAATGTGTATTTGGCTGGAAGGAGTTCAAATTTGTATTTTCCTGAAAGGATTTTAATTTGTACTTGTATTCTTAGGCTGGGAGGGTATCCCCAGTGTCTATAGCTGAAAGACTCTGTAATATATTCCATCTTAAATTTACAAAGATAATTTTTACTGTTTTTTCTTTCGTTAATTAAAAGTTTTTCTTGTTCAAGAACCTGATTTTTTTTTATTCTGGTGAGACCACAGGGGACTGGGTCTGGATCCACCAGGGAATTGGTGGGGAGAAAGGAGGGAAGGGGGGGAGAGAGGTTAATTTTCTCTCTGTGTTAGGATTACTGTCTCTCTCAGGGAGAGTCTGGGAGGGGGAGAGAGGAGGAGGGGGGAGGGTGAATTTTCCTCTCTGTTTTAAGATTCAAGAAGTTTGAATCACAGAGATTTTCCAGGGTAGACCCAAGGAGGGGAAGCCTGAGAGAGGCAACGGTGAGAGAAAGGGTTTACTTTCCTTGTGTTAAGATCCAGAGGGTCTGGGTCTTGGGGGTTCCCGGGCAAGGTTTTTGGGGGGACCAGAGTGTACCAGGCACTGGAATTCCTGGTTGGTGGCAGCGTTACAAGTACTAAGCTGGTAATTGAGCTTAGAGGAATTCATGCTGGTACCCCATCTTTTGGACGCTAAGGTTCAGAGTGGGGAATTATACCATGACAATTACATTCTCTCTTTTAAAAAGCAGAGAGGGATTTGCGTCCATTGCCAAATCCTGGAAAATGGTAGGTATGATAAATGAAGCGGGGGGATCGGTGAGAGCTCCCTTTTATGGACATTCAGCCAGCCAGTTAGCTATAAAGTCCCTCTTGGTGGCTGCTTGCTTTACCTGTAAAGTTTACCATGTAAAGTGGGCACCTGACGAAAAGAGCCAACAGGAAGGCTAGAAATTTTAAAAATTGGGCAAAAAGCTTTCCCTTTGTGTTCTGTGGTTATTCTCCGGAGAGGGAGAAACAGAGCAAAGTCAGGGCTATGACTATGCTGTAAAAAGCTTTTTTCCAGGTATGGACATCATCAGATTATACCTAGGACTACCAAATATGTAAGTAGATTTGGAAATGTCTAGGAAGATGCAATTAGGGTTTGTTTTTTTTATTTTATTTTCTATAAGGCTTGTGGACTCCTCTGTGCTATCTCCAGATGCTTTTGTTTTCTTGTAACCTTTAAGATGAACCCCCAAGAAAGCTAATTTGGGTGCTTAAATTTTAGAATTGCTCTTTTAGAATCCAGCAAAAGCCTAAGCTCCAGATGTCTTTTCTTTCTTTTTGTTTTTAATAAAATTTACCTTTTTAAAGAACAGAATTGGATTTTTGGTGTCCTAAGAGATCTGTGCCCATGTTGTTAAATTAGCTGGTGTCAACAGCTAATTTCCTTTGTTTTCTTTCTCAGTTTTTCCTTGGGGGCAGGGGGGGGGGGTGACAGGACTTGAGAGTACCCCACAGGAAGGAATTCCCAAGTGTACCTTCCTGGGATCCAAAAAAGAGGGCTGCATTTGGTGGTGGCAGCGATTACCAAGCCAAGGTCAGAGAAAAGCTGTGACCTTGGGAGTTTAATGCAAGCCTGGAGTGGCAAGTATTCATTTTTTAAATCCTTGCAGGCCCCCACCTTCTGCACTCAGAGTGCCAGAGTGGGGAATCAGCCTTGACAGCGGGAGAGCCCATTTCAATTTCTGCCATTAGTGACAGTCCAATTCCTTCCTTGAGCAACTATTAATGTTGTGACTGACCTCAGCCTGGAATGAGGGTAAATTTTGTATCAACCAGGCAAGGTACCAACAAGCTTCAACAGGACTTTATTTTTTACAGTGGAAACCGCTTTACCAAGCTGCAACTGCACCCTCTGTAACTCTCACTCAGCCTCCTCAACTCCTCCACCCCCCTTTCTGTTTCCTGTCCTTTCAGACTCCCAACAGACAGTGCTCCCAGTTCTAATAATTACAAGAACATCTAAACACCACATTCCCTCCTCTCTTAAGAAACTCTCCCAATTAAAATAAACATTGTTGTTTTAACCACAGGAACAAATAGGAAACAAGACACTATATTATTGCCAGAAATATTACACTGGAAACACTGTAGATACTACATAACATAGTCTTTAGTCCAGACAAGTGGTCATCTGTGTCTGACAGGCCACCTCTCAAAAAGCCCCAGTTCCAGTGCAATGTCTTGTTGTGTTGGTTCTACGGTGAAGTCATCCAATGCAGATGGGTGTTGGCATAATCTCCTCTTGGTGCACAGGCAGGTGCAAGATAAGAAGCATTCCATACCCGCCCATAAGAAAGTTGATAAGTGTAAGGTCCCTTCTTCTCTATGATTTTAAGAGGAGCTGTGAATTTATGGTCTCCTTTGCGTAAAATTCCAGATTTTCGTATTCTAACAAAAGGAACCACACTCAAACTTTGGTTCCTTTAGCACCTCGTCACTTGTCTGTGAAAGCCTTATACTTTGCTTGGTTCTGTTCAACAGTTTTTCTCACATCATCCTCGTTCGGGGCCTCAGGCCGTGCCTTTAACAATCCAGCAATTTTCAGTTTAGTATTCATCTGTTTCCCATGCAGTAACTCTGTGGGTGATCTTTGTGTTGTGGCATGTCATGTAGCTCGGTATGCTTGCAAGAAATCAGTAGTGAAGCGTATCCACAATTGCCCTTCCAGTTCAGCTGTTTGCAAACTCTCTTTCAAACTTCTGTTAAACCATTCGATTTCCCCATTGGCTTCAGGGTAATATAGGGATGACCTTCTGTGTAAAATGTTCCTCTCTGCTACAAAGGTTTCAAACTCCAGGAAGTAAATAGACTACCATTATCAGAAACCAGTTCTTTGAGGTTACCTTCCCTGCTAAAAACTAAAGAGAGGAACTTAATTACTGTAGCAGAAGAGATTTGTGATGTAAACACTACCTCAGGCCATTTACTGAAATAGTTTATTAAAGTGATGGCATAACGACAGTCAATTGGAGCAGTATCAAAGGGTACTACAATGTCAATCGCCACTTTTTCCCATGCGATTCATGAAGAGGAACAGGCTGTAATGGAGGGGTACATGTCACTGCTGTCTTATCATGCATTTGGCAAGTGACACAGGATTTTATGAGTCCCTTGGCCTGTGCCACTTTCAGCAGCTCCCATTGGCCCGGAGCAGCGATCAGCCGCACCTGCGGATGGAGCAGATAAACACATCAGCCCTGTCTGGCAGGGGCTTTCCCTACACAAGCGGAGACCCCTGTTAGAGAAACCCTGAGTTTGAGAGTCCATCCCTGGCCACCAATACAGATCCCATAGTCGTTGTTTGGTTCTGACAATTCCTTAATGAGTATCGTGTGCCAGGTGTATGAGTTTTGACTGTAATTCTGCTGGAACAAGTAGCCGGTGTGTACCTCACAGCACACAGCCATTGAGCAAAGAAAGTTCATCCCGATCTCTAAAATAAGGCAACAAAACTGGGTCAAGGTTTTTAGGGTTACTGGGCCATCTCTGTGTCAGAAATTCCCGTCGTTTTTCTTGAATTGGACATGCTGAACAAGCAGCTTGAAATTGTTCTCTTGTAACTGCAGTAAGAGTGCTTGTAATAACTGCAACTACTACATCCTCATCCTCCGGTGGACCATCTGGTGAAGGCAAAGGCAGGCAAGAAAGGCAATCAGCTACCACGTTTCTGTTTCCAGGCTTATATTCCAAGTCATAATTGAAAGAGAGTAGTCTCGCAGACCATCTAGCAATCTGATATCCTGCTCTTCCCAGTCCTTTTGTGGTGAGCAACGTTGTCAAAGGGCTGTGGGCTGTGCACAACTTGAACGTATGGCCCCACAGGTAAGTTCTCCATTTTTCAGTAGCCCAGACACAAGCAAGTGCTTCTTTTTTGACTGTAGAATATTTTCTCTCAGCATTACTCAGTGTCCTTGAAGCAAATGCAACAGTTCTCTTTGTGTTGTCCTCACGAAGTTGTGTGAGGACAGCCCCAAGTTCATAATCAGAAGCATCAGTAGTTACAATTGTGGACAATGGGGGACTGAATAGTGCAAGTACTGGACTATGTACAATCAAGTCTTTCACCGTTTTGAAACTAGCTTGTGCATACGTTGTCCACACTAAGGCTGAACTTCTCCGTAGTAATTCTCGTAACAGTTCAATGACAGAAGCATAATTGGGAATGAATTTTTGCATACCAGGAGGTAAGACCCAAGAAGGAACATAAGCTTTGCAAATCTGTTGGAGGAGGAGCATTTGAAATTGCCAGGATATGATCTGGATCAGGTTTTAGTCCAGCCTGTGAAATTGTATGCCCCAGAAAGGAGAGTTTGGTTTTGTCTAAAATTGCATTTGGACTTATTGAGCTTGAGGCCTGCTTTGCTGATGCAGTTTAGTACAGACTGCAGGTTATTGTCATGCTCCTCAGTAGTATTTCCAAACACGATAATATCATCCAAATAGCACTGAACTCCATGTTGCTTCTTCAGAAACAACGACATCATTTTTTGGAAGGCACTTGGGGCTGATGTGAGACCATATGGAATATATTTAAAACGAAATAGTCCCTCGTGTAACAAATGCTGTGAGGTCTCTGCTGTCTTCATGCAACATAACCTGGTGGTATGCGTTCTGCAAATCAATAGTAGAAAACATCTTTGCTCCATGGAGTTCTGCAAATACTTCTTCTATGTGAGGAAGAGGATGGCTGTCAATCACAATAGCTTTATTTGGCTCCCTTAAGTCCAAACAAAAGGGGAATGCCTCCACCCTTCTTCTGCGTCACCACTATATGTGAAACCTATTCCGAGGAGTTAGTCTCTTCAATAATGCCATTTTGAACAAGTTTTCTAAGTTCCTCTGAAACAGCTTCCCTGACTGCAAATGGTAAGTGCCATAATTTCTGTCGTACAGGCATCATGCTATTCTTCATTTTAACTTTATGCAGAAAACCATAAGCACAGCCGAGTTACTCCTCAACCCTGTTGGGTCCCAGCTGAAAAACGTGTGTGTACCGCAAGAGTACTTTGCTAAGGAAGATCAATTTGTCCATTAATTACCCTGAGATTTAAAGCAGCCAGTAAATCTCTGCCAAGGCTAGGAGTGCCTTTGTGGACAACGTAGAATCTGAAATTACACAGCAATCACCAAAAATAACTCTTGCTGGCAGGCAGCCATGTACTGGAATATGGCTTTTCAAACAGCACAGCAACTGAAGTTTGGGTTTAGTAAGAGGCACATCTTTAAAGTAATGCAAATAAATGGAATCAGATAGTATAGATACTGCTGAGCCAGTGTCCAACATTAGCTGAATAGAGTGCGATTTGCCCGAGGATATGGCAGAAACGTTTACAGTGCACTTTATCTGTTCTGGAATATGTGCAGTAGTGATTTTGTTCACACTCAGCACAGTAACATCTGGTATTGTAACTGCATGCACCTGTTGATTGAACTGGCCACTGCGACATACTTTAGCAAAATGCCTAATCTGTTTGCAAAGATTGCACTGAACTACTTTTGCTGCAGATCCTGTGTAGCTGACAAGATGTTGTGGGGATCCACAGTGAAAGCATGCTTTTACTGTATTTTGCATTTGCTGATTCAGTAGCTTTTTATTAGTTTTCCTCTTGCAATTGTTTGTCTGCAGCGATAGTGAACTTTTGTCACAGTGTGGACTATGCCTCCTGTATCTTTGCTCATTATTTTGGCTTCAGCTGTAGCTGACTCAATCTGAGTAGCAATGGTTATTGCTTTTTCTAGTGTAAGGTGTGGTTCTAGAAGTAAGCATTCTCTTATACGAAGCATGGTTGTTTTCTCAATGAGCTGGTCTCTAATCGTCTCATCTACCATATTCCCAAAGTCACAAGTTACAATCAGACTCCGCAGGGAAGCAATATACTGCATTATAGTCTCCCCTGGTTTCTGCTCACGCTGGCAAAATCTGTAGCAATTAGCTACTACATTCACTTTTGGCACAAAAAAGTTCTTTAATGCAGTGAGTGCAGTCTCATATTTATCATCTGCAAGGGGAAAAGTGTAAAATATATGCTGCCCTTCTGCTCCAAGGCAGTGGATTAGCAGAACACGTTTTCTTACTGCAGAAATCTCTGTACCACTGATTGCAAGCAGATAAGTCTCAAACATATGGATCCGGACAGTAAAAGCAATTGGGGGCTCACCCGGGCTTTGCAGAGAGGGTGCAGGTGGATTCAGAGGCAGAAGATCCATCCTCGTTGCCAAATGAGGACTTTATTTTTTACAGTGGAAACCTCTTTACCAAGCTGCAGCTGCACCCTCTAACTTTTACTCAGCCTCCTCAACTCCTCCCCCCTCCTTCCTGTTTCCTGCCCTTTCAGACTCGGAACAGCCAGAGCTCCCAGCTCTAATAATTACAAGCACATCTAAACACCACTGTAAGGTACTCCTCACAACTGACAATGGCTACAACTGCTGACATGCTGTGACTGCAGACTATTACGTTAATCATGACCATCCTAGTCTGTTACCTTGTGTTCCCTTCATTTAAACTCTTTGGGACAGAGACTTTTTGTTGTATGTACATACAGCAACTAGTACAATGGTTATAATAATGCCTTATTAGGGCTCAAGGCTCTACTACAATGCAAGTATCAAATTAATAACAATTATTATAGAACTAAAGCAGTTTTATAAGTGATCTGCAGAATGTGATCAGTTAAAAACATTGGGGCTACTCCTCACTGCCCCCTCGCCCCCGACACCTCTCCGACAGAACGCCTCCATCTCAGGCAAAGAGTGAGAAGTTCCACTTCATTCATAGTTGCATAGAACCCTGGGTCCGGCACCCAGTGATTTAATCAATGCATCATTCATAATGCAACACCTGGAGTTCTTCGTTCCTCTGAAACAGTGGTGGAACCACCAAGGTGGCTTCCAAGCTATAATTTGCTGCGGAGAACTCCTTCTTGGGTGCTGGCTGGTGACTCTTGCCCACATGCTCAGGGTTTAGCTGATCGCCATATTTGGGGTCGGGAAGGAATTTTCCTCCAGGGCGGATTGGCAGGTGCCCTGGAGGTTTTTCGCCTTCCCCTGCAGCGTGGGGCACGGGTCGCTTGCTGGTGGTGTCTCTGCAGCTTGAGGTCTTCAAACCATTTTTGAGGATTTCAAAAACTCGGTCCTGGGATAGGGGTTGTATAAAATTGGATGGGTGGGGTTCTGTGGCCTGCCTTGTGCAGGAGGTCAGACTAGATGATCAGATTGGTCCCTTCTGACCTATGAGTCTATGACTCTATTTGCAATCAGCTATTGTGTTAAAAAGAGACATGGTTGGGTTTTTTTTGACCAAATAAGTGAAACTGATGAACAGCATCAAATCTATACAAAGGAACCATATGTCACAGATACCAAATGAGCCTGTTCTCACCTGTGTGGGAATTTCCCTACGCTTTCAATGTAACATTACATAACAATTCACCATCAGAAGCCTAATTCAACAGCCCAACAGTTACCTAACTTCTTTCAGAATTTGCTTACATCTCCAATCTGTTCCCATTTTAACAGCAGAGCTTCAGCCTATTGAGAGTAGCTGCTGTTTACTTACCTTCCTAGTTTTGATTAAGAGAGAGAATAAGAAAAAGCAATTTAGACAAATGTGCAATGGTGATTATTCCAAAGAATTTCAAGCATGCCAGAATAAATCAGCACAATTACTGTAAAAATATCTAAGTATAATTTAAAAGGGATGATGTCAAGTTATCAATCTTACTTTAAAAAAACCCTTTCATGTACTATGTTGTTAGTAAAATTTTCTCCATTTATGCAGGGTGTATCTTTGGCCTTTTTTGGCTGGGGCAATAATTCTTAGCGTGCCCTTCATCAGAGGCTTTCCACCAGGTACACAGGAAAAGAACACTGGCTCACAGCTGGCTGAGTCCTATTACTGTTTCATGACAAGTCAGAAAGTTTCTGGTTACTTCCTTAGAGGTAAATCCTTTGGTCTAAAGTAAAGTTAACCAAGCAAATTGTTCCTGCTAATGAGCCCTCCCTAACTGGCTCTCACGTGAATCTTTTCTTTCTGGAGTTCTAACTTCATTTCTGCTTCACATTTAAGTTTCATAGTAAATATTTATACTTCGAAATTCACATCCATAGTAAGTGGAAAGTTTTCTGGTTGAGACTTTCAGAATGTGTGTGTGTGTGTGTGTGTGTGTGTGTGTGTGTGTGTGTGTGTGTAAAATACTTTTTTCATACTAAGTGCTACTATTTTAAGGTCACATCTTTAAGGATCTAACAGGCCTAGAAATAAATGCTAGTCATCCCTTTGGAAAGCTGGAAATGTACCTTTTCTCATGGGATAAAAGGAGGGCAGGTGTGGAGTTCAGAGATGCATGATAAATGCAATATTTTCATCATCACTACACTCAGGGAGAGGAGCCCCAGGTTGTCACTAACTTCCTGTGTGACCTTGGCCAAGTCGCTGCCCCTATCTTTGCTGGAGTTCCCCCATCGCTAAGGAGCGTATCAAAGCAGATAGTTATTGTTTGGCTGAATCCCCAAATTTTCTAAAAACAAACAAGTGAAATGAAATTTAGATAAAATTGGAGGATTTACTATAAAACTTAATTTTTTTTTTAGTGGGGAGAGGAGGGACGCAAATCACTCTGAATTACTAATTTTGTCACTGGAGTGCACTATCAATAACCGGAGACGCCACAAAGCGTAGTTTCTGCTCTGTGCCCCCTAAGGAATAGACAGATGATTTACAATTACATTTTATAAAAGGGCAAAAAATGCTTCCAGAGAATTTTTTGATGATACCTCTCTCCTGTTCACAATCCTAATTAAAATGGATGGATTAAAATCCCTTGAAAATAGAATGTGTGACAGGGGTGGATTATATACTGTACACTTGTGGTTTTTTCAATATATACAGAAATAACATGGGCAGAAAATTAGCCATAGTTTCAGAGTATTTCAGGGTTGGATAAACAATAATAAGACCTGATGAATGAATAATTTCAATTTCAGTAAGACAAAAATCTGGTCTATTGGCTGCGTTCTGGATTATGCAGTGTCTGTGTTTATGGCACTTTACCCTCTCACTGTGGCCGTCTGCTCCATTTTTCAGCTGATGAGGTTGTTATCACAAATATTGTCTGCTCACAAGAAGCACGTGAAAAGGACAACAGGGAAAAGTCAGATGTCACAAAGGAAAACTTGCCCCCCTTTGTTACAGTAGGGTCTCAACCTGAGCAGCCATTTTGTTTCAAAAATAGGCATTGTGGCCCTTTTTTTTTTTAAACATATTAAAGTTATCTGCCAGTCACTTAGGATCCAGCTGTAATTTTCTGCAGTAAATCATAACGAGGTCATATTATGGAAAGATCAGTAGCAGTTTAGGTTGCAATCTAGCTTCCATTCTGTTTTATCTCCATTCTCTCCCTAACTTTTACCTGGATAGGGATTGTCCTGAAAAGATTATGATTCACAGGGAGGACAACAATTCCTGCCTTATGTTTCCCAACAGGAGAGGATGAACAGTTCAAATTACAAGAATTGTTTAGTGATTCATTGTTACTATTTTTAATCAAGTATCCCAGGATTCTTTAGCCACTTTTCACACAGGAGTAAACCCCATACAATGTTAACAAATTCACACACGCTCACACATCTGCACACTGGACTGCACAAAGATTTATGTTTGAAGAGGTGAAAAAGCCTAGTGAACTGTCTAGCTTAACAGTTCAGCACTTAATGTTTCATGCACATAGAAGTTTGAGATGCTAAACCGGTTTATTACTAGGCCATTTACTTTTTCAAACATAAAAGTGTCTGCGGTTCCATAAGGTGGGGGCTGCCTCCCAGCACCCTGCAAAGCTTCTCCTGGACTTCTTGGCAGCTGCCCTGTAGAGTTCACAAGCTCCTGCTCCTCACTTCTGCAGCAGGAGGACATCCCAGGAACTCCACACAAAATGGAAGTCTCTGCTACTTCTCTGCAATTGAGCTCAGAACCCTTCCCTTTCATTGCTGTGTTCTGCGGCCCAGCAGAGCTTCAGGTGCACAAAGCCTTCAAAGTACGAACACCAGCCCCACACCTCCCTCAGTGTCTTTTCTGTTTTAAAGAGCCAAGAGCCCTTTTTTGTCCAGATTAGGACATGTATTTATATGTATTAACAAGAAGGGGAGCTCTGGAGATCTGTACATGAAATGAAGTGCAAAGCACAGAATGAACTATGCAGTCTACCTTTGAAACTGCAGTTACCAGCTTAGCACCATAAAAATTCCAGCACTTAATGGGAACTGGAGTGTTAGCACTCCCAGCACCGGCTGTCTTATCAGGCCATATCATTTGGACTAGCTAACACAAGTTTTAAATGAACAAAGTCTACTGTATTAACTCACAGCAGCATTCGGAAAGGTATTTTCTGTGAGTTAACATAATCATTTATGTCCATCACCGAATGCACATAAATTATTTCACATCATGCCAGTTAAAGACCTCCAGTTCCATTTTGAGATTTCACTAAGATTCAGTGCTAACTATGCTGGCGATTTCATAGAATTACTTTGGAAATACAGTATAGTTGTAGCCATATTGGTCCCAGGATATTAGAGACACAAAGCGGGTGAGGTCATATCTTTTATTGGACCAACTTTTGTTGGTGAGAGAGACAAGCTTTTAAGCCACACAGAGGTTAACAATAACTGTGTGGGTGAAATCAGACAAATCACTATGCTCTGGAATGAACTCTCAGAGGAAAAGACAAAAACACGCTATCACCTGTGGGTGAATACATTTGATAAAGCAATCATTCTATAGCTGACCTATCAGTCCTCCTTCTCAAAGGAAACCTGCACAACATTTCCTCGGATCTTAAATTCATTACTCTGCTAAATGCTGAAAATCATGGACTTAACAGAGACACTGGACTTATGGCTTATTACAACAATCTGTAAACCACTAACTTCCCCTTCTGTACTATGACTTCAGAGGTGTTTGTTAATGGGCCAATCTACCTTGAATGGTTCCTTACAATATGTGCTAACTACTTATGCTAAACAATCTGTTCCACCTTGCATTTTGCTGAGATGCTGGGAGTGCCTTTCCCAAACCTGAAGAAGAGCTCTGTGAGCTAGTCTACACTAGAAGCGCTACATCAATGCAGCTGTATTGCTGTAGCGTGTCCAGTGAGGATGTTCTGTGCCAATGGGAGAGAACTCTTCCATCAGAATAATAAATCCACCTCCACAACAGTGGTAGATATGTCAGCAGGAGAAGCTCTCCCGCCAACATAACACTGTCCACATGGGCACTTAGGCTGCTGTAAAGTATGTTGCTCGGTGGCTTATTCACACCTCTGAGCGACGTGAGTTATACCTAAGTAATACAGATCTGGGTTGTGTGGCTCGAAAGCTTGTCTCTCTCACCAACAGAAGTTGGTCCAATAAAATATATTACTTTACCCCCTTTGTGTTTCAGAAATCCAGACATTCTCATGACCAGCTAGTTGTTTGGATTCGAATATACGAAGGATTTGTGATGGAAACCTGATATAATGAAATATTACCTGCTCAAACACATGGAGTGTGAACGGGATAGCTGGTCTTGATGAATCATTTGCTGTTCAACTAAATTGTTTTTTTTTTTTTTTTTTTTTTTTTTTTAAAGGGAGATAGTCAGACAACCATGTCTCTCCACTTGGTAATTACGTAGGGCAGCGTATTAGCTCATGACAGGATTATTATTATTGAAGGCACAAAACACGATGTTTTCCCTCAAGTTTCAAGTTCTCCATACCTAAGTCCTCTCTATGCATATGCATCGTGATGACCACTTCTTACACTAAAGAAATTAGATCAAAGGGATACTGTTGAAGGTGTTATGCAGGGGCAGCTCCAGGCACCAGCACACCAAGCAAATACTTAGGGCGGCAAGCTGTGGGGGGCGGCCAGCCGGTCACCATGAGGGCGGCAGTCAGGCTGCCTTCGGTGGCTTGCCTGTGGGAGGTCTGCCGGTTCCACGGATTCGACGTTAATTCGGCGGTGGGCATGCTGAAGGCGCAGGACCGGCAGACCCACAGAAGCTGTGGAACCGGCGGACCTGCCACAAGCATGCCACCAAATCCATGTTACCAGAGGACCTCCCATAGGTGCGCCACCGAAAGCCACCTGACTGCCATGCTTGGGGCGGCAAAATACATAGAGGCACCCCTGGTGTTATGTCTAAAGAACTGACTAACTACAACAGGGATCCTTCTCTCTAAGACACGGCCTTCAGTGTTCTTTCTGGGTATCTCTTTCAAACTGAACATTCATGTCACCAGAAAACATAAAACTAGAAATTTGTCCAGTGTTTCTTACAAAATGCCAGTAAAATAGGTGCACATGTGCCCTCTGACTCACAGGGCTCGTCCAATACCAACTGAAATCCTCCAATGATGCCACCAGGCATTGGGTCAGACCCCTCGTGCATGGTGATTATTATTAATGCACCATGTACATGAGTGAACACGTGTACCTTCTTTTTTATGGGACTCTCACAAGCAACAGGTTGGTGTGTGTTTTTCCTGAAAGAAAAACTGGTGTCGATGGAAGGGATTTGAAAATAAGCCTTAAAATGTTACAGGGCAACAATTCCATAGGCATGACAGTAATGTCCCTTTAGCAGAAAAAACTTATCTTTCACATAAATTGCCCTAATCTCCACTGTACTACCATCCCCTTCTCTTTCCTTTGAATAAAATGACATGGGGTCAGCAGCTCTAACATGTACAATCATGGACTCAGTAAAAAATGAGGATGCGGTAAGCAGGGAATGGCACATAACCTTTATGTTTTCCTCGCATTCTATTTTATTCTGTGGAAATAACCTGTAAATGGGCATGACTCGCAGGAAAGCTTACAGTAACGCCATAAACACTCCACAGCAGTTTGGTAACTGTGGTGCCAGTTGGCTCCAATGCTGAGACATGCTACTAACATGCCCATTTTTCCTAGTTAAATTTCTTCAGATAAATGGAAAAAGATGGTTACTCACCTTTGTAACGGTTGTTCTTCGAGATGTGTGTTGCTCATATCCATTCCAATTAGGTGTGCGCGCGCCACGTGCACGTTCGTTGGAAGATTTTTACCCTAGCAACACTCGGTGGGTCGGCTGGGTGGCCCCCTGGAGTGGTGCCGTTATGGCGCTGGATATATACCCTTGCCGACCCAACAGCACCTCAGTTCCTTCTTGCTGGTTACTCCGACAGAGGGGAAGAAGGGCGGGTTTGGAATGGATATGAGCAACACCTCTCGAAGAACAACAGTTACAAAGGTGAGTAACCATCTTTTCTTCTTCGAGTGATTGCTCATATCGATTCCAATTAGGTGATTCCCAAGCCTTCCCTAGGCAGTGGGGTCGGAGTGAGATGTTGCAGAATGCAAAACTGCTGAGTCAAATGCTGCATCATCTCTGGACTGTTGAACCAATGCGTAATGTGAGGCAAAGGTGTGAACCGATGACCAGGTCACTGCCCGACATATTTCCTGGATGGGAACATGGGCCAGGAAGGCGGCAGATGAAGCTTGAGCCCGAGTAGAATGGGCGGTGAGGTGGCTAGCCAGAACGTGAGCCAAATCATAGCATGTACGGAGCAGGATGTTACCCAAGATGAAATTCGTTGGGATGAGACCGGCAGGACTTCCATCCAGTCTGCCACAGCTACAAATTGCTGAGGTGACCTTCGGAAGGGTTTGGTTCTCTTGATATACAAGGCAAGAGCCCTGTGAACGTTTAGGATGTGCAACTGTTGTTCCCAATGCGATGGGTGCGGCTTCGGGAAAAAGACTGGGAGGAAGATATCTTGATTGACATGAAAGGTGGACATCACTTTAGGGAGGAAGAAGGGGTGTGGTCGCAGCTGTACCTTGTCCTTATGGAATAATGTATACAGGGGGTCCGCTGTCAAGGCCCAAAGCTCAGATACTCGTCTTGCCGAAGTAATAGCGACGAGGAAGGCTGTCTTCCAGGAAAGGTACAGCAGCGAGCAGGTGGCCAGTGGTTCGAAAGAAGCACCCATAAGCTTGGCTAGCACCAGGTTGAGATCTCAGGTAGGGGTCGGGTGTCTGACTTGAGGGTACAAACGTTCCAGTCCCTTGAGGAACCTTGAAACTATGGGGTGAGAGAAGATTGATCGGCCATTTTCCCCTGGGTCGAAGGCGGAGATGGTTGCCAAATGCACCTTTATGGAAGAGACCACTAGGCCCTGTTCTTTCAGGGATCAGAGGTAGTCCAGGACAGTAGGAACGGACACCTGCCTGTGGACTGAGTTACGCTGAGCGCACCAGCAGGAGAAATGCTTCCACTTGGCCAGATATGTCATCCTAGTGGAAGGCTTCCTACTGCCCTAGAGCACCTGTTGGACCGAGGCAGACCAACGCAACTCCGACTGGCTCAACCATACAGCAACCATGCTGTGAGGTGAAGACACTGCAGGTCCGGATGGTGAAGCCGGCCCAAGTCCTGTGTTATGAGATCCGGCCAGAGTGGCAGGGGAATCGGGACTGCTACTGAGAGGTCAAAAAACATGGTGTACCAGTGCTGCCTTGGCCACGCTGGAGCAATCAGGATCAGGTGGGCGCTGTCCCTGCGGAGCTTGAGTAAGACTTTGTGGATGAGCGGAAACGGTGGGAAGACATAGAGTAGATGCCTCTTCCACGGGATCAGGAATGTGTCTGAGAGGGAGCCCGCAGAGCATCCCTGGAAGGAACAAAACACCTGGCATTTCCTGTTCTCTCGAGAGGCAAAGAGGTCCATGTGGGGAAACCCCCACTTCCGGAAAACAGAATGGATGACGTCCGGACGAATCGACCGCTCGTGAGACAGGAAGGATCTGCTGAGGTGATCCGCCAGAGTGTTCTGGACTCCTGGGAGAAAAGATGCTACCAAATCGATCGAGTGGGCTATGCAAAAGTCCCAGAGGTGGAAGGCTTCTTGACAAAGGAGGGAGGAGCGTGCTCCGCCCTGCTTGTTTATGTAAAACATGGCCGTTGTGTTGTCCATGAACACTGATAAACAACGGCCTTGGAGATGGTCTCGAAACACCTGGCATGCGAGACGGATCGCTCTCAGCTCCCGCACATTGATGTGCAAGGCCAGCTCTTGAGGCGACCAGAGACCTTGAGTGCGAAGGCCCTCGAGGTGGGCACCCCAACCCAGAGATGACGCGTCCATGGTTATGGCCATCGAGGGTTGCGGTGGGTGGAATGGCATCTCTGCACAGACTAGAGTGGGGTTTAGCCACCAGGTTAGGGAGCCCAGAACCTTCCAGGGAATAGTGAGCACCGAGTCCAGGCTGTCTCTGCATGGTTGGTATATTGAAGCAACCCAGGTTTGAAAGGGACGGAGGCGTAGCCTCGCGTGCTTGGTCACGAAGGTGCAGGAGGCCATGTGACCTACTAGGCTGAGGTAGGTTTGCACTGATGTTGTCGGGAAGGTTTGAAGACCTCGAAAAATTGAAGCCATTGCTTGAAAACGCGACTGCGGAAGGCAGACTCTGGCCAGATTGGAGTCCAGAACCGCTCCTATGAAGTGTATTCTCTGCCTAGGTGTCAGAGTAGACTTCTCTGTGTTGCTCATCAGACCTAGGCTCCCGAAGAGGTCTTTGATGATGCACAGATGCTGCGACACTTGTAACGGGGAAGTCTCTCGAATGAGCCAATCGTCGAGATACAGGTAGATGTGTACCCGACGACGCCGGAGGAAGGTGGCGACTACAGCCATGCATTTTGTGAACACACGCAGAGCTGTAGAAAGGCCAAACTGAAGTACAGTGAACTGAAAGTGTTGATGGTTGACCACTAAACGGAGGTACCGTCTGTGTGGTGGGTAAATTGCGATGTGGAAATACGCGTCCTTCATATCGAGGGCGGCATACCAGTCTCCCAGATCCAGGGATGGGATAATGGTCCCCAGGGTTACCATGCGGAACTTCACCTTTATCATAAATGTGTTGAGTTCTCATAGGTCTAGGATCGGTCGTAGACCTCCCTTTGCGCCTTGGGGATTAGGAAGTAGCGGGAATAAAACCTCTTGCCCCTCATGTCTTTTGGCACCTCCTCTATGGCTCCCATGGCTAAGAGCGACTGGACCTCTCGTAAGAGGAATTGTTTGTGAGGGGGTCCCTGAAGAGGGACGGGGATAGAGGGTGGGAAGGCGGGGTTGAAACAAACTGAAGGTAGTATCCCACTTCCACCGTGCGCAGGACCCAACGATTTGAAGTTAGCTGGGACCAGGTAGGGAGGAATTGTGAGAGGCGGTTGAAAAAGGGAGGAGAAGGATCCGGTAGAGCAACTGGTGGGCCGCCCTCAGGTGTCCCATCAAAAGTTCTGCTTGGGTCCTGCTGGTGGTTTAGGGGGCACCTGATTTTGACCTCCTTGAGGGCCAGACTGTCTCCGATGATTCCCTCTACCACGCCTTCTGCTAAAGTCCTGACGCAGCCTAGGCGGGGCGTTAAGGCGGTGTGGCTGGGGCCGGAAGGTCCTGCGTTGGGTCACTGGCATGTGCATACCCAGCAAGAGCATAATAACACGATTGTCCTTCAGACTTTGAATCTGGAGTCAGTTTTATCTGAGAACAGGCCCTGGCCTTCGAAGGGCAAATCCTGAATAGTTTGTTGTAATTCAGGGGAAAGGCCTGATACCTGGAGCCAGGAGATATGCCTCATCGTCACTCCTGACGCCAGAGTTCTGGCTGCAGTGTCCGCTGCATCCAGAGAGGCTTGGAGGGAGGTTCTTGCTACCTTTTTACTCTCCTCAAAGCAGGGCCGTAAATTCTTGATGGGATTCCTGGGGAAGAAGCTCCATAAAATTCCCCAGGGACACCCACATGGTAAAGTTATATGTACTTAGAAGGGCTTGTTGGTTTGCCACCCTAAGTTGGACTCTCTCTGCCGAGTATATTTGCGGCCTAGGAGGTCCATGCGTCTAGCCTCCTTTGACTTAGCAGCCGGGGCTTGCTGGCCATGACGCTCCCTTTCGTTCACTGATTGCACCACTAAAGAGCAAGGAGGTGTGTGAATGTAGAGATATTCATACCCCTTTGAGGGGACCATATATTTTCTCTCTACTCCCCTTGCTGTAGGTGGAATCAAGGCTGGGGATTGCCAAATGGTATCCGCATTAGCCTGTATGGTGTGGATAAATGGAAGAGCCACTCTAGTAGGTGCATCAGCCGATAGGATGTCCATGACAGGGTCCTCTATTTCATGGACCTCCTCCACCTGTAAGTTCATATTCTGAGCCTCTCATCTCGAAAGGTCTTGATGGGCCCTGAGATCAATTGGTGGAGGGCCTGAGGAGGATGTTCCCGCCACCGCCTCGTCAGGCGAGGAGGAGGAGGAGGAGAGGCCCGGGACCAGGGAGTCCTGTGGGGGCTCCTGCACTTGAGGAGTGGCATCTGTGTCAGGTGGAACCTGGGTGCCTGCAGATGGTATTGGAGCCTCATCCATGCCTGTGGGCGGGGAGGGAGGCTTACTGTCACCTCTGGTACCCGGTGTTCTGATGGGACAGACCGTGGAGCCACTGATGGAGCACCTTGGGCCTGGTGGTATGCCCACGGTGTCCAGAAGGACCAGTGATGAGGCCCTTGCTCGTGGCTCTGGCTCTCTGGGAATATATAGCTGGGGACGGCAGAGTCACACTCCTGAGGATAGGATGCGCTATCAGCCTGCGATGACACCGATGTGTGTCTCGATGGCCACGGCGGTGCCGATAGACCCTGGGAGGGCGCCACTGTTCTGGATGCTCGATCCCGGGGTGGTACCGGGGAGCGGTACTGGGAGCTATAACGGTACCGCGAGCGAGACTGGGACCTTCTACCTGCCCTCCCGGGGCGGTACCGGGAGGTCGACCGGGATCTCAAGTCCCTTCGTCTGGAGCGACTGTGGGATACACGGTGCCAAGGTCGGTGCCGTAAGTTAGATCGGTACCGGGAGTATCCAGCCGGCGAACGAGATGTCGAACGGTGCCGTGAGTGTGACCGGTACCGTGATGGAGAGCGGTGCCGGGACTGCGAGCGGCGCCAGAAGCGGGAACGGCGTGATCGAGAGCATCTGCGAGACCGTGATCTTGAACGACGTCTCTCCGTTGGACCAACGGAAGGTGGCCTTACCAGGGCCAGTTTTCCAATGGATTGTATGACCCGCACCGGTAGTTGAAAATAACTGTGAGTAGCTAGGGACGTGGAGATCAGCAAAGCTGCGCTCCACAGTTCCAACGGCCATCAGGGGCGGTAAGAAGGAACTGAAGGGTCGTTGGGTCGGCAGAGGTATATATATCCAGCGCCATAACGGTGCCACTCCAGGGGGCGACCCAGCCAACCCACCGAGTGTTGCTAAGGTAAAAATCTTCCGAGGAACATGCACGCGGCGCGTGCACACCTAACTGGAATCGATATGAGCAAGCACTCGAAGAAGAACTAACCCATCCAACACTGAGAAGGCCCAAGCCCACAATACACAGGGCTAGGAACCAGGGTGAAGAAAACAAACGAGGCTCAAGGGCACCTCTACAACTTTTGAAAACCCTAAACAAGGATTTGGTGTCACACATTCACAAGACTGTGCGTTTCAAAGGACAATCTTGTTCGGAACAGCAACTCCTGGAACTCCCCGATTACAATAGCTAAAGCATATTACTGGCTGAGTTCTGATGCCTCTCAGGAATCACAGGGCTTGCACTGTACCATGGAGTTTCTCCAATTACATTAAAAGCAAGAGAGAAAGGATTAATTAAAAGAAGGAATAATTAGTTTTTTAAATCCTGGGAAAAGACTTTCATGACAACAGACATGATTTTCTTTTACCTAATAAAATGCCTCATTCTGTGCCTTCGTTGTACAATTTCCCTTCCAAACCCAAGCAGCAGCCTGTCATACACAGTGATAGACAGCCTGACTGATGCTTTGCCAGAACATTACAATTTGCAGTAACATTTGCAGACAAGCTCTTACCAATAGCGCTGAGAGCGTGTTTGAGCTCCAAAGTAAAGGCAGTAAGTGGTACCTCTTCAGACACTGGCATGATTGCTACGGTGGAGAGGTTGTTGGCAGGATTTCCAGCATCCCACTGGCTGCTAGTGGTATGTAATCCAAGAGGATGACCTGCCAAAAAAATTATGTAATTAGCCAACCAGAAAGCTGCATCCCCACTTGGTACTAGGTCTCCTTTTCAATTGTCAGGCTACAGGGAAATAATTATTGAATTATTTAATCTATTAGATGCACAATATTCTCTATTTAGGCCAAGGTGAAGATTACAGACTATTCCGTTCTATACAGGCTGCATGCAGACTCTTATTTTCAGTTACTGAAGGGGCAGGCTGTGGGTAAAATTCAGGCAATGTCAGAATTCAGATTCTGAGACTAGGTGAAGTGGGATGCATTTTCACCTAATCCAGGCTCTCCTGAGAGATGGAAGATGCTTCTCAACCTATCAGAGCTCAGCCCTGGCATAATGAACTTAGACAGCAGGCATCCTCTTGGCCTGGGAAAGAACTCATTTAGTTAACAAAAAACAACCACCTATTTCCATGAGTCAAAGGATTCCAAGAATCAACCCACACTTTGTATAGTCTTCCCAATCAGGGAAATAAATATCCAGGAGGTCATTTCAGATATGGTCCATATTAACATTTGAAATCTCCATTGTCCTTTCTTTTTACATTTGTGGTAGGGAATTCCAGACCACGGAGGGAACATGATAAGGAAGGGACCAGTTCCACAACAAAGAAAGTGCTCTCACACTTTTCACACTAATAACTGCAGGTTCCTATTAAGCACCTTTCTTGATGTCTGCATTAATGTGAGTGAACAAGCACATCTTACCAGAACCCTGCAGTACTTTACTTTCTGGTATTAAACGTGAAGATTCCTACTTTACACAAGCTGGCGTTAGACTCACTGGGGCCCAGGACAGAAACTAAGGAGTGGGACCTCATTCTGCCTTCCTTACCGGCTTACACATTGGATTTCTGGAATGTTTTGATCAATATCATAACAGTCATATTACTACTACTTTTGGGGAAATACTGTGACAAAAAAATTCTGCACCCGATATTTTAAAATCCTGCAAAATTCTGCATATTTTATTTGTCAAAATAACATTATATAAATCACGCTAATTTCAATTATTTTGGTAATTTATTTCAAAATACCTGTCAGCAAGTGTGTGTGTAACAATACAGACACACACAAAAATTCCTCCAAGAGTACAGTTAAAGAAACCCCTACAATAACCAAGTTCCTGTTTCTCTGCTCCCTCCCTCACCCCCAGAGCCCAGTCACGGAGCACACACCCAACTCAGATACCCGCACCCGTTCTCCCTAAGATTCCAGCCGCAGGGTGCCCCCACCACAGGCGTGACACCTGCACTCCAACCCTCAAGAGCCTAGGGGTCCACAGGGAGAAACGGCCTGATGCTGGGTCCCAGGGTTGTAGGGAGTTTCCTGCACGCCAACTCCTTCCTTCAGGCTGTGCTGAAAACTGCAGTGGTGCAAAATTCCCCCAGGAGCATACTACTATGATTACTGCTACTATTGCCACTCACAATAACCATAGTAATACAGTATAAAATGAATTTTATGCAAGAAAATAACCAAATCAGAACACATTGACAAACTCATCTAAATCACTTAGAAGTGGACCCTCCTTGCTTTTGAGGAGGCAAATTCTTCAATTATTTTAGAGATGTCAAACTGGCAACAAATTTCATGTTCAACTGAAGTCTCAGACAGACCATTCAGATAAACTTGTGAATAAATCTTTATTAACTTTAAATGTGAGAAGCTTCTCTCTCCTGAGGCCACGGTTATGGGTACAGTCAAAAGGAGATTCAATGCAATGCTTAGGTTTGGGTATAGATCCAACAACTTTTCAGCGTCGATGTAGTTTAACATCACCAGAGGCAAATTAGACACCCCAGTTGATAAAGATTAACAACACTGAGAGTTACTGACAGTCACTGATCCCTGCTTTCAGATTCCGCCATGCCTCCATACTGCACAAATGTGCTGAGAAGCATTCACGCTCTTCGAGACAAGAATGAATGCACTTCCATGCACTGAAGGTGTCCTTCAAAAAGGAATGATTGCATTTTCCAGAAAGAGTACAACAAAAACAAAAAATACTTTATCTTCTGACACTGAAAACAGAAGCCATGATCAGAGAATTGTGTCATCATTTTTAAGGTTAATCTAATAGTTCGCCTTTGTAAAGCATCGGGGAACAGCATCTTTTTTTTTTTTGGTAATTCAATATCCAGTATTTGTTTGGCCTGCTCTGAACAAGTTCACATCTCTGGTTGTCAGTTATTCTTTCTGGCGATAGTGTTGGGTCATCAGACAATGTCAGAATGACCTCAGTGGACTCGCCTCACAGATCAGTGTCCTCAGATTTGGCCTGAACCTTTTCCCCAGTTTCAGCTTGCTCCTCAAAATTCAAAGGTGACTTCTCAGTGGACAGAGTGACAGAAGTCAAACACTCCCCGCTTTCTGCCTCTTATGGTGTGAAGAATGTAGCTAATTTAGGATATTTTCCCAAGCGTTTGACCTGTTCCTCAGAAGCACATCTTTTTTAAGCACCATTGGAATATGAGCATTTCATCTCTGGCTCTACTTTTCCCTCCTTAATTTTATATAACTTATTAGTGATTTTGTTTAAGTTAAACATAATGTAATTTTAACAGAAAAGTATTTTTTTCAAACACCCCAAATCCTGAACTCACCTCCATGATCCCCTAATTTTACTCCACTCTCTCTTCAATCCAACACCAATCGTATGCGAGTGTAGTGAGGCCAAGTGGCCTCCCTCCGAGCAGGAGAGCGAAGGATCCTTACACTCTCCTTGAAGTGCAGAGCCTAGATCCCGCTCACCTTGCTGGAAGTACCGGGGCGTGGCCAGAAGTATAAAAGGCTAGCCCTGCAGCACAGTTGGAGGGGAGCCCGCAGAAGAGAAGGATGATCTGCTGCTTCGGTTGCATCCCCGAGAGGAACCCTCAGCTGGCTGCCCCAATCCATGGAAACTGACGAGGACTGGCCTGGAGTGCCTGCTGCTGTGTACCCCAAGTAGCTGGAAGAGGCCTGGAGGCCAGAGGTACTGAACCCTGGAGTGGCAGGAAGTGGCCCAGGGGCAGCGACGGAGCAGCTGGCTGCAGAGCCAGATGTGGCTCAGTCAGCGTGTTGTGGTTGGATCTCCGTCGATGCAGGGGGCGGGGGGCAATCCTGCCCCTGCCAGGGCCCTTTGCTGGGAAGCGGTGGAGTAGGGTGGGCCCACGTCTCCTTATCACCCCACGCCGGGGTGGCTGACTCCCTACACTGTGCAAGGAGGCTCTAGCTCTGAAGAGGAGCTTCCCTTACAAGCCCCCCTTAGCCCTGGTCTAATTTAGCAGCATTAGATCAATTTAAATCGACATCGCTGGGTCGAATTTGGGGTAGTGTGGATGCAATTCGATGGTATTGGCCTCCAGGAGCTATCGCAGAGTGTTCCTCCATTGTGACCGCTCTGGACAGCACTTTCAACTCAGATGAACTAGCAGGTACACAGCAAAAGCCCCAGGAACTTTTGAATTTCATTTCCTGTTTGGCCAGCGTGGTGAGCTCATCAGCACAGGTGACCATGCAGTCCCAGAATCGGAAAAGAGCTCCAGCATGGACTGAACGGAAGGTACTGGATCTGATCACTGCATGGGGAGATGAATCCATTCTATCAGAACTCCGTTCCAAAAGACTAAATGCCAAAATATTTGAAAATATCTCCAAGGGTATGATGGACAGAGGTTACAATGGGGACCTGCAGCAGTGCTATGTGAAAATTAAGGAGGTCAGGCAAGCCTATCAAAAAACCAAAAAGAGGCAAATGGCCGCTACGGATCAGAGCCCCAGACATGCCACTTCTATGGTGAGCTGCATGCAATTCTAGAGGTGAGGCCCTACCACTACTCTACCCCTGTCCATGGAGACCTGCAAGGGGGGAATCTCATGCAACAGAGATGAGGAATATGACGAGGTGGAGGAGGAGGAGCATAGCGCACAGCACGCAAGCGGAGAAACCATTCTCCCTGACAGCCAAGAACTGTTTATCACCTGGAACCAAGCCAGGAACTGTTTATCACCCTGGAGCCAATACTCTCCCAATCCTCCCAAGGTGGGCTCACAGACCATGAAGCCAGAGAAGGCACCTCTGGTGAGTGTACCTTTGTAAATATAATGCATGGTTTAAAAGCAAGTGTGTTTAATGATTACTTTGCCCTGAAGACTTGGGATGCATTTACGGCCAGTATAGCCCCTCCTATTGAATGGCCAACCCAATGGGTGCTTGGTATGGGAAAGGAGGGTGCTGCTGTTTGAAACCATTCCCACATGTTATGAAGGCTGAAGAAGGCAAAAGACTGTGGCTTACCATGTCTGCCTGCAAACCAAATTCTGTTGCCCGGCCCTGCGTCTGTGATCTCTCACACCAAACTGGCAGGCCCTCAATATAAGAGGCAAAATGCAACCTTGTACCGAAAGCATCTGTGCTACGTAATGTTAACAGCTTGGTTCACTGTGAAAGAGTCTACCCATTGTTCTCTAAAATGTGTCTTTTTAAATACTATTCTCCCTTTTTTTCCTCCCGCAGCTGCGAATGTTTCAATGCTCCCCCTATCATCTCCGTCCCAGATGCTAGTGCAGACAACGTACTCGTGATGAAATGTTCTCTGAGGTCATACAGTCCTCCTGCATTGAAAGAGCTCAGCAGAATGCATGGAGGCAAACAATGTCAGAGTCCAGAAAAGCAGAAAATGAATGCAAGGACAGGCGGGATTGAGTGAGATGAGAGATGGTGGGCGCAAGATCAGAGGTGGTGGGAGCAAGAGGAGAGGTGGCGGCTGTACAATGAGAGGAGGCAGGATGCAATGCTGAGGCTACTAGGGGATCAAACTGATACGCTCCGGCATCTGGTGGAGCTGCAGAAAAGGCAGCAGGAGCACACACCACCGCTGCAGCCCCTGTGTAACCACCTGCCCTCCTCCCCAAGTTCCATAGCCTCCTCACCCAGACGCCCAAGAACACAGGGGGGTGGGGGGACAGCCTCCGGGCACCAAACCACTCCACTCAAGAGGACTGCCCAAGCAACAGAAAGTTGGCATTCAATAAGTTTTGAAGTGCAGTATAGCCTTGTCCTTCCCTCCTCCCCCACCTCTTCTGGGCTATCTTGGCAGTTATCCTCCTATTTGGGTGATGAATTAATAAAGAATACATGATTTGAAACAATAATGACTTTATTGTCTCTGCAAGCGGTGATGGAAAGGAGGAGGGTGGTTGGCTTACAGGGAAGTAGAGTGAACCAAGAGTGTGGGTTTTCATCAAGGAGAAACAAACAAAATTGTCTCACCATAGCCTGGCCAGTCATGAGACTGGTTTTCAAAGCTTCTCTGATATGCAGTGCACACTGCTGGCTCTTCTAATTGCCCTGGTGTCTGGCTGCACGTAATCAGTGGCCTGACGATTTGCCCCAGCTCCCACTCCGGCATAAATGTCTCCCCCTTACTCTCACAGAGATTGTGGAGCTCACAGCAAGCGGCAATAACAATTAGAATATTGGTTTTGCTGAGGTCTAACCGAGTCAGTAAACTGCGCCAGTGTGCTTTTAAATGTCCATATGCACATTCTACCACCACTCTGTACTTGCTCAGCCTATAGTTGAATAGCTCCAGGGTGCCTATGTCTGGCTTCATGAGCCATGGCATTAAGGGGTAGGCTGGGTCCCCAAGGATAACTATAGGCATTTCAACATCCCCAACAGTTATTTTCTGGTCTGGGAAATAAGTCCCTTCCTGTAGCTATTCAAACAGACCAGAGTTCCTGAAGATGCGAGTGTCATGTACCTTTCCCAGCCATCCCACGTCGATGCCGGTGAAACATCCCTTGTGATCCACCAGTGCTTTCAACACCATTGAAAAGTACCCCTTGCAGTTTATGTACTAGCTGCCAAGGTGGTCCAGTCCCAAGATAGGGATATGCGCTCCATCTATCTCTCCACCACAGTTAGGGAATCCCATTGCAGCAAAGCCATCCATTGTGACCTGCACATTTCCCAGAGTCACTACTCTCAGCTCAGTGATTGCAGCACAGCAGCCCCTACAGTAGATTTACCCACTCCAAATTGATTCCCGACTGACCGGTAGCTGTCTGGTGTTGCAAGCTTCCAGAGGCTATTGCCACTCGCTTCTCAACTGTGAAGGCTGCTCTCGTTTTGGTATTCTTGTGCTTCAGGGCAGGGGAAGGGAAGTCACAAAGTTTCATGAAAGTGCCCTTACGCATGCAAAAGTTTTGCAGCCACTGGGAATCATCCCAGACCTGCAACACTATACGGTTCCACCAGTCTGTGCTTGTTTCCTGGGCCCAGAATCGGTGTTCCATGGCTAGAACCTGCCCCATTACCACCATGATGTTCAAATTGCCAGGGCCCGTGGTTTGTGAGAAGTCTGTGTCCATGTCCTCATCGCTATCGTGATTGCCCTGTCGTCGCCTCCTTGTCTGCTTTTGCAGGTTCCGCACATACTGCAGGATAATGTGCGAGGTGTTTACAATGCTCACAACAGCAGCGGTGAGCTGAGCGGGCTCCATGCTTGCCGTGGTATGGCGTCAGCAGGAAAGCAGAGTTGCAGCGGAAGCGGTGGATAATGACGGATGCCACGAGAATAGATGTTTATACCGAACGACGAGAGGACCTGCGAGGTGGATTCATGGTACCAGAAGTTGCAGCAGTGGATGACTGAGCTCATTTACTCAATTGAGAATGAGCTCATTTACAACAGCAGGAGAGCAGAGTTGCAGCGGAAGTGGAGGATGACGATGGTTTGCATACCTACTGCACCGTCTGCTGCCAGCAGCACCCAGGACACAACAGCAGCAGTGATGGTGAGCTGAGCGGTATGGCGTCTGCACAGAAAAAAGGTGTGAAACAATTGTCTGCCATTGCTTTCACGGAGGGAGGGGCGACTGACGACATGTACCGGAAACCACCCACGACAATGTTTTTGCCCCATCAGGCATTGGGAGCTTAACCCAGAATTCCAACGGGCAGCGGAGACTGTGGGAACTGTGGGATAGCGACCCATAGTGCACCACTCCATGCATCAATGCTAGCCACGGTATTGAGGATGCACTCTGCTGACCTACTGCTCTTAGTGGGGACATATACAATCTACTGTATAAAATTGCTTTTTAAAGATCAACTTCTATAAATTTGACCTAATTTCCTAGTGTAGACATACCCTTAGAGACTGTTGCTTTGCTGGCTGCCTGAGCCATTCCCAGGCTAACGGCAACCCTGAAAGACTGTTTTGCTTGCTGGCAACCTTAGCCTACTCAAGCCCAGGCCTCAGCTCACCTGTAGACTGTTTGCTGGCTGCCTGAGCTCTGCCCAGGCCAAAGCCAGCCCCGATAGACTTGTTTTAAGGGCTGACAGCCACCCAAAACCAGGCTAAAGCCTGCCTGGGACTATTGATCGCCCAGCTCTATTATGGGCTCATGGATGTCCTGCAGACTCTGGTCCTGGCCAGACAGGACTCGACTGAATGGCCTCCCTCCGAGCGGGAGAAGAAGAGATCATTACAGCGAGCAATTCATTCTTTCAAAGTGCAGATGTAACAAATCATAGAAACACAATGAAGCTGCAATTCAGTAAGCAAATGAGTTTGCAAAAAAATGCAATAATATTTTTTTCTGCAATACAGTTTTAATTTGCGATTTTCAAATGTTTTCAGCCAAGTCCCCCCTTTGAGTTACAATTTTGGTTGCACTCCCCCAATACCTACTCCTCCCCTCCCAGGTTTTCGGGGGCTAAGGTGTGTGCAACAGTCTCTCGGGGTGGGACCAGAAGTGGGTGCAGAGGAGTTGATACTGACCCACAGGCTGGGTGACTCACTGAAGTGAGTCAGGGGGTGGTGACAGCGCTCCCTCCCTGAGGCCCCACCACTGGGTGGGAGCCAGAGGCCGAGCCCCACCACTTATAACATAGCTTCGCAGAGTCCCCTATGGGGTGGGGTCCTGGGCAATTGCCCTGCTTGCTACCTCTTAACATTGGGCCTAACTTTAGAGCCCCAATTGTTCTGTTCTTAGGGAGCACAAGCCAGCAAGACAATGAGCTATTTCTTTGTCAAAAGCATCAATTATGTCTAATGATCTCTATCCCATTTCACAGGTCCCTAGACCCCTGGTTATGGAAAATTCTGAAGGAACAGCTGTAGAATAGCCTGGAAAATTATCATAAATATATAAACATAACACACAGTAGATACTAAATAAGAGAAAATTCACTGCATTCAATTTTTCATTTGACCATATATACATTTCATTTATCGTTTGGGCAACAATCTGAACACCCAAATACACACACACAACACAATTAGATATTTTTCTTTTTGTTTCTGGTGAATTTGAAAATCGGGAGGGTTCAAAGTTCAAAATGCTCACTACTTTCAAATTACGCAGTTCAGAAAATAGTTAACACATGTTCCCTATGCTCCTTTTACTTTGGCTGGTTGGCTTGGCACAAACTTATGGGTTTATGGAAAACAGATCCTACCAAACTAACTCAATATCTTTTTTTGATGAGATTACAAGTCTGGTTGATACAAGTAATAGTGTTGATGTAACATATTTAGACTTCTGTAAAGTACTGCATGATATTTTAATTAAAAAACTAAAAAGGTATAATATTAAATTGATTAAAATGTATTATAAATAGGGAACTATCACTAGTGGGATCCTGCAGGGATTGAGTTCTTCACCCTATGCCATTTAACATATTTATTAATGAGCTGGAAAAAAACATAAAATCATCACTGATAAAGTTTGCAGATGACACCAATGAAGAGGACAGGTCACTAATATACAGCCATCTGGATTGCTTGGTAAGCAGAGGACAAGCAAACAATATGTGTATTCATATGTCTAACTGTAAACATATACATCTAGGAACAAAGAATGAAGGCCATACATACAGAATAGGGGGTTCTATCCTGAGAAACAGCGACTCTGAACAAGATTCAGGGTTCGTGATGAATAATCAGCTGAACATGAATTCCTAGCGTGACACTGTGGCCAAAAGGGCTAATACGATCCTTGTATGCATGAAGAGGGGAATCTTGAGAAGTGGAGAGGTTATTTTTCCTCTGTATTTGGGACTGGTGCAACCACTGCTGGAATCCTGTGTCCAGTTCTGATTTCCACAATTCAAGAAGGATGTTGGTAAATTGGAGAGGATTCAGAGAAGATCCACGAGAATAATTAAAGAATTAAAAAACATGCCTTATGTTGTGACAGACTCAAGAAGCTCAATCTATTTGGATTAAAAAAGAGAAGGCTAAGAGGTGACTTGATCACACTCTGTAAGTGGGAACAAATATTTCATAATGGACACTTCAATCTAGCAAAGATATAACATGATCCAATGGCTATAAACTATTTCTAGACAAATTCAGAATAGAAATAAGGTGTACATTTTCAGCAGTGTGAGTAATTATCTACAATTTACCAAGGATCATGGTGGATTCTCCATCGCTGACAGTTTTTAAATCAAGACTAGATGTTTTTCTAAACAATCTGCTCTAGGAATTATTTTGGATAACTTTGTGGTCTGTGTTATACAGGAGGTCAAACCAGATTATCACAATAGTCCCTTCTGGCCTTGGAATGAGTTTACCCTGCCACTGTGATGGGTTCGGTCACAAAGTCCCTCAGGACTGTCACTAGATGTGCTGGGAAACCACTGAGAACAAACCCCCCTGCCAGGGAAGGCTTCCCTCCACTCCTGTCTTGCTGAGTAAGACACTCCAGTCAACTACAGCACAGACCAAGAGGTTGGGCCACGCCTCCCTGCAGTTCACTGAAACTGAGATCCACTCAGCTCAGGGGCTTCTTAGTTAACAGAGACTTTCCCAGCACCCAGAAGTCAGTCTTTCTGGGAGCCTAAACCACAAATAAATCTGTTTTACTCTGTATAAAGCTTATAAAGGGTAAACTCATAAATTGTCCACCCTCTATAACACCGATAGAGAGATATGCACAGCTGTTTGCTCCCCCAGGTATTAATTACTGACTCTGGGTTAATTAATAAGCAAAAGTAATTTTATTAAATATAAAGAGTAGGATGTAAGTGATTCCAAGTAATAACAGACAGAACAAAGTAAGTTACCAAGCAAAATAAAACAAAAACATACAAGTTTTAGGGAGGGAGGGAAAGGTCAGTGGTTTGAGCATTGGCCTGCTAAACCCAGGGTTGTGAGTTCAATCCTAGAGGGGGCCATTTGGGGAACCGGGGCAGAAATCTGGGGATTGGTCCTGCTTTGAGCAGGGGTTGGACTAGATGACCTCCTGAGGTCCCTTCCAAGTCTCTGATTCTAAGTCTAAGCCTAATACATTAAGAAACTGATTACAGATGAAATCTCACCCCCAGAGATGTTCCAATAGGCTTCTTTCACAGACTAGACTCCTTCCTAGTCTGGGTCCAGCAATCACTCACGCACCCCTTCCCACACAGTTATTGTCCTTTGTTCCAGTTTCTTTCAGGCATCTCTTTGGGGTAGAGAAGCCATCTCTTGAGCCAGCTGAAGACAAGGCTTCCAGGGCCTTTTATATTCTCTCTCTTGTGGGCAGAAACCCCTTTGTTCTTCTGTGCAAAGTAACAGTAACAAGATGTCAAGTATCAGAGGGGTAGCCATGTTAGTCTGGATCAGTAAAAGCAGCAAAGAATCCTGCGGCACCTTATAGACTAACAGACATTTTGGAGCATGAGCTTTCGTGGGTGAATACCCACTTTGTCGGATGCATGTAGTGGAAATTTCCAGGGGCAGGTATATATATGCAAGCAAGAAGCAAGCTAGAGATAACGAGGTTAGTTCAATCAGGGAGGATGAGGCCCTGTTCTAGAAGTTGAGGTGTGAAAACCAAGGGAGGAGAAACTGGTTTTGTAGTTGGCAAGCCATTCAGTGTCTTTGTTTAATCCTGAGCTGATGGTGTCAAATTTGCAGATGAACTGAAGCTCAGAAGTTTCTCTTTCAAGTCTGGTCCTGAAGTTTTTTTGCTGCAGGATGGCCATCTTAAAATCTGCCATTGTGTGGCCAGGGAGGTTGAAGTGTTCTCCTACAGGTTTTTGTGTATTGCCATTCCTAATATCTGATTTGTGTCCATTTATCCTTTTCTGTAGAGACTGTCCAGTTTGGCCGATGTACATAGCAGAGGGGCATTGCTGGCATATGATGGCGTATATTACATTGGATGTGCAGGTGAATGAACTGGTGATGGTGTGGCTGATCTGGTTAGGTCCTGTGATGGTGTCGCTGGTGTAGATATGTGGGCAGAGTTGGCATCGAGGTTTGTTGCATGGATTGGTTCCTGAGCTAGAGTTACTATGGTGTGGTGTGCAGTTACTGGTGAGAATATGCTTCAGGTTGGCAGGCTGTCTGTGGGTGAGGACTGGCCTGCCACCCAAGGCCTGTGAAAGTGTGGGATCATTGTCCAGGATGGGTTGTAGATCTCTGATGATGCGTTGGAGGGGTTTTGGCTGGGGACTGTATGTGATGGCCAGTGGAGTCCTGTTGGTTTCTTTCTTGGGTTTGTCTTGCAGTAGGAGGCTTCTGGATACACACCTGGCTCTGTTGATCTGTTTCCTTATTTCCTCATGTGGGTATTGTAGTTTTGAGAATGCTTGGTGGAGATCTTGTAGGTGTTGGTCTCTGTCTGAGGGGTTAGAGCAGATGCGGTTGTACCTCAGTGCTTGGCTGTAGACAATGGATCGTGTGATGTGCCCGGGATGGAAGCTGGAAGCATGAAGGTAGGCATAGCGGTCGGTAGGTTTTCGGTATAGGGTGGTGGTAATGTGACCATCACTTATTTGCACCGTGGTGTCTAGGATGTGGACCTCCCGTGTAGATTGGTCCAGGCTGAGGTTGATGGTGGGGTGGAAGCTGTTGAAATCATAGTGGAATTTTTCCAGAGTCTCCTTCTCATGAGTCCAGATGATGAAGATGTCATCAATGTAGCGTAGGCAGAGAAGGGGCGTGAGTGGACGAGAGCTGAGGAAGCGTTGTTCCAGGTTGGCCATAAAAATACTGGCATACTGTGGGGCCGTGGGGGTGCCCATAGCTGTGCCACTGATCTGGAGATATATATGGTCATCAAATTTGAAATAGTTGTGTGTGAGGATAAAGGCACAGAACTCAGCAACCAGTTGTGCTGTGGCATCATCAGGGATACTGTTCCTGACAGCTTGTATTCCATCTGTGTGTGGGATGTTTGTGTAGAGAGCCTCTACATTCATGGTGGCTAGGATGGTGTTTTCTGGAAGGTCACCAATGCACTGTAGTTTCCTCTGGAAATCAGTGGTGTCACGGAGATAGCTGGGAGTGCTGGTGGCATAGGGTCTGAGTAGAGAGTCCACATATCCAGACAGTCCTTCAGTGAGAGTGCCAATGCCCGAGATGATGGGGCGTCCAGGAATTCCGGGTTTGTGGATCTTGGGTAGCAGATAGAATAATCCTGGTCGGGGCTCTAAGGGTATGTTGATTTGTTCTGGTGTTAGTGTAGGGAGTGTCCTGAGTAGATGGTGCAGTTTCTTAGTGTATTCCTCAGTGGGATCTGAGGGAAGTGGCCTGTAGAATTTGGTATTGGAGAGTTGTCTGGCGGCCTCCTTTTGGTAGTCAGACCTGTTCATGATGACAACAGTACCTCTTTTATCAGCCTCTTTGATTATCATGTCAGGGTGGTTTCTGAGACTGTGGATGGCATTGCGTTCTGCATGACTTAGGTTATGAGGCAAGCGATGTTGTTTTTCCACAATTTCTGCCTGTGCATGTCAGCGGAAGCATTCTTGTAGCTACCTGGGCAAGTCACACATCCATGAATGATTCAGCGGATTGTTTACATGTTAGTTTGAACATTCCCAGGAAAGCTCAGATGTGGATTGGTGTCTCCCGAAATCCATTGTCAGTTAAGTGTTTCTTGATTGGGCACTTACTGAGAATAGTCTGTTCTCAAGAAGCTGACCAAATGCTTCACTGAGGCTACTTAAAATCAAACACGTTGAGATACAAGTACATAGCCAATATTCATAATTTCAAATAGAAAAATGATAAACACATACAGACAACATAATCATAACCAGCAAACTACAACCTTTCCATAGACACCCACTTAACCTCCTCTGTACAAGACCTGGTACATCCATAGGACCCTGGTTACAACAATGACCTATACGGTCACAGTTCACGTCAATAATATCACACACTTCTGAGAGATGCAAGAGGTTTTTTCATCTTTCTACTTTAACTAAGCTGAGGCTTGTCTTATCTAGTTCAGCTGAGAAGTTTAGATCTAGGTATGCTCTACAAACCATTTGTTTTCTATTATTACTGTCAAAGCTGCAGAATAACTGCACCTGTAGTTTCCTGTTCTGCAGTCCCTCAAGGGCATCCACTTAAAGTTTCAGACTTCCAGCCATCACCTTTCCTGGGCGGGATTTATAAAGGGCTATATAAGACTGCATAGCTCCCTGATCTACACTGTGATATCCCCAGCAAGCCTGTCTGCCTAAAAGGCCAGCACCTGTGCTTTGCTTTCTCTCCAAGGATTACGATCAGTGTATTGTCAGCAGTTACAAATCACCACCAATTCTTTCTAGGCAAGCACCTTTATTCTTAAGGTAAAAGCATTACAGAGAAAACATGTAAAAACAATAAAAACCTATACACATACTAGAAAAACTTAAATGAGATTACCCCCAAGTCCAATGTAGGGCTCTGGTAGCTGTCAGTCCTTCAAACTCCACAAATGGGTTTCCCCTGTGGTTACAATTTCATATCAGTCTTTAGATCAGGAACCAGAACAAAGGGTGGGCAAATCAGCCATTTCTTTTTACAGCTCGGGCTCTTCGTCAGGAAAAGGTAATCAGCAGCTACACCTCTCCTCAGGATGCAGCTTCAAAAGGCTGGACTTTTTCCATAACCAGAGTCCTGGCATTACCCACTCCCCAAGGAAATCCATATAATACACATTGTCCCAGATGTCCATGCTCATCAGGCACATTTCAATATAGAGACAATGTGGGTGAGATAGTATCTTTTATTAAACCAACTTCTGTTGGTAAGAAGACAATAGACTAAGGACAAGAGTAGGTGAAGATGCTTTCTTTCCAAGGACTACGACCAGTGTATTGCTAGTAGTTATAGCTCAGATGCTGGCACGCTCTCTATGGAAGCTTTCCTCATTAAATTCTGAATTTTACAGCAGGTGAAGTTTTAGGTCCAAACTACTTTCATATTCCTTTAAGAATCCCTTTCACCCAGAAGAGATACCTATGTGGGCCCAGAACTGAGTGAATTATTGATACAAATGCACATCAATTCCTGCAAAATAGCACTGATCCTGTTAGAATCCAGTCTCATTAGAAGAAAGTGATTATTCCCCTCTATTCAGCACTGGTGAGGCCATCCCTGGAGTACTGCGTCCAGTTTTGGGCCCCCCACTATAGTACGATGAGGCCCTGAAACATAAACCCTTATCAGAGGCCTGGTATGAGGCCTAAGGCCTGAACTAAAGTACAGTCAAGACTTTGCTAACATAAAGAAAAGTTCAGCTGTGAGCCAGAGGCCGGCCACGAAAGGACTGATGTTGCAAAAATACACATACCTAAAAGGTACTGAACACCAGATATCAGAACACTCCGATATGTGCACATTCCACACAGATAACAAGGACAGTGGCAAAAGGGTAATATAATGGATAGAGTTGTTTTGTTCAAACCAACATGTACAAGGTGAGAGGCGGTACCTTACTGCATAGAGGGGTTGTACCTCGGTACATCAGGAGTGATGTGTAATTTGTTTGTACCTGTGTATAAGAATGCATCTCTGAGTGAACGTCTTTGTCCGGCCTAGGGGGCACTGGAAAGTCCTGCCACTGACTTTGTCCATTGTCGGGGGCCCATATTCGTAGTATGTACTGTAGAGTCTGCTGGAAACTATTACTGAGCTTCGTTCGACAATAATCATGGCCGGGTGCCTTCGTATCTTATCAGAGTCTGTGGTCATTGGGGATTCTCTCGGGGTTTGTTGTGCCACCAATCTGCAGAGCCGGGGCAGCACACAGAGGGAACACGTAAAAGCAGCTGACTGTTATCAACATTGAACAGAGCAGAGCACCACACCAGTAGGGTCCAATGACGGAAATGATGTGGACAAATTGGAGAGAGTCCAGCAGAGGACAACAAAAATGATCAGGGGGCAGGGGCACATGATATACAAGGAGAGACTGAGACAAATGAGGTTATTTAGTCTGCAGAAAAGAAGAGGGGGCGGGGGATTTGATAGCCCCCTTCAACTATCTGAGGGGGGTTCCAAAGAGGATGTAGCTCGGCTGTTCTCAGTGCTGGCAGATGACACAACAAGGAGCAATGGTCTCAAGTTGCAGGGCGGGAGGCCTAGGTTGGATATTAGGAAACACTACTTTGCTAGAATGTGGTGAAGCACTGGAATGGGTTACCTAGAGAGGTGGTTGAATCTCCATCCTTAGAGGTTTTTAAGGCCTTGACAAAGGCTTGGCTGGGATGATTTAGTTGGTGTTGGTCCTGCTTTGAGCAGGGGGTTGGACTAGATGACCTTCTGAGGTCTCTTCCAACCCTGACATTCTATGATAAGTAAGTCCTGGAGGAGAGGGCTATAATTAGCTCAAACCCTTTATATATGCAGAACAGAGTAACTTTCCTTTAATCTCTCTGAAATCTAACAGACATTTTCGCTGTCTTGAGCTTTTTTTTATATATTGCATATTTTGTGGAACACGCAAATTCCAATACAGGCACTGACAGTGATTAAAAGTAATTGGCTAGCGGTTAGTAAAATTTACATTTTAAAGCCCATATTTTTAAAATCAGCCTTTTTGTTTTGTTTTGCACTAAGTAAAATAAGAAAAACCTCCTAACAGTCTTTAAACGTGCTCACTCTACACATGCAGAATGTCAGCACTCTACAAGATAAAAGTTCATTTATAGGATGCAAGAGAATATGCTTCAGAAAAGATAAATAGATTTCTCAATTAGTTTATCTTATTTCTCTCTTGTATGTTGGTCATTTTTCTTGCTACCTCTTCTTTATAACAAAAAAAGTTGTTTCGCTTTCACAGCATCAAGGAAGAGGAGGACAGATGCACTGCTGTTCTGATTCATTTCATCTCCTTTCAAGTCCTCCTGGGGAAAGTTTACTTTTAGTACCTGATTCATTCCTTTTTATCAGTTAGATTCTCCTGTCATTTTAACAACACTTGCATTCAACAAACTGAAGTTTGCCTCCATCAAGTCTCTAGCTTACCTTTATTTTAAAAAAGACTGTGTCAAAGGAAACTATGTTTTTTTGCCTGACCTATTTCTGCTTTTTCAGTGAAAATAAGGTTCAGCCATTTTATCATCTTCATTTATACACTGGCAGAGGGCACATCAAACCAAACTCTCATCAGGCCTGACACACTCATTGCCTCCAACTCACTGTTGTCATAATCTGTAATGTGCCATATGCAAACTGGTAACACACTGGTCATTAATACTGTGTGGTGTATGTACGGGCAGTGTATAAAGAGTTCTAGATGTGTGCTGCAAATATGTTCCTAAAAGAAATGCTGTTTCGCCAGTTTGACTGTGTCTCCAGTGTAAATTAAGCAAGGTGAGACCAAAGACAATGAAAAGGGCATTTACACGTAAGGCAAACAAAGCCATTAGGTGAGCAAGTAGGGGAAAGTGACCACTTAATCTTAATGGGGAACGGAGGCTGCACCCCCATGAAACCTTCCTGCTTCTTGAAACAGGGTCAGTGAACTTTGGGAAGATATAAGGAGAAGCAAAACACCATTGTGTCATCCATCACCTAGGGCACCAGCACCTTTTGAGCTCATGAAGTGGGATCCTATTGACCCAGGAAGAAAGAGTAGCTCAAAACTGACAGTATGTGAGAAACCTGTTTGGACAAAGATTGTAACTTGCTGAAATTAAGTTTTAATCACTAGAAAGTGTTTTGTTTTATTTATATCCATAACTGTCTTCTAGTCTTACTTATTATCATTTAAACATCTGCTCTTTGTTAATAAATTTAGTCTTCTTTTATCACGAAACCATCTCAGTACCATATTAAACTGAAGGGTAAAATCCTCAGCCAGGCTACCAGGCTGGTGAGTTCTCTGTCTCTTTAGAGGCAGCGAACTTAACTTCTGTAAGGGTCAGTGACTGGACACTGCAGGGGAGATGGTTTTGGGGAGACTTGGGACTGAACAAGCTGTTGGTGTCACCTGCAAGGAATAACCAGGCTAGTGGCAGCCAGGGAGAAGCCACTGTACTGTGATCAAGCTACTCTGAGCCAAAGTTGCACAACACAGAAGCATCCAGGCTTACAAGGCAGGTGGTGACAACTGGTCTGAGGGAACCCCCGACTGTCAGAAGTTCTTTGAAATTTACTGTCAATGTAGACTCCACTTCTGCTGTGTATACACCTCATGCCAGTCAGCTCAGATCCTTTTGGCCAGCAGGGTCCACTGGGGTTGCACTTATGCCCCAGATTTTCTCATGTCCCCCAACTGAGAGCATAAAAGGCAGAGCAGGTCCAACTTTTTCTCAGCTCCATCAGCAATACAGAATCCAGATGGTATAAGAAGGAAGGTATAGGAAGGATGGTATAGGAGGGAATCCAGATGTAACAGGAGGGTGAGTTGCAGAATCAATGTGGACAACACATCTCAAAGAGCCACAGTTATTGTAGGGTAGGTAACCATTCTCTCTTCGAGTGATTGTCCACCTGGACTCCCCTTCTGGTTTCTAGCAAAGAGAAGACTCCTTGCACCCACTTCCTGATTATTAGGTCAAATTAAAATAATGACTTGAAGACTGCTCTGTCAGATCTTGAGGCTTGAACTAAAACAGGGCTGGGTGAATGTGTGGACTGGTTCCCATATAGGTGCCCTGCAAATTTCTGGAATTGGGAGAAGCCACAGAAGTGTCCTGAGCCCTGGTGGAGTAGGCTCTAATCTTCATGGATGCATCTAATTTAAACTAATCATAGCATTCCATAACACAGCAGCCTTTGGGTTGATATTACCTCACTTTCACCCTTTTTACAACTATCAACCGCTTAAGGTGGTTCCTGTAGGGTCTCATTCTGTCCAGGTAATATGTGAAAGCCCTGACTACATCAAGGGTGTGCAGTTTGGCTTTCCTCTGGCTGGAGTGGGGTTTGAGAAATAACACTGATAGGTGAACCATCAGATTTAGATGAAAATCTGAGACAATCTTTGGCAAAATTTAGTGTGAGGCATGCGATATCCTTGAAAAATCTACTGTATTAAGTTTAAGTATCTTGGGAGTGCATTGTATTGAATGCACAGTTGATGTATTATTGTGGGATTGGATGTGGTTTCTCTAAGGGGGAGGCAAGGCCACTATAAACTCTGGGAAATGTTATGAGCTTCAAATGACTATTTTAAACAACTTGCCAGGCAAGGAGGAACTTTTGGGACAAATGAAGTTAAGTGGGTTTCCTAGGAAATACTGCGGGGGGGAGGGAGGATGTGAATGCACATTCCCACATCCAGACCCAGCCTTCTGAAGCTATGCCCCAAGGCAAGAACCATTGGCTGCTGATTACCTGTTCCCCGAATCTGAAGATCAGAGGCCCAAGCTGTATAAAGGAGAGACTGGCTTGTTCATGGGTGTGCTTGTTCTGAGCAAAAGCTGTAATGAACTTGCAACCACAGAAAAATTACTTTGTAGGGTATGAGAGACTGAACACTACCAGAACCTTTGTTGGAACTGAAGGGGGGTGAACTCTGGTAAGCTTATTAGCATGCGTATGGGTTCCTTTATTATTTTTAATATAATGCTTTCACCTTAAGAATCAATGTACTTGCTTATAAAGAGCTGTGTGGTAACTTGTAACTGTGGGAAATTACAACTGTTGATAGCCTTTGAGGAGAAAGCTAAGAGCAGATGCAGGCTTGTCTGGGCAATCTGACTTGCTGGGGAATAACACAGTGTATGCAGGGAACCATGTAGTCTGGAGGGAGAAGAGAAGGAAGCTAGAAGCCTGAGAGTGGATGCCCTAGCTGCACCATGGAGGGAACACACAGGTGCTTTGGCTCTGAACAGGGACAGAGGCATAATGGTCACTTCACCTTTATGGAACACTATGAAAGGTGGGCCAGCATCTTCTCTACTTTGAGCAAACGTAACCATTTTCAAAAGGCCCCTTTCACAGCCACACAGTATAGAGAGCAAGTTGCTAGGTGCTCAAAAGGAGGTCCCATTAACCCAGGTAAAATGATATTAAAGTCTCAGGATGGACCCAGCTCCCAGATTGGAAGAAACACATGAATAAGGCCCTTAAGAAATCTAGCAACCATAGGATGGGAAAATATGGTCTGAACCTGAATGTGAGGATGATGAGCTATATTGCTGCTAACAGTACAGAGCAGACTGATAACCCTGAATGCTTTAGGGACAGGAAATGGAGCACCTATGCAACAATATAGTCTGGATTTTGCTGAACAGTTTCTTCCAATAGAAGTTAACCAGCCAACATCCATGCTGTCAGATGTAACGATGCTGGGTCTGGATGTAGGATTTCATCTTCATTCTGAGAGCGCACATCAGGTAAAACAGGTGATGTGACTGGAGGGGAGATTACAGGTTCATTAAGTCTGAATACCAGAAATACCTGGGTCAATTTGGGGCTAGCATGATCACTACTACTGAATCCTGTCCAAGGGCACATTTCTACTGGCAAAGTTACAGCGCTGGCAGTTACACCACCACTCCGAGAGCGCAAAAGGAAAACCACTGTTGTGTGTTCACACTGACAGCTGCCTGCGCAATAGCATGTTCACACTTGCAGTGCCATTCGGAGCAGTGCACTCTGAGCAGCTATCCCACAGAGCACCTCTTTCTCCTTTGCTGCTAAGACCTCTGGGAAGGTGGAGAGGGTCGCGGGGCACCCTGGGTCCAGTCCCAATGCCCTGCAATGCACTGCTTTGCATCCCAGCAATCCCTGTACTTCTGTAAGCATTTGGTGACATATTTCAACAGTTTGTGTACCGCGCGCTCGGCCTCTTTCAGGCTGCAGGAATGGATCCCGAACTGCTGACCAATATGCTGCTCGCTCTGACCAACACATCACGAGTGGCAGTGGAGTTATTCCTTAAAACTACAAAGGCAAGAGGAGTGCGATGTTGATCTCACCACATGTAGTAGCTATGACATAAGATTGCTTGTGGTATTCACAGAGATGCTGACCACAGCGGAACACCGCTTTTGGGCTCGGGAAACAAGCACTGAGTGGTAGGATCACATTGTGATGTATGCCTGGGATGATAAGCAGTGGCTGCAAAACTTTCACATGAGGAAGCCACATTCATGGGACTGTGCGATGAGCTCACCCCAGCCCTGTGGCACAAGGACACAAGAATGAGAGCTGTTGTTGGACAAGCGTGTGGTGATTGCACTGTGGAAGCTGGCTACGCCAGACTGCTACTGATCGGTCGCTAACCAATTCTGAGTGGGAGTCTACTGTTGGACTTGTGTTGACAGAAGTCTGCAGGGCCATTAATCACATCCTGCTCCGAAAGACCATGACTCTGGGCAACGTGCGTGACATTGTGCATGGCTTTGCACAAATGGGCTTCCCTAACTGTGGAGGGGCGGAGATGGCACGCACATTCCAATTCTGGCACCAGACCACCTAGCCACTGAGTACATTAATAGCAAGAGGTATTTCTCAATGGTTCTCCAGGTGCTTGTGGATCACCGTGGATGTTTCACAGACATTAACACAGGCTGGTCTGAAAAGGTGCATGACACATGCATCTTTCGGAACACTGGCCTGTTCAAGAAGCTGCAAGCAGGAACTTTCTTCCCGGACCAGAAGATCACAATAGGAGAAGTTGAAATGACCACTGTGATCCTGGGAGACCCTGGCTACCCCTTAATGCAGTGGCTCATGAAGCCATACACAGGGTAACTTCACAGCAGAAAGGAGCGGTTCAACAACAGGTTGAGCAAGTGCAGAATGACTGTGGACTGTGCATTTGGCCATTTAAAAGCCCGCTGGCGATGCCTGCATGGGAAGCTGGACATGGCCGATGACAATATTCCTAGGCTTAAAGTCACCTGCTGTATGCTCCATTATATTTGTGAAGGGAAGGGTGAAAGCTTTATTCAGGGCTGGACCGCAGAGGCTCAGTGCCTGGAGGCTGAGTTTGAACAGCCAGAGACCAGGGCTATCAGAGGGGCACAACATGAGGCCATAAGGATCAGGCACGTATTGAGGCAGCGATTTGAAGCTGAAAGTCACTAATATGTGTTGCTATGCTTGGGATTGCAGTGCTTGTAATCCTAGGAGGCGGCTGGTGCACATGATGCAATAATGGGGTTTAACATAATTGCATGTTGCTTTCCAGTGTTCTTTTTGCTTTCACTTAATAGAATAAAGATTTATTAAAAGAATTATGTTGGTTTGAAAGCAAAGACAACAACTGGAGGAGTGTGTCAAACAACAAAAATACATCAGCAAGGAGGGGGGTGGGGGAAGGGAAGGTCTCGAGAGGAGGAGGGGTCCCGGGACAGCTATAGATTTGTGTATGTCCAGGGATTATACCCAGCTTTCTCCTTTGGAGTACAATGCAGAGAATGCTGTACTTCAGCAGGGCAAAACTGCAGAGAAATAGGTGTTGAGTGCAGTGGGTAGTGGCAGGCCACACTGCTGGATTGTGAGGAGGGAAGAGTGGAATGCTGTGGGTAGAGAGTGGACAAAGGAGGTTGATAACAGTGTGTTGGAAGTGTGGGTGAGTGGGTGGGTGCACGGGAAAGTTTTGTGACAGCGGTTGCAGGGTAGGGCGGGCGCGGAGCTGCTCAGTTTGAAGAGCTAGTATCACCTGGAGCATGTCCACTTGGTGCTCCATAACATTTAAGAGCCGCTCTGCGGCTTCTTTCTGGTGCGCTGTATTCTCTTTTCAGTCCCTCTTCTTGCTGTTCAGCCACTCCTTCAATTCCTGTTTCTCAGCAGTGGAGTGCATCAGAACCTCATGGAGAAAGTCCTCCTTAATTCTTCGAGACTGCTTTCTAATTCTGCACAGCCACTCTGCCACCGATAAGGGAGACTTCCAAAGGTCATCTCTGTGAAGTTTAAATGCAACGTTTTACAGAAGTAGTATTGTTTGCAACACAGATAACACTGATTCAGTGCTTTAAAACACAGCTAGTACTCACACACTCATCACTAACTGGGTGACCCCAGGAGAAGCACACATGAGCCACAAGACACCCAAAATGGTGAATAGCCACAGAAGGAGGATGAATCTCTCTTCCTGGACCCTGCTGTACACTGGGCTCATGGTTCTTGGGGACAGCCAACATTTGGGGTGGGGGTCAAGCCGATAATCATTCCTGTCCCCACACTTTCCACAGGATGTGATTACGGAAGATCTCACTGCTGAGGGTGAGCATGGAATCAAGGAAGGGTCTTCTCCAAGCCTGTGGCTTCTGCCCTGGCCCCTATGCAGCTCGCCTGTGTGCAGCAATGGTCCTCCCTGTGACAGCACAGTGGCACAGGAAAGTTACCGTTAATGGGGCAAGAAATAAAGCAGCTCTGCCGAAGAACCTGCAGCAGCAGATTGCCCAGTATCTTCACAAGAGTTTCCTGGAGATCTCTGAGGGAGATTCCCATTAAGTGAGGGAGTCTATCAACAGCCTGTTCCACAGCTCAGAATAGGCATGCGGTGGGACCAGCCTGCTTTCTGCAACCCTCCTTTACCCAACAAATTGCTTCAGTAATTCCCCAAATCAGATTCACTGACCAAGGGACTCCTCTCTTGTTTGCGCTTCACCAAGATCTGACTGCTGTGACTAGCTAGGCTCCTCCGGGGTAGAAAAGAGCTCCGGACTGCATGCATCTGTGGTCTCTGAGACATCCTCTGCCTCTGGGTCCCCCTCCCCCTCTTCGTCCAAGATTTCCTCCTCCTGGCTCGGTCCACTCTCAGCCGCACATGAGCCAACGAAGTATCCACAGGGTTCTTCACAGCAAAGGTGGGGTTACCACCAAGTATCACTTCCAGTTCTTTGCAGAACCAGCAGCTCTTGGGAGCAGCACCGCAGTGGCGGTTTGCCTCCCGCACTTTCTGGTAGTCGTTCTGCAGCTCCTTCACTTTTGCCCCACACTGCAATGTGTGCTGGTCATGGCCCCCTTGTATCATGCATTGTGAAACCTGTCCATAGGTATCATAATTCCTATGGCTGGAGCACAGCTGGGACTGCACATCTTCCTCTCCCCAAATGCCGATGAGGTCCAGCAGTTTGGCATTGCTCCAAGTGGGGGATCGCCTGGTGTGTGGAGCAGGCATGGTCACCTGGAAAGATGCGCTGAGACCACTTCACACATCACCAAGCAAACAGGAAGGGGACTTTCAAATTTCCAAAGGAATGTACGGCGTGGGGCTGACGGTTGTTCACCTGAGGGCGGGGCAGTATAGTTCAAACTGATGGCCAGAGAAGTGAGAACAGGCATTGTGGGACATGTCCCGGAGGCCAACTGCAACACTGTAATCACAACAGTATCTACTCTGGCACCACAGCACTGTAGCCCCAGCGCAGAAAGATGTATGCCTCTCATCGAGGTAGATTTTTTAGAACGCTGCAACTGCATAGTTTCTGCGCACTAAGTGGCTTGGCAGTGTGTACACCTCGGGAGTTACAGTGCAGAAAGCTGCTTCACTGCGCAGAAACTTGCCAGTGTAGACGGGCCTGAGTTTCCTTAGACCCTTGATAGTAACATGATTGGTGGACCAGCCTACATTACCCCTGGAGTCTATGATACGAGGAAAGCATCCAACGGGGATTCTGGGCTCAGACTCTGTCTTGAGCAGAATGCTTGGCATTTCCTTTTCCAATCAGAAGCAAACAGCAGAAGAGGCTCTGCAGGATCAAGTACCTGACAATCTATTCATGGTTGTCAGTAAATTGCCTGCTAAGGTGCTCCACTAGACCTTTCTGTAATAATTGCAGAGCTACTTGCATGCTTTGGCGATGAACATATCAGGTCCAGAGATGAACAGTTTCTTTGGAAAGAGGAGCAGATCATTATTACCCAGATTGTCAGTCTGCACAGCAGGGGTAGAAATGCTGTGCACACCAGAGGAATAGTAGTGACTACTAGTATATCTATGTGAAAATGAATCTCTTCAGGAATCCAGAAGCCTTGGGCCTGAAGGTACTCTAGGTAAGCCCCCCATTTGAGTGCAGAGGGATCTGCCACCAGCATACTGACAAATGGTGGTGGTGAAAATGGTACTTCTTTGTATGCTCAGAGAGGGTACTTCCAGCAATTGAAGACGAGAGTACTTTTTGGGGACCTGCACCTTCATGTCCATGTGGATCACCATTTTGTAGATGCACTGATTTCAACCACCTCTTGCAAGGAACTTGGTGATGCCTGGCATGCTGTGTGACATAGGCGCAGGAGGCTACATGACCCAGAAGTCAGAGAGACAAGATGGGTGAGAATCTTTTTTATTGAACCAACTTCTGTTGGTAGAAGCTACAAGTGTTCAAGCAACACAGAGCTCTTCTTCAGGTCAGGCCTTTGCTTCTTTCCCCAGACCTGTAGAAGAGCTCTGTGTAGCTTGAAAGCTTGCACCTGCCACCAAAAGAAGTTGGTGCAATAAAAGATATTACCTCACCTCGTATCCTGGGACCAACACAGCTATGACAACATTGCAAACCGGAAGTATAAGGTTATCGTTTACAGATGTTTGAGGGTGAGCCTGGAGCTAGCAGATTAGGTCTACACCACCATGGTCACGAATCTCTCCTGTGCTGGATAAGCCCTTGCTGATGTGGAATCTAGTAGCCATGCCACTATGAACTCTATTCTCTGGGTCGGCAACAGTGATGACAGGCTTTGAAGATCCTGAGATCGAGTGTGGTGAAAAGTACTATTAGGTGAAGGAAGTCTTTCACCTGCTATGGTGACCTTCCTTGAATGAGATAATCACAGAGGTACAGATATACCTGAATCCCTGGTCTCTTTAGATGAACCACAATGACTGCCAAAGCACTGGGTGAATACCTTGGCTGCTGTTAAAACACCAAAGAGCAGGACTTTGTACTGGTAGGGAGAGTCTTCCACTTGGGACCTTGTAGGGGGTTCGGCCGGGGCTCGTTCCCCTCCGGTGCGGCAGGGAATCAGGCCACCTTGCTACTTAAGTCAGGTGAGTTGGGGAATGAGCCTGGCTGTGCGGCAAACAGTCAGCAGCTCACGCCCTCGGGCAGGGGCTGAGCAGACAAATAAGTTTAAAAGGCCCAGGTCCTGGCTCCGAATGACCTAGGAGAGGGGGAGACTGCCACCTGTACGTTGGGTGGCAGGGGGGACACAGGCCCACTCACTCCACTGCATCCCAGCCTGGGGCCCTAACAGCGGCAGATGGTCCACTGCTGCATCAGTGGGGATCCTGACCGCAACACACTGACATCGGCCCTGAGTGTGCTGCAGCCAGACTAGGGTTGGCTGCTCCTGGGCTACTTCCTACCTCCCCCTCTAGAGGTACCGGGGTCTGGACAGATTCTTCCAAGGAATCAAGCACCATAGAATCCTCTGGGTACCCAGCGAGCAGTAGACTTAGCAGCGCCTCTGGATAACTCTCCACAGGCAGGTTTAACAGCTTCTCTGGGATCTGGTCAGCTTCTGGCCAGTCCTCGGGTCGGCCGCAAACTGCAGGAGTCTCCCAACCAGGAGCTAGGCCACAGGCGTCTGGCTTCTCTGGCGGCCGGGCCTCTAGTGAGCTCTGGGGTTGGGCTTTTGTACTTCCTGTCTTGCACCCTGACCTCTAGCGGGCAGGCACAAGCTCCACCGGCTCCGCCTACTTTGGCCTCCGGAGGGGCTCGTCCACTTCAGGGCGGTAGGGAACCAGGCCACCTCGCTACATATCTCAAGATATTTTCTGTGTGCCAGATGATGTGATACCTGAAAATATGCATCAACAGCTGTGAACCAGTCTTCATAATCCCATGGCTAGCTCCCGGAGGTCAGAGTTGCCATCCTGAACTTGAAATAATTGCAAGTGACTGTGTTGCAAACACCCTTTTCCCTTTGGGATCAGAAAACAATACGAGTAAAATCCCTTCCCCTTTGAAATCCAGAGCCACTTATTCTACTGCTCTGAAAACTTAGAAGGGAGGCTGCTTCTTGATTGAACAGTATCTCGTGAGAGAGATCCCTGAAGAGGAATGGGGAAGAGGGGTGAGTTGGTAGGAAGAGACTGGAATTGAACTGAACACCCCATGTTGATGATCTCTAAGACCCATTGGCTGAGGAAGATTCCCAGCCACTCCAAAATGCCAAAAGGGGTGAAGGAGGGAGAGTATAAACCATCCAAAGACGCCACATGGCTCTTGACGATGGCATCAAGCTTGCTGCTGTGAGGTGGACACAGAATGTGCAGTAGAGGACAAAGAGGCAGAGGGTCTTCTGTTTGGGAACTTCTGCTTCTTCCTCAGCAATTCTGATTACTTTTGTGGGATACAATAATATGTGGAGAGTTCTTTGTCTAAAGAAAAATCACCTTCTCCATGGCCTGGTGTGCAGACTCCCAAGAAACAGAGAGAGGCTCAAATCTTTCAGAGTGCAGGGCTTCATTAGCTGTTGCATTGACTATGTCAAAATCTCCAAATGGGAGGCCCTCAGTGTTGTCTGGACCTCCTTGAGTATTCCTGAAGATTGCAACCACGGAGCCCTGCAAATGACGACTGAGGTGGCTGTTGATCATGCTGTGGCCGATGCAGCCAACGCCTCCTGCAGTGATGGATGAGCCACAAATAGTCCCTCAGATACAATGGACTTCAGTCCCTGCTTATGTTCACGTGGGAGTTGCTCAATAAGCTGCAATGCTGGGTACCAGTTAAGGTAATCATACTTTGACAGGAATGCCAAATACTTTGCAAGGCACGTCTGCAGACTTCATGATGAATAATTCTTCCTGTCAGATAGATCTAATTTTTTCAGATCTTTTGTCTCAGTTATTTTTGTGGTCTCTGCTCCCTGGACCTTCCATGCACCACCATCACTACCAGAGATCCAGGAAATAGGTGAAACATTCAAACCCACTTGAAGGGACTCAGTAGCACCTATTTGTCTTTTTAGAGGTAGGCACCACAGACACTGGGGTCTGCCATAAATGTTTACTGGTTCCAATAGCCCCTTGTTAACTGGCAGGGCAACGCTTTCAAACGTGGACGAATGCAGGATGTGCAGAAGGCGTATGCAATTTTTCCTACACTACCCCCAAAGATTTCTAAAAAGTGTCTGCCATGTGACACAGAAACGCTCTTCCATCTGCAGGTGTTATTCCTCAGTTTCCTGTTCTTCCTGAGGTACAGCATGAGTCCCACATTAGCTACCTTTCTTGAGCTACTCTCCGAAGCTTCAAAGGAGAAGGAAATCTAACTCTGGAGGGTGTGACATACTGTACCTCAGAGAAACTCCCTGTGACCCCCATATTCATCATTTGTATATGGTTGAGGTATTTTGTACAAAGCATGCCATGTAAGATACTATACGAAAGGTCATGATCTGCTGAAACTCATTGTTCTGTCAAAACAGGTATATTGGTAGCATGCATGAAGTTATGAGATTTTGCTATATGGTTGTTATTGAAATATGTTGCTAGTTCTCCAGTGACCCACACCCAAACCAACCACTCTGGGCCACTGACCAGCAGGGGAACCGTAAAAAAGAAATTTACAAATTCTGTAAGAGATCGTTGCTCAAGCACCACGCAATGGGGCTTGCTCAACTCTGTGACTTAGCAAGGCCCACAAGGACATATTTGGGCCAGTATTTTTACTGGACTGAGGGTATAAGATAATGGACAGTGGCATCATGAGAACATCTCTCTCCCCTCCCCTAACTACACTGAAGGCAACAAGAATGCTGCGAAGACAAAGACTTGAACTGAGGAGACTGGTCCCAGGCTGAGAAGGAAATTCAGCCTGTCTCTTAAGAACTGTAACCTACCTGCAATATCCAGTGGGGTGAGAAAAGCTGTTCGATTCAACTCTTGCTTAGTCTAAAAGTTAAAGATTTGAAATACATGTTTACTTTTTATTTTCTTAAGGTATTTATTTTCTGACCTTTATGCCTACTACTTAAAATCTATCTTTCTGTAGTTAATAAACTTACTTTAACATTTTATCTTTACCAGTGAGTTTGTCTAAGGTGCTTGGGAAATCCACTCAGGTTACAAAGGGTGGTGCATATCCACTTTCCTTTGACAAATAAATTCTGTGTGAGGGAAAGACACTGCCCCTAATTAATAAGCTTGCATTGTTCAAAAGACGGTCTTGAGCAGTGTAAGATAGTATATTTCTGGGGTCCAAGGCTGGGGGCTTGAGAGATTTGCTGGTGTTTCCCTGTGTATAGTTTATGAATGCCTTGGAGAGTATTCAAGCAATTTAGCTGGGTGTGCCTTAGCATGCAAGTGGCTGAGCGATCACAGCACCTGGACGTGTTTGCTGCTGGTCACTGGCAAAGCACTATGAAAGACAGCGCAGGCTGGAGAATTAAAGGAGACATAGCGGTCCCATAGTTCCAGGTTGTACGCCAGGGATCCCGTCACAGAGAGATAGCTGATGTAGGTTTCCTTGCTGGTTACATCCCCCAAGAGGCTCACTAGGGATAGGGGCTGGAAGCTACAAGGGTGGATACCTAGGAGAGTACTCTCCTGGAGATCACATAGGTCAGTGCCTACACTAATGGTGTCTAGATTCCCTGACAGACCTGAAGGGGTCATATGAATGGGAATGAGATGAGCGGATGGGGGATGCCTCACTATTTGCTTGGGAGGAGGAAGAAAATGACTACTTCTCTAATGGTGGGGCTACCCTAACTGGAGATGTAGGGTAAGCTTTAGTATTGACCACCACTAGAGCTGAAAAGCTGATTGGCACCATGACTGTACTGTTAATCAGTACTGTACAGGACACTCTCACAGGCGAGGATAGTAATGTATCAGAGGAGTAGCCGTGTTGGTCTGGATCTGTAAAAGCAGCAAAGAATCCTGTGGCACCTTATAGACTAACAGACGTATTGGAGCATGAGCTTTCGTGAGTGAATACCCGTATCCGACGAAGTGGGTATTCACCCACGAAAGCTCATGCTCCAATACATCTGTTAGTCTATAAGGTGCCACAGGACTGTTTGCTGTTGGTACTGAAAATAACTTTGGTGCTGAGAAAGTCTGTGCTGGGACCTCTGTTCTGCAGGGGTTGGCACCAATCTCGTGGACACTGGGGTCACTGGCTCCACACGCACTGATGTCAATAGAGAGAGGTTGGTACCAGGCAAAGTGTGGACTACTACCTGAGACAGTACCATATGTGTTCAATGACTGAGTTTTGCCAGAGTGTCACAGGGATCCAATTCAGGCTACAAACTACCTTTCGGATCTACGTCTCCTTTTACTAGGTGTTAGAGCTGTGCTCACTGTGGGAATGATGTTCTTCCCCCTTTAGATCAGATCACTGGGGGCAGGAGAACTTTGATGCTCTGCTAGGCTCAGTGAATGAAATTTTATTGACCAGTGAGCACAGAAGCTTGGAGTTCATCCACATCTCACAAAAGCACTGATCAAGCACTGTGTTCTGGTCTACAAGGCCCCTGCTTCTGAGTTCTCCAGGAGAAAACACTAAAGACAGGCCTCTCTTGCCTTCTGCATCCTCCTAGAGGTGCAAGAAAATAAAAAATTACACTACACCACTGTACAACTATACTAATATTACTTTCAAACTCTCTCATATTGCATGTACACACATACGCATACATGCAGAGGACCAGTCAAGTTGCATAACGTGCTGAGAAGCAGACACACAGAAGTTCCATCTCGCAGACACAGTTAGCCATGACTCAGTGGACACTGCTGGCAAAAAGAATCCAATCTTACATGCATGGGGCACATGTGTACCAGAAGTGGAATCCATGCAGACAATCACTTCAACTGTATTTAAGCCAATTTAACAGATCTGTTAATAAAACACAGAGTAGGTTATTCACTAAACTAATGAGAATGTGCCCTTCCAAGAACAAATCCATGAGCAACAGTTTTTGCTCTACCTCTAGGATGGTAATGAACGTTCAGGAAAATAGAGCAGAATCACAAGAGAGTTGCAAAATTATGCCCTCCAAATCTAAGTGCCAGGTGGCAATTTTAATGTGTGCTTAACAGCTTACCAAATTAAACACAGAGGCAGATGCAAACTGAAGTAAGTAAAATGTATTACAAAGTTGCTGGGTTATACTTGGAGAGCACATTGTAATGATATATAAACTATACAATATTCCCAGCCAATACAACACAACATGCAGGGTTATAGTGATTTTTTTCCAAGTACTGGAATAGCACAGAGCTAGAGATAAGTTACTTTGATTGATTCAGAAGAGCTCAAAACATTCAAAAAACAGTTGGAGAACACTTCGACCTGCCTGGTCACTCAATTACAGACCTAAAAGTCACAATTCTCCAACAAAAAAACCCTCAAAAACAGACTCCAACAAGAAACTGCAGAACTGGAATTAATTTGCAAACTGGACACCATTAAATTAGGCTTGAATAAAGACTGGGAGTGGATCGGTCATTACACAAAGTAAAAACTATTTCCCCATGCTATTTTTTCCCCTACTGTCACTCACATCTTCTTGTCAACTCTTGGAAATGGGTCAGCCTGATTATCACTACAAAGTCTTTTTTCTCCCGCTGATAATAGTCTGCCTTAATTGATTACTCTCATTATAGTTAGCATGGCAACACGCATTTTTTCATGTTCTCTGTGTATATTCATCTTCCTACTGTATTTTCCACTGCGTGCATCCGACGAAGTGGGTTTCAGCCCACAAAAGCTTATGCCCAAATTAATTTGTTAGTCTCTAAGGTGCCACAAGTACTCCTTGTTCTTTTTGTATTCAGTAAGGGTCTGTCAATGCAATTTGCATGTTACTCGAAGTGTAATAGGGTCACGGCATTCATATGGCTTGACTATCATATAAAATACACCTCTACCTCGATATAATGCGGTCCTCAAGAGAGAAAAAATCTCACCATGTTATAGGGTGAGACTGGGCTATATCAAACTTGCTTTGCTCCCCCCCTTTCTTGTTCCCTGACTGCTCCCTCCAGAGACCCCTGTCCTAATCACCCTCAGGACTCTACCCTCCCCTCACTCAACTCCCCTGTCCCCTGACAGGCACTCACCAGCGGTGGCGGGACACGGAGCAGCCCAGCCCTAGGCCGCTCCACTCCACCAGCTCCTAGCTGTGGTGCTCCACTTCCCACCATCGGTGGATGTGGGGAGGTTGGAGAAAAGATGCCCCCCACCACCACTCACCTGCGGTGGGAAATGGAGCAATGCATCCCCAGCCCACTCGGCTTTCCTTGCCCCGGCCACAGCCATGTCACTGAGGGGCAGCTGGGGAAAGGTCCTGCACTCACCTGCGGCAGGAAGTGGAGCACCACAGCTGGGAGCTGGTGGAGTGGAGCTGGCTGGGGCTGGGCTGCTTCACTTCCCGCTGCTGGTGATTGCAGGGAGGTTGGGGAAAAGACGCCCTCCACACTCACCGGCAGTGGGAAGTGGAGCAATGCAGCCCCAGCCCGCTCCACTCTGCCAGCTCCCAGCCACAGCGCTCCGCTTCCCGCCACAGGTGAGTGTGGCGAGGTTGGGGAAAGGACGCCCTCCCACCCGTACTCACCTGCGGCGGGAAGCGGAGCGCCGCGGCTGGGAGCTGGCAGAGTGCAGCGGGCTCGGGCCGGGCTCCTCCACTTCCACCGCTGCTGGTGAGTGCGGGGGGGGGATCCCTTCCCCCAAGATCCTTCCCTTGAGTGACATGGTTGGGGCCGGGGTGAGGGAAGCAGAGCGGGCTGCTCCCAGCCCCCCGCTAATCCCCTGGGCCACTCTGGGACCACAGAGCCCCCAAAAGTGCCCTCCCACAGCTCCTGCCCCACAGACCCTGGGGGGGAGCACCTGACCACCCCCAAGATCCTCTGCCCCTTAGTGAACCCCTTGGCCCCGGCCTGACCTGGCACCCTTGACACGCTGCTCAGAGCAGCATGTCATAGACTTAAGGTCAAAAGGGACAATTATGGTTATCTAGTCTGACCTCCTGCACAATGCAGGCCACAGAATCTCACCCACTCACTCCTGTAACAAACCCCTAACCTATGTATGAGTTACTGAAGTCCTCTAATCGTGGTTTAAAGACCTCAAGGGACAAAGAATCCTCCAGTAAGTGACCCATGGCCCCATGCTGCAGAGGAAGGTGAAAAACTTCCAGGGTCTCTGCCAATCTGCCCTGGAGGAAAATTCCTTCCCGACCCCAAATACGGCAATCAGTTAAACCCTGAGCATGTGGGCAAGACTCACTAGCCAGCACCCAGGAAAGAATTCTCTATAGTAACTCAGATCCCATCCCATCTAACATCCCATCACAGACCATTGGGCATATTTACCTGCTAATAATCAAAGATGAATTAATTGCCAAAATTAGGCTACCCCATCATACTATCCCCTCCATAAACTTATCAAGCTTAGTCTTAAAGCCAGATACGTCTTTTGCCCTCACTGCTCCCCTTGGAAGGCTGTTCCAGAACTTCACTCCTCTAATGGTTAGAAACCTTCATCTAATTTCAAGTCTAAACTTCCTAGTGTTCAGTTTATATCCATTTGTTCTTGTGTCCACATTGGTACTAAGCTCAAATAATTCCTCTCCCTCCCTGATATTAATCCCTCTGATATATTTATAAAGAGCAAGCATATCCCCCCTCAGCCTTCTTTTGGCTAGACTAAACAAGCCAAGCTCTTTCAGTCTCCTTTCATAAGACAGGTTTTCCATTCCTCGGATCATCCTAGTAGCCCATCTCTGAACCTGTTCCAGTTTGAATTCATCCTTCTTAAACATGGGAGACCAGAACTGCACACAATATTCCAGATGAGGTCTCACCAGTGCCTTGTATAATGGTACTAACACTTCCTTATCTCTCCTGGAAATACCTTGCCTGATGCGTCCTAAAACTGCATTAGCTTTTTTAACGGTCATATCACATTGGCAGCTCATAGTCATCCTGTGATCAATCAATACTCCATGATCCTTCTCCTCCTCTGTTACTTCAAACTGATGCCTCCTCGGCTTATAACAATAGTTCTTGTTATTAATCCCTAAATGCATGACCTTGCACTTTTCACTATTAAATTTCATCCTGTTACTATTACTCCAGTTTACAAGGTCATCCAGATCTTTCTGAGTGATATCCCGGTCCTTCTCTGTGTTAGCAATACCTCCCAGCTTCGTGTCATCCGCAAACTTTATTAGCACATTCCCACTTTTTGTGCCAAGGTCAATAATAAAAAGATTAAATAAGATTGGTCCCAAAACTGATCCCTGAGGAACTCCACTAGTAACCTCCTTCCAGTCTGACAATTCACCTTTCGATATGACATGTTGTAGTCTCCCCCTTAACCAGTTCCTTATCCACCTTTCAATTTTCATATTGATCCTCATCTTTTCCAATTTAACTAATAACTCCCCATGTGGAACCATATCAAATGCCTTACTGAAATCAAGGTAAATTAGATCCACTGCGTTTCCTTTGTCTTACCGTGGTGTATTGGTATTCAAAATACCAGTGGAGGGGAAACACCATTCAAATGATAAAATGATTAACTAAAAAAAGATTTAATGGAGCCAGGTAATTTGGCCCTTTGCAATTAGCCAGGAAGAACACTTTGCTTGACAAATACCAGGGGATTCATGGTTACGGTATGAGCAAAAGTCTAAACTGAGCCCAAGACAGACAAGTTTTTTTTAAATAAATTCTGCATGAGGGAAAGACACTGCCCCAGTTCAGAAACACTGCAGTATAGTCAGTATCAAAGCTTTACCAAGAGGATTGGAAACAGCAAGGACATATGGGACCAGATGGCTGCTTACCAATGACATGAACCGTAAACTATCAACCAAAAGACTGGCAATCGCTACCAGTAATTTAAAAGTGGACACTTAAAGCTCAAAGTTTGCTTCCTTGGTCTTGAAGTGTTCATACAACCAGAAGAAGTATACACATCTGTGATGAATCATGTCCTAGATACAATGGCATTGTTCTGTATAGCACAGTATGCCAGGGTATAAAAGGATCCTTCCTGGACAGCGGAGTTTGGTTGGCAAATACTGCTTAAATATAGCTCAGGCAGAGGGCAGACAATATCTTCCATGGTTCATTATATCTATTTTGCACTGAGTACATACCATACAGCAGTTAGAGGAAGTGTCAGATCCAATATATACATCTAAAAACCAAAGCCAAAAAAGCCATAGGATAGAACTGAAGGCTAAATTTCTTCAGCTGTTCCATTTTGCATCCACAGCATACACTTGTAACTCCTGAGGGCATTTTGCAACAAAAAAATAAAAATTCTGCACACAATATCTTAAAATTCTGCAAAATTCTGCAAATTTTATTTGTTAAATAAATGTGGAGGCTCCAGCATGGTAGTGGAGAGCACAGGCAACTGGCTACACAGAGGTGGGAGATCACTGTGCAGCCCTCCCCCCCCCCCGCCCCTGAGACACACACACCCTGGGACATGAACTCAGCAGTGAGGCTGCACACAACCCTGACAAAGTGCAAGGAGCAGGCCTGCCCCAGAAACACCCCCGGGCCCTGCCCCTCCATGTAGGCAGGCAGGCTCAGCAAGGTAGGATCCAAGTGTAGAGGGGATTAGCGTGGGGTATCCAGTGTGGGTTGAGAGGGTTCTGTGTGGGGCAACCTGGGTGTGGGCGGGGACCTGGATGCACAGGAGCTTGTTGGGGGGTTCTGGGTTCAACGGTAATGAGACTCTGCAGGGGGTCTAGGTGAAGGTGGTTTGGGCTCAGCAGGGGGGTGTCTGGACATTAAAATGTTACAGGGCAACAATTCCATAGGCATGACAGTAATGTCCCTTTAGCAGAAAAAACTCATCTTTTAAATAAATTGCTCTAATCTCCACTGTACTACCATCCCCTTCTCTTTCCTTTGAATAAAATGACATGGGGTCAGCAGCTCTAACATGTACAATCATGGACTCAGTAAAAAAATGACGATGGAGTAAGCAGGGAATGGCACATAACCTTTATGTTTTCCTTGCATTCTATTTTATTCTGTGGAAATAACCTGTAAATGGGCATGACTCGCAGGAAACTTACAGTAACGCCCAAAACACTCCACAGGAGGTTGGTAACTGTGGTGCCAGCTGGCTCCAATGCTGAGACATGCTACCAGCATGCCCATTTTTCCTAGTTAAATTTCTCCAGACAAATGGAAAAAGACGGTTACTCACCTTTGTAACTGTTCTTCGAGATGTGTTGCTCATATCCATTCCAATTAGGTGTGCACGCACCGTGTGCATGTTCGTGGTGTCCGCCTTTCATGTCAATCAAGACATCTTCCTCCCAGTCTTTTTCCCGAAGCCGCACCCATCGCATTGGGAACAACAGTTGCACATCCTAAACGTTCACAGGGCTCTCGCCTTGTATATCAAGAGAACAAAACCCTTCCGAAGGTCACCTCGGCTCTTTGTAGCTGTGGCAGACTGGATGGAAGGCCTGCCGGTCTCATCCCAACGAATTTCATCTTGGGTAACATCCTGTATCCGTACATGCTATGATTTGGCTCACGTTCTGGCTAGCCACCTCACCGCCCATTCTACTCGGGCTCAAGCTTCATCTGCCGCCTTCCTGGCCCATGTTCCCATCCAGGAAATATGTCGGGCAGCGACCTGGTCATCGATTCACACCTTTGCCTCACATTACGCATTGGTTCAACAGTCCAGAGATGATGCAGCATTTGACTCAGCAGTTTTACATTCTGCAACATCTCACTCCGACCCCACTGCCTAGGGAAGGCTTGGGAATCACCTAATTGGAATCGAAATGAGCAATCACTCGAAGAAGAAAAGACGGTTACTAACCTTTGTAACTGTTGTTCTTTGAGATGTGTTGCTCATATCCATTCCAAACCCGCCCTCCTTCCCCTCTGTCGGAGTAACCGGCAAGAAGGAACTGAAGGGCCGTTGGGTCAGCAGGGGTATATATAACGGCGCCACTCCAGGGGGTGACCCAATCTTCCAATGAACATGCATGCGGCGCGCGCACACCTAGTTGGAATCGATATGAGCAAGCACTCAAAGAACATAAATTCTGTGCAAGCGCAGTGGTGCAGAATTCCCCCAGGAGTAATTCTTCAAAGGCATGAAGGGCAAAATGGTTGCATTCCTCCTTCAGCTCCGTCACAGTTCAAAGCCCATGCTTGCTGAGCACTCTGAAAGCAAGGATGAATGGTGGATAATGCGATCCGCACAGACTATGACATCTGGAAGAACCACTATTAGTTTAGGTCAAGTAACTGTTCTCTCTTCTTCGAGTATGTCAGTGTGGATCCCCCCACAGGTTACTGGCAAGGAGCAGCATCCTTGGATGGTGAGACTGAGGTGTCACAGCTGATCAGGGAAATTAGGATTGTAGCAATGCTCATCCAAGCTTGGCATCTGCCCTGGTTGCCATGTCAAAGTATGACGTTTAATGAAGGTCACAAGATTACTCCACACAGCTGCCATGCAAATCTCCAAGAGTAAGCCAACAATGCTGCCTGTGCTCTGGTGGAGTGTGCATTTATGTTAGGCGGGAGAGATGCACCAGACAGCTGCTACCAGAAAGATGTGCACTGTCATGTGATCCACTTTAAAGGTTTCAAGGAAGAGACTGCCTGGCCTTTTACAGATTCATACATACCAAGGCCAGAACAAATATATGACCATTCTGCCCTTTGTGCCCTCACATTGGAGAGTGAGGAGGCAGAGGACAGACACTTGCACAGCTCAGACACTGCTAGCCAAAATAATCTAGTCTCACGAGCATAAGGCACATGTGCCCCTTGCAATGAGAGCCATGCTGACACGTACTGAAAGAGCTGAACATTCCTTCCAGGTCAGCGGGACAATCATAACTGCACAAGTCACTTTGTTAGGATGATTTCCAGCCTAACTGGCTGTCACTTACAATTAGAGAGATTAAAATGGCCCTAAGAAGTTACAAATTGGTTGTTACTTTTACTCTCTGCTTGTTTCACAAAATGGCAAAGCAGGAAATATCCAGTAGTCTAGTGGGGATTATAGGTTAAATTTAATGTACTGATGTTTTTAAGCTGTGACACAATGCAAAGTTCATCATAAGAACATACAACAGCCATACTAGGTCAGACCCAGGGCCGGTTCTAACTTTTTTGCCGCCCCAAACAAACAAAAAACAAAAAAAAGAGTATCGCCCCGCTGTAACACTCCTCCCCCTGAGTGCTGCGCCGCCCAAGCCCCCCGCCCCCCACGAGCGCCATGCCGCCCAAGCCCTCTGCCCCCCACGAGCACCGTGCCACCCAAGCCCCCCGCCCCCCATGAGCGCCACGCCACTGAAACAAAAACAAACAAACAAACAAAAGCCACCAGCACCGCCTGGCTGAACCAAAAAAAAGAAAAAAAACCCAAGCGCCACCCCAAGATGCCACCCCAAGCACGTGCTTGGTCGGCTGGTGCCTGGAACCGGCCCTAGTCAGACCAATGGTCCATTTAGCCTAAACTCCAACCTTTTGACAGTGGCCAGTGCCAGATGCTACAGAGGGAATGAACAGAGCTGTGCAATTTCAAGTGATCCATCCTCCATCATCCAGTCCCAGATTCTGCCAGTTGATGGTTTAGGGACACCCAGAGCATGGGCTTACGTCTCTGGCTATCTTGGCTAAAAGCCATTGATGGACCTATCCTCCATGAACTTATCTCTATTTTTGAACCTACTTATACTTTTGGCCTTCACAACATACCTTGGAAACGACTGACTGTGTGTGAAGAAGTACTTCCTTAAGTTTGTTTTAAACCTGCTGTTGATTATTTCACTGGGTGATCTCTAGTTCTTGTGTTATATGAAGGGGTAAATAACAATTCACTTTGTCAATACAATTCATAATTTTATAGACCTCTATTGTATACCCTCTTAGTCGTTTCTTTTCTAAACTGAATAGTTCCAGTCTTTTAAATCTCTCTTTGTATAGAAGCTGTTCCACACCCCCCAATCATTTTTGTTGCCCTTCTTCAAAGTAATTGGTCCAAAGCACACAACTGAAATTCAATACGACCTGTTTGCCTAACTCTCTTATCCTCCTTTGAAAACCCCAACCACACTGGTAGCAATGGGTTGCATGGAAACAGACACATTTCTGTAAATAGTTTTAAATCTTAGCACAGAGGTTTTATAAACTACCAGTACTTCGAACATTATTTTCTTTTAAAAGTGATTTAGTTTTATAGTCCAAGAAGAACAAACAGTAAGGGAAGTTTCCTCCCACCCACTAACAATCAATCCAATTAGTAATCTAAACTAATTCAACCAAGGCAATTCACAAGAAAGTTCTCAAGATAAAAACTTGGGAACACCTAAATACTGAATAATTTGCTATTAGGCAACACAGCAACATAAGCAAACTACAGATTCATTAGGTCATCCTGCATGCAGATTCCATTTGGTGTGATGTGAATCTGTGCAAGGTTACTTGAATTTTGCATTGCTCCCTGTCCCTGCAAACCCTCTCTCTCAACAAATATTTGAAGAAGATTTCACTGTGAATGTACACCAATACCTTTGGGACTCAGTTGTGTCAATTCCACTCCATTCCCCCATCCCATTTATCCTACTTATGCACACTCATTGTTTGTACTTATGAAATTGTTACTCCCTTGTGATCCTGGCTAAAGTGGAATAATCAGGGGCAAATTCTTATCTCTGACAGGAATTCTCTGTTCTCAAATGTACTGGTATAAATCCAGCAGTACTCCACTGAATTCAGTAGAATTACTTGGAAAACGTATCAGTGTAACTGAGATCTGAATCTGGCCCTTAGACATATTTTCTGAGCACTGGAAATAAAGCAAATGGCCCAGGAATGGTTTCTTACCCCCCTGCTGAAGACTGCCAAGAATCTTCTCACCCAGCAAATGGATCAGTCTAGTCACAACCTGGCAGGGGGAAAGAAATGAACATTTCAGACTGAATGCATTAAAATAAAATATCTTAACAGATAATGGAAAAAATCAAGAGAAGGGCTTAAATAGAACGTTGTTGAGAACTGCTAAGGGTTTTACAAAGCACAGCTTCTCCATGGGAAGCAATTACTTCCACTCTGTGATACAGTGACAGCTCATTTTTCTTGTATAAAGTTACCTGTGTCATTTTAATTTTATACTAACCTTTAAAACTTAAAAAAAAAAAAATAAAGGTCATTACCATCTATTTTGCTATTAAAAAAAGAACTTTTCTGGAAAGACACGGTGTTACATTTTCACTATACCTCCAATGTGCACATATTGTGAGTATTTAAGAAAGAAAGAGTCTTGTGGTATTTATTGAATACCATCTCATTTGTATACTGTACAATCACCCTGGTCCATACTCAGACCAGACTCTTCATATACAAAAAGGTGTTATGGGTGAAGAGGTGGAACACACATATATTCAAAGCCCTACGTCTTGGCAAGCTGAATTACCTTCATGAAACTGATCTGGAGGCACAGGAAACAGGCATGGCTCATTCCAAGGATCAGATTTTGATCTCAGTGGAGTTACTTGGGATTTATACTGATGTGAAATCAGTATCTGGCCCTTAATTTAATTTCAAAAGTGATAAATTTATCTTTACAAGAAGTAATCATTAGTTCCTAACAAGAGCAATGATGGAAAGCTAACAGTTGTAACACTAAGGAGTAGCTGAACTGGAAAATACTTCAGTTGGTTTTGAGACTTATCAATTTATCACTAATAAAATAAAGGCAGTAACTGCCTTAGTAAAATTCTAGTAAACTATAACTGCTAATATGTAGTAAAATACAAACATTTGGATTTTTTAAATAAAAGCCATTTCCTGGTAAATAAAAGTAGCTTTGAACCTCATGAAGACGTTAAAGAGAAAACCACCCCTCATTTTGACTTGATTTATCAACAAGATAAATGTATTGTACACTACTGCTGTTTGTCAGACAAGAAGGAACCAAGTGGCAAGTACAGCATGATTTTCTGTTGGTGTGTTGGTGTTTGACTGGCAGTTACACAGCCCCTCCATCACTAGCATGCCAATATTAATGACATCTGTGAATGCCACTTCTCTCTCTACTACATCCATGTTGTAAAAATCAATAACTTGAAACAATAAAACATAAATTTCTCCCAAGTGTAAGCACTTCAAGATTCAACCTTACAGTCGAAAACCTTGTAAGACATCACAGCTTGATAATTAGTATTGTTTTATGCATCCTGTCTAAAGCAGTTTTGTCCTAGGCAGCCAATACCATTGATTAAGCCTGCATAGTTCATGTATCAGGGGGTAGCTGTGTTAGTCTGTATCCACAAAAAAAACAAGGAGTCCGGTGGCACCTTAAAGACTAACAGATTTATTTAGGCATAAGCTTTTGTGGGTAAAAAACCTCACTTCTTCGCATCGAAAGTATGCTAGTTAGTCTTTAAGGTGCCACTGGACTCCTTGTTGTTTTCATAGTTCATGGAATCCCATAATTCTAAAAAATGTGAGCTTTAAAGAGCATTTGGAGAAAAACTCAGGGCATCTCCGACACAGTATCAATTACTAATGTCAGAACAGAGAGTAACGGCTGAACTTCAAACAGGACCAACATATTTGAACAACAAGTTTGCACAGAACTATATGTCTCCTACCTCCAGTATTAGGGACAGACAAGGAAAATAGGCCATATAAAATATAATGGAAATATAAGCATATATTACAATCAGGAGCCAGAGATGGAAGAGGCCCATTAAATCATCTTTTCCCACCTCTCTGCCAGTATAGGTTTGTTCCCTAGTGTACATCTTCTAACATTTTATTCAATAAAGCTTTCAAAGTCCCAAGAGATGGGATTCCCACCTCCCCCACGGGGAGAGTATTCCACAGCCCCAGTTGAAGTATGGGCCCCATACAGTCAGCTGAATATTACAGAACATCAAAACAACATTCAGCTACAGGACAGATATTTAGATGTGCGCATGCCAAGACACGGTAGAGGAGATTTCCGGGAACATTTCAGCCAATCCAAAGATGTTTTTTGACCTTGTACGCAAGCCAGTCCCTGACTAAAACCAGACAATCACGTTGTTTGAAAGCTTCCTCAAGATGCTTTGTCAATCATATTTAGGGCCCTATCAAATTTATGAAAGTGAAAAATGCATCACGGATCGTGAAATATGGTCTTTTGTGTACTTTTACCCTATACCACACAGATTTCACAGAGGAGACCAGCATTTCTCAAAATGGGGTTCCAACCCAAAAGGAGGTTGCAGGGAGGGTTGCAAGGTTATTGTAGGGAGTTCGCAGTATTGGCACCCTTACTTCTGTGCTGCCTTCAGAGCTGGGTGGCCAGAGAGTGGTGGCTACTAGGTGGGCACCCAGTTCTGAAAGCAGCGCCACTGCCAGCAGCAGTGTAAAAGTAAAGGTGGCAATACCACAACCCCCCTACAATTACCTTGGGACCCTACCACAAACCCCTTTTGGATCAGGACCCAACAGTTACAACACTGTGAAATTCCAGATTTAAATAGCTGATAACATGAAATGTATGATTTTTTTAAAATCCTGCAACTGTGAAATTGAACAAAACGGACCATGAATTTAGTAGGGCTCTACTCTCATTAGCAGTGACCTAAGGAGATCAACTTCAGTAAGTTACCTCTTACCATCAGTGTCCATACCTAACTCAATCTTCGAACCTTGCTCAGCAGAGAATACTAATAAAGCAGAATAGCATTTATTAATGTACAGTGGCTAAGTAATACTGGCTGTTGCTCACAAAGGAACTGAGTGCCAAGCTCACTTATTTTGGAATCTCAGCTAGAATTAAAAATCAACTAACTCTGCAGCAAATATAACAAAGTTTATTACTCACCCAGCCACAAGCTGAACCTGCTGCAGTACTACAGCTCCTAGGTTTGCAATTGTGGATTTTGGTTTTCCACAGCTAAACCCAATCCTGCTAACTGCTTTAACTGTAGAAAAAAAATCCTTCTACAGTGAAATCTATTAGACAGTGAAACTGCCTCCCAAGGGAAATGCTCCATAACTCGAGAATTTTTTTTAAGATAATGTCTATACATTCTGTATTCAGTTAGCAGGCATGCTGGAGTGTCAGTTCGCACCTACAAAATATGAATCTACTATAACAGTTATGGAGTTACTATTTAACCATAGTTTGCACTTCTAATGCACCTTTCACCAGAGGAGCTCAAGCAGGTTAGCAAATAAATAACATCTTGATTCCCATTCTGCTGCTCCTACCACCAGGAGACATGATTTGCTTTACTAGTTAAATCAAACCTTATGCCCCTGGAATAGCTGTGGAAAAATTGTTTTTCCAATGCCCTGTGTGAGAGAAGCAGGCTGCTTACCATCATAGGATGAGTCACCATGCTGCTGTCATGGAAACATACAAGAACATCAATTCTGGATCTAAGATAGGAACTGGCCTG